>NC_136494.1:79051078-79073578 GCF_053919585.1 Euprymna scolopes
ATATATGTATACATATATTTAATAATCCTTACACAAATAAATTTATATCGAATGTCGCATTTTATTTTAGAAATTACATTTTAGCTAATTATTTCTATTTTAATTTTCTTTGCTATTGAAGTTCAATGCAGAACAAAATTAAAAGAAAACAAAAAAAATAGCTTAATTTTTTCATGTAAATTTTTAATACTAAATTACTAATTTTATACTAAATTAGTATAAAGAAAAAAGATAATGGCATATATTGACCTGTCATTTCTTTTTACGTCATACACATAAGACGAGGAAGGAAACCGGTATCTTACTTTATTAAACCTAGCTATCCGAAGAGAAAGATAGAGAGAGAGAGAGAGAGAGAGAGAGAAAAGTTGATAAAGGAAATTAAACCTGTTGCCATATTCTAAGGTGGAAAGTACAAACATCTGAAATTTAATTTCATAAAGTTAAAACAATGTATAAAAATTCTTTCTAGGGGAACATGATGAGAAGTGTGCGTGTCTATTTTTTAAAAACTTTTTTAAAAATCTAAACTTGAGGCTGTGATTCCTGTGGCTTCTATAAAAGGCGGTCCCCACAAAAGAAAAAAAAAAGAGAAAAAATACTCCGGTAAATTTCGTCAATTACAATATAATACGAAATTGTAAAGAAAAATTAAATTCATGCGTCGAATCGAAGTCCAATATTATTAATCTGCACGGCCAAACATAACTTTTGGCCCCCTTTGAATATCTTTACCGTTACGAAGGAGTTGGCATTATTTCGTTGGAAAGCTACCGTTTCAGAATGGAGGAGGTGACTGGCATCAAACCTTACATGGCATCACCTGATCAAGTATCTTTATCGCGACGCTCTAGTGGAAAATCAACACGAGTTTCTCCGTCGGCAAAACTCGCTCGAGCGGCCGCTAAAAAGGTAGGTGGTACCCATATATATATATATATATATATATACATATATATATATATATATATATATATGTATATATATATATATATATATATAACCAGTAGAGTTTAGTTTCCTAGAAGTACATCCAATGAAACACCATGTGTCTACCAATGAGTGAACAGAGCAGGTATATTAAATTTATTTATACACACATTGATTGCTACATATATGCATACATGTTTCTGTAATCACCCGAGTTGGGGGATTACGTCTTCAGGCCAAGAATTATCGTCGATCATTCTTGGCCTGAAGACGTAATCCCCCAACGCTGGTGATTACAGAAACATGTATGCACATATGTAGCCATCAATGTTTGTATAAATAAATTATATATATATATATATATATATATATATATGTGTGTGTGTATGTGTGTGTTTCATGTTCTATATAAATAAAATCTTATGCCAACTGTTGATTACAATCTTTTTTATACAAAAAAAAACATGTATTGAAGGACAGAGCGAATGCCACTAATATCTGCTGGTAGCGAATGATCATTTTAAAAACAATTTCATATAAATAGCTTAAAAGGTATCCATCCGTCCACCGGTATACGGACATACGCTCTAATAGCGCTCAAAAAATATTAAAATTCGACAATTAGTGATCAGAGCGTTTCTGTTTCGAACCCGAGACTGAGCACCTCTTATTGAATGTGGTTTTTCTATCACATTTAAACATGCTTTTATATGTAGTGTATGGACTCATCAATTCTCATATTTAAAAAAAATATCTTTATTTATTCGAATATTTCCATAATGTAAACTTATCATTTCTTTAATTTACGGAACGTTTATGTTTAAAACGCTTCAACTGTCCCATAAATCATACTATTTGTTCATGTTATGGTTCTCTAATTAACACATCTTTCAGGCCGGTAGATTCAAGGTCAATTGTTTAATTCATACAAGTATATTTGTGGACGAACTACATTCGAATCTTGCACACCTCTCTCTTCGGTCTGTATTATTAAACATTTAGCCACGGTTTTTATTCCCTATATTAAACACTAGCCTTGTTGAGTTTGGTTCCCCTGGAGAAACTCACATGAATTTATAATAAATTGCACGTGTGCCCAACTATTTAGCTTGGAGAAAAATATTGTATCTTGTGAGTCTCATGAGGCGCTCTTACCATACATTATATCCTCATTTCGAATATTTTTGCTTGTTACTTAAAGGCGTTTCTTCATACGGTATGGTCAACAAGACCCTACATGTATATTTGTTTCCATGTAGTTATTTTTGCGGAAATATATATATATATATATATATATATATATATATATATATATATATATATTACATTAAATACCGGTATTACTCTCTGGGGAAGCTAATTAAACGCTGCTTATGTGCTAACATTAAATGCAGAAGCCCCTAATTACTTGCCTCCTCACGAGGGCAGTATCAGGAACTATGTTGCTTCTTTTTTTTTTTACAACATTAAATTTAACAAAAGTGGCATTGTTGATCAGGGCAAAAATAAAACGTGTCTCATTCTTGCAGTATTTTTTATGTTCAGACAGAACAAAATAAATCTTGTGTAAAAATACTTATACTTCACTTTGATTTTAGCCGAATTTTATGAAAAGTGCGTAAGTGTTGCCAACTAATCTCATAACTATATGTTTGTCTTGTGTTATTCATCTGATTTACGATATATCAACAGATGGTTGATCAAGTATTATCAAGAATGAATAATTTAGTGCAACAATTAACTAAATACCAGTAAATATTTGCATATATGGCTTTTCTAAACTTATTAAAGCGTATGTGATTAAATAGATCTAATATTTTTTGAACTCGATATCACAGCTTCCATAGTCCGCCGTGGTATCTATCTTGTAAAAATATACCCATATGTTTATGATCAGTATCATCTTTTGTGATTATCGAATTCGTCATAGTTTGTTCTATGCACTTGCTTGGTGTTCTCAACAGGTTTTGGCATCGACGTTAACCTTCAGATAATCTGGGACTAAATCTGATAAAAGTGTACAGCGTCTGACTTATTTCATTACGCGTAAAAATGACATTTTTGCAAGTGGTTTCGTTTGTTTGTTTTTTGTTTTTTTATTAATACTTCATTATCATATTTCTATATGTTTAAGATGGTCAACTTTTGAGAAAATAAGTCGTTTCATGTCTCAATTTTATTGTATCTCTACAATTTAAGAATAAGACGGGAGATCGTTTTTTTTTTAATCTTGAGAAATACAGCTCAATAAAAACAGCACTCCAGCCTTAGACTACTGATATAATTTGTTTTAGTCTAGAAACAATGATTATTCAACGACTAAGGATTAAAAAGTAAGTGTAGTATCGAAGCACATACTATACTTTGCTCATAAAATCAGACCTCGAAATCTATTGCGTGTCCATTGCTTTTTCCGATGTTTAAGCGATGAAAACATTACAAAAATCCTTTGGTTCCGAGTGACTTATAGGCCTTGATTCATGTCGATCTATTAAAATAAATAACACAAGAATTAGCAAAACTGCAATCATCCCCGTTATCTAAAACACGCGGATTACCAGAAACTAGGCAGTTAATTATTTCTGGAAAAGTTAAACACCACACTTATACATTGGATACATTAAAACTTTTTTTTTTTATCAGCTATATATGTTATACTGCAAGTTTATTTTATTTCTAAATGTTATGTTGTTCATATTTACAGATATATCGAGCAAGCTAGCTGGTCTTTCGCTGGCATCAGCTTAGAAATGTAATAAAATATGGGGGCTTAAAAGAATTGATATATATTCTTCTACAAAGCGGCTAGCGAATTCTCGCAGAGGAATAATATAGTACTACGATACTTGTGGTGATGGTTTCGGTTCTATGTGTTTATGTTGGCAAATCAAAGCTACATGTGCATGTGTGTATGTATGTATATATATACAAATATATACATATATATGTGAGTATATGTATATATGTGTGTGTAATATATATGTGTATATATATGTGTGTGTGTGGCGTGCGGCCACATGATTTCGATGCAGTGTTTTCTACAGAGGCTAATAATTAACCAACTATAAATATATATATATATAAATATATATATATATATATATATATATATATATATATATAAAAGAAACAACCATTTAAATTCAAAGATTTTTTAAAATGTTTGTATGCGCTTATTTATTTAGTAAACTGAATTAAGACATACGTGTTGTATGTACATTGCTATATCATTTTCATTTGAAGAGACTTATAGATTTTTTGTCAGAATATTTGTCCTATATTCGATGCCTTCCTAATGTCTGGAGCACTAGTTCGGAATTAGTGATATATATAATAATTCAGATTGATTATGAGATATTTCTAATGATAGATTATGTTTTATCTTTTACTGATGACTGTATATTTTATGTCAAAATAATTGCTTTTTTTGTTACATTTCCCCCTCAAACAAAGCACAGTGCCACTTTGATGTAGAAGCTACCATCACGGACAAATGTTGTAGAGATACTATGTAGGAAGTTGAGCAGCAATATATCTGTTCACATTATACTTGAATTTCAGCCTGTCATTTGGGGAGCAGGAACCAGGAATGGAATTCCAGAATCTAGCAGTTTTGGGGTAGAAACTATTAGAGCCGAAGCTTTTCTCATATCTAAGAAAGTCTACTGTGCAGGGGTGGGACATTGCTGATTGTCGGATTTAACTGGGATATTTTCATCGAGGTTGTACAAGGGCTTGTAGTTCTTCGGGGCATCCACCATAAAAATACTTGTAAAACAGGCACTGAGATGCAACATTTCTTCGGAGGATCAGAGGATGAAGCTTAGATAACAGTCCAGGACTTATCAGGTTGGTGACTCTTTTTTTGACTCCTGTTCAGGAGTGAGAGCAATACTCTATACATGGACGAATGATGGTTTTATAGTCGTACAGGATTAATTCAGACGTAAGTAACTTTCTAGCACGGTAGGGAGAGCCCACCTTCCTCGCAGTTTGTTTTATTTATAAAGAAATTCTGACGCTAATTTAATACTCGTATACTCACATTCATGCTGAGTATTTGCCTCTGTTTAACCAAAATAAATGTGTTTAATACTATAGTAAACATATACGTTTTACAGTGAAATATGCTTAATACTTCTTGCAGGATATATACATTGGTTAAACTAATTCTTTATATAAAAACTAATAGATTTAAAAAAAGAATATCCATATATATATATATATATATATATATATATATATATATATAAATATATATATATATATGTAAGTTCACTTTAATAACATTAAAAACATGTAAATATGTACTTAAAATTGATTTAACTCCAATAAATTAGAGTGGCTTATGGATATGATTGACTGTTATACATATTGTTTTTAAATATTTTATTTGAATTTAAACCAAAATAAGAGGAATTTATTTATATAAGTAAAATATACACGTATATATCGCAAAGATAGCTTTAAGACTGGCACATTCGAATCATTTCATACTCGAATTAAAAATATATATAATATAAGAAATTATATGTAGTGAGACATCCATTAATTTGGATTTTTATAAACGGGGGAAAACAGTGAAATTTACGCATTGCTGCTTTTAAATTTGCATTCTGAAATTTATTACAAACACATAACTTTCATTATAGCAACATTTGAAAACGCAGGTTCGTCGTATACTTTCTTATATATCTAGGATTAAAACATACTAAAATTCAATATGCGTGTTATGCGTGTTTTCACCGAGAATTCTCTCCCAAACGTGAGCGTGACAGGCGAATTAACAATGTTATTCAAAACCTAAGCTCAATGGATTGGCACATAATAATATTTCAAACTTAAGTGACAGACTAACAGAAAACTAAAATCAGTTATAGACATGTACACGCATCTAAAATTAAATGTGAAAGTGCATAGACGAGTTAAGACGTATCTTAGTTTTAATCAATAATTCACAGAAATATTTATAATAAAACATGGTCCCTCCTCGCCAAACTTTCAGAAGAAACACTAGACTAGCTGAAAACATTATCAATAATTTTCCACACTCTTTATCTGTGCCTACACCTAAACATAGATACCATGATCAAAGCTTCTTTCTTAGAACTGCACGCCTGTGGAATTGTCTTCCGTTTTCCTGCTTTCCAGCTGTCTGTAATATGGTTGCCTTCAGGTCCAACGTGAACAAGTTTCTGATGAGCTGTTCCACTTAAGTTAACAAATTTACCGAACTTCCGTTACTATCGATTACTATATTGTCCTTTTGACTACTCTACACTCTTTAAACCTTATCCTTGAGTGGCCTATCGACCTTGATAAGTGGTGACGCCTATAAAAAAACAGAAACCAAAAAAAACATCGATATAATAAAATGTTATGGACGAGTGTTGGAGACTCTCATGATATATCTAACTAACTAGAGTAACTATATAGTAACTACACGAATCAACTTATTTTAACTTCGTTAGACTTCGGTGATCCTGCGGAAACCGGTATGTCAACGTGATTATGCGGTTAATATATATGTATGTATATATATATATATATATATATATATATATATATATATATATATATCACCGAATTTAAGCCACGATGAGTCTGGCCAATAGAAGATAGGTGACCATTTGAAAATCGGGGTGCTGAACGTGCTCTCTGCTTATCTCGGAAGTGTTTACATCTGTCTTTGACTCCTTCTTGGCACTGGACTGAAGCAGTTCCGATTCAGGAGAGGTGTGGTTGGGGATTGCGCAACCCTTGCTTCATAATTACACACGCAGCGGCCCCTACAAGGGATATCTTTTGCCTTTCGATACTGAACGGGGGCATGGCGATGTGTATGTATGCATGTCTATATGTATGTATCTATGTATGTATATATATATATATATGTGTATATATGTATGTGTATATATATATATATATATATATATATATATATATACACGACTGTCTGTCTGTCTTCATATTTTTAAACTCAATCTCCTCCGAACTTTCTGTCGCAGAGCGGCGCTCGATGGCTTAAATTATTGGATTTTTTTAAGGACCGTTATTTTATGGGTCTTTAGCCGTTTAATTTTTTCTTAAAGTGGTAAAACCTTCGTCAACATTGAAAAAATCATTAAACAGTTTGTGCTCCTATCTATATATGAGGGTCACAGTCGTAACATGGCGAACTTTGATGGAACTTCAATACTTATTTTTATAATATTTTTGAAATCACGACTCTTTAATAATGAATACAAAATCTGGACAAATTCAGATATCATATTTAAGCGTATTTTACGCCCAAGCAATGCCTACTACCCTCCCACTAGTATATATATATATATATATATATATATATATATATATATATATCAATGATATTAAGTTATTGTCCTCGCAATAGGCATATTTTCAACCATAGCAGGTCCAAGTATTACACGCACACACACACAGACACACATATATAATTATCAACATTCGTTTTTAGTTGATTTAGTTGCAATACAACAAAAGTCACCAAATAAGTTTATTTTTTAGTTTCATACATGCTTTACATTTACATTTTAATATGTGTTCTTATTTTTATGATCTCCGCTATTTCGCTTGCGTTTAATGAAAATATTTTGAATTTTTTCAACACTTCAGTGTGTATAAATGTTTTCAAACTTTTTATAACGACTAAATATTGTCGAACTTGGATAAAAGTGGAAGTTTTTATTCCTATATAACTTCAAAGTGATATAGGAAGAATATATCACTTCAAAGTGATATAATTTACTTTTTCACGGATTTCAGGAAGAAAAGACACAGATAAATACATCGCGAAATGATATTAATTTACGTTACTTGAATGCCGTTCTCCGCTGTACATTTATGAAATTCTTTTATACGTTCGTATATAATGACAAACCATGTTCGTTGTTTAACTAAAAAATTTCAACATAACGCCGAATGTAACAGTAAAATGTATGTTGAAGTGGTGGTAGATGTGTGTGTGTGTATGTGTGCTTGTGTTTTCCAATCAAGGACATCTTTCTTACTTATTCACAAAACTACCAGATACTAAGTTACTAGTGTAAAAAATGTACAACTCCTTTGCGAAGGGGAACCCCTGGTGGAAAGAAACGTTTAATTGCCTCAGCCTAGAAGAAGTTTCGTTTCACTGACAGAAAAATCTAATTGTAATATCAAAACAGATGTTCCATTTTTATCTCAGCCTAAAGCCAGATTCGTTATATATATATATATATATATATATATATATATATATATATATATATATATATATATATATATATATATATATATGATGTGAAAAGGAAGTGGCAGACCGGAGGCTCGACGTTTTGCCCGTATTATGCGGGCTTTTTCAAGAGGTGTGGTCACGCATAATACGGGCGAAACGTCGAGCCTCCGGTTTTTCGCTTCCTTTTCACATCATAACGTCGGATTGTATCCATTTTAAAATTCATATATATATATATATATATATATATATATATATATATATATATATATATATATATATATATATATATATATAACAACACCTGCTGAAAACAATCTGTTTTAAATGAATAATTTTTACGATTAACTTAGACACGTCACATTTTTTAAGCTTTAATTCTGTTCATTAGAGTACATTTATACTCTCTCGAATATTAGTACATAATTGAAGAGAATAGAAGTCGTCATAAACTATGCCACAAGTGGCGGTGATATCTATCTTAGAATTCGTAGTCCACTGTGTCCTCACCGGCTCGTGCCTGTTCAACGAAGGTCACAAGCCGCGATCCAGATCTGTTAAATCTATATACAATTTAGTAATCGGCCTACAGCTTGGAAGAAAACTACAATGTTTTTTTTTATATATTGCAACTGGTATTTCTAACTGCTTTCTTCTATAAGTACTTACCAAGCTGAATGTGGCTTAAGCTCAGTTATCCGATAATAATTGATTTGTCAATATGACTTAATCAGTATATGTACAGCCTATTTGCCAAGAATTTCTTACAGTAATTCTTTAATGTAAGCTTGTATTTGTTATTGTCAACGGAATGAGCATATGTCTGTATGTATTAGCCAGTTAACCTTTCACTAATTGTATCTTACAAATTTCTCCACATGAACGGTCATTTTTTTTTTGTACTGGTTTTGAAGAAATAAGTAATTCGGAAGGGTCGAAGGCATGACAAATACTACAAGTATCGCTATAAAAGCGTGCTAGAATTAGTTTTCCGGCATATGTCTGTTTTCGATGAATCGATGGAGTTGCAGACCAGTTTTATTTTTCATCCTAAAGAATTATTCAATAACGGCATTTTTGTCACGAGTTTACAAAGAAGACATCTCATCAAAAACATTATATAATCGAATTTATTCGTATGCATATTAAACAAACGGATGCACACATATACATACGTCTTCCATTTATATATATATATATATATATATATATATATATATATATATATATATATATATATATATATATATATATATATAATGTGTGGGTGTGTGTTTGTGTGTGTGTGTGTGTGTATAAAGATATTTATTCTAATATTTACAGTAATTATTTCACTAGTGTCAATAAAATAAATATTTTCTATGGTGGATGAACCACACACACACACACACACGTGCGCGCGCTCGCGCACACAAACAGATGCACACATGTTTGTGTGTGTGTGTGTGTGTGTGTGTGTGTGTGTGTGTGTGTGTGTGTGTGTGTGTGTGTGTGTGTGTGAAAGCCAGGCGTCGTCCTGAATTAAAAGAGAAAATCTTTTTGACTTTGCTCGGAGTTCATATATCTAATGCCACTGTTTAATTAATTTTTTTTTTTTACATTACTCCTTCTGTCTTTGTATTCCTCCCTCCATTAACCCTCAGTAAGTTTATCCCCATCTCGCTGTATCGCTCTCTCTTTACTCTCATTCTTTCTCTCTGTATCTCCCTCTCTCTCTCTCTCTCTCTTTATATATATATATATATATATATATATGTATATATATATACATGTATATATCTAGAGAGAGAGAGAGAGAGAGAGAGAGAGAGAGAGAGAGAGAGAGAGGGACACACACACACATATATATGTATATATATATACATAGTAATGTTGGGGTGATTAATCGGGAATCGTAAAAATCGGAACATTTGGGGGCATCGGAATCGGTATCGGAATCGGAAATATTGGTGCCTATTTTCCGATGTCAAATCAATTATTTTAATTGTATTTTTTTATTTGTTTTTTTTTTAAGTAAAATCTTGCATTCCTTGTAATATTGATTAATTAGTAAATATTCATTGATTTTAAAATTTCTGTAAAGCTAAAATCGATAGATCATCCTCACCATGTGTATTTTGACGTTTAGGAAAATATCTGCATATTTAACCTGTGTTTTTTTACGAAAATCGTGGAAAATCACAACCTTACAGTTAAATAATTAGAGATTTATGAAAAATCGGATTCGGTAATTGTATCGGAATCGGAAAAAATATTGAAATCGTCCTCTCACTAATACACACCCACACACACACCCACACCCACATACACACACACACACACATATATATATATATATATATATATATATATATATATATATATATATATATATACCCTTTATACTCAGTAATATACGCTCATTATCAATTTGAATCAATATAAGTACTTTTGAGGTATCTATTCGCCTCTAATTAGGAAGTCCAGCATTCATTTACTTGTGAATCATCATCCACGTGATAATACAGAGACATGCTTAATACACTTAAAAAATAATTGCTGGGAGAAGGTGCAAACCATATTGACATAGTTTAATCTAAATTTTAAGCAAGGTTCGCTTTGCGTCAGACGAGGGCGTGACGTATGTATTTGTCAATTAAATTAAACGAATTTGATTATAGGTAAAATCGCACATGAACAGTGTCCTGGCATAAGGTCTGCGTAAGTTACAAAATGCATAACGTCGCCGATTGTTGAATCTTCTAAGCATAGTTCAAATCATATCTGTTCAAAATGATTTATATATTTTCTAATACTGTTGCCAAAAGTATGAACGAGCAATTACTTCTGATCCTTGAGTAAGCTCACCATATATGCACAACAAGTAGCGCTATCCGGCGTTGGTCATATAAAATCTAATAAAAGCTAGTAATGCGTGTAACATCTTTATATTAAACTTTCCTTCTCTCTTTCTTTCTCCGCCTGACTTTCTGTATTTCACCCCCATTGATTCTCACTATTTTCCATAATCCATTATTTATCCTTTGATAACATTTGAGATCACGTTAGAGACGTAGATGACGTCACAGCCGTAACGAGAAGTCACGAGTAGATAGAGAATGAGTTAACGAATGTCATTTTTACAACGAGTTTAAGCGACTTTAAGTCCTTTCCTATTATTTATCTACTTTGCGACAAAGGCTACAATGTGTTCGTAACGTGACAAACGTTAATAATATATGTAATCCATTTCTATTATAATGTCCATATTACTTTCGCTATGTCTTTTGCAGAGTTCTACCGTTATCATTTCTCTAAATTATTCCCCGCTCTTGTTTTAATGTGATAAAATATGTAATGTAGATACTGAAGCCATCTATATATATAAAAGCGAAAATGCATGTATGTATGTGTGTATGTATGTATGTGTGTGTGTATGTTTGTGTGTTTGCTAAAAACTTTCGACAGACAGGACAAAAGTTCACAAATTTGGCCTCATATGCAAGCCCCATCCTTCGCCCGACAAATATCGAAAAATTGGCCAAAAACGTTAATTTTCCCACCCTGAAACGACGTCATGACCTGATTTCGTTTAAATATTGGAAGAACTTGCACAATTTCATGTGTGTCGTGTTAGGTCAGTTGTTTGGAGCTTTGGTTCATTATCTAAACGTTTTGGGTTCGAATCGTGGTGTGAGATTTTCTTTTTTCGATTTTTTAAATTTTAATATTGAAGCGGTGTTATTTAAGCCATTTTTCACGTAACGTTCGTTTTTCTGTTTTTTTTTTACTTCGCTTATTCTTAGGTTTTAACCAACACCCTCACCCCGACCGAGTACACACACCCAAAAACACCCGGGTATCCACCGTTTTTTTTTAAATTTTAATATCGAGAAAGACTTATTTAACCCATTTTTCACATGATTTTTTTTTTTTTTGGGGGGGGTTATTTTTCAGATTTTTTAAAGCAGTTTTAATGTTCGTTTCTTTTTTGTTTTTTCGATTTTTACATTTAACATCGTTCGTTTTCCTTACGTTAGTTTTTTTGTGTTTTTTTTCGATGTTTTGATCCCCCTCCACCGGCCGGGTACCCCCCCCGCTTAAGTTTTAACGTTCGTGTTTCTGTTTTATTTTTTACTTCGCTTATTCTTAGGTTTTCATTAACTCCCCCCCACCACCGCTCGACCACACACACCTGCAAACACTCGGGCAACGCCGGGTACCCCCGCTAGTCCTTTATAAAACTGAAATGAATGCTAAATGATAAAAATAACAAGGACATTCTTAATTCCGAGTAAATAAAATTGATAATGACAAGAGATGAAATATATTATCGTAAGTTAGTCATATTTTTCACAGTAGGATGGGCTAAATAGGAAATGTACTTTAGAGTGTTGATCTGTAGTTAGATATACGTCATTTGCGGCAAGTATATGTATTATTGTTTAATATCTGACATACAGCGACAAACACGGACACGGGAACAAATATGCACAGTCACTTACGCATGCCCATTGAAAACATCCACACATATATTGAAACAGTTTTCTCACACAGAAACAATCGATGAATCTGTGTACATGAATATTAAAAAAAAACTGCTTTGATCCACATGTCTAAGCAAGCACGCCTATACTAATAGCAAGACGCAAACATGACTATATATGAACACGAACATATATACACACACAAAAACATATAATACGGTAAAGATAATCACGCACACACGTATACCACTGTTTAGAACTCGCACACACCTACTAATGAGCAAATAAACTCCTGAAGATACACGTATCTGCAAATAAACTCAAATAAATATACGGCCACACATACTCACATATACTGCTGAATGCCTACTAGACACTATCCTCGAGTGCCTAAGGTCTCTCTGTACAGGGGTTTCTCAGAAATTCTGATATGAGGACACTTCATTGGAAGTAAACCCTGACTAAATATTAAAAAAAAAATGGTGTGCTATCTCCTCAAGCCATCCAGCACGTCCCCCAATTTGCAGACGGGGTCACCCCCTTTAGCAATAAAGGGCAGCTTTGAATAAGAAATAAAAAGCCGTGGACAATGGGGAAATCAAAACAATATATGAAACAAAATAAAAACACATACTGGCAGGTCGGCACCCAGGATAAAAAGGGCCCTTCAACCCGTTCATACGCCAGGCGGGAAGATGCAAACAATGGTGTAAACCTTCCGAACTCTGGAAGTGGCTCTCCAACCATGACAGAGGATAACCAGAGTCAGCCATCAGGTCTTGATAACAGAGGTCCTGGCCCCCAAACATCAAATTCAGCAACAAGAAGAAAGAAAAAAATATAAGAGGCTTAAAAGCGCAGCCGTGGTTTGTTGCAGAAAAGAAGGTGCTACTGTTTTGGTACCACTACTCGAAGTTCGAAAAGTGGAGCAAAACATCCACTGACATTCTTACCGAGAAAATAAAAGATACTAACCTACCTGAATAATCCCACACATTCGCAGAAAGCAACATTCACCTGAATACAAATACACATTATGTAAACGGCATAATCACGGTGACACACCGATTCCCGCTGGATCACAGAAGTTAAGCAACGTTGAACCTGGTCAGTACTAAATGGGTGACCATTTGGGACTTTCAAGTGGTGTATGTGCTCTCCGCTTATCTCGGCATTGTTTCTAGTCGTCCAGGTCTTCTCTTTGCCACTGGATTACAAACAGTGCCGATTCAGGAGAGGTGTGGTTGAGGATTGCGCAAACATTGCCTCACAATTACACACACTACTACCCCTAAGGTGTATCCTTTGTGTTTCAAGACTGAACGGAAGCATGGGTTGTAACAGATCTAAAATGTCATCAATATCACAACGATTGGAAAATGCGTTTTTAAATGAGCTATAATTAATAAATATGACGCTTCGTGATATGTTTTCCCTTTTCATCTATAAACGACTTAGAAAATCCGTTATTTGACAAGAAGGTTATGATTAAGGTTCTGCAGGGTGGGAAATGAGAATCCAAATCACATGAGTGAGGGAGGGGGCGTGGATCAAGCACACGATAGTGAGATCAAATAAAAAGTGATGCTTTCTTCAGAGGAGTCAGATGTAAAGGATGTCTAGAAATTGTATACGTGAATTACGCATATTAATTAATGCCCCCCTCAGGCCATGCTTACACTGATTTCACAAAGAAAGAGTAAAATAAGTGTCGGTAATATATTTTGTGCTGCCGATTTAAAATAAAACATCCATTTTCACGGATGACGTGTAACTTTAAAAAAAAAAAAAAAAAAAAAAAAAACGTCCGTGGATGCGTACGTACTCTCCTGCCAAATAAAAAAAAAAGCAATATTTCAGTAAATAACGTATCTCTCTCTCTCTCTCTCTCTCTCTCTCTCTCTTCTATTCTCTCTCATTTCCTATAAGTTATTTCCCCTTTTTTATTGCCCAGACTTTTCCTTCTTGTTTCTATATATATATATATATATATATATATATATATATATATATATATATATATATATATATATATATATATATATAGAGAGAGAGAGAGAGAGAGAGAGAGAGAAAGAGAGATCATTTCCTTTTCTCCTTCTTTTTGTCAGTCTCGTTCTTCTTTTATCTCTTTCTCTTTCTTCTATTCTTTCTTCCCTTTTGTTCCTATCTCTCTTTCGCCTCTCTCTTTTTTACTCTCTCTCTCTCTCTATCTCTTTCTCTCACTCTATCCCGCCTATTCACTCTCTCTCACTTTCCTTCTGTTTTTTTTCTCTCTCATCATTTCCAATCTTTCATATTTTTTCAACCTGTCTCTCTCCTTTTCTAACCGTAGTTCTCTTTCTCCCTCTCTTTTTACTTCCATTTCTCTCTCATTGCAACCTCTCTCTCTCTCTCTATCCTTTTTATCTCTCTTTCTTTCCCTTTTTCTCCTTTCCCTCCCCACTCTCTTTTTACACTCTTTCTTTTCTTTATCTCTGACTCCTTATTTTTTCTTTCTCCCTTTCCCCTTTTTCTCTTTCCTGTCTCACTTCCGTTTTTTCTCTCCTTCTCCCTCTCTTTCTCTCTTTGTTTTTCTCTCTCTTTTTTCCTCCCTCCCTTTTTTCGATTGTCTCTGTTTCCCTTTATCTCTCATTTCCTCTCTCCTTCCATCTCTTTCCGTCTCTTTCTCCCTTTTCCTCTAATTTTCTATCCTTTTAACTCTTTTTTATCGCAAATTCTCTCTCAATTCCCTCTCTCTTGCTCTTCTCCGTCCTCTTTTACCGTCCCTCTCTTTATTTCTCTTCCTTCTTTTCTGTGTCAGTTCCTCTCTCTCTCTCTCTATTTCCTGTCTCCTTCCCGTGTTTCTTCTATTTTCTTTTTCCTCCTCCTCCTCCTCTCTCTCCTATTCCTCCTCCTCTCTACCTTCTTTTCCGCCTCCTCTCTATCTCCTTTTTCTTCCCCCTCTCTATCTCTTTTCCTTCCTCCTCTTTATCGTCTTTTCCTCTTCCCCTCTATCTTCTTATCCTCTTCTCTTTATCATTTTCCTCTCACTCTCTATCTATTCTCTCCCCCTCTCCCCGCTTTGTTTCATCCTTCTCTCGATTCTTTTTTGCTCCTCTTCTTTTTCTCTTTTTCTCAATCTTATTTTTCTCTACTTCTCTATCTCCTTTTCCTTCTCTTCATCTCCCTTTTCCTTCTTCTCTCCATATCGTTTCCTCTTACTCCATTCTATGTCGTTGCCGCCTCCTCTTTACATCCTGTTACCCCCCCAATCTCCTATACCTCCTACTCTCTGCTTTTTCCCCTTCTCTCTATCTCTTTGTCCTCTTCCTACGAATATCCATTGAATATCCCCCTCTATTCTCTCTTTGTAATTTTCTACTTGCTTCTTTCTATCTTATTTTCCTCTTCATTCTTTTAATCTCATTTTCCTCCTCCTCTAATCTCTCAAATTTTCTCCCCCCCTCGTTTCTTTATCCTTTGTCGCCTCTTTTTCCCTTTCTTCCTTTTCCTTTATTTTATCACCTTTTTCTCTTATCTCTCTATTTATTTATTCCTCATTACTTTCCTTTTTCGATTCGTTCTTTCTATTTTTCCTCCTCATATCTCTTTCTCTTTCTTCCCCCTCTCTATTCGTTTTCTAATCCATTACAGTCCTTATCCTCCTTATCTTTTTCCCCTCCTTTTTTTCCTCCTCTCTCTCATTTTTCTCCTTGTTATCCTCTCTCATTGTCCTCTGCGTTTTACTGTTTCCTTTTTCCTTAATGTTTTACTTCTTCTATTTCTACCTGTTTCTTTCTTCTTTTTTTTTTGCTCGTCTCTCGTTTTCCTCCTCGTCACATTCTTTGTTCCTGTATCGTTTTCACCGTCATCTCTCCCTCTCTTTTTCACCCCCTCTCTCTTTCTTTCCACTCCCTCTTGTTTTTCTTCTCTTCTCTCACTCCTTTACTTGTTTTTTTCTTTCTTTTCTTTTCAATCTCGTCTTAGCCTCTGTTTTTGACCCTCGTTTTACTACGTTCTTTTCTCTGTCATCCCTCTCCGCTTCCTCCCTGTATCTCTCGCTTCGTTCTCCTCCTCTCTCTATTATTCCTTCTCGTCTCTATTTCCTTTATCTCATAGTCACTCCTTTTCCTCTCCCTTTTTCTTTCTTCTCTCCTTAATTTTCCTCCTCTTTTCTTTTTCCTCCTTCTGTCTCTCATATTCTTTCTCTGTTTCACTTCTCACGTTCTTTTTTCATCCTCGTTTCTCCTATTGTTCTTCCTCTTTCTTTTCTTCTGTGTTTCACTTTTACTCTTTTTTTATCCCCTTTCTTTGCTTCATATTCCTTCTCCCTTTTTTTCCTGCTCTCTTTCTTTTTCTCCCATTGTCTTTCTTCCTCCTTTTCCTCCTCGTCATACTTCTTTGTTTCCTCTCTAGTCTTCCTTTTTCTATTTCTTCCTCGTCTGTCTCTTTTTTTCCTGCTCGTCTCTATCTTTCTCTCCCATTCTTCTGTTCCTCCATCTCGCTCTCTCTCTTTTTTTCTTCCTGCCCGTCTATTCTTTATTTTTCTTCATCTTCTCTTTCTCTCGTTTTTTTTTACTCACCCCTTTCTTCCAATTTCCCTCTCTCTCTCCTTTTCCCTCTCGCCCCCCTTTCTCTCCTTTTCCCCCTCGTCTCTCTCTCTCCTTTTTCTCCTTTCTCGTTTTCCTTTTCCCCCTGGTTTACTCATCTCTCTTCCTTTTTTTTCTTCTCTCTCTCTCTCTCTCTCTCTCTCTCTCTCTCTCTCTCTCTCTGCTTGGCAATGGATCTATTTCTCCCTCAGTTTCTACTTTCTTTTTTTCTATTTCTCTCTCCACTCTTTATCTCTCCTATATCTCTTTTTCCTATCTTAATATCTCCTAAGATCATGTTATGAATACTGAATATAACATGTTAGTTGACGATTGGTGAAAATACTTTTTATTTAAAAATTAATAGCCTTTTTCGTATTTTCTAGCTAAAATTTGCCTTTTTAATTTTATAATAAAAGTATTACATTATGGTTTGGCTGTCTATCTGCTTGTAGCTACACATTTCGT
This sequence comes from Euprymna scolopes, assembly GCF_053919585.1. NCBI lineage: Eukaryota > Metazoa > Mollusca > Cephalopoda > Sepiida > Sepiolidae > Euprymna > Euprymna scolopes. The sequence continues at coordinate 79,068,751 of NC_136494.1, forward strand.
GGTATACACATTGTAATATGTGTCATTTACTATTAGACGAGTTACATTTTGAAAAAAATATACAATATTGTAACATGCTAAAATTACTTAAACAAAAACATGAAAATAGTTTAATTACATCATTTAAATCTACCAGAATTCATTTTCGTGCATTCGTAAACGAGTAAGCTGTGCCATTCTTTTGTTAATAGTTTGTTAACCTTCATATATTGACATTAATTCAGACTCATTTTAATTGTGGAACAGATAGTCATTTCTGGCTTCAACTTTCTTATCATATCGTCAGTTAATAAAAGATTACAAATTTGGGGAAAGTTTACACATGAAGATCAATACATTAGCTAATAACGATTACGTACTATGAATAATTCAATAGCAAATAGATAATTCTACTATGTAAATTCAACTCTCATAACTGTATTTCAAAATTTAACCCACAATGAGACACAGCAAATATATATATATATATATATATAGTGGAAATGGTAATTAATACAAACTGAAGAAAGTGCTCAATACCGTTGTAGAGCAGATATGCGTTTTATTTTTTATTACCGTATCTTTCTGTTAAGTTACATTAGCTGAAACAATAATGTAACTTAACAGAAAGATACGGTAATATAAAATAAAACGTATATATATATATATATATATATATATATATATATATATTTATCGAAGTATAAACACTTTTTATTAAATAAGAGTATAGATAACATAAGACTATAGAATTTCAACGTTTTGTCTTAAATTTGTGTTTTTTTAATAATAAAAACCTTTATTTTTCGCATGCACAATTTCCGCATAATATTTATTTGATTTGAGGGTTCTTGTGCTGTATCCGGTATAATCCTAAGGGAAAGGTTATAGAGCTACAGAAATAAACGCTACAAAACATAAATAAAAATATTAATTATTATAACATAGAATTTAGAGATTCTGTCTTGCACCAAGCAAAGGCAATTTCAGTTTAGAAGATGAATATAAACCAAACCAGATTACATATGTTAAATAAAGTAGAATTAGTCGGAGTTTAATTTTTTGTCATCAATGCATTCTACATAACATAACTTGATTAGCGAGTTCTATTTTTCTTATTAATAGGTCTTTTTAGTTAACACTCTTTTTACGAAATCAATTTGAGAATTGGATACTTCAGAAAATTCAAATTACAGAAACATCCAGTTGATTTTCAAAGTTGTCGTATATTAAAACATTACTAATGGTTTTTTTGTAAACTTGCGAAAGTATTTCGTATTACACTATCATCTCTGGCAGTGTGTGTGTGTGTGTGTGTGTGTGTGTGTGAAATGGAACTAACGGTGCCCAGTCACATGTAACATATACTCTGAGAGATTGTGTTAGTTCTTGCATTCCTTCTGTTCATTATCAATCTCTAGCGCCATGACAACATATGCAGTTCCAAAGAAAATGTTTATTATGTTTTCTTTAAGTAAGGGTCCACTAAGAAAAGGTCAGTATTCATAAAATAGCATTATTAAATTTACACTCATATATTTAATTATTAAAACAATTATACAACAAGATAAATTAATTTTAGTTAGAAAACAAAAATGACAAAATTGGAGACCCTTTGTTAGTGACATAATTTGTTTAAGTATTCCAAAAGTTAAACACGTGATTTGTCTTTTCAGCCTGAACACATATCGGAAAGCCTAAAAGATCATTTGAAAGAAATGAATAATATCAAACATAATTGATCGTGGTGTTTTAATCTTATTCCCAGGTGTTTTTTTTTAAATTAAAATATGTCTAAAACGTTTGCTTCCACAAACTAATCTTATATTTGCATTTTTAATAGTGCGGCCAGCAAATTATTTTCAATAAACTTGTATTCCTGTAAGTTGGTACAATCCTAAAATGGAGCAAGAAAAGTATGCCAGAGGTAGGTATTATGAAGATGGACTCTGCTAAATTCGTAAGTTTTAGAGATCTTTGGGCTCTCACAACGATGGGTGGGTTGTTTGATGCTAGTAAAGTTGGGCGTAGGTGTTTACGTTCTGAGGTGGGCACATATGAATGAAATTCGTTGGGTAACATTACAAGGAAATACTTATAAAATGTTCCCTCGTATACATAGTATCGACGATGTAACAACGACGGCAGTTGTTCTTTAGAAAGAGCAGGGCGTATTTATTTAGACGACCCTTTTTCACACCGTTCAAGAGGGAGCAATTGGTGGTTAATGTACGAGGCACTATGTGTTAACAATCTATCATGCCGGATCAAATGGCTTTTACGAGTTACAAGAGACTTACGGGCGCAAAACGTTTTATGTGAATTCATACACAAATAAAAATAAAAAAAACTCGTATTTACTATTCATGCAAATGCAAACCCAGCGGTATTATTGTTTCAGTATAAACTAGATTGACAATGAATATCGTCACTGAATGCCTAATAGTTTATTACAGTTTTGTTTAGTCTCAGGACTGGCTCTGAGCTTCTTTTATCCAATAAAATTCCATGTATTCGCGTGAATATGGCATTGCGAGATTTTTGCTGTCAATTCTCATCCTGCAGAGACATTAACCTGACTCTTATGGTATAGATTAGAAGCAAATATCTTGGCTGAATCATGCTCTTGTGTTCAGTTCATGTCACTGATACGTATCCATCGTTTAACTGATCAATTGTGAAAAGATTCGTAGTTAAAATATCAACGCTTCTCTACGCTATTTTAACCGGAAATAAGAATGATTATGTAATATCGGTGATATACTTCCCTTGCAGTACAGGCGAAATAGTCTGTTTTCTTGGATAATGCTGACAGTAAACGAAAATCAAAAAAAACTCTATTAAGCTTATAAGACATCCGTGTATATTTATAATATTATGTAGCTGTATTGTGTTTGTTGAAGTAAACATTAGTACAATAGAATATATATATATATATATATATATATATATATATATATATATATATATATATATATATATATATATATATATATATGTATATATATATTCTGAGTTTGTAATAAATTTTAGGGAAACCTAATCATTGGAGTAGGAATGTAAACTAATTTGTTAGAAATAGAATCACTTCTATGAACGACCTTCCCTTCTCTTCCTCTTACGAAACAAAAGATCATAAGTAATTACATAAATAACAAAGAAAATGTACAATGCGAATAAGATAGAAGAGTTACATCTTAGAAATATAAATTGATAGGAGAGATCAAGTAAATTTCACATTAATAGAGGCATACAAGTTGTGGCAAATTATGCTGTTGGGATATAATTTTTTCTATGTACAATAGGTTGAAACGTTATGAAATTTCCGATGTATATAGTATATAAAAAATAGAGAAACACTCTCGAAATTCTAGATGCAAATAATAATAGATATTACTAATTGTGATTGTACTTATTCCGGTATAGATTTCTGATATAATTATTCTTTTGTTTAAACATTATTGTATGATATAATATATACAGTAAAAGTTAAACAATAACGCTCTCTCTCTCTCTATCTATATATCTCTCTCTATATATGTATGTATATATATATATGCACACATATATATAATATATATGTATAGTATAGATATAATATATATATATATATAATATATTTACATATAATACACCCACCCACACACACACACACATATATATATATATATGTGTGTGTGTGTGTGTGTGTGTGTGTGTGTGTGTGTGTCCACACCAGCGGAGTTACGATATTTAAAACCATATCTGGGAAAATTGGCCACCTCCTCTCTGCTTATCCTTAAGCTAACATTCACGTATGTGGAGACTTTCATGTTCACAATGTGGAATGGTTAACCCACTCAAACAAGACCGATGATGACGGGAGATTCTGTTATGATTTTTCCCTTGCTTATGACCTCACTCAGATCGTTCACGAACCCACCCCTGTGCCCGACACTGACGGGCAGTATGCGAGTCTCCTAGACCTTTTTTCTCAAATCTTCCTCTGAGCTATGTTCAGTTTCTGTTCTTTCTCCCTTGGGATTTTCCGACCGCTCTGTTATATCAATTAAGATAAAAATGAAATGTAATAAGTCCTCAGACGTACCTCTCCTTTGTACAGTATATCGATACACTATGGCTGACAAGGATAGCTTCCGTACATTTATATCAGACTTAAGTCTGCGTAACATGTTTAAAAAGGATGTGTCCTCAATAGTATCAGACCTGACGAAATTGTTCATTCTAGGTATAAACCGTTTCATACCCTCGAAATAGTTCCAGCAAAAACGTAACAATCAGCCATGGTTCCCTCCAGAATGTGCTGCTGCCATTCCGCACAGAAATCACTTTTTTCCATTGCCTCTAACGTAATAGATGTATTGAGACTAAAGCCGATTCCAGGACTGCTAGCAACAATTGTAAGAAAGTGATAAAGAACGCAAGAGAATTGTATGCTCAGCTTTCAAATCCAAAGTAGCTGCGCAGTGGATTGGTTCGCACCAGTTTTGGCAAATAACAAACAGCATCCAGAATAGAAGCGTGTGCTCTATCATAACTATCATACATAGGCATGAGGTAATCTCGTCAGCATCAGACAAAGCCAAACTTTTACGCTTTTCGACCAAGGCCAGCAACCCCCAATATTTCCTCCTGTATCAGAAAAATTGCTATGTGATGTACAAATATCTGTACGTGATGTTGCCAGGCTAATCAAAAACCTTGATTCCAGTAAAGCAACTGGCTCTGAGAGTATTCAAATTATGGCACTAAAAAACACTTCAACTAGAACTAGCGCCCATACTTACAAAACTGTTCAAACGTTGTCTTAAGGTGAATTGCTTCCCATCACCCTGGAAAATCTCATCAG
>NC_136494.1:79078578-79166078 GCF_053919585.1 Euprymna scolopes
GGGAATGCTGTTAGCATTGCTACATTGATTAATAAGGTTGGAGCCTAGCCTGTTAGTGTTCAGACACTACATCAAATTGGTTTACATTGTTTGCACCCCAGCAGGAAACCTCTTCTGAAACCTATATACAAGAAATCACGCAAACAGTTTGGTGAAGACATAATAACAAAGTCAATAGATTACTAGAACCATGTCATATGATCTGATGGGAGGAAATTTAATTTGTTTAGTTTTGATGGCCTTAAGCACGTGTGGCGGCAACCAGCTAGGGACTACACAGTGTATCCTGCCTACATTAAAGCATGGTGATGAGAATGTCATGGTCTGCAGCTGCATGAATGCTACCTGTATTGGAAAATTACACAAACAGTAACATGCACCATGAAAGACTGCAGCAGAGCACGCTTTCCTCCCTCCATTAACTGGGTCGTAAAGTCGTGTTTCAGCATGACAATGATCCAAAACCCAAGACAATCACTGTTTTACTGTCGTGGTTGGGGGTAAAGGGGATAAATTGGCCACGAATGTCTCCAGTCCTGAACCCAATAGAAGATCTGTGGGGCATCCTCAAGCAGAAGGCGGAGATGTGCAGAATCTCAAATATCCACGAGCTCTGCGACGTCGTAATTGAAGAGTGGAACAGTATTCCAGTGGCTACATGTGAAGCTTTGGTCAACTCCATGGCCGTAGAGTAAAGGCAATTTTGGATAAAGATAATGGGCACACAAAATATTGACACTTGACACGTTGTATGCTGAAATTGATAACTTTTCATAAGGGGCGTACTCATTTTTGTTGCCACGGATTTAGCTTTTAATAGGTATATTTTGAGTTATTCTGAGGGGAAATAAGTTAATTCTATTATATATGCTGCCGACAGACTACATTCATAGTGTCAAAAAATCATTTTTCATTGTTGTTCAATGAAGAGATATAATTAAATATTTGAGGAAATTGTAGGGTTGTGCTCCCTATTGTTATATACTGCATATATTATCAGGGATGGGATGGGAAGTAATTTTTTGAAACCTTGCGTCCTCGACTTTTCCTGTTAAGAATCTTTCTTTTCTCACCAGTTTATCTGTTGTTCTTTGATTTAAGCACCTGAATATTATTAATTAAGAAGGCGATACGAATCGTCGTACATTCCCACCAGCAATTTCTTAAAAATACATATATTTATCATTATTTATATATAACGTGCTTAATGAAATAATATTCCATAAAAGCGTAGTAATAGACTTGATTATGATACTTATTACACAACATGAAAACTAATGTATATATATATATATATATATATATATATATATATATATATATATATATATATATATATATATAAGGTACGTTGTCTGTGTGAGTTCGTTCTGTATTAACTTCGAAACATCTAGAGAGTTTTTATGATCTTTCCTAGAAATATACTTTACGTGTCCGAGTGTTGGTTGACATTTTTGCACTGAAACATCTCTTGTAAATATCGAAACCCTTGAGTTGATAATCTAAAAATCCGATTGCATGTAACAATCCAATTTCAAACAAAATAAACACCTTAAAAAGCTTAACATATCTAGTTCATTTGAGAAGTTTTTTTCTCACACAAGCAGAAGAGACAGACGACAGACGTATAGAATCAACAGCTAATTCTTTGATAGGACAAGGGCGCGTTCGAAATAACTGTCTATGTTTAGAGCACAACTGAATCATGATAGTTGCCTTTTGCATTTAAAACTTTAATTAAACCCATCATATAGATATAGGTTTTATAAAACCAAGATTTACGTGTAGTCTGCGATGTATTATTGACTAGGACACTAAGGGAAAACATATGAAGGTTTCTTCATGGTGCACCGAATATGTCTACAACTAGAGCAGGTAATCAATCGATTTGATTGGAAATGGGCAATTTCAAATTTCACCGATTTCCATGACAATAAACACATGTTGTAGGGCATTCGTTGATCCTAAATTAATACCGCGCATGGTAAAACTTCTCGCTATATACATACACACACACACACACACATATATATATATATATATATATATATATATATATATATATATATATATATATACAGGATGTCCACAAAGTCTGACCACATTATGTAGTAAGACTTTGTAGGCATTGTGTAGATTATGTATTATGTAGCCAGACTTTATGGGCACGTTGGCCGTGTTGTTTGTTCCTTGCTAATAGAGTCAGATGGTTTTGTGCCCAGGTTCGAATCTCCCAACCAGCTGTAATCATAACTCCCTGCATTGATAGATTCCTGAAGGGATGGAACATTAATGTCCATAGGCATTAAAAGTTATCATAGTAATAATTATATATATATATATATATATATATATATATATATATATATATATATACAGGGTGCCCATAAAATCTGGCTACATAATCTACACGGTGCCCACAAAGTCTGGCTCCATAATGTAGTCAGACTTTGTGGACACCCTGTATAAGACCATCTGACAACAGAATATTCTTTTAATTCTTTGGACTCTCGAGTACATATCCCACGCAGAAAGGCACACTTAATCAACTGAGAACCACACACTTTAAAAAAGTATGTAGGATATAAATGGATACACACCCGTGAGTCAAAACGTTAAAAATAATATGGTGTTGTTTTAGCCCTAATGATCATTCACCGACGGCTTGAATGAATACACCGGCATATGGCATTTCACGGATTTAATTGACTGTGAAAACGAAGGCAACGATATACGTTACATTTTTTTCATATTTAAATCACAGTGCCATTCTTACGTAAATGCACACTCATAGTGTCCTGTTTTCTTTTCTTCGTTGCTGTGTCACCGATTAATTCCCTCAATTCCTGCAGTTAATTTTCTCGTCGCTGTTTCGTATCAGGTTGTCAGTTTAAAATATGTATTCTCGATGTGACATTCGTTTTGCATATAGAAAAAAAAAGTATTATGTTAAAATAAAGATTCAGAATGGAGAATAGAGTAAAAAAAATGCAATGTACACTTAATTATGAACGGAAAAGAGTTATCTTACCTGAAGCTATTCGTTAAACATATGAATAAACCGGAAAACAAATAAGCAGACTGTCGACGACCATCACCATATGCGATTTCCAATTATTTTTTTTTTATGTCGTTAAGAGATCTTTTCAGCAACGGTTTCTTTCTAGTTGAACCACAGTCATATTCAAATATCTGATGATTCCATTTTGCTTTGGCCGCATATGGTGGCATATCTGGTTTATTTGACACGGACATAGTCTTCGTCTGTTTCTTCTGATAAAACGTCGGGACATTTGATCATAATGTTAAATCAGTTAAGAATATACTCAGGGAATATTTAAAAACTCGTAGGCAAGTATCTGTGCCCGAATCTACGGTCTATGACTTATAAAATAAGAAAAAGGCAATATGTAATGTCAATTACATTAGATGTTCCTTCTGATATTGGTAATTATGCCTTCCTGAGTTTCTTAAAGAATATAATATTAGGCAATATACTTATGTACACACGAAAACGAGAAAAATAGAAATTTAAATCTGTTAATTAGAATTTACAGCAGATTTATTATTCGAAAAGAGATACAAACACTTAAAAAATATTTATTCCATGGAATTCAAAGAATACTGCTTTTCCTACAAGGAAACTAGTTTACAAACTTATATACACAGGCAGGCTTCAAATTTTTCTGATTAAACACAGACATAAAAAACTACTAATTATGCTTTCAATTCTTGTGCTAAACAGCAGGATTTATAGCCTGCCTATGCATATCATCTTGCTAAATACTTAATCTGTAGCAAACAAGTCATTCTATAGAAATTACATTGAATAGGGAAATATTTTTAAGTTTATGTATTTCTCGTCGAATAAATTTTATTTTATTTCTAATTTACAGAGTTTAAATTCAATATGTAAGATCAATGCTATATTTCGAATATTGAGCTTTTCATGAAGCTAGAATTATCTTATACATAAATATATATAACACGTATATATATATATATAATATGTATATAATGTATATATAATTATATATATAATATCTATGTTTAATAATACAATGTATATATATACTTATATATATAACATATATAATATATATATCTATCTCTAATGAATAATTATATATATATATAATGTATATATATAATGTATATATATATAATGTATATATATAATGTATATATATAATGTATATATATACATATATATGTATATATATACACATATATATATATATATATATATATACACGCATTATTTTTATAATTGCTATTCTTATATTTTATTATTATAGTTTTATTATATTACGCTATCTTTTCTTAGTCGTATCCTTACTGGATATAATATGCGAAATAGCATATAAAATAATGAGAAAGATTAGAAAATATATTATTTATAATAGCAATCGCCATACAAACATTCCTATATATAATTGATCTGCAGATTTGTAATAACTATTATTTATTTTTATCTTCTCTCCATTGCTGAGCTGTATCTACGTTCTAAGGAGAATCTCATTCCATTTCGCATACACACACCGATTCAATTTATCACCTCCTCCCTGAAGCAACAATCCACATGTACTGGAGAACATTTCTCCCACGTAGATCGTTTCATAGATTCTTTCTAATACGAAGCCAGCATTAAGAAAAAAATATCAGTTGAAAGTAAGTTTCCACTGGATTATGTCTTAAACGGGTCAATTTCATGTTTTGTCATAACTTAATCGAATTTAATGTACTAAAAGAAGCCTAAATTATCTAAAGATATATTTTTCTTACGTTGATTACTTATCTTGTGTGAGTTAACTTACATTGTCTGCCTGATGAGGCTGATAATATATCCGAATATAACCATTATTTGATAAACTAATTTTCTTAGATTGCTAGCAGTAAAATAGTGCAAAACCCCCGTGTTTTCTCAGATTATATCGATATCAATTGCATAAGTGGCCTATAGAAATGAGGTTGTTTAAATGTTGGTATTATCTGGGTTAGGACCTCTACTCCAGCAACTTTACGATGGCGCCTTTGCACAGTTGGTGCCCTCCGTCACTTATGTTGTTTTGTAGTTGTGAACGCAAGAAATTATTTGTTATTCATCTGTCTGTCGATCTAGCTATATATATATATATATATATATATGTGTGTGTGTGTGTGTGTGTGTGTGTGTATTATCGAGATATCTATCGACCTAGTCATCTACTTATCTTTTTTATCAATTTATCTATCAATCTATCTATATGACTGCTGTGGTGAAGGGGAAGGTATGAGCTATGTTTTGATATTATTATTTAAGACATGTCAATCACATCAAGCTCGGTGGCTGATCAATTGCAACGGGAGAGTGTCTGATAACTGACCCGGAACTACGTGCATGTGATCACATGTTATGTTTATCTGAGAAAATAGTCGGAGTTGGATTGCGGACGTCACCAGAAGAAAATGATGGCAGAAGGGTCTCCTCTCAAAGTGTGGGGGGGCGTATCAGACGCTGGATGTGTAAGAACTGAACACAAGTAAATATCGTCGAGCGCTCCTATGCTAGATGCAAAGCCTGAGCGGAAATAAACAACTATAAAAAACCAAACCAACTTCTTGAGTATATTTATGCGTTGTAAAAATGACCAAAGACCCTCGCAAAACGCAGCAGCAGTATCAGGTTTGCCACGATTATGTATTTGTGTTACATGTCAAAACACAAACACCCAGACACACATACACACACACTCTCTCTAAAAGAGACACCACCGACGATCATGGCAGGGTAAAAAAGGGTTAAAAAGAAGAGTGTATTATACCCTAAGATAATGTTAAAAGCACACATCTTGACTGCAAAACGATACGCTAGTGATCAATAACTAAGGGACGACCATAGATATTTAGTGAAACGTACACACTTTCAGATGAACCCTTCGTCCCATGCATACACAGTATGTCCATTCAGTGTATATACACAAACAAACATCACAGCTTAACAATATTAAGACTCAGATTTAATTTAAAAAGTCATTACTAACATGTGGAAAATAAGATTTACGTTTTACAACGTGCGTCTGAAATCATTTTCGGTTTAAAATATTTTATTTATTTCATTTAATATTTTCATTGAAACTCCTGTTATTTTGACAGGCGATTAGATAATCGCATGCGAATTTTCCGAGTGCTTACGAAATCGGTTGGAAGATACTGACATGAACTTGGCAGAGCCTAGGTTATAAGGTAGTTAAGTACCTTATAAAGCACGAACAATAACCAACACGCTTAATTGTATAATTTGAAGCATCTTAGTACATTTGATGACAAAATAAAATAAACAAAACACTTTTACTGCGTACAGTGTTCAAATAGGAGTAGGTAGAAATATCTAATAGACTATGTAGATATCGTTTACCCCATTGGATGAATATCTCAAAAGCATAAAAAAGGAAGATTGAAAAGAAAAAATACAAATCTCTCTATTGAGCACTAAATATAAAAAATAGATTGCCATTTTTAGTTCGTGCACAGTTATTTAGATATCGCTATTAAAAATTCTGATCCCGTGGTAAACACGTCTGTACTACTTCGAAATCTAGTAAACGGTGCCCTTTTCCTTCCCCCGCAGCCTCTTCTTCACAGGAGACATTGCGAACCTGTTTCTGCGCTATCGTTATTTTCATGGCAAGTGCCCTTTCTAAGCTCCAATAAATGGTCTCCTCTTACCGAACTTTCACAAAACACATTCGACTATATATACTCGCTTTCAACAATTATTCCCATTTTCTATCTGTATCGAAATTGAAACGTATATACTTTTCCCCCTGAAATTATCTGCATGTGGAACGCTAGTCCATTAGCCTGCCTTCTGGCTATTACAATGAAGTAGCTTTTAGGTCCAGCGTAAACAAGTTCTTGTTGAGCCGCCTCCTCAAATCTAAATTCAACTCAATATATACATCAACATGAACTAAACTACCACCTTACAATCACTTATCCTTATCATCCCGTAGCCTTCCAGCCTTCATAGGTAGTGACCCCCATAAACACACCTTATTAATTACTAATACAATAACATATTGATCAAAATTAAATATTGAGATTGTGTGGAATACAAATTTGTTTAACCAGAGGTACTTAAATCATTGACAAATTTTTTTATGTAACTAAAAATAAGCTAAATTAATATTAAGGCACGATGTATTTTCCATTCTTGATGTATATATATATATATATATATATATATATATATATATATATATATATATATGTATATTTAGATTTATGTGTGTGTTTGTGTGTAAATATTTAACAGATAAACTTTTAAAGCAGTCTAATATACGAGGTGCTTTCAATAAGCTTCCAAACTCTCTTAGTATGAGCACATTTATTGATAATACACACATGACACCAACTCGTCCTCTTCAGAGTACTCCTGCAACTGCAATGCACTGGTTGTGCCTTTTATTAACTTCTGGCATACCTCATTGAACTACTTCTATGTGAACTTGTCAGTAGCCCTCGTCACGGTGTCTGGACTATATAGAGGGTGAGGAAAATATCGTGATGCTCATCTTGGTCAAATAGTCTGTGACAAGGATGTAGTATTCAAAAAAAAAATTCAGCATTTTTATTTCCTAGAGCTAACTGTATACAGTTCCCACACTGATATCAAGCTGTGCATTCATTTTCTTTATAGACACGACGGTCCTCATTCATTAAAGTATTTTTTGGCCAATCAACTCTGTGTTTCTGACTTCCTCACTTCTTCCACACACTCATCATCGATTAGACTCCCTGCTTTCCTTGAATCTCTAATGTAATTTAAAAACTGGTGGCTGATTCATGCAAGATGATGCAAAAGAAGTCTGACGCATGCCATACTTTTATCTGGAATTTTCTCAAGTTTAAAACCGAATATTATGTATAAATCTTCTCAAGTATCCTCACGTCTGGATTGCATTTTTGAACTTCAGCACGTGTGACGATATGGCTTTAGTAGAGTGTATTCGAATGCTTGCTGTAGCTGTACCTTTGAACCTGAAATCATAAAAATTCCTTAGTCATCCCATAAGATATATAGCAATAACATACTTAATTTTAAAGTGTGTGAAAACTGGTTGAAGTCAACTCGTAACACTGCAATGAGAAGAACATAGTTATCATACACGATGATAGTTTATATTCATTTAAATTATTATTTGGATTAATGAATAACGCATACAGACACATTTTGGCTACTTAAAATGCAAACTGTTCATTTCAACTTGCCGACATATTTGTACTTCTTTCTACGCATGCTCAACTTCAGGTCATATCTTTAGGTCGTTACATATGCCATCGTAACACCCGATTAGCAAAGTCGTAAATTATTTAAAATATATTTTATTTGATGTGGATATGATAATATTTAATAGTGACTTACTTTTGTCCTTTTTGAATATATTTCAAGTACTGAATTCAAATGTTAAAAAAAAATAAGTTTTAGGGCATCAGCTTAATCGAGACAAACATTAAGCGTCTTGCCGCATCTCCTACCGATGTAATTCTCGGGAGATAGGCGAGGAAGATTTAATGAACGACTTGAAGAAATAAATTGAATTTGAGCGTGCGTAGCAAAAAGTAAAAATATGTTGGCAAATTGAAATGAACTGTTTGCATTTCAATATGCTGATATGTCTGTCCGCGTTATGTATCAAATTAAACAGGTATTAATTTCACGTTGTCTGATCAGATACTTCAAAATGTATCGGTTAAATATTAATATATACACACATATGTGTATATACCCATCTACTGTTTTATTTATACAGATTACATACATGATGGACAATAGTTATGCGAATATTTGAATAATAGATATGATATTTGCCACAAGCATTGACCAGCGTTCTCAATAAACTTATTAAAAACAGAATATTTCTGTCAGAATTTACCATTATATATATATATATATATATATATATATATATGTGTGTGGGGGGGTATGTATATATATATTGTCTGTGGAGCAGAGTATTTACTAAAAGAATTGAAGAACAAATTAGCAAATAACAAGCATATAATTAGTGGCTTATTGCATTAACACTTTTAACACGTTCAAAATATTTATGTTTATTTATATTTGTTAGTCCCAATGATACAACTATCTTTATCATTTGAAATGAGAAACAATTTTTTTTATTTACTTTTGAATCAATATCTAAATTTTCATCATAGAAATATTGGCGCATAATTGTGACAACATTAATTGAACTACGAATTAAAATAGACTTTATTAAAAATATATCTTTCAATAAAAGTTGATTTTACTTTACTAAAGACAACAGACATTATGGCCAGGTCTAAACAGGATATGACCTTGCGCCATGTTAGAGTTTATTTACAGCGCAATTATATTTACTGAATGAATTAATTAGTTACAGCAATCAGAGGAGTATTTTTTATATAATTATTGCTATCATAGAATGAGTCATATTGAAAATAAGGCACGTGGTCTTCTTTTAGTGTAATATTTTTGGTTTGCCGTAAGATTGGATCTGATTAGAATTGATAGACATTCGCATACACATCTAGCTTATAATAACATAAAAGTCTGCAATCCTGCTAAAACTGAAGGGCGATAAAGTGCCGAACATAATTGCCATGCACTTCCAACTCCATAGAAAGTAGTATGTCACCTAACCCAGGTTTCAACGATGCTTTATGTTTATAATATTTGTTGTATTCTTTCAATGTATTTCACTGTTATATAAACACCGATTGTACTACTCTGAGTGTTCTGATAGGACACACATGTCTGTAAACCAAGGCGTCTGCTTATCGCATTGTTCGTTGTTTAAGCCCATTTTCAAAATAATCTCAACCATTTACCCAGACGTTTTGTCACACCATTAATCTTTGAAATTCACTCGACTGCTGCCATAGCTAAATCTTTTGTTGCTTATTCTAACCTGATTATTTCCTCGCATAAGAACGTTCTCGAGAATCTATGCCTTCAGAAATAAAATTTATCATCGACAAAAGTACATCAGATGATGAGCACTGATTGAAATGAACTCGTCTTATTGTGCAGGTCTTTGCTGAGCTGGGGATTAATAATTCGCTACCTTCGATAAGTGACAGTCCTAGAAATCTCAGAATAATAACGTCTTAATCTAGTTGATGTAGTTTTCTAGGATTTTATTTTGTGTCAAAATGAAACATATTTTCGGTATAATACCTTCGTCAGCTATATTACAATAACTTCTCTGAATATATTGCATTTGTCATTATCAAACGGTAGTGTCACTCACTACTGCTTACTCTTATTCGAACCGATACTGCATTAGGGCTCCAAGAGGAGTATCAATTATAACATGATAAAGGAACGTATACTGCACAAGATGCCCTCAATTTAGTCTCGTATGCTCATTTGGATTTACTTTTAAAGTATTGTTAAAAATTAGCTTTCCAATATATTGATAGCATAGTTACGGATTTAGACTGTAAATCCCACATATTAATTGATGTTATACACAAGGAACAATTATTATTGGTACAAGTTTGATTATCCAACTGTAGGTCATTTTTTTACTCTAGTGATAAAAAGAATGGTAACTAAACATACTTTAAATTATTTCAGGTTGAGGTTTGAATTCAGCACGTGTCATATTTTTGTTTAGATCATTTTTTATTTTATTTTACCAGTCTCGTATAATAAGTAATGTTTTATATTATTGCAATGTATTTATTTCTTTGTAGAAACAGAAATATATGATTTGTAATGTTGCAGTACGAAATAGATATTGTTACGTATCCATATGTTTGTTTAAAACACCGAAAACCAAATAAACAATTTTACTACCGGTTACCATGAATTATATACGCTACCTAAAAGAGCTTCCTTTTACAAAAACTGGACTTGCGCATCTATCCCTAATGTTACCCTCTTTAAAAAAGTTCCAAACTTAATAAATCCTCTCACAATTGACAAATTTACAACCCCCATATTATCGCCGCAAGGTTGCATCTCAGTAACTAGTTTCGATGTATCTTAATAAGGATGTGCTTTGACCAACGCATAGACCTTGTGCCTTTCAGTGTAAACACACCCGACATATCCGGAATGCGGGAAAATCCCACCAAGTCACTGTAGATGTCTGAATATGCTGTATAACAATTTAAAAATAGTTTATTTTCTCTCTCGAACTGCTAGCTTTAGAATATACGCCAGCGCTCTTGCTTCCCCGACTGTACTTAAATGCAGAAGTTTATCTATAATGGGAACAAACATCTAGCTGCTAAATCTTATACATAACTTCCTAATAGATGTGATTTCAAATAATAGCCTTCACGGTTTTAATCGTACTATGCCTTGTTTATGATAAAAAATGTTCTTGTTGTAATTTGGCTACATGAGTAAGTGTTTTGCGCCAACGCT
The DNA here is from genome assembly GCF_053919585.1 of Euprymna scolopes. Classification (NCBI taxonomy): domain Eukaryota; kingdom Metazoa; phylum Mollusca; class Cephalopoda; order Sepiida; family Sepiolidae; genus Euprymna; species Euprymna scolopes. Next base: position 79,089,983 of record NC_136494.1, read on the forward strand.
ACGATGGTCCTTGCAAAGCAACCGCCGTTTAGTTTAAACTCAATAGCCAAAAACGTCGAAGTACTAAAGACAAGAGTGATGGCATGAAAAAAGGCGATTTTTGTGATGCCAAATTTATTTTTTTACATACTCGCCACAATTCTCAATGCAAATTTGCCTGCTATGAACAAGGCCTCAGTCGTAAAAGTATGGTGCGTCCGTTGGCATTTACATCTTAGTCGCGAAGCTAAAATCAACGAAGCGAACACTCAACTGTGTTGATATTACCTGCATCGACTTCGAAAGCGTTTAGCAGACGCTAGTGAATGTGGATCGGTTCAATTTTTATTGCACGACGAAATTCAATGACGCATCTCTGCTGCTGGCTCATGACCATGACAGGGGTTTATTTCTTAGAGTCTTACACCGTCAATTCATGCAATATAGAGGAAAATTAAAGGTGCTAAAAACGTAATTTTACTCATGATAACCATGTAATTTACAATTATTCCTAATTCATTAGGGTGGAATGAAATATAGGACGCATTAACCTGTAAGCTCCTTCCTACACTGTTAGCGAATTGCAAAAACTGAAACATTTATTTCGTGATATCGGTCGAGTAAATCATTATTTAATTTCAGCCTCGTATTATTAAGCATGTTAGATAACAAAAAGAACAAAACTGAGAGGAATCCTTCAATCACAGGCAATTCTATTCTATGCCATACACACGTTACAATAATGTGTTCTCTTGCTTTTTAATCGTCGCTCTTCTTTCATAGAGAGAACCATATTATTTGGCGTTTAACAATACGTTTTGCTTTTCTATTGCTTTAAAGTATACATGATGAAAAACCCAAGCCGATAAGCAATAAAGGAATAGGGGCATCTCCAGTACGTATTCGTGGCCCAAAGAAAAAGAAGAAAAACAAACATCGTCATTTTACCCGATACATGTCACAACATTCGTCTTATGAAGCAATATTCTTACACGTAAAGTGAATTTGACTTCTAACGGACAGTTTTCACGTTTACGTAATCTTAAGTGGTATTTCCCATTTCCAATTATGTTTCACTGGAATCTCTTTATATAATACTCTACATTCTATGTAATAAATAACGGAAAAAAACTTCACTTCAACAGCTTTCACACTAATATTAAGTAATAGTATTCCGTCAGTACTTTAATTTGTTTATATATAAGGTATATTTCTCATTTCTGATGATTACGACCAAAATTTCAGTGGACGTTACATATAGTACAGGGAATTTATTGCTTAAAAAAAATCTTCGATTCGGTTTGCTATTCCTTAATTCACATCGTCATAATAACTTGAAACAACAATACTTTTATTCTCTCACGATTGTGTTCCAGGGTCGATTTATTTTGTTTACGTATAAATAAAGATACATTAGCTTATAATATAGTTTGGAAAATTGCATTTATATTTCTGGTGTTTTAGTGGGGTCTGATGTCATAAGATGCAATGACGCATATTACGAAACATATACAGAAATATATTTCCTGACATCAATATTTACAAAGGATTATATAAAAAAATATTATCATGCATGCGGAACGTGACAATATTTCAGGTATGATATTATTTGTTTTCTTTGTCTTTGATGTTACTCGTTTGATTATATATATATATATATATATATATATATATATATATATATATATATATATATATATATAATATAAAGTAACTGGGTACCCGGTGTTTTCCAGGTGTGTCGAGGTGGTGTAGTAAGGGACCACGGGAGGTGTTTTAAAAAAGAGATAGTGGCCAGTGGGGATCAAAATAACAGTAGGAAGCCCGGGTGTTGAGAGTGCCTTAAAAAAACAGCGGTAATAGGTAGGCAGGCTTGAACCCGTGACACGAAAGAGGAAAAGAAGGTTAAAAAAACGTAATGTCTGAGCTGATGCGTCCATGGCAAAACTTGAAGTCGCGAGCCTTTGAATTAATCCAACGGACACGATGACTTGCGAAAATTTATAAATCTGCTTGTTTAACCCTGTTTCGTTGAGGATGAAGGCATTACTGATTTTAGGCAACTATTCGATATTTTTTGTCCGAGACGTCGAGCTTCAAAACGATACCAATTTGTGAGATACCTTCGCGCGTGTCGAAAGTTTTTCGTACATATACAGACACGCATATACATACACACATATTTTACCTTTTATATAATAGACTACCGGAGATACCCAGCGCTTCCCGAGTGTGGAGAGGGTTTATGATAAGGTAGAGATCAATGGAGCTCTAAAAAGGTTTCAATATCCTCTTAACAGTTAAAATATCAGCGAGTATCCGTGCGAGCACACAAACCATATAATTGATCAACTGAGCCCTAAAAAAAATAATCAACCCCTGAGAAAAAAGAAAACAGTAGCGAGTACTCCCGTGAGCGCAAAAGAGTAGTAAACACGTAGGAAGTCAGGAAAGCAGGCTTGAACATGTAACCCTAACAGGAAAAGTGATGAAAAAAACGGGGTTTGAAATTTTATGAGTCGATGTCGCGAGGCGTGAATGACTTTGCAAAAATGTCGACAAAAATGTGACGTTGCGTAAAAAACCCGACCCAGTGTAAGGTAAAAGAATGAATATTATTGGCCAATTTTTAGATAATTGTCAGATAAGTGATTGAGCTTTAAAAATATATCAATTTTGTCAGTGTTGGTCGCATGCCTCGAATGTTTTACCGAAACATAGTTCCATACATACATACACACACACTAACAGACCGGTGAGGTTTATATAATAGATTACGTCGTAACATGAGAGCATAAAAAAGTAGTATGATTAATATTTAAACATGGAAAATAAAACGACTAGTTGCTAAACCTAGTAAAGAAAAAGAAATTATATTCTAGTAAATATAATAATGTTAAAATTTAAACATTATGACTTCTCGAGTTGTCATTTTTCTATGTAATCAATGATTTTTCCAGGCCTTTCTTTAAAATACAATTTTATCTCTCTGTTTCACTTGTTGCATGTGAATTATTAGCGACAGTACAGCTGAGCAGCAGGTCGAGACAGCGGTGAATTATTAGCGAAAATTTTTCTTTAAATCTTGTTACGACATCATCTCCGCGGTTCCCAGCAGATTTAAGGTAGAGTAACAGATTTGGTTTCTATGGTAACCAAGAGCCAATCAAAAATCCATTTCTCTGGTCGTTACAGTTTTTGAACTTTTTGAACACAGTAATTTTATTATAACTTTTGTTTTACTAAACAAACATTGATCTTTATTTCTTAAAATAAAGCTGAGAAGGTAGCCTATGAATTGGAGAATTGTAAAGGTGACCTATGAATTGAAATTTAGTCGCAAAATGATTGAGGGGTGAAGCTTTCAAGCTGTTCTAAATTATTAAAACAAACACTTAACCATATATTACAACACTACCGTGATTGAATGCACACCGTTTTTATAGTTGTACTTTCAGATTTTTCCACGTATCTTTAGCGGAATGAATAATCTTAAGACAAAACCGTTGGTTCATACTCGGTGTTACAGTCATCATTTCACGAATTTTACAAGCGCCCGTATTATATATATGTGGATGTATGAACGATGTACGCCTGAGACGTCTCGATACTTCTGTGTGTTCTGTGAGTTATTAGTAAAAAAAGGGGATTAATGGATTGTTTTATTATCTTATTTTTGATATAAGTAGACACTTGTTTAACAAGGATTCGATCACCACGACAGTGCACAACTCCCAACACGCGATCACCGAGTAATTAATTACTGATAAGATTGTAAATCTGGGAGTCGCCATATTTCCTTCATCTTATCTGGGTGACTTCTTTTTCCAAGGTCAAACGTATTCAAATGAGGACATATAATTTATGTGTGGATATCATTAAGTAGTCGAAGTTTTATATGTCGAAATACGACCTACAATTTGCACAAAATTGCATGCTTGTCGCATGTAAAATGCAGCAGATGAAATATGTATGTTTTCTCTCTGTGAAGCCAGTAATATTCAGTAATTTTTAGTGCCATAAACGAGGGTTATTTGGCATATTTTATGTTTACTGTTTTAACGTATGTCTGACAATTTTGTTACATTCTAATTTCTTATATTTTACATTATTTCAGTTTTTACAAGCTCTGTGGGAATTCCACATAATCTATTATATAAATTTTACCTGTTTGTTTAAATGCATATCTGCATTTATATACATGTGTGTGCGTCTGCCTAAAACTTTGGACACAGGCGACGGATTTTCACAAGATGGGTATCGTTGTGACACTCTAAATTCGGACGCAATATCGAAAAATTGTCTAGAATCATTAATTCCTTCCCCTTCAACTGGGCACTTCTCTACAGAAAGGGATGCACTTTTCGCCGATATTTTCGAAAGTAATCTCCTCGTTTCGATTCACTAGCCTTAATTTAAACCTTCTCTACTTCAGGTTTGTAAATAGACACAGCGGCGTTTTTTATGTTCTTTTTCTCCTTCGCGGTACGGGTTCGAGCCTCCCTGCCTACTAACACCTTTTTTTTTTTTTTTTTTTTTTTTTGCTTAACACACCTCCAAACACCCGGGAAACACCGGGCACCCAGGTTCATAAAAACTACACTTGATCAACAAATAGGTTTTGATAGAGTTGATATTTTTCTGGATAGGGATAAACTACATTTGGACAGAAAAATCACGTAATAAATCTAATTTTACTTACATTTCTATAAAAATAATGTCCATTTAATTTTGATATAGCAAACACTTGTTTTTAAAATGAGATAAGTTAATAATTACCGCTGAATATTCATATAGAAATATAATGCTACATAGCATAATACGAAAAATAATATCACATTATAAGAGACAACATAGTATAATACGAAAAATAATATCACATTATAAGAGACAACATAGTATAATACGAAAAATAATATCACATTATAAGAGACAATCTTTAATTTATTCCATTAATCTAAAACCTGTTGGAAGGCATTGTTTTATTTACCATGCCCTTTAAAATGTTTCCTTTTTACGTGACGTCTTGTTGACTATTTTCATTGAACACGTCGAAATTCAAGTGTTTTTCACAGTATTATAAAAATACATATAATATGATAATTATATTCGAAAACAGAGCTTTATTAAAGGGGTGTTATTCTCAAATCTTGTCTACGTTTGTAAGGAAGATCATTAATAAAGCCAACATTTTGCAAATTTTCCTTTTTAAAAAGTGTGTAGGCCTTCAGAAATGGTATATTTCAAAGCATAACATACGAAGTAACCAGAAACTGAACAAAGAAAGTATTATTCAGAAGAAAAAATAATTTTCGAACGACTAGATATTTTATTTAAACAATATAAAAAGGAAGCAGCGACCATTAATTAAACCACTTTATCTTCGAATTTTGTTTATTATTGATGTTTTCTAATCAAAACACATGTGAGATGAATGAAAATGTTTAAAGACCGAAGTGTTTCCCACAGAGATTTACTAATTTTCAATTTAAATATCGAAGCGAAAACATCTCCCGGGTGTCCGTTCTTAATAACAATATATTTGATAAATTTCAGTTTAGTAGACAGTCCGCAGGCAAAATGATTCGATCAGACTCCGTGAAGCAAAGTGTTTAGACAATTGATTTTTCATTATTACCGTAATTCGAGTGCTAAAGTGTTATGGTAACAAACTAACCCAACACAATTTCATGAAGATAAAGCCCCATTATTCGTAATTTACTCAACACAGGAAAAGTTTTGTCACAGAGAAAAGCATTAGATCTAGTCCAAGATGAAGTACTTCTCGCACATATAGGATGATGCAAGGCAGATAACTGCATTATTTACTCCGGTGCCTCTGCTTATTAAGGCCCGTATGACACTCGAGGCAAGGGTTAAATGAGTGTAAAATTAACACGCTGACGAAAGTGGGATGAAAATAATGATGGTGGTTTACCAGAATTTTATTTTATGAAGGTGATCAACAAGAATTTATTTATATTAGACTTGAAAATTGCCATAATAGGACGCTAGGAAAGAGTTACACAATATTATGCCAGGTAGGAGCTGTTACTTGTTTTTTTCATGGAAGCTTAGTCTCGTTTCAGGTAGAGAGAGGTTACCTGCTGAGGGCGATTATAGAAAGACGAATTTCTGTTGTGATTTGTTTATACGTCGGACAACAAAGTGTAGCTCGGCCAATCATCATTACTGAATATATCGATAAAGACATGAATGAGTATAATGTCTTTACTGTGAGAATCAGTTAGTTTAGAAGAAAAAGGCATCGCTCACGAGATTGTGAAGTAGATTTTGTACTCTAACACGACAGAAAAATGTACTTTGAATAGCAGCTTCCTAGATGCGGGAATAGTACCCAATCTTAAGGCTTGCCTATCTCCTCTCTTATACATGTAAGGAATTGCACCAGTCAGATAACTTCAGGAATGGAAGGGTGATCGAGCAATATTTTCTTTTTATGGAATAATTCAACATCGACCGCAGTTCGGTGAATTAGATGATCTCTTTCATTTCTTTTCTATGGCAATTTTGTTGCAAAAAGTCATTGCTGGCATTTATTTACTCACTCCTTAGTACAACATAGGTTGTTGAACTTAGCTTTAATCTCCTGTTTACTCATGTATAAAATTAAAAACTAAGAATCGTCCGACTAGAACAAATACAAAACAATGACCCATTCTTTCTTCCGTGTATCTACTATGAAAATATCTATGAACAGAGCGTATTCTAAAAAATTGCCAGGATTGGAATACATTATTGGAATACATTGCCGTTACATGTTCCCCTGCATCTTCCAATTGCATCTTAACAAATAATTGTAATGACTCGCCACTATAAGTATTCAGTTCGCATTGTTTCATTCATTTTTTCAACGCTCTTACAATTTCCTTACTTATTCAATTAATAATTACTCGCTAATGTTCCCATTTATTCCTAAGTGTTTTGGGGCTTGATAAGTTATTGGTTGGTTGGTTGGTTGTTTTTATTTTAATGCATATCAACCCTTTTCGGGTTATTTAATGCCGAATCCAAAGATTTTGAAGAAAATTTTTTTTAATAGAATATATATGTTGTTTAACGTCGGTTTTTATTTAACCCATAGTTGGGACCCTAACAGGTACTACCACTCCGGGTCAGAGTGGACCTGGGAGCAATGGTAATTAAAGGGCGGCTCCACACTCCTCAAATCCCGCAAGCTGGGGCCTGACCACTGGATATAGTTTAAGGTCATATCCAGGGCCTTGATAAGTTGTAAATTAGCAATTAACGCGACGTCTATGAGATGTCTAAAAGATTGGGTCAGATCACATGCGCTCGGAGAGGGATAAATCACAGGGATTCTGTGTTTATACTAAAGGTATTTTACACATCGATTATTAGACATATTTCACAGTTTTTTTACGCGCTTAAATTGTGTTCTTCCTAAAATAAATGTCTCCATCAGTCAATCACACAGGGTAGAATTTAACAGGTTTATTATGACATAAACCTAATAAATTCACGTATGCCTAGGATTTCAAGTTTGATGTGCTTAACTCGAATACACTTAAAAAATTTTAAAGGCTAACAGTAAAAGCTGAAAATAATGGTCGAAGATTGGTTCAACTTAATGCGTTATTCTAAACATTAATTGATACCGGTGTTCTTTAAGAAGCTGATGCCTCTAACACAGAAGAGTTTGTTTCATGTGATAGTTTGTCAGTCGGGAACTGGGTCAGTCAGTCGTAACTTATTCCATAACTGTAGCGAGTTAACCAACATATAATAGATAAAGTAATTAACTGTCTACAACCAAAAGATTTGCTTATAATATTTGCAGATGTAAGATGTAATTGGTTACGATTAAACATTGTAATATTGTATCATTTCTTTTATATAAATAAATGGCAAATATCATTCACTTATTTATACTTATGTGTAAATATTACGGTTTGTAATTTCCTATTATATCTTTGCTTATTTCTCTGGCTATGTTAAGTGTGTCATAATATTAAGGTGAAAGGGTTCTGGTGTTCACTGCGAGCGGTTAAACTACAGGAGTGCTATCGGAATTTGTTTGTTTCCCCACGAAAACAAAATGGGTCACAGGGTCGTTTTTTTTTGTAGGAGAAATCCAACTCTCCCAAAAGGGGGCACTCTTGCAGTGCGCAAAAATAAAATTGATTAGTTGAGAAAGGTTACACCCCCTAATGACTCAGGACAATTTAACTCGGGTGCCACGTCAGAGCAGGCACCCCCCACTCCGACCAGCAGCCCCACCCCGAGAGGAGAGTAAAGCATATGCTCTCCACTCGACGACAGAAATGTCGGGCTTATATAGTGCCAGAAAAATCCATATTGTCATAGATATAGGGGTGTTAATTATCCTAGAATACCCCGTCTGAATATTTATTTCCCCGAAATATAGTTTTTCTTTCTCAGGTTGACTTTCAAGGAGTCCGTCAGTTTTCTTTTCCTGTCGGAAAAACGTATTTCGCTATAACAATGAGGGGGTTCCAGGTCAAATACGTCATACAGTAGGTCTAACGCCTCTCCTTCTAGCAGAGTTTCACTTAATACGAGTGACGATATGTAATGCCCCTGACCTACTTCCAGTTGTCTGATCTAGCTGAATCTTGCTTGTACAATGATTTATATCTCTACAGATTATGTGGCAAATTACAGCTCTCAACTAATTGTGGTTTGTGTTTTACAGGAAAACAGAAAAAAAATTAACTTTTGTCAATCGGACAATCCACAGAGTTTTATAATTATTAAGATATATATATATATATATACATATATATATTTATATATATATATATATATATATATCAATGATATTAATATATATATATATATATATATAAATAGATAGATAGAGAGAGAGATAGATATGCACACGTGTGTAAGGTAGATTCTTATTCCATTAATCGAAAATCAATGAAGATGATTCTAAATCATAAAATAAAAAAAAGGATTTGTTAATTCAATTTCATTTATAGACTATTGAGATATTCAAACATATTGAACTTGAGGAAATTCGAAACCTGTTTTTAAATGAAGAATCGATTCACTAGATTATCTCTTTTGTTTTTGTTTTTTTTGTTTGTGGTCTGTTTTTTGGATTGTTTTCTTTTAAAAAATACGATTAATAGGAGAAATATAAAAGCGAAAAAAAAAAAAAAATGAAAAACTCCGTCGAATGAGGTTACGTTCTAAACAGAGATGTAAGCATAAAGCGTTTTCGATTATCAATGCTTTGATGGTCGATTCTTTGTTTTCCACGTGGAATTATATCAGGGGAAATACATCTTGTCTTTTTACGACGGAACAAAACGCTTTGTTGAACCTATTTCCTTTTAAACATGTTTACCGTACATAATGTAACTCGAGCTGTTTAGAAATAATCAACATTTACAGAGGGATATTTTGATAACTTTGTTTAAAAATTGCGCCTTAATTACAATTACTGTTTTTTACATTGAAATTACCCTTCACTCACTCACTCACTCACTCTCATATAATATATATATATATATATATATATATATATATATATATATATATACATATATATATACATGTATATACATATATACATACATATATATACATATATATGCATATATATATATATATATATATATATATATTTGGCAAAAGTGGTAATTAATAAAAACCTGAAGAGAGTGATCAATACTATTGCAGAGTATTAGGAAGACGTGTTTGAGAAGCTTCTGAAACACTTCTTCCTAATACTAACAACCACTTCTCTAAGGTCTGACGAGGCTGTTAGATCGGAAACATGGTCCAACATATGAAGCATATGTAATCAAACAGATAAAAAGTTAATAAAATTTAAAAAAAAAACATATATATACATGTATGTGTGTGTGTGTGTGTGTGTGTGTGTGTGTGTGTGTGTGTGTGTGTGTGTGTATGTAGGAATCCCAAAAGTCACTGAAAGGTTAATAATCTATGTCATTTTACCATTAATAATCTTTGTTTGTTCTCGTTCAGATATTTCACATAAATATTTCGGAAATAAATTATTAATGTGTACAGCATTGAACAACGTGCGGAAGTTGTGGTATTGTTTTACCAAAATTCGCCGGTAATTTGGCGATAACATTATCTCACCCTATGGCAATGGCAAATGGTCACCACGTTTCCGGGATTTACTAGCCCTGACTTTTTTAGTCTGGGAGTATCTTAAAAGAGGAGTTAATTTTTAAAATCCCAAACCGTGCAATGATTGAAGGAAAACATCAGGAACGAAATAAGGGAAATCGCAATCAAGCAAATCTGCAATTTGTCATGAATAATGCTTTGGAAAGAGCACAGATATGCGAAGCTAAAAATAGGCAAGATTTAAACGACATAATTTTCATTAAAAAGATTGTTTACATTTTGCATTTTGCTTTTATAAATGTTCTACTGTCTTAGTCAGACCGTGTTAAAATTAATGAAAGATATCAAAAATAATAGATCTATTAGAATTCAAAACCTTAGAAATTCTTTCTCTCGCCCTCCCTTACTCTCTATCGCTCTTCCTCTCTCTCGCTCTCTCTCTCTCTCTATATATATATATATGTATGTATATGTATCTATCTATCTATCTATATATATATATATATCAATGACTATCTATCTATATATCAATGACTATCTATCTATATATCAATATCTATCTATCTATCTATCTATCTATCTATATATATATATATATATATATATATATATATATATATATATATATATATATATAAACATAATCTTGAAGACAGGAATAAAATATATGCTCGTAAGTAAGCGAGAACTAATATACATATGATTGTTTTAAAAACAATATGCTATATGTTTTAGAGCCGCATGAAGATGATGGCAATGGAAGCGTTATAGTGTTAATACGTTTAAATCAGCAGTGACTGCCGAAATCAAGGCGGATTCAAAAATATGGGCATAGATTACCACTGCTTTTATTGTCCGGTTATTTGCGTCAACTGTCCCTTTTTGGGAAATCATTTTAAATTAACAATAAATGGGTACTAGCAAGGAGACCAAACAGTTCCAGGGATTTAATGATAACTGACGAATATTTCACACCTCCATATTTTTATTGTCTTTGAAATCGGTGAAATCGTATATTTGTTAATGAAATCAATTGACTGCCTGCTCTATTCAAGTAACAATTGCGATGTACCGGCAAGAAGGTTCACATGATTCTAAGAGTTACTTAGTTTAAGAAAGAATCGCAGTGTCCGTTGCACTTTAAAGAACCTACTGTTGATTTTATAAAATTATTTTATATGTAATGGGTTTAATGAAAATTTTAAATGCAAAATTCAAGAATTAATGCTCTGAACAGAAACCTTTATTTCAAACGCGGCCCTGTCATATTATTGAACCTGTTGTTGATTTTTCATGCCTGATCACACTGCTTTTATGGTAATAAAACTTCTCAAATGTACTTGTGGTGTTAGGCTGTGTAAGGTGTTAATTTACTCAAAACGCCTGTTTCATATTTCATAGGATTGTTTCGATCTTCGGTACTTATCGATACATTCCGATACAAACCCTATCTAATGAACCGTTCCAGACATATTAAGTTACTTTAGAAATAAAAGTGAAAAATCATTAACATATGTTCAAGTTTCTTTTATTATATAGCATAGATATAGACAAAGATGATTTTCTTACTGAGTATGAAGGTGTATCTTAATCTGATTTTATTACGTATTCGTACTTAGTCGCGTTTATGTTTATTATAATTTATTTATAGATAAACGAATGCATTACATTCTAATGTGAGCAAAAACAATTAATTTAAAGACTTAAGTTTTCTTAATTGGTGCCCGGCGTTGCTCATTTGTGTTTGGAGGGTGCTTTTAGCCCCCCCCCCAAAAAAAAATGCTCGTATGTGGGCAGGCTCAAACCCTTGACGCGAAGGCGGAAAAGAATAAGAAAATCTGACATGACACGACCGGAAGTGTAAAACATTCAAATTTTACGTAATCAGTCCAAAAACAAAATGGCATTGTTTTAAACCTCAGCTGCAATTAGACACAATAATCGTTTTCAATGGGGGGGGGGTAACCGCAGCCCCCCCCCCAAAGGGGGGCACGCTGGTAGTTTCGAAATAATATTTATTGTCTTAGTATGAAGGTTTTCCCGACATTGACCAAGGGCCAATTACAGAACAGATACTAACCGGCCGTAATGCCAGGCGGTTAGTTCCATTAGTTTCGCTTTATTTATGCGAAAAAGACAGACAAACAGCGGCGACGACCGTGGTGGGAATTTTGTTTAAGCGAATCAAAAAAAAGAAAAAAAACAGATAGAGACGACGTCCGTTTATGAATCATAAATATTGCGATCTTGGAAGTATGCGAAAACTTCTCGCGGAATCTAACCGACGCGAGAACCCACAGCCAAAAATCCTTTTGTGGATATACAAAAACGCTGGCGCCCATTTTGCGCTTTATATAATAGTTTATTATATTATTTGTTTTGCCCGTATATTTTTACTTTTTTTTAACGTTAATTATGTTTCAATATACACGCCTTGAAATTTTGTGAATTATGGAAATGGGAGAAATACATAAGAGTGAAAAAAGCTGGCCTATGACCTTTGTCATTAAACATATTTGTTTCGATCTTTATAATATACACGCTAGTATCTTTAAGAGACCCTGTAATGTAATTGTAGTTTGATACGGTAATCTTTTACCCAATTATGTGTATGAGTCTATTAGGCGGTCTGTGTGTATCGGTTTCACAACTTGGTCATGTATGGCTTTTGCTTTTTTCCAAGAGTAAGTAGTTGATATATTCTTAGGTATGCAACTACTAATGTTTTAAATGTATATTTAAACCAGTAATTCCTATCAATAGAGTTACGGTCAAAAGATTTCATCAGAGTTTAAAATCCAATAGATTTTCCTATCTCATTCACATAAAGATGAGATGAAGTTCGATCAGTATGAGTATGTTTAAAAATCAGATCCAAAGCGATCCTTAGTTATATTTTGTGAAAAAAAATCGATATTGTCAGGAAATGAATGCGAAATATTACACCCAGGCTGCAAGTCTCAATCATGAAATGTCTTCAAGACTTATTTCACCAATATCGAAACGATCGCACCTTTGTAAAATCGCCGCATATGCAATTGCACCTTCACCTTTGGCAGCAAAAATCTCTTCCGCGGCTTTTCCTGGTTTAAACACTTCGGTTCCAACAATCTAAACCCAAACATCAATTTACCAATTGTCATCTGTAATGAAAAGATGACTTTAACTACGGGACGGAACGTTAAAATATCCGCCTTAATGAAATACGACAGGCTTTCATTTCCGTTTGATGAAACATGGTTTCTTTTTTGCAGGTCATCTACAAGTTAGCCAGTTATGTAGAAATCACAAGAGCGATAGTAGCCGTCTATCCTGTCTTTAAGTTACATAAGTTTTAACGAAAAAGATCGGAGATGCGCTGATGTATTTCCGTGCTCTCCATCGATCCAATGTATGACAAAAGTCCCATGGCAAGCACCATCAAATGCAAATCCGGACGACTCAACTCTTGAGAGCACAGCTCGTCGAATGTTGCGGCCACGGTTATGGTCTTTGGTGTGGTTTCACTTGAGAGCCACATCATGCAACCTCAAATATTCGAACTCTACTTTTATGTCAACACTAATGGGTACGTCGATGTGCTTAGGAGTGTGGTGATCCCTGGTGGAATCAGGTGACCGCTGGCAAACCCCAAGTATAGCAGCAATGACACCCAGGATTAACTTCAGAAGAAGTGCTACGCCTTTGCACCCTTCTCTAACTTACACCACCTCCTCCCCCGACCTGCACGCGTTGGACTGTTTCGTTTGGTCATACATCCAGAACAACACAAACACGATGCCCCACCACACCAAAGCAGGCCTGATCGCTCACACTCGCCAATTTTCCGCCAGCGCTTGTAAAAGTGGCATGGTCCTAGTTCCAGACCCACACCGGCGCGATGATTGAGGTTGAAGGCGGCTAAATAGAATTGATATCAGCTTTACTACACAATTCATTATGGTGAATTGATCTTCCAATAAATTTTGAAATAAAGCTGTAGTGTGTGCTTGGGGCGATAAATTTATCGTTTCAGCTTGTTTAAAAATCTTAAACGAAAAAATGTAAACAATTAAAGTTTTCATAAAGACTTAATGTTTCACAGGTGTTTACGAACATTTGGGACAAAATGAGTAATATGAAGAAATAAAACTGATAAGAACGGAAATAGAGATCGTGTCAGAAATCGTTGATTTGAATATATGCGGAAATTGAAAACTAGAAAGTAAGAGCGATCCTTAGTAATAGATACATATACGAAGGAAATCAGCTTTGTGCAGGATTGGCGGTGCGAATGTTTCTAGATTAAATTTAGTAATTGATTTTATTTTATCTTATGTCTTTTTTCATTCCCTATATTTCAAGAGATCACAATGTTGTACGTTAATAAATATTGGAATCATATCCAATTAAATAAAACATTCGATATTAAGGTCACGTAATCTCAACAGGAACAGACACATCTAAAATTATTTTACAATTAGTAACATAGAGATATAGTTGAAATTATTCTAGTGTGGAGTTTACACAGATCTTTCAACAAATAAAGGACTACGACTATTTTTCAATTAGCGTATAAATAATAAACAGTAATGAAAAAAAGCAACTAAATTATATCCTCTTCTGTTATTTTAATAAAGACAAAATATGTAAGAGTAAAATAAAGTTCACTGCTAATAGAAAAAAAAAATCGTAACTGGTTAGAGCGTTGATTTATATATCCTGTATTTAATAAGTCATTAATTACATAAATTTTCAATCTTATAAAATATAGGAACAGTATGAACGGAGTTAAAATCATCCAATAAGAAAATAAGCATAATAGTATCAGACGCAATAAACAACATATAAAGAGTAATATAAACAAAATTTCCAATTTCACGAAATATTTTGTCAAAATATAGTGACACATTTAACACATACACACACATATATGTATATAATGATCTCTCTCTCTCTCTCTCTCTCTCTCTATATATATATATATATATATATATATATATAAGGATATTTACATATATATATATATGCGGATCTATATAAGTACATATATAAGTATATAAATATATATAAGTATACTTATAAGTATATACGGATCTATATAAGTATATATGTATATATATATATTAGTATATAAAAATATAATTAAGTATGACATAATACATAAAAATATGTACATACGTATATATATATATATATATATATATATATATATAAGTATATACATACTTATACTATATAAGTGTTACAAGAACAAGTCGCCTGTTCGTGTAAGTGAGTAAATATGAGATAGGATAGCCGAGGATTCGAAGCTGCGAAGCTAGGATTCGAATGTAGAATTCCGATCATAAGTTTAAATAAATAATACAGAATGTTATTGAAAATGGGATGTAGAATTAACCATTGTTTAGTTTACATAAACTAGTTAGATATCTGGTTATTGAAAAAGGAATGTGATAATGCAATTTTGTTTCTATTAATAAAATGAAATACAAATAAGGAATCTAGATCTGAAATGTTAAACCTATTTGTAAAGTGGGTTGGGAAAATTAGGTTAGAGAGAAATCGTTCATTGTAAAAACGTGATGAACACTGCATGCTTAGAGACGGAGGCGTGTGAGCCTACTAGTCCGATATACACGGCTTTAGGTCAGTAAGGTAGTCGGTCAGTTAGGAGAGAAGTCAGAGGTCGAACAGAGTCGGACAAACAGAGCTGATATACGCCTTGGGAAGCAAAGGTTAGAAGAAGAAAATAATGTAGAGACTGAATTCCTTGATGCAAAGTCATTGACCGTTCGAAATGGAATAAACGAACAACTTCACAATTTTGTATCTGCGTCTTCGTGTTAGGTTATTCAACAGAAAGGTATTGTGAATTTATATTATCAGAACTTTGTGAAAATAATCATCCCGAAAATAGGTGAAGAAATATATGTGCCAATGTCATAGAAACACTCCCATTCACAGAACTATCAAGAGTATAAATGCCAATATCTCTATCAATCTCTCTGTCTATCTATCTATATATCTAAATCAACCTCTCATTGTGTATTACATATTCCCGGCAGGATTAAAATGTACTGACTCTCTTTATATATTAGACCTGTCTCTATATCCACAATATGAATAGTTATTACATAATATAACTATATATATATATATATATAGCTATATAACTATATATATAACTATATATATGTATATATATACATATATATGTATATACAAGAATATATATAAGTATATATATGTATATATATATAATTATACATATATATAAACATAAATATTTTCATATATATATATATATATATATATTATATATTTTATGAGAGAAAAGATTAAGTGTAGATGAAACAAATGATCGCCGATATATTGTTGTCTTTATTGTGAAAAACAGTTTGATATTGTACGTCAGAGCATTAGTAAAATTCTAACGAAATGTCAGGGAATCTGATGCGAAACTTATTATTTTTCTAAAGGTAATGTTTTCTGACACCCGAAGCGTCAGAAAAACACCTCCTCGTGCCCGAGGTCGAATCGGATTTTTCTCCCTCTACAACTTCTATCCAGAACACAAGTCTTCTCTCACCCTACCGCTTTCCCTTACATGTCGCTTTTAGGATTCTGACAAATGTTATGTAAACCGTGAAGAAAAAATAAAAACTAAAGATGGCGCTTATAAAATCGCGCGCGCCATTATGTCTGCTTGTATTTTTTAAGATAGCAAGATAGAGTGAATAAGAAATGAAGGGAGGGAACGATAAAAAGGCTGAAGTGTGAAGAAGTGTGAAAAAGAAAAAAAAGACGTGTATGCTAATTCTATCAGCTATGTAAAAGATAAAGGCAGTTTTTAAACAGTGTAAAAATCTGATATCAACAGCGAAGAATTTCACCTGCTAAAAATTGATGACACGATTAAAAAAACAACAAAACGACTTTTTTTTTTAGTTTTGTCTAACCGTTACTATTCCTTCATCTCAGACTGGGATTTAATTTGTCCAATCTCTTGTTTTGCATGTGCTTGATATTGATTTATTAATTTTTGCTGTTGCACTATAATTGACATCCAAGTGTATATCGGGTAGAATAGATAGAGTCCAACTTTGGTCATCTGCCATTACTTACAGCCGCTTACCTGAACAAGCAACAACAGAACAAGTAAAATGCAGGAACACAAATATATACTTAAGTGAACGAATACCTTGCCTCAAAGAAAGTATTAATAGTTTTATAAGTATTAACATATTAACAAAATTCTAACGAATACACGTGTTCCCTTTTTTTTTATAAATTTCACAAATTCTCCCGCATATTATTATTATTATTATTATTATTTAATTGCGATCAATACATAATTCGTTTTGTGTTTTACTTGTACTCTCTTTGCTCTATTTCTATTGTCTGAACAATTAATATGAAATATATTGTTCCGATTTTAATATATATATATATATACTTTTCCTGAATTGTATTCTAATATATGTACTGCTTATTTTGTATTTTAGGTAAGTGTTTGGTTATGGCGGAGGACAAAGGTTATCTGATGATTTATAGGAAGACTTGTCCAATGGTATGTAAATGCAATTCGTTACTTCTATTTCTGTTATGTAACATTTTGACAAAATTATGTTCTTTTTCGATCGAATTATTTTAAAAACACCTTTTCACGTTAACCAAGAATATTTCAATAAAGAACTTAAATAATTAGTATTTGGAGCCATATCTAACAGGGAATGTAATGAATTAAGCAGCGAGATGTATCTTTACATTACATTTCGAGTTCTGCATATTAGCACAGTCAGGGAAGAAGGGATTCGTAAGAACATTCTATGGTTTAGCAGTCCTATATATCATAAAGGTGCACCTGACGTTTAAGGCCAGTTTTGGCGTGAGTTCGCTCGGCAACGCCCGGCGAGCGACGGAATTCGCCGATTGAGCACAAAAGACACCAAAGAGCAGATAGTAAAAATTAGAAAAAACAAAGAAAGGAATGGTCAAAGTTTAAAAGAAAAAAAGGAAAGAAAGCGCACAGTATATTCGGGGTTCTTCCCCCATTGTAGTATAAACACCTCCATCCACCCCATTTTAAGAACGGCTTTCAGAATAATTAACCCCTATCTTTCCATGTTTAGAACGGCTTTCGAAATGAACACTTTCAACTTCGAAAGTCGTGCTTAACATTGGTAGGTTGGGGGTGTTTATACAACGCTGGGTTAGGTCGCAAAAATATACCAACATAACTTTTTTTTTTACACAGTGATCACCAATTATCAAGGCCCGGAAGCCACTCAGGGATAAGGGTTATTGCAAGTACATTACGTTAGTGTGAAGATTTGATGAAGTGTTTACTTAGGGGGCGGTTCATTAGGAATTTGTTAACATTGAACTTGAAGACATCCAAGTTGTAGTTCGGTGGGAAGCAGGCAGACGGAACAGAGTTCCACAGGCGTGCGGTTCTAAGAGAGAAGCTTTCTTCATGGAATCCGCGTTTTGATTTAGGCACAAATAAAGAGTGGGGGGAAATTTTTCACAGTGGATTCAGCTAGACGGGTGATTTTCGTGAAAGATTGGCGAGGGGGGACCAGAGATTGGAGTTCAGACGAGCACCTGCCATGGAAATAACGATAAAACAAGGATAGGCTCGCAACGTCTCTTCTGTGGGAGAGAGGTTGCAGGGTAGAGAAAAGGGCATCCCCCACTAAGCCACGAAGTCTATTTTGTACTCTGTCAAGGCAGGGTAGGCTGTTTTTAGCAGCTCCTGCCCAGATATGGCAACAGTATTCCATCCTTGGACGTACTTGGCCTTTATATAGATAGAGAATTGCATCAGTAGTGATATATCTTCTGGAGCGGTAGAAGGATCCCACCATCTTTCCAGCGACCTTGCAACCAGACTTAATGTACGTGTTCCACTTCAGATCAGGAGTAAAGGTAAAACCCAGAAGCTTGTCAAAACACGTCCATATACAAACAAAACATAGAAATGTTAAACGTGTATTATCTTTCCACTCTCTTATATCTTTTAAAATTACCACTATAATATGTTTTCGATAGTGCTGAAAATTGAAACAGTGTTTAAAATTCCAGGAAACGAGTAGTCTTCAAAATATTAAAAAAATCATAGTTGCAAACAGTGAGGGATCACTTTGTATATTAATTAAACATAAAATTAACGCGTACGTTATAGACACTTTTTTGGGGGGGTCTGTTATATATTCATGGGCGCTATTTATTGTAATCTGGAAGACAAAAACCTATCTTTAAAAAAAAGTTTTCCTATAGGTTATGAACTGTGCTGAAAATGAATATCGCATTTTCGCAAATTAGTATTTCTTGCTATGCGCGATTTCGAGTACAACAATGTCCACTACTTATAACATAAAGACTTACATTTCTTAATATCTGGAAGATATTTATTTGTAGCAAATTGAAATGCGATATTGGTTTTCATCACACCCGAAAATATCTAGCAAACAAGTTTTTAAGGTAGGTTTTTCGTTGATCTGGCATGCCACAATTACCAAATAAACTGCACCATTAAAAAAAGATGAATAAATACGCCCCTAAAAAGGTAGCGATAGAGTGGGTGTTCTTTTCATGTTAAATTAATATAGAACAGTGATCCCGCCCTTTATTAAACTATAATTTCTCCATATCTTGGAAACTACTCGTTTCCTGGAATTTTAAACGGTATTTTCGTTATCAGCTTCCTCGAAAACCTATTGCAGTTCTAATTTTAATAGATTTTTTGAAGATGGAAAGATAGTGCACCTTTACCGCCAAAACATATTTGTCCATTAATCCAAAGGCAGAAAGCTTATTACCCCCTCCCCCCAGTTGCCATAAAAAAGTTAATAAAACATTTATGAAATCATTACGGTAGATTGCTCGTTTTTTTTTTCTCTTTTGATCGTTATTTTTATTGACCTGTTGCTCAGTATAATTCCGCGGTTTCCGTCGTCCAGCGGGCGTTGCCGAGTGAGACTCACGAAAAAAAAAACAACGGGGTTTAAACTGCAGAAGAACCAGGAGGAATTTCCGGCAATCTTTGGACCGCAGCAATGAGTTTTATTGGTTCTGTGATCATTTGGCTGTCCATACATCGAGTGGCGCATCTATGCTGTGATTTCGTATGAGTACAGTTAATTGTTGTGTATGTCATTTTTGTGATTGTCAGGATTTTCTTGGAGCGACTTTACTTTTATCAAAATTAGGTCAAGCACCGAATGACTTTCCTATATTGTTTTAATTTGGGCAAACCTGAATGTACTTACATGTAGGCGAAACACGATCGAATAAGTTTCTGCAATACCATTTATGAAAAAAATAAATATTTGGGAGACTTAGCCGTCGGAGGTAATCGGAATAATCTTACTGGTGTAAAAATATCATTTGTTTCTTCTCTGGAAATCAAAGATCGCGATTATCCTGATCGAGTTAAGATATCAAAAAAGTATTTTTCCGTTCCTCATTGATATACTAGTATAATGTATATACGAGTTAGTATTACTGTATACATTATATAGGAGTAAGTGACCAAAAACAAAAAAAACAAAAGCTAAATGGAGGCTATGCTGTATAACGGAGAAAAAAGGCCAAATACCCTAGTGTTTTGATGTGATGTTTGAATACAATAAACTAGTTATGACCAACATGTCATTTCATTCGGACAAAACACTAAGAAACGGGGCATAATTAGAGTCGGGCCCGTTTTATTTGGGGTCACCCTGTATTATTGCCCGTTTTCAATATGCAACAAAAAACGTCTCTATTTTATAAGGTTGTTGCAAAAATAATTTCATTTTTTTATATATAAGTTTGAGATCAACAAACGATCATTATTGTCACATTATTAGACCGGTATAATTACGTTGTAACATAATAGCGGTGTATAAAGCTTCGGTTTCTGTTATAGCTGATAGCACTCCAGTAATCTATTTTTTGTAATAATTTTATCAAGAATTCTCCATATGTTGGTGTTTCGGTTTCGATTTTCGCTGAAGAAGTTATCTATGTATGTATATATATACTTTTTCCAAAGTTTTGCTTTCGGTTTCGATTCAAGCTGATGCATCAAATTCATATATATACATGTTGTATTTTTAAAAGCGCAACTTTATATTATATAACTTTCGATAGAAAATTAACTGTATAATAATATAAACAAAAGCTGCAATCATTAAAATACCATATTTAAGCGTACTTTACGACCTGGCTACGCCGGCGTCACTGCTTCTTTAGATAAATAGTTTTGAAGTTTTATCAAAATAACTAAAATATTATCAGAGCTTCTTCATTTACGCTGAACATCTACAGAAGGCCAGCATCAAAATATAACATATGAAAGCAGCTGATGTGGAATTTCTACGGGTCCGGATAGTAGAAATGAATAAAATAAAGATAGACGGAGAAATGGAGAAAAAGGCAGGAAGGAAAGAAACAGAACAAATAATGTTGTATATTTTATGGTTCTCGTATGGAAAAAAAGTTGCAGCAAAATTAAGAAAATTTCTTGTAGTAGAATTATTGATTTTGATTTGTACACACCTAACACATAAATGTATTTCATTCATAGTTCCCATAGAATGCTCAAATGAGAAACCTCGTCTCAATGTGATCAAATATCTCTTGTTGATTCCACAATAGCCTTATCGACAAATTACTCAATTCTACAATAATCACAATTATCTATCCACAACCTCATAAAAAAACGCATCATAATATTGTATGAATCCGTAAATTATTTTGATGACATTGCTTCTTCGATATCTTTCTATCCATAGTTCTTTTTAAAAAGACATCGAGGATTAGGGAGAAATTTCGCGAAGGTCGACAGCATCATAATTGAAAGTGACATTTGCGGAACTAAATGTAATAGGCTTAAGAAATTTATGTCTTCTGTTCGTGTCTTTAACAACTAGACCACCATTACTTCCCAATATAACCAATAACATATTTATATTTTCATTTTAATCCATCTTGCAGTAAAGTAAAATTAATGACACTCTCATTACAAACGTGGCCGTAATTATAACGTTTGGTTTAATTGAGAATTTTAATTCTTACACTTCTGTGAATTTTATCATTCGTAAAAAGAGAGATGAATATTCAAGTGTTAAAGGAAAACTTTGTTTTTTACTTTAATTTCCTTTTTAGAGAATGCGGTCTGTCTTTTTTCAGGTTCAGATTTTGTTGAAAAAATGTTTTGAATGTGATGGGCTGACGAACATGAGACTTGTAAGTTTAACCTTAGTGATCGTTACTGCTACCAACAGAATATGTAAAAAGTTATGGACATATTCTATAACTATATAGTTTATTTTTATTTCCGAACCGCTGTTTATTACATAAATGCAATGAATGTGTATAAGTACGATTCTGCAAAGGACATGTGGTTTTTACATTATCGGTCGAGGAAAATGAGAGGATTCAATGGGAGTCCAAGTGATAACTGAGACCAAGACTGACTGAAGTGATGACAATTATTTTAAACATCAAGAACTGCAACAATTTTATGCACGCACCTTCTATTTACACCATCAGTGATATAAAAATATTCTGTGATAAAATCGAACTATTTGAATAAGTTTTACTTGAAGTTCAATAAATATAATAAACATTCAAGATTAGTGATTATTTATTAAACAAGGAAAAAAGTGAAAAGCATAATGTTTTTCTGTTAATATTTTCAAGATTCGGATTTAATCTACTATTTGGGTGTGTGACAATTTTTTCAACATCAACTTTCTTTTAATCACATATTTATTGATATTTTCAACCTATTATTATTTTAATTATTATTATTATTATTATTATTATTATTATTATTATTATTATTTATCAATCTATATTTTTAACCCTCTAAAATAATGATCTAAATAGGTAGTCACATCAAAGTTTGATCTTGAACTATACACTTGTATATTGCTTTAATAAAATAATTATACTAAAGCACAAATCCTGAAGTATATGGAAAGAAGAATACACATATGACTTCCGCTTAATTTCAAGAGATTCTTATATTTTCAATGCATATATGTGTGTGTCGGAATCAATTCACATCGTGTATTGTATGATGATGGTGCATATTGCGTCTTTATTAGGTACAGAAATTCATAAATGATGTGAATGAAAATACAAATGCGGAAAGTGTCAAACTCAACGTCTCGCCCAAATGTTGTGTGGGACTTATCAGGAGATATAAACTACAATCACACAGGATGTTCTGTGCCATGTAAAATCATTTATTCTCCTGATTAATCTTATGAGTTTAAGTGTTAATTTTTATTGTTATTCATACAAATACTTAATACTTTATTATCTTTGCTATATCCCTTATCTCTTATCATAAAACTAAAGAGAATATAGCTCATATTGCTTAACCTATTACGAAAGTTTATCATTCTAGATGTGAATATTCTGCATAAACATATGTAACTATAATATTAAAAGTTGTGAACACATGCCATGCATGTAATACTTCTAACCTTACTATTAAGAGAGAAAAGTTAATTTATAAAACCATCATTATACATACGAATATTTACCAAATATCAAGAGTTATAGTACTTCCTACATAATACCTAATGTATTTTATTATGATTGGTATTAAAATTGGTTTAGCATAGAATTTGTTTTACATCGTTATTTTATGCACTCTTATACAAATTAATACGAGAAAACAGGAGACGTGTTAATAAATATCATATATATATATATATATATATATATATATATATATATATATATATATATGCATTTATATATTGTTATTCTTGGTGATTTCGATCCACGTGTTGGGAAACACTATGAGACCCAGAGTTCTCTTGACCGCTAGGGTATCGGTATCATGAATGCTAATGGCCTAAAGATACTAGAGCTGTGTTCAGAATTTAATCTTGCGATCTGTAACACTTTTTATCCGTAAACTGAAGCACAAAACTACTTGCCTACACCCACGTTCAAAGCATGGTCACTTTATTGACTTCATCTTAATTCTAAAACGCGACCTTCGAGATGCATATACTGTTCCTGTCATACGCAAGGCTGAATGTAACACTGATCACAAGTTGGTGAGAGGAAAGTTTAATTTACGAATCTGTAAAAAATGCGCCACAGTTGTGTTAAGATACCTAGCCGTATTGATGTCGCCAAATAAAAGTTGCTCGAAGTTCAAAAGAGTATGGCGGAAACGCTCGATAATCTTGCATGTGATGGTATATTGGTGAATTTTAAGACTCGGTTTTATTCTGCTGGTACGGAAATTCTTGGCTTCAAGAGGGATAAGAACAAGGACTGTTTTGATGACAACAATATGTAATTTAATCAGTTGCTGATTAATAGACAGACAATTTATGAATCTTTACTTCGTGAATATCATTCTGATCATACAACTAATTTTCGACAATTCAAAGAGGTCAAAGCCAGATTGCAACGTGAGCTAAGCAAAACTAAAAAAATGGTGGATGAATATAACGGAGCAGATCCAAAAGGCGTTTTACACAAAAAAATTGGAAGGAATTTTATGGAATTTATGGTCCTCTTACCTCTTCAATATCTGCCTAGATGTGGATAGATGGTTCTGCTGTCATTAAGGATCCAGAACATATCTTGAAAAGATGGCAAGAGCACATTACTGATGTGTTTAACAATCCCTCAGCAATAGATGCTGATACAATGTGATATCATATTCAGAATGTATCGTTTACCTAATATGGTTGAGGTGCAGTTTGGTATCGCACAAATCAGCAGTGGCAAGGCACCTGGTTTGGATGGTGTTCCCGTGGAGCTTCTTAAGATTGGAGGTGCGAATATTGCTAATGCTATCGTTGGTTTTGTATAGGAAGTCTGGGAAGGTGCCCCTGTTCAACAGGATTGGATTGATGGTGTCTTGGTGACTCTGTTTAAACGAAAGGGACAGAAGAATGTTTGTGACCACTACCGTAGGATTATGCTTTTGGAAGCTGTTGGGAAAGTTCTCGCACGACTTCTATTAAACAGGTTACTGGAGGATGTTTGTCCTAATGCTATTCCAGAGTCACAAAGCGGCTTTAGGTCTGCCAGAGCAACTACGGATATGAATTTTACAGCCCGGAAAGTTAAGAAGAAATGCATTGAACAACAGATACCACTGTATCAAGGGTTTGTGGATCTAACCAAAGCATTTTACACTGTTAACAGGGATTCTCTCTGGTTAATCTAAGAGAAAGTAGGATGTCCTCCAATCTTTGTTAAGATAGTCGAGGAACTCCGCAGGGTCATGAAAGTTCGAGTCTCGTTTAACGGAAAATTGTCTTATGATATCCCAGTTGACAATGGTGTCAAACAAGGTGATATTCCTGCCCCTACTCTTTTCTCTATATATTTTGATGCTCTACTTGCACATACGTTTCGAGATTGCGATAGAGATTTCATGTTAAAATTTCGAACCACAGGTCGCTTTTTTAAACTTTGAATATTTAATGCCAGAATCAAGCTGCATCATGTCTTGGTCAAGGAGTTACTGTATGCAGATGATGCTGGGTGTTTGTCGCACGCTGATACTGATATGCAGCATATAATGGATAGTTTTGCTGACTCCTGCACTGCCTTTGGTCTGAGGAACAGTCTGTCTAAAACAAAGGTTATGTTCACTCTTGCACCGGACCAGTCATACGTGGAGCTGAACAGCAGAGTCTGTGATGCTAGACTGGTAGTGGTTGACTCATTTTGTGCCTTGGTAGTTCTTTCTCGATGGATGGCTGTCTCCACACTGAAATCCACAGGCGAATTCAGAAGGCATTTGTCGCTTTTGAAAGGTTGGTGAAGAGAGCGTTGTCTGATCGTGGCATCACAGACACTACTAAGGTCCGGGTATTTGTTTCATAAACTAGTTACTGTGTTCGGGTATTTGTTTCATGAGCTAGTTACTGTGTTCGGATATTTGTTTCATGAGCTAGTTACGGTGTTCGGGCATTTGTTTCATGAGCTAGTTACTGTGTTCCGGTATGTGTTTCATGAGTTAGTGTCAGTGTTCGGGTATTTGTTTCATGAGCTAGTTACTGTGTTTGGGTATTTGTTTCATGAGCTAGTTAATGCGTTCGGGTATTTGTTTCATGAGCTAGTTACAGTGTTCGGATATTTGTTTCATGAGCTAGTTACTGTGTTCGGATATTTGTTTCATGAGCTAGCAACTGTGTTCGGGTATTTGTTTCATGAGCTAGTTACTGTGTTCGGGCATTTGTTTCATGAGTTAGTTACTGTGTTCGGGTATTTGTTTCATGTACTAGTTACTGCGTTTGGGTATTTGTTTCATGAGCTTGTCACTGTGTTCGGGTATTTGTTTCATGAGCTAGTTACTGTGTTCGGATATTTGTTTCATTAGCTAGTTACTGTGTTCAGGTATTTGTTTCATGAAATACTGTGTTCGGATATTTGTTTCATGAGCTTGTTACTGTGTTCGGATATTTGTTTCATGAGCTACTTACTGAGTTCGGGCATTTGTTTCATGAGTTAGTTATTGTGTTCGGGTATTTGTTTCATGAGCTAGTTACTGTGTTCGAGTATTTGTTTCATGAGCTAGTTACTGTGTTCGGATATTTGTTTCATGAGCTAGTTACTGTGTTCGGATATTTGTTTCATGAGCTAGTTACTGTGTTCGGGTATTTGTGTCATGAGCTAGTTACTGTGTTCGGGTATTTGTTTCATGAGCTAGTTACTGTGTTCGGGTATTTGTTTCATGACTTAGTTACTGTGTTCGGGTATTTGTTTCATGAGATAGTTACTGTGTTCGGGTATTTGTTTCATGAGCTAGTTACTGTGTTCGGGTATTTGTGTCATGAGCTAGTTACTGTGTTCGGATATTTGTTTCATGAGCTAGTTACTGTGTTCGGGTATTTGTTTCATGAAATACTGTGTTCGGATATTTGTTTCATGAGCTTGTTACTGTGTTCGGATATTTGTTTCATGAGCTACTTACTGAGTTCGGGCATTTGTTTCATGAGTTAGTTATTGTGTTCGGGTATTTGTTTCATGAGCTAGTTACTGTGTTCGAGTATTTGTTTCATGAGATAGTTACTGTGTTCGGATATTTGTTTCATGAGCTAGTTACTGTGTTCGGATATTTGTTTCATGAGCTAGTTACTGTGTTCGGGTATTTGTGTCATGAGCTAGTTACTGTGTTCGGGTATTTGTTTCATGACTTAGTTACTGTGTTCGGGTATTTGTTTCATGAGCTAGTTACTGTGTTCGGGTATTTGTGTCATGAGCTAGTTACTGTGTTCGGATATTTGTTTCATGAGCTAGTTACTGTGTTCGGGTATTTGTTTCATGACTTAGTTACTGTGTTCGGGTATTTGTTTCATGAGATAGTTACTGTGTTCGGATATTTGTTTCATGAGATAGTTACTGTGTTCGGGTATTTGTGTCATGAGCTAGTTACTGTGTTCGGGTATTTGTTTCATGACTTAGTTACTGTGTTCGGGTATTTGTTTCATGAGATAGTTACTGTGTTCGGGTATTTGTGTCATGAGCTAGTTACTGTGTTCGGGTATTTGTGTCATGAGCTAGTTACTGTGTTCGGGTATTTGTTTCATGACTTAGTTACTGTGTTCGGGTATTTGTTTCATGAGATAGTTATTGTGTTCGGATATTTATTTTCATGAGCTAGTTACAGTGTTCGGATATTTGTTTCATTAGATAGTTACGTAGTTTGGGTATTTGTTTCATGAACTAGTTAATGTGTTCGGGTATTTGTTTTATGAGCTAGTTACTGTGTTCGGGTATTTGTTTCATGAGCTAGTTACTGTGTTCGGGCATTTGTTTCATGAGCTTGTTACTGTGTTTGGGTATTTGTTTCATGAGCTAGATAATGCGTTCAGGTATTTGTTTCATGAGCTAGTTACTGTGTTCGAGTAACATGGGCTGACATATCTAATAAGGCGAATAAGATTTTACAAATTATGTCATACATTTGGATTTTTAATACATATCAACATTTGCAGGTTCTTTAATGCGGAGCGTCGTTATATTAGTAGATATTTTAATTCTAATTATAAAAAAATAACATTATCGATAGAAATAATTCACGGTATATAATTTGGTCGCTATACTTTATGCATTATTACTTTAATACTCATTAGATAATTTTATTAAAAGCATTTAGACTTCAATTTCTTTATAACTTCGGATATTTATTAAGATAGTTCGATTGGCTGTATAGTAGAGGAAATTATTTGTTTTTGTTTATGACTTTGCAGAGAATAATTGAAGTGTGCAAAGGGGAAGAAAAATAACTTAAATGTTTGGTACATTTTATATCAGAAAGTCTATCTTTAGATAGACTTTCTGATATAAAATGTATAATGTGTAAAAACAACATATTAAGTATGTTCTCGTTCACGTGTTTATACCAAAGGTTATCCTTTAAGTTATTATCATTTATTAAAACCATACATTTTAATGAGGCACTTAAAAACGCTCCTTACTAAAATATTTTAAATAATTTTTGCATCATATTATTATTGGATCATAATCTTAGAAAACAATGAATTGCCGACTGGGCTGTTTAGAACGTGAAAGTGTTATTGCATAAACATTTTTGTAAGTTTTTTTTTTGACATTTTAAATTAATGTTACAACACTTTGTATTAAGC
The DNA here is from genome assembly GCF_053919585.1 of Euprymna scolopes. Classification (NCBI taxonomy): domain Eukaryota; kingdom Metazoa; phylum Mollusca; class Cephalopoda; order Sepiida; family Sepiolidae; genus Euprymna; species Euprymna scolopes. Next base: position 79,118,692 of record NC_136494.1, read on the forward strand.
AATTATATGTAACACATTGTGTAAGGGAATTGAAATACTGAATAACAACAGTGCGTTGGGTTTAATCACATTCGCTACACATCCAAGGTTATCATGTCAAATAGCTATTTTGCGATTGCAGGTGCCATGGGTATGTGATACTAAGCTAAGAAAATAGAGCTGATGTGAAGTTATAAGTTGTTGCAGCGACCGGAAACAAAAGGTCATATATAAGCTCGGTGCAAAAATAATGTTGTGTATATATATATATATATATATATATATATATATATATATATATATATATATATATATTTGGTCAGTTTGATTTTGTTTTACGGCATATCAACGTTTTTCAGGTTATTTTATTGCCAAATCCAGTGATTTTGAAGAGGATTTTTTAATAGAATATTTTTTTTCAAGTCGGTTTCTATTTAACCCATAGTTGGGGTCCTAAAAGGTACTACCACTCCGGTTAGAGTTGACCTGGGAGCAATGGCAATTAAATGTTGGCTCCACACTCCCCAAAGCACACAGGCTCTGGTCTAGCCATCGTATATAGTTTAAAATGATATTAAGGGCTTATATATTGTTGAAAGTTATATATATATATATATATATATATATATATATATATATATATATATATATATATAAAGGCAAGATATTTACGGGCTTCTCAGATGTGTCTACGAATTTTACGGCAGTTATGCACAATTCATGACAGTCTCCGAATTGCAACGGTTAACGACGGTTTTTATTTGGCAAAATCGAAGCAGGTTGTCGCTCGGACGTGATAGAAAATGAAATAATCAACCGACTATTTGACAGTGACTTTAAACGAGCTCGGTTGTAGACCTTGATGCCAGAGTGTGGTTGGTGTAAAACACACAGCCAGTTTGCAGAATGTCTCAGAGTTTCTGCATTTTGGGGGCATTTTGTCTTGTTGTTATACTTATAAAGTCATGTAAATACCCTTGGAAGCCGTCAATGCAAAATACGACGCTGCCTAGACGCGAAAATAAAGCGAATGAGAAAAAATCTACATTATAAACGCTTGGGTCGACGTATTTATTCGATAGGATATCGCGTGGTTATATTACAATGAGGAGAAAATCTATTATTAGCCTCGGAACTCTATTTAAAGGGCTCATCTATAATATATTTTATATTATTTGAATTGTAAGTGCACGTCAATTCCAATACATATGTCCTCGTATTGCGATCTGTCTGGCTAAGAAGCACAATTCTAGTTCGTTAATAACATAGAGGAATGATATTTAATTTAATTTCTTGTCATTTAATTTCACATTTGATTCAAATTAAAATCGACATCTGTATCACAAGGATGCATCCTGTTTTCTCTTTCATCTCCACTTTAAATCATAGTTTTACTATTACGTTGGTGCAAACATCATGCCGTTTTTTATCACACACACACATATATATATATATATATATATATATATATATATATATATATATATATATACGTTAAAAAACAGCATTATTTTGGCATCAACTGAATAAAACTATATATTTTAGAAAAAAACGTCCTAATGTACAAGAGTTAAAATATGAAAATATTTTGATATAAAATAGTTTGATGTAATTTAAATTATATTTTGAATGAAAATAAAAGCGGTTCCAAAATTTAAAGTGTTCTCGTAAACGAGTTATTAGACCAAAGGTCTTCTTAACATCATATATGTGTATTTAATTTAATAAAAGTTAGTTCATAAGTGTTAAATACAACTTCAGAAGTTCCCAAATTTTTAAGTAACTCTTGACTGTATTATGTGGTAAGATGATAGATAAAGCAACAAGAAATTAAGTAATTATTATAGTTTAAAAATACATGAGCGTTCCTTATTTAAAACCGTGTAATTTCTGGTCTTCCCTTTGTTATGTTTTTTAAACTTATTTAGTTCTAGCTACTGATGAGACATCATAGCTTATGCAAGACGTTCGCCCTATCTGAGACATTAAACCTGATAAATCTTTGGAGCATCTAACCGTTTATTTTTACGTGGAATATATTTTTTATTCCATTACCACTTAGATCACCGAGTATATTTCCGGGTAGTTTTTGAAATTCCTTTTCCTGTCTCCAGTTACTCCTATTATAACTTTCCTAAGCTTCCGTTTTTTTTTTCATGCCTTGTATAAGACCTTGGTATTTCGTAATATTTTCTCTCTCAGTCCTGTTTAAGACAGCGCCATCGGATACACTAACTTCTAAGTTTTTCTTTTTTTATTATTAATGCGTGTGTAGTGCGATGTTAGACGGTTTGATTGATAGATAATTTATCGAATGCTGTATTAAGCAATCTATCGATTTTTAATGAGAATCAACTGAGATATGTAAAGCTGCATGTTTGCCGTTTCTCTATCGCGGCTTATCGATTCACTTCTGACGCCGAGGAGTTCATTGCATTTCATTTATGCCAAAAGTAACTCAATCACTCGTCGTAATTTACTTTTTTTCTTTAGCTTTATCGTTCGTTTTCTTAACATTATTTTTACTTTACAGTTTTTGAATATTTTTCCATAATTCCTGAATAGCAATTATACCATGGAAATTACAAAACTTGCGAAGGTGGCGATCAAGTGAAATTCACAATCACATTATTTCCTTTTCTTCCCCACCCCCACTTCTATACATTTTGCGTCGATTCTTTTGTTCAGTGAATTTAAAATTACGTTTGTAATCTACAAATGGTCCTTGCAAAAATAATGTACACTTTCATAAAAAAATTCTAACAAAAAAATGTCAACCCATTTTATATGATCGTAATAGTGTCCTCTAATATGCCGGTACCTCGAAGTTTAAAGAATTAAAAATCATACTTATTATTGCTAAATAGTCATAAGTCTGAATAGAAGACCAAGGAAAAGTGTACAGCCATAGCAGCTTAGCGAAATTGAAATTTTCGGTAACTTTCGAATATACTTTGACATTTTAGTAGTAAAAATGTGAATAGGAAAAAAGGGAATTGCGGTTATACCAGGAGCATTTTAAAAGTAATACCTCCTATTTTTATTTTGCCCAATAGATCAAAGTGGATTGCAAATTGCGTTGTTATAATCAATAAACTTATTCATTCATGATCTGTAAAAAAGTTTCTCTCTCTTACAAATATTGATGGTGTAAGACTCGAAGAAAGCTACTCCTTACATAGGCTTGCGTCAGAAACAGCGACGTATCATTAAATCTGTTGCAAAAATGCATTGAATAAAGTAATGACTTTGTAGAAAAACACTTTGGGCACAAAACATTACCAGTTCTAAGGATACCGCTCTGGTCTTTGTTCCCCTAACATATTTTCAATCAAAACAATAGCAGACTTACTTTACAATTGAAATAACCCTTTGATTTAATGCGCTAGGTTCGACTAATTACGCCCTATTATAGTGATAAAATGCAATTTTGATATTAGGGTATATAAGTGTATAAGGGTGTTAATTTTAGAACATGGACTGTTCCATATGAATTGGAATTTTTCAATTATCTAATTTTGATACTCATCGGGAGCATTCGATACAAAAACTATCTAAATACACTGGCTGATATACAATTTAGATTTGTGTGAGGATTCAAAAGAATCAGTTAAAACACACACCTAGATATATACATACCCACAGACATATACAGATATACACATGCATACATACAGACACACACACCCATATATATATATATATATATATATATATTGGAATAAAAAAAACAATAATGTGTGATAAAATATATGTAAAGGGAGACCACTAATGCAAAGTACAGATAAAATTAAGTTGTTCTAATTCGGTATAATTTTTTAATTATATTTGATATAATTCTCTAATTGATCTTTATTTCGTTAATACATTACACGTATTTTGGTGATGTTGTAGTGACTAATTATTTTCGTCGATGTATACAATTGCGTAGAAAAGTGAAACATTAAAAATTGATTTGTGAAAAAAAAATCAATTTATTAATCAGATTGTAGTACAGTCACAGATCATTTAAAATGTGTGTAATAGTTATAAAATAACCGATTTGCTTGCGATATTTACTGAAAATAAGTTTGGATGTATACCTCCTGTCAAAATTGAAATTTTACCTGGATTAGCATTGTTAAAAAGGATCATGTAATAAGTAGTGACATTGATTATGAACTGGTGTTGAGTTTTGTAACAGTTTATATGAAAACAATCTACTAAAAATCAGGTAATTAGCTAATCAATATAAAATTATCACCGATTTATAAGCAAAGTATCTACTTCAGATTCGTGTAACGTTTTTTCATATTCATTGTATAAATATATTTTGGGGGATTTCATACCTTCCTTCCTCATGTGTCTATTAGTGGAACTCTTAAAGTCCAAACGATCCATTAAGCACCCACTCATTTTGAAGCAGGATGGTGAATGCGCGTAAAAAAATATCACAGTGTGCCTTCGAGATAGAAGATTGTAATCGGAATTTTTCATGTGTTAAATTTTTTAAATCTTTTCCGTTTTAAAGTGTGATAGTCATGGAATATGTTAGTAATAATTTTTATCTTACAGATGAAGATAAAAATATGTTCTACGAAAACACAAAACTATGTGTCCTATTAAATCTTAAACAATTAATTAAAAATTTCATGTTAAAATGTGTAAAATTTCCATGTATCAGTACATAAAGGATAATTTAAAGAGTCGATACCAGGGGGAAAAAAAATAAAAAACAAGGTGTTGAAATTATAATTATTAATTATATCTGCAAGTGTCGTTTTGATATTTTCTCAGGATACGGTATCCAGTTAGGGTGTACATTTAGCTGTTTTCTCTCTTTTTTTCAAAATTAACTATAATTAGGAAGACATGGATTTGTGTAGATGATGTTTGTGACATCCCTACAAGTTGCACCACCAAAGGTTTACTAAAAACGAAAATTCTAATGAAATTTTTGGTAACCTTGATTTATGCCATGAACAATTGGGAAAATGCAGTATGATATAGTTTATGGAAAATAGGGTGGCTTTTTAATTCGAAAATAAGAAAGGAAAAATTATTTTTATCATGAAATTAAAAACTGACTAACGGTGATAGCAAAAATTAGAAATGCAATTCAAAAACTCATGTTTGATGTAAAAATAGAAAGAAGGCAGATATCTTTATTTTAAACACGTATTAGAAAAAAAGTTTAAGCTTGATTGATCAATTATGAAGGCAATATTACAACGCTAAAAATTACATATTTTACCGTTAATGGCGTTTGTAATTATAATTTAATTCAATTATTTATTTTAAAAAAATGTATTAGCCTGTCTAATTACATTAATCATGAAAATGCTTAAATAAATATTTAGGCGCGACTGGGTTCCCAAACCTTAAATACAAGATGGCGGCGGTAGGTAAAATGTACGAGTCCATGATAAAAAAATGGAATTATTTGAATTAATTAAAATATAAGGACGTTATATTCTAATATTTTCGAATATTCTCATAGGCAATCATATTAATATTTATTTAAACATAAAAAAGTAGGTTTAATTTATTCAAAAATCTTTTGAAAGTGTTTATGTTTTAATTATATTCTGCGAAATCTGGATTAAACGCGTATTAAAAATAAAATTAAAACTTAAAATTCCATTAAAAATATGGGAAATTATATCATTATCTAGCTTTTTATTTAATATATATATATGTATATATATATACATATATATATATATATATATACGTTTTATTTTTATTACCATATCTTTCTGTTAGGTTACAGTATTGTTTCAGGGTAGCTGAAACTATAATGTAACTTGACAGAAAAATACGGTAATAAAAAAATAAAACGCATATTTGCTCTACAACAGTACTGAGCACTTTCTTCAATTTTTATTAATTACCATTTCCACTATATATATATATATATATATATATATATATATATATATACATATACACATATATATATATATATATATATATATATATATATATATATATATATAACGTGTGTATGAGCACGCTATATCTTGAATAGTTCGATTGGAAATGCTCTCGAAACACGTTTTCTATTATGGTCTTAGTTGCCGAAACGTTTCTTTTATTACAGATATCGATCACTTTCTGATATTATTGCTTGTGTGTGCATCACTACCCAAATTTATATTCGTTCCCTACGGACTAATCGCTATTTCTACGCGCAATTAAATGCAATCTATATAATTGCGAACGCCTGGGTCGAGAGAACGGATGCTTAATATACCATTCTCATACCATGAGCGCTAAAGAAGACCCAGATTTATCTGTATTTTTTATATCATTGCGGAGGGCTCTAGCCATTGTCTGTCACCGTGAGTCAGGCTTAAAGTTGTCGTCTTGATTGTCATGATGGATGGAAATAATTTTTAATGACATGCCTTTTAAACAATCTGACTCTATTCACATATGATCTTGGTAACGGCGTTGACCATCATGGGAAACCTTTTCGTACTATACTGTGATCATTTAATCAGTGACACAGTGTTTTTTTTTTCTTTCACGCGCTACACTGCAATTTTTTTTTTTAGTATCTTTATCGCGTGTAATTCTTCGGAAGAATAAAAATGTTATCCGTTTGTGCGCCTATTTTTGAGATTCGATATTAGTCCACTTTCACCTTAATTTCTATTAGTCCTGACTCACATTTAATCCGGGTTCCGTCATTTCCCACTGTCGTAACAAGTGAAAAAATAGTATCTATAATTTATATACGCTTACGTTTAAATTGATTGCTACACAACAACTTGAAATTTAATAATCGATGTACAATCGCCGTAGTTATTTTGTTTTAAATAACCCCTTTCATTTCTTAGAGGAATTCATGTATCAGTGTTCATTCATAATTTCTCATTTATGCTTAAGTCTTTTATTCTTTATCCATTTTTGTAATTTATTATTTAAAAATAAATTTAGTCTTGTTATATATATATATATATATATATATATATATATATAATATTTGGTGGCTTTTGTTATTATTAAATGATTCTTTCTTCATTGTTTTCTATTTTAAAATTCTATTAAATTCTGGTAAATAGTTTCGCCCTGCGTTTGTCAATTTTGTCTACCTTTCATTATTTAATAAACTTCCTTTTACTATCGTCTATATCAATTATTTGTTAACCTTTTTAAACGACCTCCCCTCGCTTAAACGTTCTTACTTTCTTTCTGACGTTCTTATATTTGACTTGTTTATTGTTTTAAAACTTTATTTTACCTACTTTTTCAACCATATTCATCTTGGGTGTTTTTGTTTCTTTATCATTGTACTATTTTCTTTTAATTAGTACTCTTTTGTTGTTTAATTTGTCTTACGTCTGATTTTATTAGTATCTGTTTATTTGAAAGATGCACTTTCTTATTTTTCTCCATTCCTCTCTTGCATATTGTCTTTTCAATTCACTTCATTCAATCTTTTTCAGCACTCTGTTATTTGTTTTGCCGACCGTCTCTCTCTCTCTCTCTCTCTCTCTATATATATATATATATATATATATATATATATATATATATATATATATATAATAACATGAAGTTTTTAAAAGAAAATGGCATTCCCATATGTGTTTCGGCAGTAGATGCCATCATCAAAGTAGACAGGACACATTTCATTTGTAAAATTTGTATTTCGTATCTGGCTGTTTCATTCATGAAAATTTAAATACATCGTATAGAAATAAGGTATTTTAAATTCAATAACTGCTGATATATTATTGTTGTTGTTATTATTATAATTATTATTATTATTATTATTATTATTATTATTATTATTATTATTCTATACTCATTAGGGCAGTGACGACAGCATATTCTTTTTATTGTCTTGACTCCCGAGTATATATCCGTTAATATCTTATGTTTTATATAAAGTGATGTGGTTCTCAGTTGATTAACAGTGTGTAAATGTGTCGCATGTATACTAAAGAGCCAAAGAAATGTAAAGAATATGCTGTTGTCACATCCCTAGTAATGATATACGCAAAAGTTTATGCAAGTTTCAATGAGTATTGTATTACACTATTAAATAACGCCTAACGGATTGATATAATTTCATACAAATATAAAAACTCAATCAGGGACTCGTTAAGATATGTATTATATATTTGGATTTAATACAATACATTGCATATTGATATGCTGTTAGACGGGCACACCTATAATTTATAGTTGTTCGATTTACCTGCACATCATAGAGTGTAAATATAGATACAACCTTACATTTATATTTCTACACAAGAGAAACCAAACAAATCAACTGTTTGTTTAGTGATTTTCGGATCCAAGCGGAAACACATATGAATAGAACAATGAAAGGCACCGTCAAATTAAAACTAAATTTAAGGTGTGAACAGAATACTTCGTCACCCGAAGCAATAATTGAATCACCAAGAAAGAAAATAGTTAACAAAATAGCAACTTGTGAAATAGTAAAGTGCAGAAGATAATTGTTTTGCTCCATTTGTTTTGATGTAAGTATTCACTGTCCTCGGTAACACCAACCTTTATACAACAGCAAACTAGTAGAAGTATTGTAAATTGATTTTAACGCACTCGTGGTAGAATCTATATAGCATTTTTATTGTTTATCTGCATCTATAATATGAATGTCAGTTTAATTGTATCTATGTATGCATGCATGTATGCTGTATACCTGCCTCAAACTTTCGACAGAAGCAACGGATTTTCACGAAATTGATAACGATTTGAAGCCGACACTTCGGACGACAAATATGGAAAAATTGGCTAAAAACATTATTTTTTTCATCCTCAACTGAGCACTTTTCGACAGGAAAATGTTGTTTTTCCCCCCTCACATTTTCGAAAGTCAACCCCTCTTATCGATTAACTAGCCTTAATTTAAACATTCGTCACTTCCGGTTTGGCGATGGCCGCAACAGCAAAGATGTCACGTTTTTTTCACGTTATGTTCCTCCTTAGCGGTACGGCTTCGAGCCTGCCTGCCCACTACAACATTATTTTTTCTGAACACACACCTCCAAACACCTGGGCAACGCCGGGCACCTAGGCTAGTCTTTAATAAGTCATTCTTGATAAAGCAAGTTATATTTATTTTATTTAAGATAAACAAAAAATGAAAATTAAAATGATTTAACAATATTTTATTGACTGTGTGAACAAATACTCGACCTGACGCGTTTTATCGATACTTTAGATTTAGTTCTCTTCCTAATCTATAAAAACACTACTATTCTGCATAAGTATTTAGCTCCTAAAAAAAACGATCTTATTTCCGAACAGAATTTCTGTTCTGAATAAGTAGAAACATAAGATTAATAATTTTCTTTGCGAATGAAAGATTACCCATTGATAGTTTATTCTTGCACAATACGTCCCTAGTCGACTTCTGCCAATTATACTTTTAACTGAACGCATTTTGAGGCATTGGTGCAACCATTACTCCGTTTGTTCTCTCAGAATTTCTCCATTACTATCCCTTCAGCAATTGTTATAAATACACTAAAGTTCGTGCATATCATAAATTCTGCGTTTTGTAAAGATTTCATGAGAGGAAATCCTCCCTATTTCACTTTCAAACACATGAAAATAAAATTTGCTGACGAAGAAAATAGTATTAAAAGTAAAACTCTAATACTAAGCGTAATATCGACCCACATTTCCTCATTCTTCTACGCATTAAATAGAAGATGCGACAATTTAAACTTCGTGTTGAACAATAAATATGATATTGAAAAAGTTAGACCGATAAACGCCTTCCATGGATATACATTGACGTACCCAATAATATCCATTAATCTTTTAGAAATGTTGGCAATTGAAAGCGAGTTGGTTGCTAGCGCTTACGAAATCATAGGTGAATATGACATAGATTTATGCATAACCTTCACGGCACCTAACTGACAACTTGTCGGCCCGGTTACCTTCAAATCGTATAAGACGAGTCTGTGTATTTGGAGCTTTGTTTTCCTTTCTGGTTTTACTCTTTGTTTTTTTGGGGGAAGTTTTTTTGTTAATTAAAAATTCCTATGGAATGCCATCAAACTGAAAATAGTGGAAAATGCCAAAAATTTAGATCGAAAAATTAAAAGAAACAATGCTAAGTAAAAACCATAGAACTGATTATTCTATCTTTGTTTGCACGGACCCCCACTATTCCGCATGCGTCTCCGTATTTCTTAGCCAGAAAGTAACCATGGTTTTGAGTCTTTCATGCTTACTAATATAATAGAATGTTCATTTAAGTACGCGCAAATTCGATGGATGAGTTCAATGGCTTTTAGAAAGAGGGCGCTCGACGTTATATCAACCCAGTGTATTCAAATCGTAAAAGGTTATAATTTAAGTTATCGCTATTTTTATCTTAATTCATTCCGGAACAAAAAGAGACCTTAGTCAGTGTGCCCTACAATCTACAACGCACCAATCCATACATTACAAGAGCATCACCAAATCCCAGCACGAATTGGACTTTATTAGAGAAACGCTCGTGTTGTTAATATCATTATCAATTCTAGGTTTTATATATAGCATTTCCATTTGTAACGTTGCCATTATATCTAAGAAACCGAGGACAGGGAAAACTCGAAACACTTTCTTTTTTATATCTGATATTTCCGATAACGCATCTTTTCTAATTATTTACAAAGAACATTTTCCCTTCTGCGGTCCAGTTTGACTTCTCGTCTCGGCTGATACGTCACTCACGTGCCCGGGACACGTGATTTCTCGAACCGCTTATGTTACTTTTCCCTTCCAGCGCCACGTGTCTTTTTAGTCTAAGCTGTGACGTCACATCTCGCAGCCAGCTTGGTCAATTTAATCTGTAATACGCTGCTGCTAATAATAGCGTTCTATGCTTTATGAAGTATTGCTAGACAAGACCTTTAGGAAATAGGTGTCATACTATCTAGTATTATTCTGCAACTTCTACATCTACGCATATTTTTCAGAAAACTAAACTAATAACCCTGACATTATAATATAGGACAAGAAAGTTAAATGGAAAGTGACATTTGACATTTTATTTTACATCATTGCCTTAAATGATGTTGACTTAAATAAGTCTACATGGAGAGGGCAACTAAATACCAATTACTTTGATAGGACATAGACGAAAATTAGGAAGATCTTCAATATTCTATTAAACATAGCTGCCATCGGGCTCATGAAAAAATTAAAAAAAAACAACATAGGTAAGTTTTTATTATTTGGATTTCATCGGACTACTGTTTTCATCTTGAGTGTCATTTTCACAACGGTTCGGTCGATGAACCCCCCCCCCAACTACCCGCCCTTCTTTCAGATATATCTCGTCGAATTCAGGAATTTGTCTGTCGGACCTTGGAACTTGGACAGAATTTCGAACGGAAACCTTGATTTATTACACAGTGGTAGAATCAGCTTGTAATATCCGGCAAGCAATTGCAATATAGATCCATACAACACCGATTAACGAGACGATTTCACATTGTCTAATTTACTTGGAATACTCTGATAGAGTTGTAAACGTCATTTATTACTAAAATAAAAAAAAGTTCAACTTGTTTCCGAAACGTCGCATTGAAAAGCGTGAACCACATCTCACAAATAGTTACATAAAACCCTACACAATTTCAAATTTATATGATTGAATTGGTTATCGTGTATTGATATATTCGTCTAAAGGACTCTTAAAAAATACAAGAACTTTTATCGGCATCTCCAGAATTAAAACCTAAAAACGTTTTATATGAATGAGTTCGGGGTCAAATTCCTTCTATTAGAACCAATGTTATAGAGATCATTGATCACTCTGTAATCATATATTTACTATATTGTAGATCATCCCGCCGCTGATCGCTGAAACGTGAGGCTCAAACATGAATCTGAAATTACATTTTAGCAGATTGAATTGCAATATTTTTATTAAAATTTTTTTTTTCATGATATTTTACGTAACACTAAGTAAGATGGCGAGATAGAGACACAGGAGTGCAGGTATAATACTTATCCTTATCATTAGATCCATAGTAATCTTGTTCTATCCGTATTTGGTTCGACTTAATTGCTGTTGAACAAATCCTCTTTCCATCCTTCATAATATTACGCTTCGTCGTATTTCAAGTGCTATTTTACAATTCCCTCATTCGTTAACTGTGACATGACTTCTTCGATTAACACTACTTGGTTTTAACGAAGAAAGCTGTTCTTCGAAATTAGCTTACCCGCTCTCTCGCGTGTATTAGGCAACAACCAACAAAATATTAAATTACGAAATTAAAGGTTTTAATTGTTTCTCTTTTTGCCGTAAAAACTGAAAGCATTGTGATGCATTTTTAAACCATTCTATCACATACATCACACTAAATAATATTTAATCTGTATTTGAAATAACAAACATGCATTTTTATGAACAAATAATAAATAATAATAAATAATTACCGTATCAAGTTACAAAAATCCAATATAAATGCTTATTTGCAAATATATTTTTGTGAAAATTAGTTTTCAAGATGAAATATCATATATACGTAGCGAGCTCTTTATATATCTTCACACAAATACCGTTGTAAATGTGATGTCTGTCAGTCACAAGCATTATAGAGTTAGTTATTCTATTTTGTAATTATGAGTTCTACTCTTTTACGCACGACAGCCATGGTCCTTACGCCTTCTAAATCCCGAAGCAATTAATGCCAAATATTTGATACTGGTTGTGACGTTAATAACAAAAGAGAAACCAATTTACATTATGATACACATGGCTATTTATATTCCATATCACGTGACATATCCATGGGTGCTTAAAAATCAATACGCGCATCTGTTTGTCGCAAAGTTAACCGGCCGTTATATTTTCTATATGGAGATCAGTGAAACCCATTTCTCTGAAAATATAAACCGGACTGCTGAATTATTTCTATAGACATTTTTCACAACCTAACACGCGGCTATTACCAAAGTCTATTGTCGATATAAACATATTAGGGTTGTGAGGCTACTATTGTAACGTTTCGTGGGATAATTCTGGGAGAACCAAGGATAATTTTTGTCATTCTACAAATAAGTTCATTTTATTTAGTTTTTTGTAGATATGTAGATGGAACTACACAACATCATCGAACGTTGCCAGGAAATAGAAAAGCAAACGTAGAATATAATAATATTTGCTACCAAAACAGCAGCAATAACTTGCAGAGAGAATATTGCTGTTTCAGAGAAATAGTTTACCTTGCAGATATGCGTATGATCGAGTTTATCAGCTGTTTAAACATGTGGGATATTTAATTTCGGTTTCCATATAACCTTCGGTAATCAGAAGAGAGTACGTATACTTTTGGATCTTAACTCCCCCTTAAGACTTGTATATGATAAAGTTTATCTGCTTTTTTTGTAGTGTAATCCATTTCTGTATACAGATAATTTCAGGTCGTCGGGAGAGAATACGCAGCGTTTCAGGGCCTACCTCCCCACGTTTTTTTTTCTTTGCTTATCGGCCCGTCTCTCTCATCTGGGGCCCTGTTATCTGAATTCCCTTAAACTAGTTTGTTCAATAGACTTAACGCTGGATGATTACTGATTTCAGCGTTTCCCGCTTCGATCAATGGATCCGACTCACGTAACGTTCCAAAGTTCCACATAAAAAGATGGAACGAAACATTAAATAAAATTAAAAAAAAATAATTACTATGAGTAAATTTATATCATAAAAATATAAATTACAAAACAAAATTAAATAAATAATTCTATATGTAAAATAAATGATAGTTAAAGGAACAAATAGATAAACAATAATGAATAAAAAAAATATATAATATAATAAAAGTTCTCGTAAAGGTCTGCTATCTTCATTTTGTTCCTTTTGCCTAAACAAGAATTTCGTCGATTCCTTTTATTACTATTTAATGCAATAGACATTTTGTATATAAAGCGATCAAAATTCTTCCAATTGTTGATCATGTGGGCACGTAGAAATTATGAGATGTTATATCTCACCGACTAGCCCAATTGCTTTTATATTCCCGTGGTTTGCGTCCTAGGTTTGATTTTCCGATGTCTTATCTGTGATAACAGAGCGCCGCCTATGAATCCTTAGAGAAGTAGTACATCCCATATTGTTCTGGCGCATGTTTACTTTTTCGGTGATTATATTTAAGTTCACAGATGCATAAGAATCCCGTAGGTTTTTTATTGCTCCTTATCCGGAGGTTCAGTCTGTGTCATTTTTTTTTTCAATAATTCAAGTTTGATCCATTATCGTTCCTCTATTACGGGTGATATTGATGGTGTTTTCTTGTATTTTTATGCGTAGCTTATGTTTTATGAATTCTGGATTGCTGGCCTGGGGGGTTCATTTAGTCTTTCCCAAGGTATCTTGTTTTTCCAGATGTTTAGTCTCTTTCCAGTCGCCATTCAGCCTATTCCTGTTGCATATTATAAATTTAGGTTGAGTTCTCTTTCGGATAACTGTCTCTGAAACATTACGTAAAATATAGCTTTCTACGTCCTGCCTGGGTCACTGTAAAAAATTTCATTATCTCCTATAAACATCCTATTTTCGCTGACGCTTTTGTTTTCCCGGAATATACAAATGATCTACGCCTCTCCGACTTATTTATCTGTAATAATTTTAAGAATATTTTTTGTGTCAATTATCTGTCTTGATTTCAAACCACATTGATTTACTGGTAAAATAAGTTGTGTAATGTTTGACATTTGTTGCTTTCAAAGTGTCATGCATGGAGAAATTTTCCAATCTGTACCTAAATTAGAAACATATATTTGGTGTTAATATTAATATATTTCCATACGCTTCTCAAATTATATGATTACTGGTTCTGCTAGACTTTCCAATAGGGGACGAATGTTTTACTTTACAGCATACATGGAAAATATACAATTATTTCTCTGGTAAATTAAAAATCTTTAATTTACATAGTAAATAGACATTCTAAACTCTAGATTGAACTGTTGGGAAATTCCTTATGAGGAGTTTGTTAATATTTTTAATATTTATCAATATTTAAATAGACGTCTATGCGAAAAATATGGCTATTCTATTGAATGTAGAAACCTTTCTATTTGTACACGTTTCTAAGTTTATTTTATGATACGCCATCTACAAATCAATGTTAGAGCTGCAAAGTAACACAATGTATAAATTACGAGCCAAATTATAAAACTTCTTATAACTCCTCTAGTGCAAAAATAGTTTAAATTAGTATCATGTAAAATTTATTCATGTAGTAAAACATATTTAGAAGTTGTTTATTCACAGAGAAAGGGATATCCAACCGATTTGTATATTAATTTATCATTTAATAGGAGGCATTATTTCTCCAACACATTCGCATGATAAGACTCATTAGCTAATGCACCCTATCTAAGAAATCAAGTTGTAAGGTATCGGATATAAAGAATATACATTAGTTTGGAGAATCTTCCTATATTAACTATATTTACTACCTAGTTGTAGTCAAATAATATTCATTGTATATTGCTAGGCAAGAAATATCTAATCAGTTATCCAATTTAAATGTTGCCCAATCTACTCCAATAATACATTCAACGTGGAAGACAGTGTTTCACAGCTAATCGTATTAAATATTGTAATAGCTTATAGTTATTAAATATATTCCAATATATTATAATGACATAATCTACGCTATGAAATAGCATATAATTATATCGGTGTTTTAACGATTCCTCAAATATATGCAACTACATAATATTGCAAACAATTGAACAACAAGAACAAATCAATCATAATCGATCCAAAAGTACGATTAAGTTTATCTGATATGACAACGCATCCTCTTAAATCATGGTATCCACGATTTAGTTATTTTCGATCTCGAAACTGAGTATAGAACATACATAAGTTATGGAAGCAAATAATATCTGATTGCCATAACTTCATTTAGATACTCTAGTGACCTTAGATCGGTAGGGCATCAGATTAACGTTAAACATCTCGAATATTCTTTCTGATAACATCATAGTAAACACTTGTCATTGAATTGAATGCAAAGTAGTGAATAAACATATGAACATAGACATGTCAGAAGCAACAAATATTCATGTGCGAACATATTTAATGCATCGTATTTTATTGATTCTCAGCATGGTCCATGGGCCAGCGTTACCTGGTGGAAACATAACAGAAATTTACGGTGCTCCCTATCGAAAACAAAATAACCTTTGATTATCTAGTGCATTATCGTATGTGAGTCACGTAAATTACCGACTATGAAAAACAACTTAATAGATATTTACACAAAGAGATGGTGGCGGTTGGTAGTGGTAGCCATTCCCGGCTCAAGAAAATTGCGGGCACAGGTTGCAGTCGCCAAAATAAACGCAGCTAGTTTTAACTTTTTAGCATTGTTTGGCAGTGGCAGCTAGCGGTATTTACAGGCTGTCATTGTTGGCGGTTATTGTTGTTTTAGCCCGGTTACTGCTTTTACAACTGTTAACGTCAATGCATGGCGGTCAGAATCGATCATTGGTATCCAGTAGCGGGCAGTCATCTAGTGTCGATTATGAGTATTATCCGATGTAACTAAGAGAGATTTTTTTTTAGATTGTTACTGTATGTTACAGTATTGAGGCGATTCTTTTTTGGCACTCGTTGCCTGAACAACTATTTGTCACAGTCGTTAATGTTGCTTAACGAGCCATGTATGTTCGCTGCGTTGGTGTAGATGTTATATCGCAACGTGATATACAGAATACGGATGGTGCCAGTTCAAGTACAATATTGTATACGGTAGGTATTATGTAAATAATTCTTAAGTGCTGCCCATGTTAGGACTGGTGTAATAAATCATTACGTTAGTATTTCAGCACGTCTATATTCTAAAAGAGCACTCATAACAACAATAGAAGACTGGACGTGATCCGAAATGTTTATTTGTACTCAATTTATAAAAGTATACACAATCTAAGGAAAACTACAAATGTTGTATGTCGTGTTAAGACGTTTCTGTATACCCCCAATAAGTTTCGGTAAACGAAAATGTAACAATCTACGCAAGCTATTGCGGCAATCATTTTACCTTTCCTATGATACGTTTCGGAAAAATCGAAATAAATTTTAAAGCAATAAAACTGGAAAATCGAAAGTTATACTTGAGAAAAAAAATTATTTAATCAATAATGTGTCTCATAAATATCCCGTATTTTTTAAAATAAATTTTACGTTGAGAAAAAAATAGAAAAAGACGAAAAAGAAAGAAATGACAGAAAAAAGGCACGGGTCTTTCGAACATAACAAAAACAGCATCTTTATGTGTTTATATACATGCGATAAATAATGTTGGAACAGCGAAGACGACGTAAAAGACGAATAAAACGACGAAAATACCGAGGAAGTGAAGACGAAAACAAAGTTCGAGACGAATCAATAGCGCATCCCTTAAAAATTCTGTGAGAAATTTCTTATATATTTTACGAAGAAGAAAACGACAAAGACGAAGGAGATGACCAATAGTGCGTCAGGTAAACACCTCATAAGAAATATCGTGACTAGTTTTCGGGGTAATTTTTCCCACAAGGAAGTCACCACTTATCAAGGCCCGGAAACCACTCGAGGAAAAGTGTTATTGCGTGTACAGTAATCAATGGGACAAATATTCTAATAAATGGTGTCGTATTTCTGTTTGATTGAGAGATTGGCTGTTTCCTGTTTAACTGTCTGTATAATTCCGGAAACCGGTATTCCATTATTCTTAATGACTCACGCGATGTGGCAATGTAATTGGTCTGCATTGTAGAAGGGAACATTCATTATTTTACGATCTGTAAACGGAAAACTAATGTCTAATGTATCTATCGACGAATGTAATATTGGTGAAGATGTAGTAAAATTTTCTAACAACGTAGAAAACTTCCCGGTTACGAACAGGAAATTGAAAGGAGAACTATTACAAACGAAAGGTTTTTCTATCTCTGGCAACAACGACGCAGTTTAGATTGTCTAGTATTGAAATTAAAGTTTTCTTTTGAACTGCGGAATACCGTAAAGTATTTGTGCAAATAACTACTTGGGCCACGGGGAAAAACACGAGAGTCCATTTTCTTTTCCCCTTTCGACGTTTGTAGAAAATCCGGTTTTCTTTCTTTCCACTGACACGCGAATAAACCGTCCGTTCAAACGACTACGAATCAAAAAAAGCAGAAGTTTCCCTATAAAAAAAGTACCGTCTTTTTTTATATCCTCAAATTAGGCCGAATCTTACTTTGCCTATGTCACCTTTTCGATTCCTATCAGTCGGGTTTCGACTTCAATTGTAAGTGACTTTTTACAATACATACATGCTACCCTTGAAAGCTTGTTTCAATGACCGTGGTTAAAGAATTAATATAGGATTTTATTATAATAGATGAATGCGATTGTAATTGCGCGGTCACCTACAAAATATACTAGTCTGATTATAATGCATTTATCCGTAGGATCTGACTTTGCCACGCTATAATTCTTTTTTTTTATGTGGGGGAATAATATCTTTTGTTTAATTATATGCAATATAAACATCTACATTTAAAAATGTAAATAATAAATACTCTGTGTACGTGTGTGTTTCTCGTCTGGACATAACTCTGATAACTTCATATTTAATAATATATTTCATTTGATATTAGTAGGATACTTAAGAAATTAGATAAAAACAAAAAGAGATTGTGAAAAAATTATATATATATACATATATATAAATAAATATATATACATATATATAATTATGTATATACATATATATATAAATATATATACTTACATATATATATAAATATATATACATACATATATATAAATATATATACATACATATATATAAATATATAAACCTACATATATATATAAATATATATACATACATATATATAAATATATATACATATATAAAATATATATATATATATAAATAAATATATATATATAAATACATACAAATATATATATATAAATATATAGGTATAAATATCTATGTATAAATATAGATATATAAATATAGATAAATAAATATATATATATATAAATATATACACATAAATATATACATATAAATATAGATATATATATATAAATATATAAATATAAATATATATAAATATATACATATATATATATAAATATATATATATAAATATATATAAATATATATATAAATATATATATATAAACATATATATATATAAATATATGTATATATATAAACATATATATATCAATATATATATAAATATATATATAAATATATATGTAAATATATATATATATAAATATATATGTAAATATATATATATATATGTAAATATATATATATAAATATATATGTAAATATATATATAAATATATATGCAAATATACATATATAAATATGCATATAAATATACATATATAAATATATATAAATATAAATATATAAATATATATAAATATATATATATATAAATATACATATATAAATATATATATAAATATATATATGTATATAAATATATATATATACATGAATATGTATATAAATATATATCTATATCTATATATAAATATATATATATATATATATATAAATATAAATATATATATATTCATATATATATATATATATAAGTGTATATATAAATACATATATGGATATAAAAATATATATATATATACATATATATATCTAAATGTATATATATGTAAATATATATATATATATCTTAACATATATATATATATATATATATATATATATATATTGCATGAATATATTTGTAATTCTTTGTTTTAAAATGATGTATACGTGGTGTCGCGTAAAGCTATCTGGACCCTTTAGGATAAGCTAAGACGCATTAGCTATGGAACGCGGCTCTCATCAGACTTTTCAGCTTAGGTCAACAATAAACGAGCTTCAACTACATTACTTTATACTTTTTGTCGAAGCATAGTTTAATACAATATTGCCAATAGAAAATTCAAACGAAAAACCTCCTTGTTTAGACGCATTCTGTTTGATTTTAGACTATATATAATGATACATGGTTTTTTTTTTACAATGTAGTCACAACTTATAAAGGCCCGGAAGCTACTCGGGGATAATGGTTATCTTGTGTACTGTACGTTAGTTTTTGAGATTTGACAGTGGTTTCAGCTAGGCGGGTGTTTGTCGTGAAAGATTGGTGAGGGGGATCAGAGATTGGAGTTCAGGCGTGCACCTGCCATGGTAGTAACGATAAAAAAAGACAGGCTCGCAACGTCTCTCCTGTGGACGAGCGGTTGCAGGGAAGAGAAAAGGGCATCACCCACTAGGCCACGAAGCCTATTTTGTACTCTGTCAAGGCAGGATAGGCTGTTTTTAGCACCCCCTGTCCAGATATGGCAGCAGTACTCCATCCTTGGACGTACTTGACTTTTATACAGATAGATAATTGCATCAGGGGTGAGATATCTTCTGGATCGGTAGAAGGATCCTGCCATTTTTCTAGCGATCTTGGCAACTGACTTGATGTACGTATTCCATTTCAGGCAAGGGGTAAAGTTCAAGCCCAGAAGCTTATCAAAACATGTGGCTGCCCCTAGGCGAGAGCCATCCATATCAATTGATGCCAGATGGGGATCAGAGCGTTGATGATGTAAAGATAAGAGCTTGGTTTTAAATGCATTAAAAGTAACCAACCACCTCCTCCCCCACTGTACCACGCGCTCAAGATAAGAGGAGAGAGAAACTGAGAGAACTTTGTCATTTACGACCTTTGATGTGTTGCCATAGATGGTCGTGTCATCAGCATAGATATCAACGAATGATTTAAGTATGTGTTTTGGGAGATCATTGATGTACATCAGGAAGAGAGTTTGTCCACGGATGGACGCCTGAGAGACTCAAACATTAATATGGATGGCCTATGATTTCTGCCCATCAAATACTACTCTTATGAGCCTATCGGAGAGAAATGATTTTATGATCGAGAAAACATTTCCAGTTATACTATAGCTGTAAATCTTGTGAAGTAGGCCCTTATGCATACCTTATCAAAGGGCTTTGATATGTCAAGAGCAATTGCCATAGAGAGGAAGCCTTTCTCAAGAGATTCGCTTATCCTATGAGATATAAAAGTTAGCTCATCTGCTGCAGATGTGGCAGAACGGAAACCATATTGCATGTCACTAAGAAGGTTATTTCTGCTGAGGTGGTTGACTACTTCTCTATTTAAATTGGATTCCAGCAGCTTACTCATGACACACAGAAGACTTATTGGTCTGTACTGAAGGGGAGATTACTTATCACCTGAGTTCTTAAATACAGGACATACTGACGCGTTTTTCCAGGGTGTTGGGAGCACTTCTCTTTAAAGAAACACTTACAGAGTTTTGTAAGTATGGGGGCAAGTTCTAGTTGAGGCTTTTTCAGCACAATGATTGGAATACCGTCAGGGCCAGTTGCTGTACTAGAATCAAGGTTCTTGATTTGCTTGGCGACATCACGCACAGATATGTGTAGGTTGCATAGCGTGTTTTCCGTTATAGGAGGAAATACGAGGATTTGATGGCCTTAGTCGAATAAGGTAGAATTAACTGCAAAGTTCTTGACAAATAGTTTGGCTTTGTCTGATGCTGATGAGATGACCTCAGGTCCATTGGTGATGGTTGGGATAGATCGTACGCTTGTGTTCAGGATCCCGTTTTCTATTTGCCAAAACTGGTGGGGACAAAGCCACTGCTCAGCTATTTTGGATTTAACGGACTGAGCATATAGCCCTCTTGCATGTTTTATTACTCTTTTGCAGTGGTTGATGGCATTCATGAAGGCAGCTTTAATCTCAGTGCATCTATAGGTGTATCAGAATTTTTGTAGGAATTTTTGACACCCCTTAAACGAAACTGCGAATAAAATATATAAATCTCGTAATTTCTCTGTTAAAATGGCTTGTTTATTTTCTTTATTGATTATACTTCCAAAATAAAGTATTAAAGTTGTTTTAAAAGGTATAGAAATATATATATTTTTTTAAACACTAATGAATTTTCCGAACTCAATATTTTTCAATTTTTAAACTTTAAAAATCTGTCAAAATGTTTCTATTGATTCTACTTTTACGATATTTTCAGGGTCAATGTGAATTTTTATGTTCTTTCCAATAAACTGAATATAATATTTTAGACAAACGTTTTTTTTAATTCAAGCCCCCCCTTTTTCAAGTGTCTATTAAAAAGTAAATAATTAATTTACTCACCGAAAAGTAAATAATTAATTTACTCACAAATTAAAGAGAAAAGGTCAATAAATAATATATTCAACTTTAAAACAAAAAAAGTAGTGTTTTTTAGAATTTTACCTGTAAAGTTTGAAGTTTAAAACTTTTTTTTAAACCACGTTATTTGTTTTTTTTTCTTTTTTTTTTATGAAACCTTGGTCCTAGCTCCTTTAATTAAAAAAATAGTGCTTGAATTACATTTTTCGAGGAGTTATAAGCTTGGAAAGACAGGGGGTCGAATAATTCACGCCTCCCATTTTGAAATGTCTATTAAAAAGTAAATAATTAATTTATGTACCAAAGTCTTATATATCACAAATTGAAGAGAAAAAGGCAATAAATAATATATTCAAAATTAAAACAAAAAAAGTACTGTTTTTTTTAGAAATTTACCTGTAAAGTCCGAGGTTTAAAACCTTTTAAAAAAAAACACGTTGTTTTTTTTTTAATGAAACCTTGGTCCTTGCTCCTTTAATTGAAAAAAAATTAGGGCTTGAATTACATTTTTCGAGGAGTTATAAGCTTGGAAAGATGGGGTGGAATTATTCACTTTTTTGAAGAAATGTCTGACACACCTAGTGCATCTATTACCTTGGTAGCTATGGGAAAAGTGAGTGATTTCTGTGCGCGATGGCAGCAGCACATTCTTGGGAGAAACATGGCTGGCTATTTGGTTTTTGTTGGAATTATTTGGATGGTATGAATTGGTCTATGCCTACAATTAGCCATTCGGTCAGGTCTGATACTATGGAGGACACATCTTTTTTAAACATGGAATACAGTGGTAGATCGGATATAAGCGTATGGAAGCTATCCGAGTCAGCGGGGAGTATCGATATACAGTACGGTGGAGGGGTACATCTCCAGACTTATTGCATTTCGTTTTTATCTTTACTGATACAACCGCGTGATCGGAAGAGGAAACAGAACGGAACTTGAACATAGCTCAGGGGAAGTTGTAAGAAAAAGGTCTAGAAGGCTAGCATACTGACCAGAAGTATCGGCCACTCGGGCGGGTTCGTGGACAATCTGAGTGAGGTCATAGGCAATGGCAAATTTATGACAGAACCTCCCCTCATCATCTGTCTTGTTAGACTACATGTCCAAAGTATTTCTTTCGAACAATAAAATTCATATAAAATAATACTAACAATTAAATTGGTTCCAATATTACTATTTTGATCTAAGGCAATATCTTATTAGAAAATTATCTGAATAAACAGAATTTGCCATGGAAATAAATATAAACAACAGAAAAATAAAACTGGTTACAATTGTAAGTAATTAGCAGTGCCAGCTCTCGAATGATGCCAGCTATTTAAGGTAGATTAAGATAAATCACATACATTGAAAAGCAAAAAATCTAATATACTACAACATCTTTTTCGATATTGTCCAAAATTATATAATTTGAATAAACATTGCTAATAAATATTGTCGTTTATCTGTCTAATTCCGAATGAAATCGACAGAATATAGCACAAGGTACAGTGAATTTGAATTAAATCTCATGCTTAGTCTTATTTTTGAAGTGGCATCAATTGGAGTAAATTAATGTGTATTTATATGCATATACTATGACACCTTTAAAAAGTCCCAGTAAAAGAATCTAAAATCGTCCAAGCAATACTGAAATGGGTATAGCTTTAAATAGATACAACGGTGTACATAAAAGATTAGTAATACGTAAATGCCATTAAAAATTTATCTGGAAGTAACAAAATTGAACACATTGTTCAATAAGATTAGTTAATAAAAGCTATGCAATACTCTACATTGCTGTGCCGAGGAGATATTCATCACCGGAACACTATCAACCTTGTTGTATATGATATAGTTACAGATAAATTCCAGGGCTTGTGTGCCAAACAATATAACTCCATAAAAAATTATAGGAAAAACAGCACTAAATAATATGTTTAAACGGATGCGTCTGATTATCCTTAAAAACATATGTAAAAAAACCCGGAAAAGCCTCTAAATAAATCGATTATCGAAAAATTATACACAATTCAAAATAAAAATAAAGCAACTGTATATATGCACATGTAACGGTTAATGCTAACGTGCACGGGTAACTTACCGTGCTACCTTGAATTTATATTACTAAGTTGATAATCATCCTTCATTAGTTTACACAAGATATATATGAGATTTTATAACTAATGTGTGTGTACATATATATATATATATATATATGTGTGTGTGTGTGTGTGTGTGTGTGTGTGTGCGGGTGTGCATGTATCAGCGTAAAAAGGAGGTATGCGTGCATTCTAATACAAGATTTATAATTGTCCTATAATGTACCATTTCACTGCCTCTTGAATCACAGACTGATTGAAATGACGATACTTATTACGTGTCCATCAGATGAAACCTTACATCTATCCAAAAGCTTTCTATCGTGGGTTAATAGACCGATCCATGAAAGAAAGGAAATGCGTTTATTGACAAGTCGTCACGCGAACAACTAATTTCAAACGAGAAAAGCTTCTTTGAAGCAACTCCGTATGGCCTTTAACAGAACAATTGTATCTGCAAGTTTCAGAATAAAATTGAAACTTGTGATGTTGGAGGTTGTCTTCTATTACGGGGAGCGTAAGGCTGGATCTTTATACGTGCGTCTTTTCACAATATGTCTACCCGCTTTATTGTATGTTCTGTTGGCAAGGCCTGCTTTTGAGATACCATTATCATTATTAAATGCGCAGTCTAAATTATCATAAATAGTAAGAAAAAAATGTAAGTGTTTGTTTAAAATCTAATCTATTCTCTTACTCTACTACTACTTTTAAATGTTTAATTTGGTTTAATATACTATTCCAGCATAATATAATGTGCTTTAATGTTCATATAAGGGGGGTGTATGATAGTATATGTTCTGTTCTTATCATACCATCTTCCCAAGTATTACTTTAATTTTCCTATGAAGCCGAAGGCGTAGTATGTTTCCTATTGTTAGAAAACTATCGCTCAGACATACACCTTCTCTTTAAAGGGTAAGTATATTATATTATCTATTCCCATGCTACGGTACGATAAAACCTAACCTACCGATTTCGAAGAGTTGGAAGTATATTAACTGTCCTTTGACAATGACCTCTTCCAATTTAATTAGTGTAATGTGTGTTCTGTTTTCATAGCACCGTCCTCATAAGCAATAGTTCTTTCTTTTTGTGTTATGTTCTACGTCAAGATACCATTCTTATAAAATAACAGAAATCTGAGACAGAATCGATTGTTCTTACTGCTCTTTATGATATTCACCGGAGCATATATATTAACATGGTCAAAGAAAAGAGTAAATATTATACTGAAGGTTTAAAAAACGACGGCATAATACACTCTTGTGCACAAAGAATACGGCTTGGCAAATACGACATATGTCCAAGCACTCGTCGTTTTCGACGAATATTTTAACAAATTTTGGACAGTCGGTGTATTTCATATAAAAAGAGTTATTGTTTAAGTGTCGGACTCTGATGTCAACGGAATTGGCTATGATCCCAAAATAATTGATTGCGCATGTGCAAACTAGATTAATTGGAAAAATGTGCGAGTCAAAAACCAAGAAGTGATGTTCTTCATTTGCGCCGATTCCATCACTAAATTTAACGATAGAAATGATATTCAGAACGTAGGCATGACAGCTGTAAGTCCTTTTCTCTATTTATTTAAAGTATTATAAATGCATATTTTTATGTAGTGTACTCACTTATGAATTTATGATCAGATAACTATGAATTTTGGAATACTACTGCAGGACCGTAATGTCGCTTATATAAAGTTCACTTGAGTTCTATACAAAAACGACAGACGTTAACCGACTTGTCTAGGAAAATATAGATCATTCTGAACTTTTTAACTGTTTTATAATTGCTATTATACATCAATTAATACATATTTTGAAAACTCACTTTTATTAGAATAGTGTAATGAAATTAAAACTTACAGGCAAATAGTATCTTGTATTCTAATCGGGCACCCCTTTTTTGAAAATAGTACATCCAAATGTCGGACATATAGTTATTTAATATATTATTTACTTACTATTATTACTAAAATATTTCTATCTTCGAAAATGGTTCCATCATAAACTAATATATATTACATATATTGTATTTCGTGTATAAAATGGTCTAACAATTCTTGGTATGCGATAAAAAAGAGCTGGTGTGAATGTGTATGATAGGGTCAAAGTAATTAACTCGTACACATATGTATACCGTGCAGAGAAATTAATATAAAAAAATATTTTTAAAAACGCCAAGTAGAATAGTTCACTAAAAAAATCGAAAAGAAGTTATTAGAAGTGGCAATTATATCTGGTAAAATTATCAATCGATACTAACGAAAAAGAAAGAAAAAATAAATAGAAGCAACCGTGTTAGTCTAATTGTCTTCCTTCTGGCGCCCGGTAATTCGAAATTCAAATGATGTGTGAAAATACACGTGTAATTATGTCGGCCGTTTTTGCTAAGTCGGGTTGGGCGAATCAATAGGTTAATAAAAAATGGTGGCAAAGAAATAGAAGAGAAATAAGCGAATGGAAAAAAAGGGGAAAATTGAAAGGTGAGGGGGATAATTTGGTGTTTGGATAGTTCTAATTAATCGATGACATGAATAATAAAATGAGTGTTGAGAAGTTAATAATTGGCTGAATAAGGGATTGGTCGTGACTATTTTCAATAAAATTTCAAACCTGGATTTCGTAACTGGTATTAAAGTGCTCGCTTACCTAACAATGATTTTAATTTAAATTATTTGGATTTTTGGAATACTGTTTTCATATTGATTGGTGTTTATACAACGTTTCCATCGATGTAATTTCTGAACCGCTTAATGTATATTTTGTCGAACTGTGCAATGTTTCTCTCAGATTCGGGAAGTTGGACAGAATTTCGAATAGAACCATTTATTTACTCCACGAAAGTAGCGTACTTTCGTTCGATCAGCCATGACTGTATAGAGACCCTATGTAATTATCATTTGTATTTTCGGTCACCACCATTTCTAGTATTCCGATAAATGCTATTATAAAATGCTGTTTTTCTTTGCAATGTTCATGATATACTCGTATTGACATGAGGACACATGAAAATACCTGTTTCTCTTCTTCCTAACTTACATAGAAATCGTATAATTTAATCGGTACTTGTGCATTTAACGAACCAGTCGTAACTCAGCCTTTGCTCGGCTCTGTCCGGCGCATGACGTCAACAGTCGGATAAAACCGAGCGTTGCCGATAAAATAAAACCAACGCTACAAAATAACAGTAAAACAAAAAGTAGTAATTATTTTTTTTAATGAAACTTTTTTTTTATTTTTCGACTAATAACCTAAAATAACCAACAGAAATGATATTTTCAAGATATTTTTTTAAACATGCAATGATAATTGTTTTTTTCTGAAACTTTTTTTCAACTACTAACGTAAAAAAAGAAAAAAATGGTAAGAAAAAGGAAAGGAACAACACTATTTTTTAAAACCACGATTTTTTGGGGGGCAGGAACAAGGATTTTTTTTTAAAACTAGAATCCCTGGGAGATTTTTTTTTTCTTTTTGCCAGGAGCAAGGAATTTTTTTTTGGAACCAGAATCCCGGCGAGATATTTTTTTCTCCCCAGGAACATATTTTTTCAAGAGGATGTATTTCCCTCAGATTTTTGGAGGACATCAGACAAAAAATTGGGCGGAGTTTCACCGTTAAAGTGTGATACTACTCCTCTCCTCCCACTTTGCTGTAGGTTTCCAACAATCTGGTACGACCGTGGTCTCTGGCAGAATGTATTTTCTTAAGGAGGGTTTCGGCATTCCTATTTAGTACGTTAACCAAAAAAAAAAAAAATAAATAAATAAAAAACTCTTTTTCGGCGGGGTCGCTGTATCCACTGAAGACCCAGATCGGTGTTAGATGTCTGCCGACGTTTTGTTTCCGGCGGTTGAGTAAGACAGACTCGTCGATTTCGACCGTATGGCCTGGGCCTCCTATCTGCCGGGGATTCCTTAGCAAGTAATCCCGGCATATATATCTCGCAGAAAATTCTTCCAGTCCACAATTGTGTGGCGTGACCGCAACCCACATTCGCGCTGGAGATTCCTAGTCGCTGCCATCTCGAACGCCCATATCGAAATTCTCGTTTGCTGCTCAACGCGCGTGCACGCACGTCAAGTTGAAATTGAGCGCGCAGCGTTTTGATTGGCTGATGGCCATGTTTCATCAGACAGCAACAAAACCCGAGCTGCTGACATCATGCGTCGGACAGAGCCGAGAAAATGCTGAGTTACGACTGGTTCGTTAAATGCACAAGTACCATTTAATCTATAATATCCGTCATTATGAGGGTCTTTAATATTTGTGTCGTTATTTTTGTAGGACTGTTTTCTAGTAGCATCGTTCAACTTTCTTAGTCCCAAGAAAATAGCATAGATGTCAAATTTCGGAACGCTTTGCCAAACTTAGGCGCTTTGTATAACACTCTAAACATAAATTTCATGTTATTAGGTGCATTTTTTAAAAATTCAGTTTTCACCCTAAACAAGGCAACTGCCACATGTAAGTAGGCGACTACTATCGGGGACAAAGGAAATGAGCAGCAATATGTCTATTCACCTTGCACGGTAATACATATCAGTACAGTTGGGAAAGCAGAATCCCGGAAGTGAGTTCCAAAAGTTAGCAGTTTTTTGGAAGAAACTATTGGAGTAGACGGCTTTCTTACACCTAGGGATCACTACTGTGTAGGGGGTAGGATTTAGCTGCTTGTCGGTGGTATTTACGTCGAGAGAGTACAAGTGTTTGTAGTTCGTCGGAGCATTCCCCATTAAAATACTTGTAGAACAGACAGAGGGATGCAATATTTCATCGATGGGGCAGAGGCTGAAGCTTAGATGATAGTTCAGGATCTATTAGGTTGGCGACTCTCTTTTGCACCCTACCCAGGAAATAGAGACTAGTAGCAGATGCGACAACCCAAATGTTGCGACAACACCCCATACCTGGGCGAATGGTGGCCTTATAGTGGTAGAGGGTACTTTCAGGAGTGAGTAACTGTCTTGCACGGTAGAGAGAGCCAACCTTCTTCACAGCATTAACTCGCTCCCCCTGAGGGCTCGGCACCAAATTTCAAGCAAAACCGTATGTGGGGGCAACCCCACATATACGACCATTGCCCTTGTGGCAATTAGTTATTGGTTAATGTGGGGAAACCTTTCATACCAATTGTCACTATCCAGCTCCCCTACTCCCCGGGGGCTGGCCCCATTTCCCCAATCTCTCCACATTAAAACACAGCCTTGTGCCTAATTTGTCCAGTGTGGAGCAAATAAATCCGGCAACCCAACATATACGACCATTGCTCTTTTAACAATCAGTTATTGGTCAATGTAGGGGAAACCTTTCATACCAATTGTCACTATCCAGCTCCCCTACTCCCCGGGGGCTGGCCCTATTTCCCCAATCTCTCCACATTAAAACACAGCCTTGTGCCTAATTTGTCCAGTGTGGAGCAAATATATCCGGCAACCCAACATATACGACCATTGCTCTTTTAACAATCAGTTATTGGTCAATGTAGGGGAAACCTTTCATACCAATTGTCACTATCCAGCTCCCCTACTCCCGGGGGAGTTGGTCCCCATTTTTCCTTCACTCCCCACAATAAAAAACGGCCCTGTGCCTAATTTATTCAGTGGGGAAGCAAATAAATCCAGCCGACCTTCTTTACATCAGCCTTAGCGGCATACCTTTGCTGTGGCATTCCCTCTGAAATTACACGGCTGTAGAGTCCTTCTGATTTTATTTACTTGTTTTTCCTACTGTATATGATTAAAATAGCATTAAAACATTAAACATGTTCTACCAACAGAAAGATCCATCTTTACAGCAGAGGCGTAGCAATAAAACTAGCACTTGGTACTATCTAAAACAGCAATTACCAAAATATTAATCATGCTTTCACATTCAATATCGGTGTTAACATCACTGCAAAATAAACAATTTTAAAATCCCCTCGTCGTTAAACTTCTATACAAACTAAATATTATGTTTGACAATAAAATAATATTTTATGCTAGACCCCCCCCCCTTACATAAGAGAAAAAGGCAATAAAAGGGCTGATAAAGCAGCCAAATCAGTTTTCCAATTAATCGCCAAAAATGTCAAAATTCAATCGACAGATCTGCAACCAAAATCAAATCAATTTCACCAAAATAATTATTTACAACAAAAATGAAACAACAACATTCAAAAAAAATATTTAAATAAGACCAAAGATATACCCCTATTCGAACAAAGTCCAAGAAAGAACAAATTTTCCTATCCGGATCCTTATAGGATATGCAAATCTCACATACTCTTTTATTCAGCCATAGCTCTTGAGCCCCTGGGGGGGGCATATGCCATCTACAACTTTGTAGATGCTTTTGTAGCCAGGAGTTCTTTTTACAGAGTGAGGGTGCTGACCCCACGCCCAACCTTCACAGAAGGTGCACACAGCGCCTAGCCTTCCTAAATGGTAACCCATCTGGTACTGGCAAAGCTCAGCGTTCGGTGACCTGGCCAAAACCTGTGTGTCAATGTGATTATGCCGTACACACATTCTTTTATACTGACCAAGTAATTCCTAAAAGAGATAAAAATATACTAGAAGATCTGAATCAATAATAAAGAAAGAACCTTAACACAAGCATAACTGACCTTAAATAACCCGTAGACGTGTGTAGGTAAATAAATTATGAACTCATAATTATTTAACTTCAAAATTCGGGTAAAACATGATAGATGTTCTAAGTAGTTTGCTACATCATTGAGATGTATGAAGAATTTCGCGTGAAAAGGTTACCGGAGTTGTCGCTGTTTTTTTAAGTTATTATGTAAAATATGTTGGCAACCTTGTTGACTGCTTAGATCTGGTTCGCAGCAAGCCATCATCTAAAACACAATCGATAATACACCGCGTTCGATACAAAAAATCGATCACCACCTGGGTCTCGTCTCGACTCTTACACAAAGTGAATAGCCCAGAAAATCATTCTCGATAAGTATACATATTTTTTTTGTAAAATCTATTTACGAAGCGCGAAAAACTGGAGAGAAATAGATATATTGACTTGGTGTAAACAAAAGTGTACGTTTCGTTTGCTTGATTAAGTATTCAAACGCTAGGAAAATACTCATAAGATGACTAAATGACATAGATTTTTTAGTTTCTAATATTAAAAGAGAAATATCAAATTATCGTCATGAAGTGGAAAACAGTAAACTTCAAGGTAAGTATAATTTTAAATTGAAATTATAAAAAAAAAAAATAACAAATAATGCTGAATCTAATCAAGACCAATGTAGTTAATTTTCTATATTTTTTTATAAACATAAAATGCATTCACATGAATCATTCCTAAATTTTACATAATTATTATTTGTGTATTTAAATGCTATTAAAAAACGACGTTAATTCTAGAGTAACTTTATACGCCTGCATTATATTATACTTCTTACCAGGCGCAGTTTATAGTGTCAGTTTTAATTGTCTGCACAATTCGTTTATCGTAATTAATGTGGGCTTAATATATTTTGTTCAAAAATATGTATACTGCGAATTTAATCGCAGTAAAATTAGCAAAACACATAGCGTATGGACAGTAATAAATATGAATATGTAGTAACAAAATAGAATGTATATTAATCGCGATTCTCTTAAATATAGTTGTACAAAACCTGGTATTCAATCTTTATAAAGGAAACATAAACGTTGCCTTTCTAAATATATCAGGATAAAATAAAAAATAATTTGCTGTAATTTGAATATAATTCAGAATATTCGAAAATACAACAAAATAAAATTAAATAGAGATGGGCAGATACATTATATTTATCTAAAATATAATTCAGTTAAAATCCTAGTAAGTTATACTCTTTTTCTTTTCATTACAACGTTTCGGTACTAGTAGAAACTAGTATATCTCGATTCTGGCGTTTTGTTTTCATGGAAAATTCTCTTGTGGCCCCTGTTGTAAAACATTGACACACAACCATATTAATTTCAACCACTTTCAACAAGTTACTATAATCAGTGTTTGTACATAAATCCAAGCACACATTTTACCAAGAAAGATTGTTTTTATAGAATTGCCTGCTCATGAAACGGGTCTCTTTTCTATCTGGTTATAGCATGGTTGTCTTCAAGTTCAATGCAAACAAGTTTTTTATAATGTCTTCTTTAATAATCAAATTCTATCCAATTTCAATTACTAACAACTACTACTCTATTGTCCCACCCACTTGTTACCCCTTATTTTGTAGTTTTCTTCAAACCTTGATACATGGTGACTAACTTATAAGAGAATGTTCTTTTGAAGTAATTGTAATACGCGAAATTACTTTCTCACTACTTCTAGTACTAACGCTTACAGTGGTACTATGAAATGCTACCGCCTTGTGTACTATATTTGCAGAGGAAATTTAGTGCTATCTTTAAAAACGCTAACGTTGTTTTCACAAACGTTGTAACCAAATATGTGTGACAACCCATTAATCAGTATGCCCGACAATAACAACGACTCGTGTTGTGAACCAATCACTGAGAACATTCGTATGATATAAACATAATGATATCAAGTAAAAAAAAAAAATGTGTTCTTTAATATTATTCTTCGTTATGTTATGAGTATGTCACGGTGACCTAATGGCGATTTTCTCTCATGACATCTTATTCGTATTTCCCGTGATTCCGTTATCACTAATGTATGTGCATTCTGTAGTTCTACAACGAACTCACGCTCGACAACAATCACCGACCAAAACAGTGTTTCCATCATATTCTTTACGTTCCTTGTGGCTATATCCTCATCAATTAAAATGGCAGCTGCCGAGGACGCGCACTGACTGATAAGTATGCAAACATAAACTACTAAAAACAAATTTGGAAAGAATCAAGACTCCAACATATTCTGTCGATTAGGTTCTGATTGCATGTGTGACACCATCGCGGGAACGAGCCTCTAAGCGATACAGTCCACATCTTATGTGGAAGCCGTTCATCATTTCACGTCAGCTCCTCTCTGTGTGCTATTAATCATAACTTGTATTTAACGCTTCCCAAATATAATTGTCGTCTACTGTCGCATGCTCAATTTCTTCCGTTGTGCCGTTTTACTAACTACTACTACTACTACTACTACTACTATTATTATTATTAGTAGTAGTACTACTACTACTACAATTGTCGTAAATAATCCTATTTCAGCTGTTTCTCTTCTACTATAGTGAACAACCTACATATTTTTATCTTTCAAATAAGCTCATATTTTTTTAATTTGTTCTACTTTGTATCAACAGGTCTAACACAAGAAAGTGTCGATCTATCTATTTAGTTATCTATTTCTGTATCTATCCATCTCGGTCTATCTATCATTTTAACTGGATAGATTGGCGTGAGATGAATATGAAGAATATTTATAAGATCTGTCAAAATATAGTAACTCATATTGTAGAAAAATTTATCGGAAGGGCTGATCAAGTGATCGGATCTGCGTGTGAGTCACGTGATCAGGTTAGCTGGATATCAGAGAGTTGGAATTTGGCCGTAAAGAAGAGAGGACAGTTTAACAGATCGCTTCCCCCCCTTACTGGGTGGGAGCTGACGTGTGTGAAAATACAGACCTAAAAGTAAACCATGCAAGCAAAGATGTTGACTTTCGATTCTTCTGCGATCTACACCTGGAAAGTGAATAAAAACAATATAAAGCCAATCATCGTCTTGGAGTCAATGTGTTTCTGTCTAAATAGGTTCCAGCCTCACCTCCAAGAACAAGATGAATTCTAGGTGGACAAGATCAACGGTGCATATAGTTATCTCCAAAATACGTGTATCACACACACACACACATACACCTGCATATGAACAATTAGATATGAATATGTCAGAAATAGACAGCAACAATATAATTCTAGGGGTCAGATAGTGAAGAAGCAACGACAGACATTTAGTGACACTGACACGTATACACATCAGCATGAACCTTTTGTTTCAAGTACGCATATAAACATTTAGACGATTATACAACACATACTGTTTGGGGGCCTTTTTGGTACGCGATAATATAACATACTGATCAACATATTTCTCCGCTTTTCTGTGATAGCTTTATTCTTTTTAACATTTTGTGGCATCGCAAGTATACAGTTACTGTTACTCGTGCCTGTTAGTTTCTGAATAATAAAACGATATATGAATAGCTACAGTTCCCATACGTTTGCAGCTATGATCATTGCATATGATAGATCGAAATAAAATGTTACACAGTCATTATTTAATTAATATTATTTCTGGTAATTTTTTGGTACAAGTATTAACTGTTGGTAATTTTCGTGCGTAAATACTAAGAGCAAGATTGTTTGTTTTGACACAGAGACGAAATAATAAATACATGAGTGAAAGGCAATAATCGAGAGCCGATAATAATGAAAAAAGTTATAAGACTAATTATAAAGTAGCCTGTGATTATCAGCTTTCATCATATAATCCGAAGGAATTGAAACTGTAAGACATCCTATATTTTCCCCTTAAAAACAATATGAATCTACACCGATTCCGAATATAGGCGGGAAAATTAAAGCAGGATGTTAATACCGTGCAGCTCTTTCAGGATTTCCACGAAAAGAGTACGGACAGTACTGGCCACTCAGGGAAGATTATTATCACTTCAAACCCAGTGAAAATTAATAATCATTGCTAGCGGAAAATCAATAGGACGTTGCTGGATTAATAACACTAAATTATATGCATTATATGTTATGTAAATGAATCAAAACTACTAAAAATGTGTGAAGTCTTATCATCACATTCGATTGTACACCAGTAAGTTATTTCTAAAGATTGCCTTAGGTAAAAATTCGAGTATAACTCCTAATAGTAATAATACTTTTTAAGGATGGTGAAATTTATTGAAAACCATTTTGTTTTCGAGCCCATTCATTTGGCCACACCTTTCAGAACTACGACCATTCTATCTCACATTTATTTACGTCAACAAATTGATTTTCTTTGACCAGTGATGTTGTTCTCTAGAGTCCGATTATTTCCGTTGTTTTCCTGTGGAAAGGAAACAAAAACACTTTGTTTTGCAATATCACTCAGACAGCATCACCATCTCCTTCTCATTTCCGTCATATCACTATGTCTATTTCTCCCTCTTATTTATTTCTTTATCTCACGTTTTATGTCGTGGCGTGTTGTCTGTTGTTTTTTTTCGACAGGTGGCGAGAAGGGAAGTGTTTTTAAATCTTTGCCTAAATTATTTATTTAAAATCTCTGCCTCACTTATTTATTTAAAACTTTGCTTGTTTTTGTATTTTTCCTTAAGAGAAATGTTAAAGATAACTCCATTTTTGTTTTTATTGCGAATAACACCAAAGACAATGAAGCAGGCAGATTTAGAAGAGCGGCAAATAATGGTTTATTTCTATTTGTAATCTCTGCTCTTAAAAAAGAGGCATGCGTTAACATTTCTAAGTATTAAAATTTCGTCAAAGGAAGACAGAAAAGTTTTAATCTAATCTTACACTTTAGTTAAAGGCTAGAATACGATTTTAGCTTTTAGGTCTCAAATCGTATTATTTAATTTACTCAGCAGATGAACATAGTATATGGATTAACCGTAGTTCATGGCAACAGGAGATGTAGGACAGAGCATCAGCAATTCCCGTTTGATACCCAACTCACATGTTCCCCGTTATATAAGGAGCATTAAATTCCATTTTAAAGTCATAAGTATTATGTAATTTAGTATTGATCCCAGAATACTGTCATCATTACAAGTTGAAGACAACGTATAATTCGATTACCCCAGACAATGTAGAGGCGCTTAAAATTCCAGCTTTGAAAGGCAGTAACGTTTGACTTCACACAAGCGCACAAATATAATATTAAAAAATATATTCATGTATGTGCACACACACACATATATATATTTATTTTCGACTCGATTTATGAACATTAGGTCATCGTGAGTACATTCTTATTAAAATATGCAACGAATTTTTCAGAAAGGGAGTCACCAATTATTAAAGCCTTACGGCCACTCGAGGATATACGTGTACAGTACAGTAGTCACCTTGACAACAGTGGAGCAATCTTTAGGAGTGATAATTTTGTACTATTTGATTATTTAATGGGGGCGACCCTGCAAGAACTTGTTTCAATTACACTTGAAGGTGACTACAATCTAGCCAGCTGGAAAATAAGTCAGCGAAAGATATTTCCTTAGGAAGGTAATTCTAGGAACTATGTTTGAATAAAGGGAATTATATGTTAGAGCAATCCAGGTTTTCTTTATTATAATCTGTTTTTCACATTTATCATACAATGTAGTTTCTACTTTCCGTTTTCGTCTATATATTTACCAGCGTGTTTTTTTTTAAATTCTTACTTTACAGTGAAAATATATCCGATCGCTAAAATTTCACAGAGCGTGAAATTACTTTAGATCCCGTGGGAATACGACCACTTCTCTTGTGAAGAAATAGGCAATCAGTAAATTAATGCTTGTGTCGAAAACGTACCTAATACTCTACGAAATATACTTCTTTTCCCATATCATATTTGAGTAAAATGGCATTTGCAACGCCTTGAGAGACAGTAGATATTAGTTTACTTACCAACTTAATAACATAAATCCGTTCTTTAATGATAGATGACACCATGCGTGTCTTTTTCGTTATGTATATAAAGTTATAAAAATATATTACTCTCTTTCAGAATACTATGTCAACCCCTTATTTTTTTTTAAAGTCCCATTGACTTTTTTATCTCTGAAATGGAACAAGTTCATGCATTTTATTGCATTAAAGCTATATTTGAAAATATTGGTACTGGTGTTTTGTTGTCTAAATTTCATTTATCCAGAGGAAGTGTCACAATAAAGACGAAATGTTAACGAACACATGACGTGGTCTGTTCCTTTTTTATCTCTCAATTTCGTCGGAATACTATTTCTATTATTATCATATGTGTGTGTGGGGTGCGTGTCTGTTTGCGCGTGCATGTGTCTGTGGGTATATACCTGCTCAATTATATAATAATATATCAATATATACTTACATAATTATATATAATTACATATTTAAATAATTATGTATATATATATAATTACATAATTATATATAGTTACATAATTCAATAAATACGTACACATAAACACAGACACCCTCATATATATATATATATAAATATATATATATATATATATATATATATATATACATATATATATATATATATGATGAGAATAATAGAAGCAATTGTGTTTTTGTTATGTAATTTCTTGACTGATCATATGTATGCATTATTATAGGGGTTTTTCATTGTGTGAGGGAGTTAACCGGCACCTTAAATTAATTCATATCATTTAAATATAATATATCTATATAGGTGTCTGTAAATATATATGTGGCATGTATATATATATATATATATATATATATATATATATATATATACGTGTGTGTATATATATTTATGCATTTAAATACATGTGTATGTATAAATATTTTTTGAATATATATTTATACATGTCCTTATGAATATATATATATATATATATATATTGTTTTCTATGTAGCCTGCTTTCGCAAAATATCCACCTATTTTTACATTCATACACTCATCTACAAAATGTTCAAATTATGAGATTAATATCTGATAGCATAGGTAATTTTTAATGTTTAATATAATTATTTAAAATGATTAAATGATTAGTTTGTTTGGATTTTAATTGCCTATTAATTTTCCCAGGATTTAACTTTTGTAGATCTTAAGACGTTTGAAAAATAAATAACATTTCTAATCTCATCCAAACCGGATACACCAGGAACAAATATTTGTAGATACGCTGTGATAGAAAATATTAAAACATATATCACCAGTAAGCCACATATTTTGAAAATTTAAATATGTTTAGAATTTTTTTGTTGTGATTATTTATATTATTTCAATTATTAAGGTTACTATTCTCGTGTTAGATATAACTCATACAATGTTAACGCCGACATAATCTCTATTTTGATTTGTTTATTTTCGTTTTACTTGACTCTGGAAACAGTAGCAATTTCCATATAAAACCAATTATATATTGCTCTATTTTTTTACACGTTTTTTCATCTATTACTGAGTATAAGAAGTGTGCACAATTTTTCTCATAGTTTTGTTTTCATTTTTTAATAAATTTTAATCGTCCAACAAAATTCTAACTTAGAACGGATTATTACTAGGATCTCTGGTCTTGTGTAACAGTCTGAATTACTAAAGACTTTTAAATTGTTTATAGAACGAGAAGAACTTATTTACGTTAGTGTGATAAAAGTTATTTGGTTTGGTTTGTTTTTTTTCGAAATTACATACATATTTCCGAGATTCCCTGAAGTGATAAAGATTGCCGCTTAAAGTGTTCGAAATGATTCCTATGTTCCGCATCAAGTGACAATGGGTACCCCTTTGTAAGAGGAGATGCTCTTTTAAGTGTGAGCCAAGGAATACGCAATCCCAACCATCACCCTCCTGAATCGGCAGTGGCATAAAGACGCGCTAGGCGATTGGAAACATAGTCGAGGCGAGAGCTGAACAGGACTTGGAGTTCACAAATAGTTACAAATTTTAGTACTAGCCAGCTTTAAGGTTGCTTTACTGTGATGGTCTGACGGAAACATGGTTGTCTACATGAATTATGCCGTAGCATTCGAAATATTGTGAGAGTAAGGTACAAGATTGGTACATTGGTAGCAATAGATAACATAATGCGGATATATTACAATTAAAATAAATAATCTCAATTTCTTACTGAAATGAGATTAAATTAAGCAGAGTAAAACATTTATATTGTTGATTTTTTTTTGTCTGAGTGTTCTTATGTAGATGCGTTCTTCTTCCAAAAACGAAATGTTTCATTTTTCATAAAAATCGATCTGTCTATACAGAGGGACAAGTTTTTTTTTTATTGTGCTTCCTTGTTTCTATTATTGTTGTACTCGTGTTCGATGTCGATCACGAATTTCAATTATTCAAGGTGTACAATAACGTTAGTCTGCAATATAATCTAAGAATGTATCGATCAGTTTATGAACATAATGGATGTCAGCTTAAAAAAAAAGGAATTATTGGACTGCAGCCAAAAACAACAGCCAAGAGAAAACAAACTAAAAGATTACCAACCAACAAAATATGACGATATCAATTTATTTTAAGATATGCGTTATGTCTCATTCGTATATAATAAAGGACACTATCTTATAACCACATTTGTAATTCCATGTAAAAAGGGGAACATGTTAAGTGAAAGTTGTATTTTCAATAGACAAGTATGTGAAAACAATTCCGATGGAAGATCGCGAAAGCCGCATGGGATCATATAAATTATATCCGTTTCCCCAAGCCTCTTGAAATTGAAAGTGATGGAAATTTTCAACAGGTTTAAAAAGCTTTAAAAAAAAACGATCAAATTTATAATGATATATCTATATAGCTAAAAATGTGAGAATATAGTTGTTTTAATTTGCATCCTTAAAATTCGGTATATAGTCCATTATTACACGTTGAACACGTTTTAATCGGTTTTAATCCGGGAGTATGACTGCTAAGATTTCCAAATTGAACAAAAGGTACAAGAGGTTAATCGGATTTTATCTGCTTGTCAACTGTTTCACGAATGTGCATCCTTAAATCGTTCACATGACAGATTCCTTATGTAAAGAAAATGTATGTTTAAAAACACTTTTAAATGATCGGCTCAAGCTGGCTTAATGGTTATCGTACTTGCCTCACTGTTTTTAAATTTGGGTTTAATCTCAGCTAGAGTATTTTTTTATTTAAAAGAAGTGACCTGTTAAGAAAATACAATGTTTGCATACACATGCCTACGTTGTCTCCGTTTTATTTCATTTTTTAAAGAAATTTAACTTACATTTTATACCGGAAATTACAGGTATATATATATATATATATATATATATATATATATAATGAATTGCTACTGATAGTATATTTATTATCCTATTTTTCAATGGCGAGACTGGATCAAAGTAAGGCCATCACTGCAGTCATTTCAGTTGAATTACATTGTTTGTCTGGAATTTTCACAGGACCGGTTCCTTGTACTGACCTTCGTCCCTGAACGGCTTACATTACCCCAGTTATAGCTTGAAAGACACGTTTTATGTTGAATATATTCAATAGATGATTTGATAGTTATGTGTATTAGAAAACCTGCATATATTTAGTTAAAGTTTCTATTATATTGAATAACTAATCAATAAATTAAGATTACCTGCATAAACTTTTGGCTCACCTGAAAAGTGGTAAATGTCGAACTAATATTAAAATTTTTTGGCTTTCATCGTAAAATGTAGTAATGGAACGAACCAGAATGGCAACCGGCAAATGATGGAAGAGTCCAAAATGAAAAATAAAGCAAAATGTATAAAGACATTGAGAAAAAATAGGTCTGCAAACTCTTTTGACCCCCACTGTATTGTAAGTTTGACTGGTTAGAATCTATGATATAAATCTCATCTCTCGGTGTAAAACTATGCATGCACGTATGTATGTGCGTATGTATGAATGTATGTATGCTTGTACGCCTGGCTAAATCCTGAACGCGATAGCGAAGACGTCACGTTTTTACTTTTTTTCACGTTCTTTTTCTTTTTCGCGGTACGGGATCGAGCCTGCCTGTTCACTACCACTTTTATTTTATTTTATTTTTTTTTTTTGCTCAACCCACACGTCCAACCAACAGAAAATGTCGGGCACCCAAGCTAGATTATAATCTAAATCTCACCTGTCTGTTTAAATGTATGTATGTATGTTTGTATGTCTGCCTAACACTTTCGAAAGAACCGATGATTTTCAGGAGATCGTTATCGTTTTGATGCTCAACCCGTCGGACGACAAGTCTCTAAAAATTGGACAAAAACATTAATTCCTTCACCCTCACCTGGGCAATATTATACAAGGAGGGATCGCTTTTCCCCCGATATTTTCGAAAGTGACCACCTCTTTTCGATTGACTAGCCTTAATTTAAATCTTCGCCACTTCCTGTTTGACGATGGACGTCTTGGCAAAGAAGTCACTATTTTTTACGTTCTTTTCCACCTTCGCGGTACAGGTTCGAACCTGCCTGCCTACTACCACTTGTTTTTTCTTCAACGCATATCTCCAAACACCCAGGGAACGCCGGGCAGCCAGGCCAGTCTCTGATAAAAGATAATGAAAGTAGTTTTGCTAGTTGAATTGTTCACTTTATCTATTATTGTTTGCATAACTATTCATATTATTTCTATTTTTCTTTTCAGTTATTTCTTTTTAATTCGCTTCTTATTCTTTCAGTCTGTATTGCTTTTGAAAATACATTTAACTTTTGTTTTTCAGTTATATTCATTTTCTGTTCTTCGTTTGCTTACAAAAGTAAGAAAAATTCTTTCAGAAATCTTTCTTTGGGTCTCTAGATTTAAAATCATATTTGCCTTTTTTTTTATATTTTATCGTTGATTTTGTTTTTCCTTTCATATGTTTTATTTGTTACTCATTTCCCTCGCTGAATTCAACGTAGGCGGGTTTCGCGCGCATTTCATAACAAAGAGAATATAAGCGCCTGTCCAAGATGGCAGCCAGCCAATTCGAGCGCGGATTTTCAATACTCCTGAACACCAGATGTTTAAGGGTTAATCTGTATTGATCTTAAAGTCAGGTTTTGTTTTGAACAGCTTCAGCAAATAATAAAACATGCCGTTATTTAGAGAATCAATTTATGTGTGTATTGATCTATTTCCTTTTTCCTTTCACTATGTAAGAATAAAGCCGGTTCGACCCACCGCCATCGCTCAGGCCGTGTTGCTGGTGAATGTCGGCTAAGTGACCAGAGGGGATGTTTTCATTAGATTTCTCTATCTTATTGTTTGGCCCTCAAGATGTTGTCGGAGAAATGTAAATATAGAATCTCTTTTAACGATAACACGATGTGTTTAAAAACAGTGCTACTCAAATACGTTTATCTGAAGAAAAAAAAACCCTCTGTGCCTTAAATTCCTAATCTCTTTAAAATCATCCTGTTTTTTAATAAACTATACTGGAAGAATATCCGTCTTAGATAGGGTGCAATTTCTACACCAGAGAAAAAGTGTGGACCCATATTTATATATTTTTTACCATGATCCTCATAAAGTTATCAAGCTTGTAATACTCCTGTCTAGAATGTTTATTTCAAATGTAATAGAAATACATGACTTTTTATATGATTTTTTAAAGTCTGCTTGGATTAAAGACTTTATATTAAGGGATTTCAGAAATACATTGTAAATCCGGGGAATTGTATTTAATCTGTATCTTATTACTATTGATAAAATAGAAATCTAACTGATACGCAAATTCTAAAAAAATTGTGGACATGATATCTGTCTAAAATTCCTTTAAATGGCCTTTGAAATTTTGGGAATATGTATTATTTTTTATGACTATTAAAATTTAATGAATATTCATGATATGCAAATGTTCAGAGAATGCTTCCACAGGTTCCCTACCAAACCTGTTACAAACTTAAACTAAATATTATTTAAATTACACGTTACACACAATACATCTGTTTTAAAATCTTTAGTGAGCAATTACTTATTTAGGAGTTGATCCTGTATTTATAACTATGAAAAAATATATACGAAAAATTAACATTGTATAAAAATAATTTATTAAATACAGACTTTTTTTTTACAATGAGTCACAACTTATCAAGGCCCGGAGGCCACTCGAGGATAAGTATTATTGATCTTATAGTAGTCAATGGGATAATATCGCAATAATCCTTAGTAATGGAAATTTGATGAATTGGATTAATTAAGGGGACGGTGCATAAAGCATTTGTTTACGTTGGAATAGAAGACAACCAAGTTGTAGTAAGCTGGGAAATAGGGAAACGGAAAAGAGGTTCACAGTCGAGCAGTATTAAGTAAGAAACTTTGTTCATGGAATCTACGTTTTAGCTTTGGCACAGATAAAGACTGGGTAAAATTATTGACAGTGGTTTTAGATAGACGAATGTTTTTCGTGAAAGTTAGTCGAATGGGGGGGGAGCAATTGAGCTCAGACAAGCACTTGCAAAGACAATAACGATAACGCAGAGACGGACTCGCAACGTCGCTTCTGTGGGAAAGAGGTTGAAGGGAAGAAAAAGCTACGAAGTCTGTTTTGAACAAGGTAGAATAAAATCTTTCTAGCGGCCCCTGCTCATATGGTGCAACTTTCATCATAAACTTTAGTTCTTGAAGAATACACATGGGATTATTTATAAATGTTATTGTCGTTATTACTCACCAAAACTGATTGTGAAAACAATAATTTATATCACAATCAAAAAATGGCAGGGTAAAAATAATACATCGAATTAATTGAAAATATTACTGTGTTGATATTTTTTTTTCTTATAATGCTCCAGCACCTACGTTTACCAGGAGCATGCTAAATCTTTAAAACCTATACGCTAAAAAATAAATATTAAATACATTATGCATGCATGTACGCTGTAAATCTTCCTATTAAGTTAATGCTATTTCTTTAATAACATTCTGGCAAGAGATTTCGCTTATTGTTCTTCTTTTATATACAGGTATTCATATAAAAAGTGTGTTTTTTTAGAAGTTTCGAACTTTAAGTAAACATAAACTAGAGTCAAATACCTTGTATAAATATCGTCTTTTGTGCACGATTACTTGTTGGCATTTATAATTAAAAAAATGATTCCGGGCATATAGGCCGTCGTCTCGCGAGTATATGTCGTTATCTTTATATCCAATTTTTCTAAACTGAATGAAATAAACTATATTTCGAAAATAACGAGTCGAATGTTGTCTTCCAAGTATGGCATTGTGTCTGGTTTATCGGTGTAGAAATGAAGATTTACATATCTTCAAAGAAAATAATCTAATGGGATTACATAGTACGAACAGGGTAGCCAGTTGACAGGTCACTCGCGTGAAATTGTTCATTTATGAAATGTTTCAAAATTATGTTATAATGAAATTTGCACAATTTGTATAGCTGCTATGATGTCAGTCTCTTAATGATTAATTGCCAAACGCAGCTAAACTCAAAATAGACGAGAGTTGTCAAATCTGCAATTAAACAAATGGGGAGATGGCAATGTAATGTTTGCAACTCTAAAAAAAACATCTTATTATGTTTATCCATAAGCAGTGATTCATTACTAAGCTAATTAACTTATAGATAATAGGAAACAGATTTCAAATAAAAGGTGTCGTTATACGTAGGTTTTTATTC
This sequence comes from Euprymna scolopes, assembly GCF_053919585.1. Classification (NCBI taxonomy): domain Eukaryota; kingdom Metazoa; phylum Mollusca; class Cephalopoda; order Sepiida; family Sepiolidae; genus Euprymna; species Euprymna scolopes. Next base: position 79,163,204 of record NC_136494.1, read on the forward strand.
GGCGAATGTCATTGTAGCTGTCGTGATAAGTGTATACTGCTCGCATTATTATTATTATTATAATTATTATTATTATTATTATTATACACACACACACACACACACATATATATATATATATATATATATATATATATATATTAGAAGTATGCATCTATCCTTCTCTCTCTATGTCTCACTTTCACTTCTGTATATATATATATATATATATATATATATATATATATAAATAAATATATATATATATATATATATATATATATATATATATATATATATATATATATATATATATATATATATATATATAGTAATCTGCAACGCTTTGGTTTATCACAAGTGGCTACATAAGTAAGGTTTTCAAAGTAAATTAACACTCTCGCGCTTTGTAACCAGGTTGACGCCGTGTTCCCTCGGCTCCAAACACTTGCTACAGAAACATGATGATTTGAAATGTCTATGTATCTTTGTGTAGGTGATCAGGTAGGGAAAATGTACTATTAGTTTACGAAAGGGCTACACAATTTCACGATACATTTTTTTCCAAAGAGACTGTTATTGACGTATTGAATTGTTTGTTTACCTAATTGTTACTGCCCTTTTACACATTGTGAAATGTGTATGCCCCAATATTTTTAATGCGTACTATTCTATCGGGGACACACTCTAGCACATCAGCATGACAGTGATTTCGTTTTGGTAAAGTTAATATTGCCCTTTTGACCATCAGGATATCGACCATTCCATTTGTTCTTCTCTTAAGTGATGGATTATTTTATTGCTAATCGCATGATGCAAATTTAACGAGGAAAACCGACGGGAATGTTTACGCGTTTTTATAGGCTAACAAGTGTTAATTCTAGTCAGCTTGCTTTTTACTTGACTTTGTGATTAACATTTGGAGTTGAGGTAAATAAGATGTCTATATACCAGTATTGTCAGTGCTGTCTTAATCTTAACAACGAACGCCAATCTACATTTTTGCTCCTTTGACACCCCGTTCCCTTGTTTAAATAGTGTATTGTACGGTAATGTTCGAGATATCCCCTCGAGACATTAGCTTTCATATTAGAGAATAACGACGACTCTGTCATTCTGTATGCCAGCAGGGTTATCCCCCAGTGGTCTGATGTCATTACTTACCGGCTTGTCTTACATATTATAATAAATAAATAACAATACATCTATCGCGTATTTTTTACAACAATCTCATATTTCTTTTCAGAAAAAAAAACAAAAACAAATTCTTATTGATTGTCAATTTCTCGTGGTTTTCAGCGTCACTCGCTTTATTTTTAAAACGCACCTGCTGTAGTGTTTAGACATAAATCATTTTTACGGAAAAGATCAGTCGTAACATTTACACAAGACGAATATCTTCGGCTAGAATTTGAGTGCACACGTTTCATTTTTGTTTCGTCTAATTTCGATATTTACATTAAGCAAGGCAACATGTCGGACATATTTTTCTTTAAATGTTCTATTTGTCTTCCGTTGTAAGTTGAATTAGTTCTTCTATATAAATAAAATATGAAAAAAAATAGCGTGCAACGTCCATGACTTGATTTGTTGTTTGTAACCAGATCCACGCAATCTAATGTTTATATTTGTCGACCGTCACGCATTTTGATATTTATCAAGCAATGCAATATTTGTTTTATATTTTTACTAATACAAGACATGTCTATAAGTAAAGTAAGTTTATCGACCATCCACTTCCTGACATTATCCTTTAAATCAGAGTTAGTGCTAATTATGCACAATATAGGACATCGTGAATTAAAAAATTATAAAACAATACACAGAGAGATTATAATATGTATCGTCACACTTTACTTACGTAATTGATTGCGCAGACTTATCGGTTGTTTATTGTCAGGTGAGGTTGTGCAGTAGACAAACCGTGTGGACCGCTTTATTATCTATATATATAAAAGCCAAAATGTGTGTGCACATTTTTGTATGTCCGGCAAAGGCTTTTCGGAGGGGGGATTCTCGGGGGAGGGGGTACTATTTCTTAGAACTTTTTATATACCGTCTAGATTGATCTAGGATTTGCGATCGCGCGTCGCGTCTAGATTTATTTACATCGACTTTTACAAAATTTTGTTATTTTAGCTTTTCTCGTGTTGGTTCGGCTTTTTCCTATGAAAGCGAAAATAATCTGGAGCGGATTTGTGGTTTCCGCGTCCAGAGAGCAATAAGCTTTTGATCAATGCGGGGGAAACCCCTTATATCGGACAATTGTTATCCAATTCGAAACTCCTTTTTTTATAAAGAGCTGCTCCCCCAACATCTTAACGAAACAAACAACCAAAGTTGGGAGCAAAAAAAGATACAGCCTCGCAGCAAAATTTAAGTGCGGGATTTCATTCACTCACTAGCGTTATATTTGACCTCATTTAATTCACAAATCTGTCAATTAACTTTAATTGTTAAATTCAAACGCTTTTCCGTAACGCTGCCAGCCTGGCCGAGTGGGTAACACGTCAGGATTATTCTTTTCTACTTAATTCTTATTATTTTCATCAGAATGACTCTATTTAATATTTTTATTTGTATCATAATTATTATGGTCATTAACATCATCGTCATCAGCATTATTATTATTATTATTATTATTATTATTGTTGTTGTTGTTTCGACACAACCTATACTCGTACAAATGTAAGGTCTACTACAGTGTAAGTTTTGTCGGCGTTTGTAGTTATCATTAAATCGGTCTAGAGTTCAGTTGAAATCAATAATTGAGGTTGCAACGGTCATGTCCGTCTGCGAGAAAGTTAAATCAAGACCTGCGGCGAACGCTTGAGTAAAGAAATGCACTCCGTCTGTTTGCTTCCTTTGCTTACGTGAAAAACAATATTTCTACATA
>NC_136494.1:79176078-79186078 GCF_053919585.1 Euprymna scolopes
GCGTTCAATAAAAAAAAAAATTAAAGAAGCAACAATAAAATGATTGAAAAATCATACAGGACGTGTTTTTTTAGACAAATGTATTTACAATTATTGTTTTTGCAATGTTCTTTTCGATTAAAATCAATGTTCACGGTACTGGTTGAATAAGACTGAGTGCTTTGTCATGAGTTTGATCTGTAGAGAACATGAGTTATACAGTGGTGCATCTTTCAGGCATAATAGAAGACTTCTATTGCTCGTTAGACTAGAACACAACTGACCAACTAGTAGATGGTTTGCAACAAAAAATAAACACCGGTTTTCATCAGACGAAAATGAAATCAGTTCGTCTTTTCTAGGGCGACAATTTTATTGTTCCACTTTGTATTTTTCTAATAATGCGTCATTGATTGTTTGCAATTTCATTATATAAATCTGATGCCATTTTTTGTTTGCACTTCGTATTTTTGTCATAAAACTAAGCCCGAAGTCTTATATTATACAATAAACAATTCCGACTATTTTCTTGTCCTTAATTCAGTACCATGATATAATAACGTGCCGGACACTGTCCGTACATCATGTTAAGATGCTTAATTTAAATCTGGCATTTAGCCTTATAATGAAAAATACATTAGAACAAATGTGAAATTTAACAAAAATATTACCTAGCAAACGTTAATTATTTTATTTAATAAGACTCGCTGTGCGGAAAATAAGCTTATAAATATGTTAAATAAAAATTATTATATTATTTGTTCGCTTTTGGTATTATATGAATAGATTATAGATATTTGTATGGAACTATAATTTGATTCAATGCGTCTTCACGTTTTTTCGTAGTCAGTTCAATATACCTGATAAATCATACAGTTATATAATCGAAACTAAGTTTTAGAACATAACAAGTCTATATCTGCCAACTATTTTCGTATATAATTGGTAATCGTAATTTCAAAAGTTATTTATTTCAGACAGAGTACTAAATGTTATCTAGCCCATCCATAACGGTTAAAACAGAAAAATGAAACACTTGCGGTCGTCTTTAAGATCTTTTTAATATTATCATTTTATGGTATTTTAGAATAGATGTAATGCTGTGTTAAATCTAATGAATAAGCCAATCTATTTCAACATGATTTAAATGAGGATCATTTAAACTCAAGGTTTTAAATCATTACGCCGTTTTGAACTGTGGAATATCAAACCTCTTTAATATGCATCTTGCATAACTTATATATTTTGTCTTGGCTTGGTATTAGTACAGAGTTTTAAACGGGAATATAAATTAAAACTATGGTAGTTACTCGTTCGCTCTTCTTTAGAGATTACTGAAGAGAATTGTATGGAAATACATACTAATATAATTGTTAGAGTCATATAAGGTTGGGCAATATTTATTGAATTCTGAACAAACATCAAAATCAGAGGGTAAAGTAGAATGCAGATCATAAGATCAATTCTAGAAAATACGACTTTTTTTGGGGGGGGGGTAAATACTATACTATTGAGCTTTAAATTATAACGTCATTTTTACGCATAGTGTTAATTATTTTTGTTGTAATTATTTTAGGAATGCCACAGATAAATCTCATTTTAAAAGTGTCTATTTATCTTCAAATAAGCCTAAAATAATATATATATATATATATGTATTATTATTATTATTATTTTTTTTGCTCGAATATATAGTAATGGTTTAAAAATTTATGTAAAACAAGACCATCGTACAATCCATTAAAATCCAAACGAAAACGCTTAGCGCTCCAGTCTTAATTAATCTTCCCAACATCATTACCGTTAAGACTACCGAGGGGTGTATACGAAAAAGTACACATTTATCGATTTTTAGCCATAAATATTTCATTTTTTCAATTTTGCTCCTTTTAGCAGCAAGTCTGACCGGCCAATAAAAATAGCTGATTTGCTACTGTTCCAACAACCTTATATATCAAATTACAAGTCTGAAGCCAAAATATTCAGAGAAGAGTATGCTAGTGATTATTCGCACTCAACCCAAAAAGGTCATATCTGCGAAATTATGTAGGATAGAGAAACGATGCATAAATTACATACAGCGAAATGATTAAATGCAACCAATCTTCTATTTATGAAACTATAAAACGTGATTAATGAATTAAAACTCATTTTTCAATGGAATATTCAAATTAGTTAAACTTCATGCAGTAACTCGTATATCTATAACTGAGTATATGGATATGTGCCCTTGAATAAATTTTGCATAGAAAAAAGGAGACTTTTAATATCTACGTCCAAGCCAGAACTGAAAAAATGATAGACAGTGATTATTTGGAAGGAGACTCCAATAAGAATTGCTCACATTTTTATTAAAAACGATCGTGTTTTAGTCAGCTGGTAAGAAACCCCGTGCTATATTGTGTCATAAACGGTTAGTTATTCGCTAGAAAATATCCTCAAGAAATAAAGCTATTAACTGTAGTTATGAGTTCAATAGCTTTTGATGAAAATACTTTATAGGGGAATCCAATAAGAGGTGCCCAGTCAAATAGCTACCATGATAAAATGGATACTGTAGAGTAAAGAAAAGCAAACACATATTTTGTGTATAAGGAGACTGCAGGGAGAACATGGCATTTCTACACATAGAGATTCAGCCACGCTTTAGGAATTGCAAGTTATTGTTTGTCAATGTTTGTTCTTGTGTTCGTTGATCGATCTGAAGTTTAGGGTTTAAATATCTAAATGATGAATCACTGGTAAATAGCGAAGTGAGAGTCGTTAAAAGGTTCTAAAAGCTGGGCAGGCAGCCCAGCCTTATACATTATCACTGGTCGAGTGGCTGCATACCATAAAACACCTCGAGTGTTGCAGGTGCTTTTAAGCACCGTCTGTTTAATCCTACTACTTGTTTTTTGTTACGCATAACAAATAATGCAGCGAATTAATGAAACAAAAAATTTAAAATAAAACTGGTTTATACGTAAAAAAACGATAGCATGATCGTTTAAAAACAGAGTTAAATATGACAGCATTTTAATTAATTGCTTTAAATTCTTTCTGGTTTTTGTTTTTCTATTTCTTTGCTTTTTTTATTTCTAGCCTTATTTCTTAAATTATTTTTCTCTGTATTCTTTCAATAGTGATTTTAATTGGATCATGTTTGGTTATTTCTTCGTTTTCATTGGTCGTTTCTTCTTTTCCTCATTGAAATTTTATCTTTATTTTTCTGCCCGTATACTCTGACTTTTCCATTTTGTTTATCTCAAATTCTTTCCATATTGGTGTAATTATAAATTAGTCGCGAGACCTGTGGAAATTCCACACCGGCATCCTTCATATGTAATATATTGCAGCTGGGAATGCTTTGGACGTTCAGTGTGAATGTAGACCCCGCGATATTGCTGTAGCTATTTTGATTAAACTGTAAAACTAATTATCTAAGTAATCGGGTTAATATAGTGCAAGAATATTCTTGGTTATTACGGTTTATATCAAATTCCATCATCGGAGTCGGTGACCTATTTCCATTGTAGGGACGCTCGACGTGAACAGACACCCAACGATATTATTATACCATCTTTAGACAGAACACATACTACACTTGTTATATTTTAGTTTCGCATACGATCCAAATGCGATATCATTATTTTTTTAATGATTTTCATTTTTTTTTTACATTACATCTTCGGTGATCCAGAGATCCTATTCATTAAAACGGAGGATTGATAGTAATACAACTCTACGAACATAAAATCAGCGTTTTTATATACTAATTTAATTATTCGTAGTACGTTTTCACATTCCATCCTGCTTTATAATAAACAGAACCTCTCGATTAAAAAAATATATAGTCTGAAAAACGTGACACACGTACGTATGTTAAAAAAAAAATGCAGATTATTATTATAATCTAATAGGACCTGTCAGCCGGCTTTGCCCGGTGGAAGCCCCCCACCACCACGCAAAAAAGTAAACTACGGTTAATGTTAGTCGCCAGTGCCGTCCCTGAACAATTGCTGATACTGGCGGCTGTGGCCGAAATGAAATAATCTGGATTTCACTAACGATTTGTGCTTGTATAATGCGAATATTTCAAGTACTGTTTCAATCTAAAAAATAGCAATTAAAGGTATGGCTAAATCAGAATAAATAAGTAAAAATAAGAAAATTGGTCTATGAGAATAATGATAGAAATTAAAACAAAAGTTTTTAGAGGATAGGGATTATTACTGTATCGTAACGGTTTAAAGTATCGAAATAAGTGATAGTAGTCCAAACTGTTTTCGTTTTTTGAAGTCTTCCTCTTTTCAACTCTTCTACAGATGGTATTAAAGTAAATTCCATTGTATATATATATATATATATATATATATATATATATATATATATTGGCAGCAAGTCATTATTCAAACACGTCTGATTGAACACGGCTGAGTTCTTCTTTCTTCCTATTCTGTTGAATAACTTTTCAATTTCGGCTTGCAATTTGTACATTATGGCTCCCAGTAGTTGTTGTTTGGCCATATTCTTCTCTGCACCCACATTTATAACCATTAAAAAATAGACCTAGTTATGAATATTTAAAATTCCAATAAGGAAAATTATAACAACAAAAATCGCTCTTGTTGACGATCAGATGCACCGATTGAAAGCGCTGGAGAAAAATATGGCCGAACAACAACTACTGAGCGCCATAATATACAACATACCAGCCGAAATACAAACAACCGCGCGGCGAATTAAAGTTATCCAACAAAGTCAGAAAAAAGAACTCGGTCGTGTTCAATCAGACGTGCTGGAATAAGGACTTGCTGCCAAAATATACAAATATATAGGTATATATACATATACTTATATGAGTTTGTATGTATGTATATATATATATATATATATATATATATATATATATATATATATATATATATGTGTGTGTGTGGGTGGGTGGGTGTGCATATGCTTGGAGAGATGTGTATTTTTCAGTATGGATCCGTCATTATTTCAAAGAAGTTTTAATACGTTGCACAAGGAAAAACGATTGGGTGTAACGCAAGATTGGTCCTATTTATGCAGCGCATCTAATTTGTTTGTTTCAAGCGTAGTCTTATTTTAAACGGCAGATATTGCCTTTTTCTTACTCCTTGAGTTCTTTTTAAGAGTTGTGTTAAGCGTGTTTTTTCGATAATCGCCAGCTAATATGCAGGTGATATAAAACACCATATATGTTCCCCTGTGAGAGAACACGAAGCTAGGAGGAATCCAGGAAAACGCTGATCAGTACAGTCTACCTTTTCACAGTTGGCTGCTAACCTACTTTTAACGGTGTGAGGGGAAATCAACATCAAAGTGTTTGGTGACGTTGCTCGTGCGGTAAACATGCGCCGGCCGTCGGGCATCGTTCGCTCAGCAAGAATTCTTAGGCGTTTACTGTGGTTTCGCTTGTTGAGAATTCGGTTACGCTGCTTTATTTATTTTGTGTTTGGTGAGGAGAACAGAAAACGGTAATGACTTTTCTGCAACGTTTGTACGTTGGAAAATGAAAGAATAATAATAACATCTGTTTGGGGCTTAAGATTTTCTCGAAATATAATGATGCAATACGGCGTGAAACTTTTGTGAATCCATGATTCCATACTGCAATAAAAATGTAAGATCTATTTCAGTTATGTACGCAGTTGCATCTCTTAGATAACAACAGAGACATGCGTATGTATCGATTATATCTACATTCTATTCGTACTGTAAGGTTTGATGTACATTATTAGCGTGAATTTGATTTCAACATGTATATATATATATATATATATATAGAGAGAGAGAGAGATAGATAGATATAAAGAGATATGTATGTATATAATACTACAGACATGTAAGTGGACTTACATAAAACACATCAGTGTAACTAGAATATCACATATATTATTCAGATAGAGGATAAATCACGTGCGCTGAGAGTATATCTATATATCTATATATATATATATATATATATATATATATATATATATATATATATATATATATAATTATTAAATACCTACAGAAACCAGTGGTTAATCCTTTCGGGAATCCTCAGTGCAGGGTGTCACGATTAACACCGGCGGATAGTTTCGAACCTCACAACAGATGCCAGCGCAATCAATCAATTGGGCCACGTTAATCGCAAGAGATACTCATGAAATTCGATGATTTATTTTTTTTTAAAAATTAACACATTTCAAAGTGATCTAATCATCGGATGATGATCTGTTCATGAGAGTTAAAGTGACCGACTTTATTTCAATGAAAATTGCTTAACGGTAAGAAACGAGTTTCTTAAAGGTTCTGACATAATTATTTATTATAATAATTTAATAATTATTGAATATCTACAGGCAAACATCCCCGCATACAGACACGCGCACGCACACATACACACACACACACACACACACACACACATATATATATATATATATATATATATATATATATATATATTATTGTTATGAGTCGTAAACGATGAAATACGTGTCAGTGGATGATTATATTTTAAAAATAATATATATGCCGCTCTTAAGGGACTACCAGATTGGTCAATGGAAAATTATTCCCAACAAGCATTTAGGTAAAATGCACTTTCGTATAAACTAATTCAAGATAGTATCGCTAACAAAACAAATAAAAACATCTACATAAAAGTGATACATTTAGTAGTCCTGTGAGGTGAGCCGCGGTATATGGGTTTAGGCTTCTTATTACGAGGTGCCGATTTCCAATCTCGCTAGATTTAGCCACTGTGATGAGTTGTAAACGACGAAACACGTGTCGGTGGTTAATTATATTTTTCCGCTCCCCATTAAGGGGGTACCAGATTGGTCAATGCGAAAATTATTCCCAACAAGCATTTAGGTAAAAATGCTCTTTTGTATAAATACTGGAATTCATTCAAGAAAGTATCGCTAACAAAAAAAAATAAATAAAAGCATATATATATATATATATATATATATATATATATATATATTACCATTTTACTAATTACCATTTTTGCCATATATATATAGTATATATATATGTATATATATATATATATGTGTGTATATATATATATATATATATATATATATATATATATAATATACAATTAATTGAATTATATTTGGGTACAAATATCTCACTAGAATGATATAATATCGGGTTCTATTCATTGAGAATGCTCAATAAACTCGTTGAAATTTAATAGCTTCTCATTTACGCTCGAGCAAAGCCGGCCCCCGCTAGTTTTAAAATCGGTTTATTTTCTTAGACGTGGACGACAGATTTCCCTTTTTTTGTAACACACGCACATTACAGTGCAATCTTTCTAATATTTAATCAGTTGGAATGTTTATTGAGATGAGTATTATTTATGAGTATCGTTTAACTAACTAAGCCTCTGGTCGGCTCTGGGTAAGATTGAAACCGCTTTCATCAGACAATGTTTATCTGGAACTGTAGAGATTAAATGTCTCTGTCAATTGCACAAGGAACCCCAAAGGCCAGAGGAATAGTTGGCCGAAGCGTCTTGAACCACCAATTAAAAGATTAGGATAATAGTCCGCAATAAATAAATGAATCTTTATATTATTTTTATGTTTCTATGGATTACTACAAATGGAAGATTTTAAGACAACCTTTAATACCATGGCCAGATACTGAGTTTAATAATTAAACTTTATATTTTTACATGCCATATTCATAATTTTACTTTTAATTTTTGTATTTCATTGTTATGAACTGTAACAATGAAACTAAGAGCCATCATTCGCCCACGTACAGAGTATTCTTGCCATATCGATAGTCTCTTTCTATTAGATTTGGTCTAAAAAAAGAATCTCCAATGTAATAAATCCCGCTTTGTCATGTCCTATCGCCGCAATGTAAGATCCATGGACATGTTTTACAAGTATTTTGATAGAATGTGCTCCGAAAAACCCGTTGCACTTTCTACTTTAACATTTACTACCCTTAAATAGCTTTTGACTTTGGAATTTCTTTGGTGCTACCTATTTTTCTGACTCTCATAATGTGCAGACGTTTTAATGTCACGTAAATCAACATCTTAATCTTCACTAGGCATGCCCTCAAATGATAGCCTTTTACGTTCAAGTAGCGATAAGCTCTGTTTGGGATGTATGTAAGTAAAAAATATCTATACAGAAACCATTTGTGAGTTTACGTAAATTGATTTATTATGTGCATAATTTTATAATACAATCTAAATGAAAAGTAGATATCTTCATTTATTCATTTACGTCACTTTTTACTGTTTTTCGCTTATATATCTGTAGTGATGTTTTCCATTACTCTCTAGTCTGTTTTTTTGTTCCATATCTTTATCCGTCTACTTCTCTACCTTCAAGAATGAATGTAGTTTCATCAACCATCCAGCCAAACCCTCTTTTAATTCGGTTGGCAGAGGAAGTAACATTCTAAAACAAGTCTTACATTTCATCTATTAATCGGAACAAAAAAGAAACAGTAAAGGCGTTTTACGCATAAAAAAGTTCAGGAGGTGACCATTCTCCAGTTCACGCATATGTTCCTCCTTATCTCATAAACAGTCGGATTCCCATAAAAAAAGGCTTTTTATGTATCTTTGCATCCAAAAACCATACTTAGATATGCTTCTCTTTAATGAGTGATGTGTAACAATGAAACTAAGAGCCATCATTCGCCCACGCACAGAGTATTCTTGCCATATCGATAGTCTCTTTCTATTAGATTTGGTCTAAAAAAGAATCTCCAATGTAATAAATCCCGCTTTGTCATGTCCTATCGCCGCAATGTAAGATCCATGGACATGTTTTACAAGTATTTTGATAGAATGTGCTCCGAAAAACCCGTTGCACTTTCTACTTTAACATTTACTACCCTGTTGCTGTTCAAGACTTTCATTACTCTCCAAATATCTAGATAATAACACTGGTCAACAAATTTTTATTTTTTTCTTTGGCAGACCATCTAGGAGTGTTTTCTGGGGTTTTGAAGGTCGCTGATTACGAATATAACATTGGTTTTGCCACATTGGCTCTAGTTTAGAAGATACTGATAGCCCCAAATAAGCCTAAACTGCTAAAATTCTTCCTGAAATACTTCAATATAGAAGCAGTAAATAATAATTTTCTGATATTATTGAATCATTATAATGATTATGTATATATTGAAGTATTTCAGGGAGAATTTTTATATAATTATTTATATAGGGAGAATTTTTATATAATTATATACTGTAATTACTTAATAACATGTTCCATAAATATAGTTGCAGTATAAATTAAAAGGTAATTAAGAATGTTCTTTTTAATTCCACAGTTGAAAATGACTTTCAGAGAGAAAATGAGTTCTTCTAGAAGATGTTGCAGATATGAACCGGATGTCTTTTGTTACATCTGTGGCTAGTATATGATGGCACAACAAAAGAGGAATATTACAGACTTTGTCAAGAGGGCGTACAAAGCATACTTTGATATGATACTTGGTAACCAAGACAAGTCTTGGGCCCCACATATGGTGTGCAAAACCTGTGTAGAAAGTCTCTGCAGTTGGACCAACGGTAAGCTGAAATTGAAGTTTGCTGTACCAATGGTGTGGAGAGAGCCCATCAATCATTTTGATGACTGCTACTTCTATCTCAATGACATGACGGGGTTTAACAAGCACAAGAAAGCAAATTGGCAGTATCCGAGCCTGGATTCTGCTATCCGTCCTGTTGTGCACTCTGAGGATCTATCTGTGCCTGTTTTCACCAGTTTGCCTGAAATCGATGAAACCGAAGAGATTCCAGCTGATCTTTCAATATCAAGTGAGGATAGCTGTAGTGACTCTGAAGAACCCTCAAATGGCCCTCAGCTTTTCAATCAATCTGAACGTAATGACCTAGTGCGAGACCTTTGTTTGTCAAAGGAGCAGTCTGAAGTTCTTGCATCACGACTCCAAGAGAAAAACATTCTTGATTCTGGCACAAAAGTAACATACTATAGGACAAGGGAAGGTAGCTTGCTTCGTTTCTTTTTCT
>NC_136494.1:79196078-79201078 GCF_053919585.1 Euprymna scolopes
TATTACTGCAGTTACTCCTTAGTCGTCATAATACTATTGCTTACGGGGATATCCGTATAGAAACTCTTGCGAATCCGGTTTGCATCAATCCCAAGTGATTTATAATTAAACATCGCTGATGTTTCAGTTGGCTTGTGTCTCTTGTGTATGTAATTCGATACAAAATAGAAAGTTGCAGTATGCAGTTATATGTATTTTTGTAGGTTTGATGAGAGGAATCTACCATCTGTTTTGGAACAAAGGTATTGTTTAAACAAATTATCTAATTACTACAATAACTACTAGCAATATTATGTTTGAAATAGTAAACATTATTGTCAGATAGATCCAACCGTACGAAACATGATATCTGTTATAAACTTATCTTTGTGAATAGCATATTATCTGATTCAGCATAAAAAACAATTTTTACTTATTACCTTTATATATATATATATATATATATATATATATATATATATATATACATATATATATATACATATATATATATTATTCTAGCAGTTCAACCCGGCTTTGCTCGGGCCCTATATGCTGTTCATAACTTTATGTGCATATATATATATATATATATAAATATCTATCTATCTATCTATCTATCTAATATATATATATATATATATATATATATATATATATATATATATATATATATATAAAGTTGTCCAAGAAACCTGCATCTAAAATTTAAAGTTTTTAGACCCGAAATTTACGTAGGAGTCTGGTAGAATCTGCAAAGATAAACTCCTTTAACTTTGACCACTTAGCAGCCAAATTTTCGCCCCCAAAACGAGTAAAACGCTTGCTGCTGTCCGAATACCCTTTATGTAAAATTTAAAATATTAAGACCTAAAATTGGCTTAATAGTTTGCTAAACACTACAAAGTGGATATCTTTTGAACTTTGACCCATTGTCATCGAAATTTAAGGCCAGAACCCGATGCAAAAGCTTGCCCTATGTCGGAATATACTTTGTGTAAAATTTCCAATGTTTACACCATAAACTGGCTGAGTAATTTGGTAGAGACGGCAGAGATCAATTTTTGTTTTATTTTACCCAATTTCGACCCATGAACATTTATTATCTTTCTTTCAATTAAATTAAAATGTTTGATTCATGCCCAAGTAATCTACGTGTAAAATTTCAAGTGTTTAGACCCAAAATTGGCTGAGGGGTACGGTAGAATTTTAAAAGGACAAATCGTAGAACTTTGACCCCTTGACAGCCAAATATCTGGCCAAAAACCAATTTAAAATATTTCCCCAAACTGCAATATATGTTATGGCAAATTTCGAGTATGTAGACTGAAAATTGACAGTAGTTTGGTAGGTTATACACCCAGACACCCAGACATACCGACAACAATTTTACTTATGTTAGTATATATATATATATATATATATATATATATATATATATATATATATATATATATATATATATGCTCTAGAATTAAGGAATAGTTTACATATATATATATGTGTGTGTGTGATAATTATTATATAGAAAACTTATATTATTATAATTGAATAAGTATTTACGTAAACGGCAATAAATGCGCTTTATAAATACGTATGGTATTTCATAATCAGAATCCTAAAGTATCAACTTTTTGACATGTCATTCATCCATCTTGGGAAGTTGTCGGATAATTTTAGATTGCCAGCAACATGACCAAAGAACTATCAAATATATCAGAAATGTTTAATAATCGAATCGAAAGTTTTTAATTATATTTCATTTCTCTCCAATTTTGTTTATAACCAAAACCATCAGTATACATATTTTTCTAAGGCTCGTCCCGTTTATTGAGTTTACCTCAATCTCATGTGACTTATGTTTTAACATTGCTGATTACAATAAGCAGAGCAATGAAACATATATGACATATTATTTTACCATATTATTTTCCTTGTTTTAATTCTCAGGTCCATTTCCATAGATATCTGATATGATGGGTTCTCGATGGATTAATTGTGTTTAACTGTGTCGGATATAAACTCGAGAATCAAAACAATGAAAAGAACATGCTGTTGTGATTGCACTAGTTATTACATCCTATAAATCGGAAAAGCCACAAATCATTTATGAAAGGTTAGGCTTAAAACAAGTCTATTATAAAATAATTTTATAAAACAAAGTTTATAGCATATATGCATATATATATATATATATATATATATATATATATATATATATATATATATATATACTAGCATAAGTACCCGTCGTTGATTGGGTTAAAAAACAGCATACAGAACATGGACTGTGAAAGTATGATAGGTTATGGAAAGGAGGGGGTTGTAAAGAGTTAGGTTTTTATATTCTAAAATTTTGCCCTATATGATGAACGTAAAGATACTTTTCGCGAAAATATATTTTTATATCAACTTTGTTTCCATTCGTAGCCAAAACTGACCAACAAAATGATGTTTCCTTACAAAGAGAAAATGTTATATATATATATATATAATATAAATATACAAGAAATAATGTTATTATATTCAATAAAAGTTACTTTTATGGAAGAAAAGTTCATTGGTTTGTATTTTTAAGTAGTTTGTAAAAAAAAAATGTTCTAATTCACGAACCGCTTAAAAAAATCAAAATGGCTGCGACTTTGAAATGGAGTGCCCCGTTTTCAATTTGAAGGAGGGGCACCTGGACATTGTGTTAACAATTTAAGAGAGTTCCGTCAACGTAAGGAATATTTATAAACATATTTTACTGTGTTCCGTTATTTTGTGCTTGAGGAATATTCAATTATGGCATGTGTAGTTTATATAAAAATTCATTTAAGTAGTTATTGCCTCAAATTTCGTTTTAATTTCGGTTCGCTGAAAGTATTTCAAGTAAAGAGTATTAAAAAATATTTCAAAACATAAAAACATAAACTGAACTTTTATTGACTATGGTAACATTTATTTTTTGTATTTTATTTTTTCGGGTAGTCGTTTGTAGGCTTTTCTGCTAAACACTCTTACTAAATAATATCGACGAAATATCGAAAAACAAAGAAGCAAAAACAGTTTGGAACATAATGAAGCATTACTTACTTAAGTAAAATAATTCGAAACAGCAAAATTGGATATTAAAAACGTAAACACGCACTACTTTACTTTTTAAAAGCAAATAATAGATATAGATATGAATAAGAAGAAAATGGCGCCCTTTTGAAGAAGAACAGCTTCCTTTCAGTTTAACAGTATTGAACGGTGTAGTATTGTGCCGTCAGATTCAGAGATGTACTATTGTAATGCAAAGAACAAGCAGAAAGGGTTGTAATTAACTGAATTCCTTCTAGTACACTGATAAAAAAGGGCTTAAACAGATATATAAGTAAAAATAAAAAGTTTATGTAAATGTTTATAAAAAAACCACGTAATCACGTGAGCAGTATTTGTTCGTTCTTTTGACACGATAACAAGTAATGTTCTTATTTTTATTATTTATCTATTTATCTATTTTAGAAAGAGTGGCACGTGCAAGTGGAGAAGGAAATTAATCGCATCAAACTGCAATATTTAGCTGTTATGTAGCCTTGCATGCAACTAGTGTCTGAAAGATTATTGAAATATATCTATTGCAAGTAGCAACGCAGAGGCGTACCAAATCAATTAGGAACTACAAAATTAATTGACGAATTTTTGGTTAGCAACTCTTTGTACATGGTGTTAAATAAAGTTGGCCAACAAAACAGATTGGTGATAATTTCTCCCATACGTTAATTTTAAATAGTCGATGTTCTAGCCAATCGACCAATATTTTTGTCATTTTAGTACAGAGTTTGCGTACTTCATTTATTTAACTTAATATATGCAAATATATATATATATATATTTATATATATTTATATATATATATATTTATATATATATATATTTATATATATATATTTATATATATATATTTATATATATATATATATATTTATATTTATATATATATATATATTTATATATATATATATATATATATATATATATTTATATATATATATATTCATATATATATATTTATTTATATATATATATATTTATATATATATTCATATATATATATATATTTATATATATATATTTATATATATATATTTATATATATATTCATATATATATATTCATATATATATATATTCATATATATATATAAAATATAAAAATAACTCAATAATAAACGCATACAAGTGCACTACTATAAGAGAAACTTGAAAATTATCCACATTAAAACTAAATTCGCTGCCAACACAAAGATAAACGGAAACTGATCCCCGCCAAAAGATGAAAGAGCGAATGAATTAGAGACAAAATTACTTGCCCGATGAACGTACGCCTATTGGTTTTGATAATGGCTGTGTAATTAACAAAGAATTTGATAAGCTTACAAGTAAATCCTGAACACATTGTATGTATAAAAACTTGATGCAACATCGATTCAATACCATAGATTGACGAATCTTCACAAGCATGCTACCTACAAAATACTGTGTAGCTAAATCACCATATATATTTGAATATTTACAATCTATATGTATATACAAATACACGCATACATGTGTGTGCATGTGTATTTGGGCTCATGTAACCGTTATCTGCTTACTTTATATCATTCATATGCTTAGTGTATTTCCCGCCAATAATATATGCATATGTATTTATGTGTGTATACACACACACACACACACACATATATATATATATATAAGTAGGTTGTAGTTTGCTTGAAGCATTGTTGAAGAAAATTATAAGATAAAATTAAAAGCCAAGAACAACGCGAGATTTTTTTTTTATATATATAGAGTAAAATTAAATGCAAACAAAAGAAATAAATTTCTTTTTTTTTGTTGTTTGTTTTTTCTTTTTCACACAAATTTTAACTCTAAACAACAGTAATTTTTTTTTCTGTTGTATTCAATGGTGTTGTAAATCTCAATATATTTCAGACTTATTAGTCCATTTTCAAGAGAAGACAGCGGAAGAGTGTTCAAAATTGGAAAAGT
>NC_136494.1:79208578-79281078 GCF_053919585.1 Euprymna scolopes
ATATATATGTGTGTAGATATATGTGTATATATGTGTATGTATATATGTGTAAATATATGTGTAAATATATGTGTATATATATGTGTATATACATATGTGTATACATATGTATATATATGTGTATATAAACATATATATGTATATATATGTATATATAAACATATATATGTATATATATGTATATATAATATATACATATGTATATATAATATATATATGTATATATATATATATGTATATATAATATATACATATGTATATATAATATATATATGTATATATATATGTATATATAATATATACATATGTATATATAATATATATATGTATATATATATGTATATATAATATATACATATGTATATATAATATATATATATATATGTATATATAATATATATATGTATATATATATATATATGTATATATAATATATATATATGTATATATATGTATATAATATATATATGTATATATGTATATATAATATATATGTATATAATATATATATAATATATATAATATATATATAATATATATATAATATATATAAGATATATATATAATATAAGATATATATATAATACAAGATATATAATATATAATATGATATATATATATAATATATAATATGATATATATAATATATATATATATATATATATATATATATATGTATATTTGCTGTGCAGAAAGTTATTATTTAAACCAATACTTACCTTAAAAGTTATATTTAGATCCAGTGGATTAGGATCTTACACTTCACATAATCGGCAGCAAATATAGGGTCTTTAGCATTTGATAATTTCGCCTACTACAAATAAATTGCTCTTTTTACAATTATACGTTTTTACTTAAAGGGCAGTAAGAGACATTTCTTATAAGTCATCGTATATTCTCTTATTTATCCAAATTAGTCGAAGCTTATTCAAAAATATTTACTTATTTATGTATCGACGTTGTCAATTATTCTCAGGATCCTGATTCTTTAAGGATCCATATTAAATCTAACGCATCGTTAAGATTCTCCAATTTTTGTAATCTATGAAATGAAACAGCCATCTTGGACTTTTTATGACATGAAATATGGAACTTTCAAATGATTAATGTATTCACATTTTCTTACAACGGAGCATCGTTTATCAACACCTGAAATCAACTCTAGCAAAAGGTTAATATGAGGTCGGTGGGACAACACTGTTCAGTAGGCACGGGTGCTTATTGACTAGACTCTGATTATTTAATACGGCGCTCAGCAGGAACTCGTTTACATTAAACGTGGAAGACATAGGGAGTGTATTTCTCATAGAAGTGTGAATGGAAATCCTACAAAAATAACTTTGTTCCTGTAATTTACATAATGTTTTAGACACAGATGGAAAGTGTGGGGGGAATTGTTGAGATTACTTTCAGGTAAACGAGTGTTTGTTTACTTTTTTGTAGGGGAGGGTCATAGTTGAAAGTCCATCGAGAGTTAGCAATGAAAATAAGGATAGAGCAGAGATATTCTCGAAACTTCTGTTTTGTGAGAAATAAGTAAAAGCTTTTGATGCCGATAAGAAATCACGTAAGAGAAATTTACCAACTTCACCAACCGCATTATTAAAACTGAGAAAGGGGAGATAATTGATATGGAATATAATAACAATTCAAAGGCTACCTATTTATGATAGTTATAATGAGTGGTTGTAATATAAACGTTTCAAACACGTAGGTGTTGATACACAGGATACTGATTCTCAAAACCAGATAAATATATATATGTACAAATTATGTTGGTGTGCTATTGTAAATCCTCGCAGAATTTACACGTATTTAAATTACGTTCCATTACAGAGATTATTGTGTTCTCAGAAAGCGAAATCTGACTTTAGTACGAATCAGTGTTCACAGGACGAGAGTAATTAGCTTATTTAACATTATGCAACGATTGTGCGTGTATCATAGAAATACGGAAGGCATATGGAAAAAAAAGGAACGTAAATCCAGAAAAAGTAATGAGACTACAAGATTATCTATTTTGTAAAAAGAAAAGATAAAAATAAGTAATGTAGCGAGAATTTGAAGAATAATAGCGAATTGTGCAGAGAGTTGGAATAAGATTAAGGCATGTTAGAAACATTGTTAGAATTTAAGTTCCAGATGGCGTAGGCGTTTGCACAGTATATCAATTTAAAGTGCGTTCTTTGAGAATGGGGTGGGATGAATTCTTTTAGAAATGAGCGTTAAACAATGGCGATGCGATGTGTTGTAGACTGATACGTGTGTGTGTGTGTGTGTGTGTGTGTGTGTGTGTGTGTGTGTTCATTATGCAAACCTGCGTTATGCGTACGAAGATGAAAAAGTATAATAGCATGTAGGATTTGCTTTGATATTTAGAATAAAAACGGTTGATTAATCTTATTTGTTTTATTTCATTTTTTTTAGAATTATTACACGATAATCATGAATGGGTTACACAGGATTTAGTACAGTTATGTAGCCGGATTTCAAAAATATACGTACTATTTGTTGCATGTTCAATAAATCGTACACACTCCGGAAGATCTATTTAAAAGAGTGTGAATTATTGTATTTACTTCGGGATGTATCCTATTCAGGCAAAAGATCAATATTTGATTCTAATCCTTCCAAAATAAAACACTTTCTATTCAGCATAACGCTTTTATATCTATTTTATATGGATTTATATATATCAGGTTAATGTTATACTAGCAGTGATGCTCGGTGTTTCCTATTGTGATATATAAGCCACATAAACACTTCTCACAACTTCAAGCCTCCTATACATTAACGAAGACACAACTTCCCTATATATGTAGTATTATTGTCAGATTTGTGTTGGGGTACCAAGCATTAGATCCTCCTCATAAACATGATTAATAAAGCATCGCTTGTCTAATAGACCAAATGATATCTACAATAGGTTTGGAAAATAACACATATGTTGTGGAAGGTGGTCTGTATAATAATCCAAATCAAGCAAACATTTTCATATCGAAACCAATGGTAAAATTATTTTCTATTTATTTACATATCATTCAAATAAATATTTTTCATATGTAATTATTAGAAAAATGTGACCAGCAATATACGTATTTTGAATTAAGACCTAAAATCTCGGCTGTATCTGATGCTACTGTTAAAATAATGTAGGCTTATTGTGACTATTTCTAATGTTATTTAGTATATTTAATTTATTCCCAGTATTGAGATATAATTGTTCGATAAACGTACCTAAACATTGTTGGATAATGCAGACTGTGTATATGCTTAGTTATTTCTGTACAATATTTATTTTCATTTTATTCAGAGAAACATACAGAGTAGCAATCAAATATATTTATTTTCGATAAGACATCGGATTGATTTTAAATACTATCTTAGTGCAATATTATTTCGAAATTTTCTGATATTTTGAATATATTCTATTACTCCCTTTCTAATTGGCTATTCGATTATAGATTAATTTAAGCGGATATTTCAGAATATCGATGCAATTTGACTCTGAGATAACTTAAAGTGAAATTTTATGATATGGACATAGGCGCGTATCTATTTAGTTGCATCTTAGACGTAGAAAAAGTAGTCTTTTTACAATTTAACATGTTTTTCATCGGTTTAATATAGCGTATATTATTGAATTTTAAATGCATATGAAGTACAAAACACGTTCTAGATTAAAAATTCATAAAGGCTAATTAAAATGAAAAAAAAAACTGGTTAAAATATTTCATTAACTCTCTTCGTAATATGTATATATTAATTCTAAAGAGAGTTCAGGACATCCTGCTCATCCAAAGGACACAAAATAGTGTTTTCATATAAGCCAACTGATATAAGATGAGAGAACTGTGAACACTGGTGTGCTGTGGCCCTGTCATTTGAAATAGAAAAAAATCACAATCTATATAATACCAAAACGTGTCACCAAGAATAGGTATTAGTCACTGAGGAATTATAGAGATACGTGAACAGTGATTCATGTAATATCAATAATAAGACTATCATTCTCAGACGAATCTGCGATTGTGGTAACTTTACACACATTGACAAATATGTAAGCTAACATTGTATTATTATATCATTTTTATAAACTGATATTGATTGCAGTGAAATTATTCGAGACAGAATATTTTTTTGTTTTGTTTTTTGGTATCCGAGCTTGTACTATCTACAAGCGGTCTAAGCTCCTACATTGCATAGTTCACATTTGGGCTACGTTAAGCACTTCTTCGCCTACCTATCATATTTTAAAGCGTCGACATACAAGGGAAAGCTGAAAAAAATAAGGAACACGATTTATACGAAAGTAACTTGTTTTTATATTAAATAAAAAAGGACAACTAGAAATCAAAAGGAAAAGTTACTCATGCGTTAAAATTAAGTAAACATTTCCTTGTTTTATAGATTTTTAAGACTAAATTCCAATCATTATTTTATAAAGAGATTTTTTTCTTAAATACACAGAAAATAAACACAGTTCGGTTTATACCAAAACTGAACTTTATTTATTATGAACTTAAAAAAAATCCTATGCATGTAAAATTACGTGTAGTTGGAATGGAAGGCAATCAATTACTGCAATATGCATATTTTTTGGTCGACCTGAACGAGAATCAACCCCCAAGAACGGCTTTCGCAATAAATACCCTCAAATGTTCTATGTTAAAAAAGGACATCAGAATTTTGCAATTTTTTCAGTGGATTATTATTGATTGGACACAAATATGTTGGTGTGATTACAACCGATGGTTTTAATATTTTTAAAAGTAAAACGAAAATGAAAATTATTACTAAAACTGTAAATGGATGATAAATATGTATTTAAAAACTCAGAACGATGGATAAATATTTTAATGAAAACAAATCATACCTAACTGTAAATGTTAACAAACGATAATTTACAAAATAAATAGATCAGACTAAGTTTTAATTTTTTAAAAATATATTCAACCTATAAAATTACTTTAGCATAATACTTTAATACCAATTTCTTATATATAGGATGTTTCGATTTTTATTTTTTTTTTATTTATTTGATAATAGTATCGATTTAATTGCCAGAGACATAGTTTAAAAGTGAATTGAAAGAACTTCAGATGATCCGTTTTTCTTCTTTGTAAATAGTGTAAGTTCACTACAAGAATAATGTCACTATCACATTTATCACGCGGATATTTATCATTATATCCTTTGATTCGCGGTATTTAAACGATTACACAGACTCTAAATAACTGTGTGATGTGGGCAATTGGTTTTCTTTTTATTTAAGATTTTGTATGACTTGTATTCAAAAGAAAAATGTTTAAAATAAGTTAAAACACAATATACTTGTCAAGATAGGCATGAGAGTAACATATTCTCTTTGATACAATTTATTCGTAATTTGTTTTTTTTTTAATGTTTTTCCCTTTTTCTTTGTAAATTCATACTATGAACAACTCGGAAAAAAAATCTAACATATCAATTGATGTACGTAAAAATTGTAAAGTTTATCGCAAACTTCCTAAAAATATAAAATAACATCATGGAAAATTTTATTTATTATTATGACAAAAATCCTCATTCTAAATCATTTCGTTTACTGGTTTAAAAAAATAACACACGATTTAATTTGTTAACTTTCCGCGATAAACACGGGCTTTTTTTTAGATAAGAGAAAAGTATACACTTAATAGAAAAATATTTAAAATCTTTCTTGACAACCGTGAACATCATGGCACATATCAGTCTGATAAGATAGTGTATAATATATTAACGTTTGCATTAGAAAACATGTAAAGCCAAGTTGATAACCTTGTCTATCTTTTCATTGTCCGGGAAATCTATGCTCTCAGAATTTATTAATATCAAGCTGTACTTATTTAAGAATAACAATGATTTAAATTAAGAATACGTCTCCAGATTTATTATTCATATTTAAACAATTGTGGTTCATACGAGTTGTGTATGGATTATGAATGTGTGTGTTTTTTTATCTTTTAATAGTTTTGTCATAAACGACGGAAAATGTGATCGGGGAATTTGGTCTGCTTTAAACCATTAGAACATTCCTTCTTTTAGTTTTTTTTTAAGTAGTCGACGCTGAGAGGTTTTGTCTGCGGCTTTAACGAATTGGTTGCTTCGAGACATAAACCTCTTTTCTATCGAAACACATGACAGATATTATAAAATATAGAGAAGTCGCCAGAGAATCGCAAGAAGTCGAACAAATAGAAAGCGTATAAGATGCAATAAGGCCGATATAAGATTAATAGAGAGAAAGAGAGACGGATAGTGAGAAAAGGAGATATAACATGTACACAGCTAGAAAAATAGAAATAATAATCGCGGCATTTACATTTTCTTATTTATAAAATTTGATTTCTTGCCAGTTAAGTAATGATAATGGTCACGCGCACTATTACCTCTCTTTTTTCTCTCTATCTCTCTTTGTATATATACAAAAACCCAAGTTTGCCCAGCTGGGCAAACTTGAGTCCTTGTACCGGAAAAATATCCAGTAAAGAAAACGTTGTTTAGTAAATCGTTATTTATTTTTTTTTGCATTTTTTTGCATTTCCATACACCGAACATGGATATAAATATCAGTAAAACATCCGATGGGTCATAAGCTTCATTTCGGTACCTTACTTGACTGGGTGGGTTGTCGGTAGGCTGAGATAAACCGCATCACACACACAGACAGTAAATGGAACTTACTAGGGGGGATAATAACTTCCGGTGAATACCGGAAAAATATCCAGTAAATAAAACGCTGTTTAGTAAATCGTTATTTTTTGCATTTTTTTTTTTGCATTTCTATACACCACACATGGATATAAATACCACTAAAACAATTACTGCGTCATAAGCTGCATTTCGGTACCTTACTTGCCTGGGTGGATTACCTGTAGGCTGAGATAAACCGCATCATACACACACACACAGACATACAGACATTAGGAAAATTTATAAGATATATATATATATATATGTGTGTGTGTGTGTGTGTGTATATGTGTGCGTGTACATATATGACTTATTCACCACAAACAAAACATACTGTCATCTGGACTTATGGACTTACTATGTAGGATTATATGTACCATGACACTGTGCAGAGAGTTAATCCGCAAGAGTTTTGCTCACAATACACTTGAACGTATTTCAGATTCGCTAATTATTACAGTAGAAGGTTCTGGCTTCTAGATGTTTTTTTAAGTGTACGGATGATATTCGCTGCGTTTCGGGTTAATCAGAGGTATATACGTCGAGAAAATTCGATCGCATATTCTTAAAATCTAGGCATATGAATTCAAAATTTTAAGTGATATGATGTTTGATTAATTTTCCGGTATCTGTTTGGTTGAATACGGTTTTTAGGCGACTAGTGGTACATCCATCCTTCCAGATGATGCCGCAATACAGCATCCATGGTAGAATGACGGCTTTGTATAGTAAGCGTAGATAACTTGCATGATAAAAGAGTCTACTTTGTTCAGTAACCTTTGCAATATATTCGATGTATTCGTTCGTATTCATATTGCGTGTCACTCTTAAACCCAAACATTTGAACGAAGAGCTTTCACCATATACACTCGTGAGCAAAAAAAAAAAATGGGCTAAACAAATTTTATACATTTATATATATATATATATTGAACAAAGAACAATTAAACAATGCAACGTAAACGAGACTAATAACACCTAACAAGACATTTACTTTGATAGAATCGTATTCCCTTTTTGATTTCTTTAAAAATGTTAATCCTTTTAGACATCCTCTCAACCAAAGTGGAAGACTGTGAAGAGGAGATGCTATTCCATTCGCTTTGCAGAGCTTCTCACAGTGTGTCATTCTTCTCAAAAGTTCTTTTGACTAATGCACGAGATATTATGGACCAAATATACTAGATTGGGTTTAAATCGAGGCTTTCACCTGGCCAAAATATCACATCAATTCATCAGAAAACCCTGATTCTGACTTTAGCGATGTGTGCAGGAGCATTATCACGTTGGAAATAATGTTCTGAGATATTCCCAGCTTCTGGATATTTGATAACTGTTTCTAATATTTTAATGTATTTCTTTGCATTGATTGGCTTTTAACATCTAATATGTTCCCCGACTCTTGCTGCAGTAAAAGTTCCCCATACCATTATCCCTCCATGTCCGTGTTTAACTGTCAATTTTATATCCCTTGTCGACAGTCATTCTCCAGTTCTTCGATTGCACCGTTGGGGGGGCATCAGGAGCATCACTAACTAGTCAAAATCTTGATTCATCTCACTAGAAAACATCTCTGAATCAGTCTGTATCTTTCTTGCCATAACAGGAAAAAAGTCATCGTTCTATCATTGATATTCTTAGATAAAAATTGCTTCTTTGCACACCTTTTAGAGGAAAATCCCAATATTTTCATTCATTGTATATCTAGAAAGATAATTTCCAGACCCTGTTTTGAATTCTTTGCTGTGGCCAACATAAGTTTTCTTTCGATCCTTCAAAACAGTTTATTTACGCGTGTCGTCGTATTTCAAAGAGGATGCTCTAGGGCGACCAGATCCAGATTTCGGTTTTACCAAGCGTTCGACTTCGAAGCTTTGACCAATTCGCTTCAGTTAAGAAAGAGATATTTTCACATTTTCGTTTCTTAAAATATCAACAATCTGCTTGTAAGTCATTTTGGACGGCCTTAATCCTGCAATTCGTTTTTTTACATCCTCGCCAAGACGCGTTCTTACCAATTCTCGGATTATTTTTTTTCACTTATTATTATATGCTATAATAATAATGATCTACAAAATAGAAATGTCCAGTTAAAATTAACAAAAATTCATGGAAACATATTGAAAATCGATTTCTTCCTTCATTCACTCTTGGTACATGTTTTTTTTTCATAAGTGTATAATATTTTGATTGCAGAAATTCCCTTCTATAACAAAATACAATATGTTTGCACTAACAGATGCCACATACAATTTATGATGTAAGCAATATTAGGCATTATATTATGTAACTTTTGAACGCCATTATAAACACATATAGTCATTATAGTAAAACACTACATTACCTCCTAGAAACAACATCATTGCAATCACAACCAAGTTGTTATTTTTCCATCTAAATAAAAAGTATCTTTATCTCTCCCAGTCAACAGGGAGATATTCTGCATTTTGGACAGATATGGAAGTGCAGTATATTTATCTGGCTCGTATACGTATGCACATAAAAAACCTTTCCATTTGCTGATTCCAAAAATAATGATTTCTCCCTTCTCACAATTTGCTTAATCTCATTGGCTGAGAACTGACTATTTGTCCATTCTAGAATGTAAATCCTCCTGTAAAAACACACGCTCCAGAGTTTTACAAACTGACTTCCCTCTCTACAAGAGGAAACTGTTTTAAATAAAATAGCGTAAATACAAACATATGCACACATTGAAACATGTAAAGAATCCAGGACTGATTGTATTTGTACATTAAATCAACCGTATATGTTAACTTTTCTTATACATCTACGCTACCGTGCTACGTCTTTTGTGTATACATACATTATAAATACTGTTTTCTGGCACATAGTCACATGCTGATGGCCATAACTTCTTTTTCTAACTGCTAGATAAAACTTTATCTTTTTAAAATGATTGACGAAAATTCGTTGCTTTATATGCTAAAGAAACGATTAAAACAATCGATTAAGCGGTTATTACAGTCGAGACCCGGATTTTTTTTTTGTGGGGGAGGAGCTTTTAAACTATCGTAAACATTATTTTCTTCCTTCCTAGTGTCTACATAAACCTTCCTCTTTTTTCCTAAAAGTACGACTATAATCCCTCTTTTTACGTTTCATACAAAAATAAAAAAAAGGATTACGCCATTATTGCAGCCCAGACCCGGATTTCTGTGAGTAGGAAGACTTTAAACTATTTAAAACATTTGTTTTTTAAAAGCTTTTTGTTTATATAATTAAATCAGCTTTGCATTCACGCACCGAATATTGAGAAAATTTGGGAATATTTTCCGTTTATGTTCCAATATCGTCGACCCATGTCATTAGTAAAAGGGGCTCGTTCAGTTGGCATCAGTATTTCGCTTAATGTAGACAGAAGTTTGTTTATATTTACGTGATTATTGTAAATGCAATCATGGGATTAAACTTTGATTACAATTACCCACGTTGTTTACCAAATAAATAAGAAATAATGCAAGATTGAGTTTTAAAATGATTATATGTGTTTTATTTTATAATTTAAATGAAAAAAAAACATTAAATGAAAATAAAATGTTGGTTTAATGTTATAATTGTTCTCGAAATGAAATAATGCAAGATGAAGTTTTACAATGATTGAATGAGTTTTCTTTTATGATTTCATTTAAAAAATATTGAACAATAAAAATAAAATGTTGGATTTATTTTACAGTAGATAAACTTCTGTTTACAGTAAGTCACCCGTGTTGACCGAATGAATACCTTTTAGTGATTAGTTGGTTAAAAGATATTTGTAACACGAAACGGCAAATCTGTCAAAATCTGTATCGTTTTCTTTAACCGTCAACTGAGTCGTTCTATGCAAGGAACGATCAGTTTCTGAGTTGACATTTTTGCAAAGTTATTCACGCCTCATGATACGTACGTTTAAAGGCGCTTGCGAAGTCATTCACACCTCGCGATACTTATGTTTTAAGGCGTTATTTCGAAGACCCATAACTCCGTAAGTTAGCCGTACGCCAGTCGCCTAAAGCGTTGCC
The DNA here is from genome assembly GCF_053919585.1 of Euprymna scolopes. Taxonomy (NCBI): domain Eukaryota; kingdom Metazoa; phylum Mollusca; class Cephalopoda; order Sepiida; family Sepiolidae; genus Euprymna; species Euprymna scolopes. The sequence goes on from NC_136494.1 coordinate 79,219,318, forward strand.
TCTTTTTTGTGTCCTTTTTCTCTCAGCGTTACAGCTTACTGCGACTATTTTTTTTTTTGCTCTCGTACGAGTACTCGCTGCTATTCACATTTTTGGGGGGGGGGGCGTAATATTGTTTCTTATGGTTCGCACGAGTAATCTTTATATTAATACGATAACATGTGTGTTCCATTGTGTGTCACGTTTACATTCGAGTCGTTTAATTGTTATGTTCTTATATATCTTTCCAAATATATTTTACAAAGAATTCTTCATACGTTTTGGTTTCGGTTTCGACTTTAGCTGAAAGTACTTATATAATCTTATTATTTATAAATAATTTTATCAAGAATTCTTCATAAATTTATGTTTCGGTTTCGATTATAGCTGAGGAAAATCAAATTAATTATGGGCATTGCCGGGAGTTTGTGCTAGTTTAGATAAATACTTTTTAAGTTATAACAAAAAAAAAACACAATAATACCAAATCGTCTGCATTTACATCGAACATCTAGGTAATGCCAACATAAATATATTACATACGAATCAGTCCCCTGTGGAAATTCCACAGGTTCGGCTAGTAATATATATATATATATATATATATATATATATATATATATATATATATATATATATATATATATATATATATGATACAAAAATAAAAGAACGGACAGAAACATGAAAATGTAATCCACCCCCCCAAAAAAAAGAAGACTTATGTAATATCCTCTCCATCAGATATTTTGTTGGAAAGGCTACAAAGAAAAGAAACTATTCTCCGGATATTGAGCACTGGAAAGACCTCCCACGAAAAAAAAAAATTAAAAATAAATCATTACAATTTTTGTTTTAATAAAAACAGCAGCGAATGCCCGTGCGATCGCAAAAAGAAAAGAAAAAAAAAGATCAACCAAAAATCAATTCCAAATACAATTAAATGAACCTTTTCGTCATTTCATATTTCTAATGTAACCCCCCCTCCAACAAACAAATTGAATTTGTCATATTTTGGGGTTCGTTTTGTTTATAAAATTGTTAGGTGAAAGTACAGAATGGTCTCATAAAGATTAATTAAATTTATCCTTTTGTTATGTTTTAAAATTAATTTCGGCCCTCCAGCACGAAAACAAAAACAAAAACAATGTATTTGTCATGTTTTGCCATTCGATCGCCAAACTTGCAAAAAAATGCTAGAGATGGCATGCCTAGTTGAACGCTTTTGACCAAAAGGTGGGTGCTCATTTTACGATAAATTTATATAGAAAAGTGATCCCCCATGATAAAACATTATTTTTTTCAAAACGTCTTAGGCCCCCAAAAAGCAGGTCTTAATTTTTTTAGGGGTTAAACAACGCTAAGTCACGCCGTAAAAATTGACCATCTTTTTTTTGACCATTTAAGATATTAAATAAATTATAAAGAAAATCTGTTTCGCAGGCAATTAAACACACTTGCTATGGTATAATTATTTATGGCCAAAAGGGGGGGTGCTCATTTTACGGTAAATTTATATAGAAAGTTATCTTCCCCGCTAAAATGTTATTTTTTTTTCAACATCTCTTCTTTCATATTATTTATAACAACTGATTAAACGTATTAGGCCAAAAAAACAGGTCTTAATTTTTTTAGGAGTTAAACGACGCTGGGTCGCGTCGTAAAAATTGACCATTTTTAATTTAAGATAATAAATAAATTATAAAGATAATCTGTTTCGCAGGCTCTACAACTTGCTGTGGTATAATTATTATAATACATTCTGGGCAACACCGATTAAATTTTATAAACAAAACAAGGAGTAGATAATGTATGGGATGATGGATTTTGCTCATGGAACATTGGCCTTGTGTCTGACTTACTCTGCCCTCGTGAGAATGCAAGTAAATAGGGGCATTAGTTTTAATTATTTTTCTCTAACAAATAAAAAAGGTTACTTAAAAATTAAGAATAAGCTAAAAAAATTTCCTCCGAATTAAAAATAAAAATAATAATTCTGCTTAGAAGAATATTTCGAAATGAAAACAAATCTATTACAGAAATTATTTAATAACGTGCTCCGTTTAAAACAATTGTTCAATTAAACTCTCACAGTTATTCCCCCTTTGTTTTTTGGTTTGAGAATAAAACGGTTTCAGATTTCAGACAAAATAAGTAAAATCAAATATATATTGAAATTTAAACAAACAAAATAATCTTTAAAAATTATTAGTACAGTTGAAACGAAGCTATTATATCGAATAAGTAATATCATCGAGCTAATTATTTAAATACATTTTATGTAATGTGATATTCTAACGAACGTAACTCAATCAATGTAGATGTCGTTTGAGAATGCTATATAAAGAAATTACTCATAAAATATAATATTTCCTTTGACAGAAGTATCCTATCATGGCCATTATATATGTCTTGACCAGGAGAGATGTACACACATATGGCCGTTATATTTCTTTGGTCATTGGGAGTTGTACACACAGAATCAACACACACACACGAACGCTACTACTTTATATATACATATATATCTATATATCTATAAAATTGAACGTGTCTGTCTGTCTGTCTGTCTGTGTGTCTGTGTGTCTGTGTACATTTCCCTACGCAATAACTCTGTCAATTTTTAGTCTATAGACTCGAAATTTGAAATACTGGGTACTGAGATTTGGGAAAATCGATGTGACGGGTGTCAGCCAGAAATTTGGCTGCTAAGGGGTCAAATTTCAACGATTTGACCTTTAAGAACTCTACCAAACTCCTCCGACAATTTTGGGTCTAGACACTTGAAATTTTAGACAGAGGTTCCTTGAACCTGGATCTTACTTGATAAAGTGATTTGAGCCCGAAACTATAAATTTTAAGGGGTCATAATAGGGGTAAACGTTTTAAAAAATTAACCATTTTTTTTTGTTTTTTTTTTGCTTTTTTTGCACAGCATACACCTCCAAACACCAGAGCAACGCCGGGCACCCCTGCTAGTATATATATATATATATATATATATATATATATATATATGTATATATATATATATATACTATATATATACTATATATATATATATGTTTCTGTTTAACATTAAAATTTGAAAAGGTGTACGCTGTTGCAAATTATAAAATGTTCTATTTATATTACTTATAATAGAAGTAGATTTTTGTATACATTGTTTAAAACAACACGTAATTGTTGAAATTAAAGAAAACGTTCTGTTTATATTGTTTCATTTTTATTGCTTATTTAAGACTGCCACTTTTTGAAATACCGTTTAAATGTTTACATTGTGGCGTACAGTCGCCTACAGGAATTTAGTTTCTTTTTAATGATAGAATGTTCGAGAGAAGTTTGCCACCTAAACTCCAGTCTTGCCCGCGAAAATACTATTACCTGAACAATACCCTGCCCGCCAGCTTACTACACACGAGCCGTCGTACACTGCAACCACCAAATTCTGTCGTTCTTTCATAGTATTTGCGCGTTGGAATCTTGACAGCTATTATCAAGATTACATTTCGGCCTTATTTTTGGCAACCCCACACTCTCATAAAATAAGGGTTCTATTCCGAAATCCGTTCCAAACATAGGCTACTTGCGGGTGTCCATTCTGAAAGCCGTTCTTTATATGAGGAGGTTGTGGTGTCTATTCCGATAACCATTCCTAACATGAGGTTGGGGTTAGGCAACAACAACAACAGCCGTACTTTCATTTTTAATTTATACTAGACTACCCGTGACCCGTTGGGTCAGTATGTTATATTATAGCTATGGGTTTCATGTATGAGCGTAACACTTGTGACGTAAAGAAAATAGTTTTTTTGTGACATAACAGAAACATTTATATGAAACTATACTAAAATGAAAAAAAGAATACAGATAGATTTCTATGAGTCATTCTGTTAATAATTGTTTATTTTTTAGAAAAAAAAAACTTACAGCCATTGAATTATAAGTTGCGTTAAAATAACTTAAACGTAATACGGAATTGAACGATGTAAAAAAATGCAGAAAGTGTTAATAATTGTTTATTTGGATACTTTAAAACGCAAAAAAAATAGGCTGCTGAAAACGTACACAGTAAAAAAGAATACGTTGTCAACAGGTCAAAGTTGATTCTTTTGTGAGAAAAATGCGACAGTATAGTTGTAAAATAGAATAGTTGCAAAACATCCCTAAGGGGCCAGTATGTTATATTAGCTATGGAATTAATGTATGAGCATGACACTTGTGACGTAAAGAAAATAGGTTTTTTTTTGACATAACAGAAACATTTCTATGAAAGTATATTAAAATGAAACAAAAATATAGATAGATTTCTATGAGTTATTCTGTTTAGAGTAGTAGTAGGGAAAATGCATCTCAAACAGTAGTAGTAATAGTAGGATAAGGAAGAGGAGGCGTAGTAGTAGCAGTAAGAGGAGGAAGAGAAGGCGTAGTAGTAGTTGTAAAGAGGAGAAGTAATAGTAGTAGCAAGAAGGGGAGGCAGAGTAGTAGTAGCAGGAGGAGGATATTGCGCAAGCAAACAAGCAAACAACCAAGAACGACAGAGTTTTAGTATTTTATATATATATATATTTATATATATATATATTTATATATATATATAATATTATATATATATATATATATATATATATATATATACATATAATATTATATATATAAGTTGCAGGCTTTTTGAAGATAATAATACTATCTTATTGTTAAAATTTTATGACAATTGGTATTTTCAAACCAATAATATATGCTTAAATCTGCCTACATTTGTATGTATTGTGTACTGGCAAACAAGCTTTAACATTGCTGCTTGGGATGAATTTCGCTTCGGGTGTTTTTTTTTTTTTTGCTTGCTTGTCTCACCTGTGGCCTTGTCAGGTCACTAATATATACATCTTGGTGAAGACATTCAACGTTTTCCAGGATTGGATGAGGATCAACGAATATTTTTCCTTAACGATTAAATAGCAATATAGAATTCAAATTAGCCCATTTATCTAGACGCATTGCTTCAGGAATGAAACCTGAACTCATCTGTTTAGCTTACTTCAGTAAAATATAGTGGTATCCTTCTTATATATGTACAAAAATATGCGCAAGCATAATAAGGGGTTGTAGAATTCTACGACGTCGTATTCGGATAGTAATAGGAATGTCTTCACTAAGATTTATATATTAGTGACCTGACATATAGAATTGCTCAATGATGGAAACTCTCTATCTCGTAAATAATGATATTCTGGATCTAGTCTGATGTACCTCAGCCTCTACTGTATAGGTAGAATTGCCTTCCAGATATATAGGCCTGAACCGATAAGAAAATCTTGGTTTGCACAGTTACCAGGGTTCCTCTCAGATGCGCTTCAGACATATTACGACAGCTAGGCCAATAAATACGGCCGGACTCATCCCAGCTGCTGTGGTTGCCGAAAATTGTTGCAGAAACTTTTCTATCAGCCTATCGATACGTTAAACCAGATTATTTAAGATTTACATAGTAAGATTTTGTATTTCTCGGCCGTGCACAAGTTAATTTATATGTGGTCATAGTGTGAATATGAGAAAATATTCCAAATTTAACGAACATAAAGGATATCCTATTTTAGGTTTGGTTGTATAAAAATGAAAGGGAAACGTTATAGTGATACTTCTTGATAGAATTCAATAAGGTTAAAAATTTGAAAAAAATGAATTTCGACGTAAATAACAAAATCTATAGTTGTATTTATGAAAATAAAAACAAAATTCTAAAGTAAATCTCGTTAAAATTGTTCCAAATATTTGATAAAAAGCCAAAATAAAAGCATCTTTTATAAAATTTTACGTGGTGAATAAAGTACTGACACACACACACACACACACACACACACATATATATATATATATCAATATTTACTCCCTTTCTCCCTCTCTCTGTCTCTCTCACACTCTCTCTCGCTCTCGCTCTCTCTATATATATACATATATTATGTGTGTATGTAGAGTGTTGTGTATGTGTGTATATTCATATTGAAAAAAAATATATAGATACTTTGCAGTAGAGAAGAATTGCATTAAGGTGATCATTCTAATCAAGTGAAAACTAGCACTGTAGATAAATAAAAGGCACGCCCCCTCCACGTTCAGAGAACGACCTCGCCTTTTAGAGCCAGAACAAATTAATGTCTCGTCAACCTTCACTTCCCGATGGCAAGCAATACTTATATATATATATATATATATATATATATATATATATTCCACTTCTACCTACCCACCAACTACTGATATCCGTCATCCCCGCAACGACTTCTCCCGTCATGATATGTTATTGTCAACTGCAAATATCACACCGTCTAGTGCCTCCTCATCGCCCCTATCACAAGACATCGAAACGAACTCGCCTCTCGGTAACTTCATTTCTTTGCCTCTTGTGCCCGCAACACTTTTTCGGAAGACTGCCAACTCGACACAGGCCAAAGAATTCTTACAGCAAAATCACGTGGTGTGGTGAACGCCATCTTTCAACAAAAGCATCCGTTGACAATTCATCTTATGACTAACAAGCAGGCGTAACCAAATTGCTTGGTTGGCACATTCATTGAATTAACTATCAGAGACACCCGTCTATAAACGAACCCACACGCACACATGTGCGTGTTCATGTTTCTTGCTGTCTATAACATTCAAAAGAATACCTTTATGCACACACAAAAACACACACACATATATGTAACATATACATTCAAACATATCGCTATCCCCCCTCTCTCTCTTTATATATATATATATATATATATATATATATATATATATATTAGCACATTAACTTGGTAATCCTTATCTCGATAAAGTAATTTACATGTATGTTTATAATATATTCTTTCTTCGAAATTCTTGAATACTATATATATTAGATGTTTGTCTCCATAGACTACGTTATTTTTATTTGTTGTCATCTATTTAAATAAAGCGCAACGTAAAGAAACTAATGCAATTAAATGCGTTGTAAATTTGTGCATGAGGTATACTTTCGGATTTATATCCGCAAATTCGCTTTTAACTTCAGAACGGGTCCTTGATATGACCTTAAACTATATCCAGTGGTGAGGCCCCAGCTTGTGAGCTTTTGAGTGTGTGGAGCCACCCTTTAATTGACACTGCTCCCAGGTCCACTCTGAGCCGGAGTGGTAGTACCTGTTAGGGTCCCAACTATGGGTTAAATAGAAACTGACTTGAAAACAACAAATATATTCTATTAAAAATATTTTCTTCACTCTATGGATCCTGCATTAAATAACCAGAAAAGGGTTGATATGCCGTAAAACAAAAACACCCAACCAACCAACTTCATAACGCAAATATCCAATGATAAAAAAAAAGGTTACAAAAATCCCCTTTTGTAACTATTCCTTTATTTTTATACAACTTTCTTTTTCCCCCCTTTCTACTAATAGTTCTGCTTCTCTTTCTATGGCTTGACTCTTTCATCACTATATTTATACTTGTTACGCCGTCTCAAATACACGTTCTTGTTGGGAAGCTTTTTTTTACGTCTCTATTGCCTTTTGCGAAAAACTTATTTTAAACGCTTTACTACAGCATTTACAAGTTCTCAGATATGAATGTACGTGGGATCGGAGGCACGCGCCCAAATTTGACAGCTCCCTTGACTGAGATACGAGCCGCACAACCTATCAACCCCTCAGTATTATACGACGGCATGTAGATGGCGGTGGTAGAGTGCACAAGCCTGCGTTGATGTAAATCGTCAACACAGGTTCTACGAGAATTCTTCTTTTAACCGCCGTTGCAATTCCGCGCACACTTGGCGTTCTTGACACTAATTCAAAAAAGGAACATGACTCGTTTTCTTTTTCGTCGTATCTCTTCTCCTCTTTATTTTCTGAACAGCTGTGTCTCTCGTTTAAGTTCTTTAAATCGTTCTCCCACCGTAACTCCTGTTCTTTTCATTGTTGTTCATGTTTCGTATACGCGAGCTTAGAGAGACATCTCCACTGAATTGATAGTTAATAAGTTAGACTCTCCTAAATTACATGACTTGCTTTGCTTCGCCGGGATTTACTTATAAGTGCATTGCTATTCATTTTATCAGTTGCTAGGGAAGTTGTCAGGCTGCGGGACACAGATATTCCATTGCCTCCTAAAATCAGTAGAAGGAAATTTAAATGTCAAAATCTATACTTCCTCATTGATTGGCTGATTTATTTTGTGTATTGATATTCATATTAAAAACCCGTTTCTTCTATTTATTTAAAAAGAAAATACTACTTTCTTATTAATTGGTCGTGTAATTGCATTCACTATCAAAAGATCTAGCTTATTTGCATTTTATTTTAAACATTTCTTTAAATTAATTCCCCATTGATTTTTGGAGTTCTCGGGATATGGGTGTACGTGAAGTGATCATCTTTACTTTACTATGACGTGTAATTATATTCATGCATATATTCTACATGATTTATACTTGTGTAATATTTGCGTACAACGATTATCGTAAACATAAGCCTTCTCTCTATCTCTCTGTCTCTCTCATATATATATTCGTATATATATATATTCGTATATATATATATATATATATTCGTATATATATATATATATATATATTTGTTTTTAAAAATTGCCTATAAAACTTTTCTGCAGTTGGTGGTCTACGAATAGGAAACTTAATGTATTCGAACCCATGCAGAACTTTATATTTGGGTTTACCTTTAGAAATTCGATACAAATTAAAGAAAAAATGGAATTTGCCAGCTGATGGTCGAACGACAGCATAACGAATATGTTGTAAGGTAATAGCGATTGGTTCGTGGTTTAATTTTTAGCTTTGCAGCAAACATGTCTTTACAGCCTAGGAATAACTTCAAAGGTAAACGTGTTGGTTTCGATTATCAATATTGCGCACGGGTAATAAGTAAAAAATGTGCATTAATCAAAATATAATTTGTAAAGGTTATTTAAACACTGTGCAATGCGGGCGTCTTGCAGGGACTTTCGACTAATCAAAACCTTACTTATATAATATCATCTTTCAGAACTAAGCTTATGTACTCAATTTAGTATATTTCTTTATTAGTAAAAATCCATTACGTCTATTTAACAGGCGTATGCATCAACGTACGCGTGTACCTATATATCAATATTGAAGAATGGTGTGTGATGAAGGGATCAATATGGCAAAGCCTTCACTTAAGATTTAGAATTACGTTGCTTTGAATGTTTCAAAGAAGGTTGCATGTCTTTGTTGAGATGTTATGGGAGATGAAATCAAGAAAAAAATTATGCAAAATTCGTAATGACGCGTTACAAGGTGCTGCAACAACAAAGCCATGGAAAATCTGTTACATAATATAGACAATTGGGTGAGGAGTGTATGTGTATAATCTTTAATAGTAAATACAATTCCAAAAGTTTGTAACGCCGAACTTTAAAGGTCGAAGCATATATTTTAAATAATGTTAGTTAATGCGGTTAAGGAGAAAAAATATAAAGGTAAAAGAAACCTTGACACTGAGAACAAAACACACTGCTTCCTATACTATATACACACACACACACATACACACACACACACACACACACACACACACACATATATATATATATATATATATTTATTATTCCTAAAGTAAAACAATGTCGAACTTTCAGATGTGTTTAACCGATCAGCTCAAACGAGGGCAAAACGCGATAATTGGCCTTCTGGTTTGTTGCCTGTCAGAGCTGCTATGAGTTTCAACGTTATTCGAGTGTAAATAATTAAGTTATTAATCGCATTTTCAAAAAATATACAGACATGTACGTATATATATGTATATATATATATATACATATATATATATATATATAACTACTTCATTTACTCACATGAAATTAATATACGAAAGTATAAATTTATGCGTGAACTTTAAGTATTTACTTCAAAAGTGCTCAATACGTAGGTAGAGCTATTTAGTAATTTATCAAATATATATGTCGATTAAGCTACACTGAATATTCGGCGTTTCATCCTCTTTAGGATTCCTCAGGCTTATGTGCGAATTCTCTGGTTGTTTATCGTTTTTATATGGTCCTCTTCTATTGAGGATTTAGTTAGCCAATCCGCTTTCTAATATCCACCGCGCCCCTTCCTATCAGCCAATGGACATGCGTTTTATCGACCAAATGATCTGTTTTAAAACTAAGTTAGTGGTTTAAGGCAAATATTTTCTTTTTCTTATTTTTGTTAGTTTATATATAAATGTAACTATGTGTACATACATATATGCACATATATATATACATATATATACATACATACATATATGTTGGATCGTTTATGCATATTCATGTTTTATTTATGTATTTGTTTATTTTCTATTGTTTTTGTTAGTTTTAAAACTATGTTGTATCGCTATCATAGAGTAAATTTTATTTTGTGACCACAGTAATTTGCTTTTTCTCTTCTAAAGTTTAATAGATTTTGGGGTTCTTTAAAGTACAGGATAGCAAATTTTTAATAAAGGCATAATCTTAATGGGTCGTTATAATTCCTACACGTGGAAGCTTGTCTTAATTTTTTCCATTCGACTACCGGCGAATGTCCGCTTTCTTTGAGTTCCCAGTATTTATTCGCTAGTGTTGTTTCTATACGGTGTTTTTTTATTGTTGAATGCACTTTTGTGGTCATAGTATCGGGTTTTGAAATCTAAGGAAGTCATTCCTACGTAATATTTATTGTTATTCGGGTTTTCTTTCGGAAATATTGTTGCCTGATAAACTACGCTTTTTGTTAGACATTTATTTTGAACTGGGCAAAGTGTGCGGTGTCGACAGTTGCATTTATCATGTTCGTTATTAGTATTTTTTATAGTATGGCTGTTCATGTCCGGGATTGGTTTGTTATTATTATTATTATTATTATTATTATTATTATTATTATTATTATTATTTCTGCTAGTTTTAGCTTTATTTTTGTCATGGCGCCTACTTTTCTTGTTTATTTTGTTGTTTTTTACATTGTTTTTATTTAGTATTTTATTATTATGTGCTTTAATTACAATCTTTAAATTTTCGCAACAACTGTAGGATAATTCTAGGAATTTTTACTGAAGAGTCTGTGTAAGGGGTTCGTTGCGGAAAAGTGTTTTTCAATAAGATCTAGAAATTTCTTGCCAAGTTTTATTTTTAACATTTGATTGTATGGGGCCGTATGCAAAATTATAGTTCTTTTTCTTCTATTTTTAATTTTATTACAGTTATTAGTGTTTTGTTGCTTATATTTGATATCGATATTTTTGTATCCGCTATTTTTAGGGCTGTTTCGTAGATATTGTTTGACCTGTTAAATGCATTTTCATCGCTTGAGTTAATACTGAGTCTACTTACAATCGAGTTAGGATTGTGTTTTATAACTGATGGTGAGTGATTGGACTTAGGGTTTACGTAAATTAGAGTAGCGTTATCATTTCCGTATGGTTAATATGTGTTTTTATTTAAGTTTAACGTGACGTCCAGGAAGTTTGTTATTTTTATGTTAGCTGATACCTCTGCTTTTAGGCCTAATTTTTCCAATTCCTTGTCTATGATTTTCTTAAAGTTTTCTCCCTTGTCTTTGTTGGAGTTTTTATTATATATATATATATATATATATATATATATATATATATATATATATATATATATATAATTGAATGTTAGTATATATATGTAGGTGTGTATATATACATATACAATTGAATGTTAGTGTATATATATGTAGGTGTGTATATATATACATATGCAATTGCATGTTAGTATATATATATATGTATACATACATATATATATATATATTAATATATAGTCAGAGCAATTGAATCGATATTTCTTAATCTATTCATCTTTATTTCTTTTCTTAATTTCACTTTTCTCACTTACATAAACATATGTACGTTAATGTATGTATACATACACATCTATATATATATATATATCATATATATCGATATATATACATATATATATCGATATATATATATACATATATATATATCTATATATACACATATATATCTATATATATGCATATATATATATCTTTATATATGCATATATATGCATACATTTACATATATATGTTAATGTATGTGAGAAAAGTAAGATTAAGAAAAGAAATAAATAGGATTATATATATATCAATATATATGTATATATAGATATGTATATATAGATATGTATATAAGATATGTATATATAGAGATAGATATGTATATATAGAGATAGATATGTATATATAGATATATATGTATAGATATATATGTATAGATATATATGTAAATATAGATATATATGTATAGATATAGATATATATATATATATATGTATATATAGATATATATGTATATATAGATATATATGTATAGATGTATATGTATATATAGAGGTATATAGATATATATGTATATATATGAATATGTATATATGACTATATATATGTGTGAATATATATGTATATAAATATGTGTATATAGATATATTAATATATATGTATTTATATATAAATATATGTATAAATATATATATATATATATGTATTTATATATAAATATATGTATAAATATATATATATATATAAATGTATTTATATATAAATATATGTGTATATATGTATGGATATATATGTATGAATACTATGTATTTATAAATATTAATGTATATATATGCCTGAATTTATAAGTATTGATATATGAATATATATATATATATATCGATATATAAATATATGTATATATGTATTAATGCATATGTATCTATATATAAATATATATGTTTATAAGTATGAATCTATGTGTATCTATATATTTATATATATACACATGTATATATGTATGGATATGTATGTATCTATGTGTATGTATATATGTATGAATATATATATATATATATGTATATATTTATATATAAATAACAATTTATATATGAAGGAATATATATGTATGTATATATATATATATATATATATTATATATATATATATATATATATATATATATGAATATAAATGTATTAATACATATGCTCATACGTATGAATATATATATTTATTGATATATATGAGGGGCGTGAAATAAGTAATGCCCCTGACCCACTTCCCATAGAAGTAGAGAAACGAAACCTGGCACAGTTATTAGTCTTACTCTACATAGGAACCACGCAGACTTATACATTTCTGCCATCGTTTGCTGCAGCTCTAGAGACCATTTTTGTAGACCCCCCCAGGTTGTTCCTCGAACCACCACGAGACTTCAGAAATCAAGTCTGCATCATCGTGGAAACTCGTTCCTTTAAAAACAAGTTAATGCGTGGGAAGAGTGTGCAAAGTAAGGTGAGTCGGGAGGATGGGGTAGGATTTTATACCCACACGCCCCTGCTGCTGATCTGGCGATATATTTTTTTTTACACAGTGATCACAACTTATCAAGGCCCGGAAGCCATTCAGATATAAGGGTTATTGCAAGTACATAACGTTAGTGTGGAGATTTGATGAAGTGTTTACTTAAGGGGCGGTTCATTAGAAATTTGTTAATGTTGGACTTGAAGACATCCAAGTTGTAGTCTGGTTGGAAGCAGGCAGACGGAACAGAGTTTCACAGGCGTTCAGTTCTAAGAAAGAACCTTTGTTCATGGAATCTGCGTTTCGATTTAGGCACAGATATAGAGTGGGGAAATGTTTTCACAGTGGATTCAGCTAGACGGGTGTTTTTCGTGAAAGATTGGCGAGGGGGGGACCAGAGATTGGAGTTCAGACGAGCACCTGCAATGGAAATAACAACAAAACAAGGATTGGCTCGCAACGTCTCTTCTGTGGGAGAGAGGTTGCAGGGTAGAGAAAAGGGCATCCCCCACTAAGCCACGAAGTCTATTTTGTACTTTGTCAAGGCAGGATAGGCTGTTTTTAGCAACCCTGCCCAAATATGGAACAGTATTCCATCCTTGTACGTACTTGCCTTTTATATAGATAGAGAATTGCAGCATTAGTTATATATCTTCTGGAGCGGTAGAAGGATCCCACTGTCTTTCCAGCGACCTTGGCAACAGACAGGAGTAAAGGTCAAATCCAGAAGCTTGTCAAAACACGGGGCCTCACCCAGACGAGAGCCATCCATCACAATTCATGCCATGTAAGGATAGGAGTTTGGTTTTTGATGCATTAAATGTAACCAGCCACATCTTCCCCCACTGAACCACGCGCTCGAGATCAGAGGAGAGCGACTCAGAGAGAACTGTGTCATTTACAGCCTTTGATGTGTTGCCGTAGATGGTCGTGTCATCAGCAAAGATGTCATCGAATGATTTAAGTATGTGTTTAGGGAGGTCACTGATGTAGATCAGGAAGAGAGTTGGGCCCAGGATTGACCCCTGAGGGACTACAGCATTTATATTGCAGTCCTCCGATTTTTGTCCATCTACCACTACTCTTATGAGCCTATCGAAGAGAAAAGATTTAATGATTGAGAAAACATTTCCAGTTATACCGTAGCTGGAAATCTTGTGAGGCAGACCCTTGTGCCATACCTTGTCGAAGGCCTTTGATATGTCAAGAGCAATTGCCCTAGAAAGGAAGCCTTTGTCAAGAGATTCACTAAGCCTGTGGGATATAGCCGTCAGCTCATCTGCGGTAGATCTTGCAGAGCGGAAACCATTTTGTGTGTCACTAAGAAGATTATTCCTACTGAGGTGGTTTACTATTTCTTTATTTAATATGGATTCCAGCAACTCACTCATAACACACAGGAGACTTATTGGTCTGTACTGAGAGGGAGATGACTTATCACCTGAATTCTTAAATACAGGGCAAACTGATGAGGTCTTCCAGGGTGTCGGAAAGCACTTCTGCCGAAGGCAGCGCTTAAATAGTTTCGTAAGTATGGGAGCAAGTTCTGGTTGAAGCGTTTTGTACACTATAATTGGGATGTCATCAGGGCCAGTTGCTTTACTGGAATCTAGGTTCTTGATGTGCTTGGCGAGTTCATGCACGGATATTTGTATGATACCTAGCTTGTTCTGTGTTATAGGAGGAAATATGGGGAGTTGATGGCCTTCGTCGCAGAGGGTAGAATTAGCTGCAAAGTTCTTTACAAATAGTTTGGCCTTGTCTGACGCTGACGAGATGACCGCTGGTCCATTGATAATGATTGGAATAGAACGCACACTTCTGTTCAGGATCCTATTTGTTATTTGCCAAAACTGGTGGAGACCAAGCCACTGATTAGTTTTTTTGGATTTAACAGACTGGGCATATAGCTCTCTTGCATTTTTATTACTCTTTTACAGTGGTTGCTGGCAGTCCTGAAAGCAGCTTTAGTCTCAGTGCATCTATTACGTTGATAGCTATGGAAAAAAGTGGTTTCTGTGCGCGATAGCAGCAGCACATTCTGGGGAGAACCATGGCTGGCTGTTAGGTTTTTGTTGGATTTCTTTGGATGGTATGAATTGGTCTATGCCTACAATTAACCATTCGGTCAGATCTGATACTATAGAGGACACTTCCTTTTTAAATATGGAGTGCAGAGGTAAATCAGATATGAATGCACGGAAGCTATCCCAGTCAGCCATAGAGTATCGGTATACCGTACGGTGGAGGGGTACGTTTGGGGACTTCTTACATTTCGTTTTTATCTTAACTTATACGACGGAGTAGTCGGAGGATCCTAGAGGAGAATGAATGGAACATGAACATAGCTCAGGGGAAGTTGAGAGAAAAATGACATGCGAGTTGTGGACCGGAGCGTTGTCCTGCAGGAGGAGGCTACCTTTGCTGATCTTGCCCCGCCTCTTGCTTTTGATACTTCCCTTAATTTCCTCAAAGTGAAACATAATAGGCTACTGTAAGTATGGTAACCTTGCCAGAAAATCTGTCATCACTACTCCGTCTTGGTCCCAGAAGACTGTGAGTATGACCTTTCCAAGGTAGGGCTGAACGCTTGCCTTCTTTGGAGATGGTGAGTCCAAGTGCTTCCACTACATTGACTGTGCTTTGATCTCTTGATCATAGTGATGGACACAGGTTTCATCCTGTGTAATCAGTCTTTTGAACAGATTTGGCTCATCTTCTTGGCACATCTCCAAATTCATCCTCGGTCACTTTACGCGTTCTCGCTTCTGGAATGGTATGAGCAATCTGGGAATCTATCATGCAGACACCTTATTAATATGCAAATGGTCATGAATGAAAGTTTCCGCAGAGCCTGTATTAATCTTGACATCTTGAGGTATTTGGCGAAAAGTTATACACCGATGTCCCAAAATGGCAGCCTCAACTTGACGGACAGATGGCAGAAGGGAGACGACCATGTCTAGGAGCTGTTTCCACAGACTTGTGGGCATGTTTGAATTCAAGATGCCAGCATTTTACAAGCTCATATGATGAGGCATTCTCACGATAATGTTTTTTTTTTTCATCAAAAGTCCCTGTGGTGTGCGTTCTTTCGAATTTCAGATCACTGCTCGTAATTCATCAGACTCCATTTCACACTTGACTCAGTTCAAACACCTGTAAAATAGAAACCACAATTAGTTCAGAACTGTTAATAGCCACATAATATGTAGACATATAAATCATTGCACATGCGAGATTTCAGCCAGATCAGATAAAGGGAAATAGGTCAGAAGTATTACTTATTGCACGCTACATGTATGTAAATGTTTATGAAATATCTATATATATATGTCTATATATATATATATATATATATATATTGTATATATGCATATAGTAAAACGTATATGCTTTTATATATATGTGTATATATATAATATATGTATGATTACTCAATTTATATCGATATGCATATCTCCATGTATATATAAATTTATTTATATATATATATATATATATATATATATATATGATGTAAATTGATGTATATTTATGCATTAATATAAATGTGGATGTATATATATATATATATATATATATATTATTTATAAATGAGTGTATTTACATCGATGTTCATATCTATATGGATATATAAATGTTTATGTATATATGTCTATGTAAATAGGTGCCTATATATGTACGTATATAGAAATTGTTGTATATGCGTATATTCACGTGTGTGTGTGGAGATATCTTTATATATATATATGTATATATGTATATGTATGTGTGTTTCTGTATGTATATACACATTTTTATGTATATTCCCTGGCGTATATATATATATATATATATATATATATATATATATATATATATATATATATAGTGATTAAATAAAATGTACCGACATTTCTCGAGAGCTCTTTCAGCTATTATCTTTTCAGGAGAAATCGACAGCATACAAAACAATATTACTGGCGAAATTAAAGCGCACTACGGGGAAATTTGAATCTGTCATAAATGAGAAAAGTAAACGATTAAAAGAAATATTTAATCTGAAATTACTACGTTTAAAAGCGACTAAAACATAAACGTAGCACAACGAGCGAGGAAAAAACGGGTGGGAGGATGTATCAAAGTTCCCCAAATAGAAATACCGTTTTCGTTGTCTGCTTTTGCCGGTATAAAGAAGGTTTTCGAACCGTAATAGGGACAGACTCGAAAATCTTTAAATTTTTTTTGTGGTCTGCTCTATGTAACACCTCCAACCACTCTATTTTATCTTTATCAGCACAGCATTTATTGCCAACCAAATGCTAGCCAATGGCAGAGTCAAAGGCTACGGAAGGAGGAAGACTACCAGATCCTACCCCTCTCTGTTTTATTTTAGTTGGAACGTGCTGTTGTATACGAATTAGCAAATGCAGAGATGTTCGCCCAACATAACCATCATCGCACTGGCATTTAAATTGATAAACCTTATTACTAATTTGGGTGTAAAGCAAACTATCTTTGCGATAAGAAGGAAAAGTAGGTCTCGTAGTGTATACCAAACGCAAGGAAACAGAGTAGAAGCATTTATAAACAACTCTAACAATCTGTTTTGACAATTTAATACTTTTATTTCTAATTCGCGGTAATTTTTAATAAACCGGGGACTTCACATGCCCAAACTTTGTAGGGATTTAAAATCATCTATCTTTTTGTCAATACAGTCTTCCATAAGGTCTAAGGGATAACCATTATTGATAAATATTTCTCTGATCTTATCAAGTTAGGAGTCTAATCTATAAGGTGAACATATATATATATATATATATATATATATATATATATATATATATATATATATATGTGTGTGTGTGTGTGTGTGCGTACGCGCGTGTTTGCGTATCTGAGATCGTGTGTTTAATCAAATACCATTTGACATTTTACCAAATAAAAAGTAAGAAATTCTTACTTCGCGGGGTTATGAAATATAACTCCATCTCCTCAGAGTATAACAAGATCAGCCGGTCACTGACGTGTTACACTAATTGACTTAGAAACGGTAAAGTTTTGAGATAGCTGTGTTACAAGGTAACATATGTCAGGCCTTGTTGCGGTCATCAAGTAGATGAGGCTTCCTACCATTTCCCTGTATATTCGGTTTTCTATGAATTTTGTTTCGGTCCCTATATTTTTATTATGCCCATTTCGACGGGAGTTGAACGTGGATTACAATCTTGCATTCCGAACTTGAGCAGAATTTTTTTTGGAATGAATCGTGATTGGTTCATAGTTATAGTTTCATTTTCACAGGTAAATTTTATACCGAAGAACCATGACAGTCTTCCAAGATCGGCCATTTTAAATTTTTATTTAATTCATTTTTAACATCTTTTAAAGTGTTGTCATAGTTTGAGGCGGGCAATATATTGTCAACCCCAAAAAACAAAATCAACAATTTGTTACCTACATTTTTGGTATACATGCACGCGTCTACGGGACATTGTTTGAATTCCTGTTCTATTAAATAATTATGGAGTGTTAAATTCCAGTTGTGTGCACTTTGTTTTAGTCCATATACCGATTTATTTAATTTCCACACCCAATTTTTATTTTTCATTTTAAATCCCCCTGGAGGGTAAATGTAGATTTCATAGTCAATCGGAGCATTTAAATAAGCATTTTTTACATCCATTTGATGTATTTTTAAATCGTATTGCGTGGCAAGTTGTAATAAAATTCTAATTGTCATTAAATTTGTCATTGGTGAAAATGTTGCACAATATACCACTCCAGGAATTTGTGAGAAGCTGTGATTTTTTTGGAAAAACCCCAGCGTGAAGAAATTATATTTCTATCTGTTGGGTTTGCCACTATTTCGTATATGTTATTTTCAGATAAAGCTTTCAATTCGGATACCATAGGTGGTTTTTAGTGGTTTTGTGAATTAATCGCCTCATTAACTTTCCGTAACTGCGCAATACCTCTTTAAATTCGCTGAAATTTAGTGGTTTGTCTTTCTGACATATAACAGTTGTAAATGGTTTAAAATCGGCTGGAAGTCCCTTGAGGGTCATTGATATCAACAAGCTGTCGCTTATTATTTCACTTGAGAGTTTTAAGGCATTGGCGGTTGTTTTTGCCCTTATGACGTAGTTGGTGATCGTTTCATCCTCGTTACGTTTCAAATAGGTTAATTCTGTATATAGGGATATTATTTTCGGGTTTCCGTTTGATAAATAATGTTCTCGTAATATGTTCAATGCTTTCCTCCCATCGTCCAATGCGTCTCTTATAATCAGAGAATGACTTCTATCGTCTAAATATTGAATCAGTTCTGTAAAAATAGTCGCGTTTTTTTTTCGAGAAATTTGGGATCGTTTGGATTCTCTGTTGTAGATTGTATGACTTTGCGTAGTTTTCGAATCCTTAGATATCCCAGAAATTTTACCTGTCACAATTCGAATTTAGATTCCGATCCGTCAAAGAAAAGATGGTGGCTGGGCGCATAACCTGTTAAGTTTTGAGACATTTGTGTTGAACTAAGATGACGACTTAATTCAGATCAGTAACCAAGATGGCAACCAAGAATCAAATGCGGTCCGTCGCGTAGTTAACCTCTTAAGTTCTGAGATATAATGTTGAACAAAGATGGCGGCGTAGTTCAGATCAGTAACCAAGATGGCGGCGTAGTTCAGATCAGTAACCAAGATGGCGGCGAAGAATTAAATGCGGTCCATGGCGTAGCAAATGGCGAACTGATTGAATCCAAAATTCGACGATTTTTATAATAATCTTGCGACGTTTAGATTGGTTGTTTAACACAGTCGTTGGTTATAAAAATGATTGGCGAATCCATCCGTTTCATGGAAATTATTAGGGTCTGTGTAACAAGAACAAAATCATACCCGAGATGTTGGATGTGGGTGTGGCTCCTTTCTTTTCTCAAGATGATCTCTTCACCCTGGTGGCATTCTGGTTTGAATTTACTTTTCTTCGTCCTCCGGACCGCTTCCTTGTTTATCGAGGCATTCATGGCAGACTTATTAAACCACACAACACGACACAATCGTAATATTTATGATTAATTATTTACTATTTATTATACAAAAATATATATTACAAAATCAATTTACACTTTACATGTCCTACAATTATTAACTAACTATACTTAACTAGTGCTGGGGAAGAGGGTGTCGCCCCCTCTCGTTCACGGAGAGACAGAAACATGCGTGCCTACCCCATGCTGTTCGGCTGAAAAAGAGAGCGATATAGAAAGGGAATTCTGGGAATACATCTCTTTGTATCACTACGCTTATGACCAAATCACCACCCTTCCATGCTGAAGAGTGTTAGCAACCGTGACACTAAGATATAGTGCCACAGGAGGAAAGACACACAATATAAAGATGAAATGCTATTTCAAGAAATTATTGAACTATAAATTGGAATACTGATATATTTGCATAAAAGAAAGTATTTAAATTGCATGGAGAATGGGAGTAACTATAGCAACAAAGAGTTCTGGAATATGAAATAGGTAGTGGGCGTCAATGCAAATGTGCGGGTTAAAATTCTTATTAAATAATATCCAGATGCTAATCCCAGAAAAGTACATCCTATGAGTAAATTGGAATCCAAGGTGGAAAAGATTTTTTTTTAAAAATCTGTGAAGCATACGATATATGATATGGATATGTCAATTACCGTTCGAAGGCTTCTAACAAAACGCTGGGAAAATTACATTTAAAGACCAAATTGGAACGCTATTTGGAATAAATGCAAATGCACTATGTTTATTCTAGGAAATAAAGGAATGCAAAAAATTCAATACATTTATTTTTATTTGTTTCTAGTAAAAGTAAGTAAAATCACTTTTAGTTAAGGTGTAGATCTCACTTGGATTTGATAGGGAGAGTGCATAAATTAAAACCTATATATCTAATTCACACTCCCGCGCACACATAAATACGCGCGTGCGATGGCGCACACACATATGTATGTATGTATATATATATATATATATATATATATATATATATATATATATATATATACACACTCATATATACATATTTATCTTAATTATATCGGAATAAAAATACATAAAAGGATACATATGTACACATACAAACACACACCCACATACATACATGATGATGATTACAACGTCTGGTCAGATGAGTGCCATGCCCTCAGACACTTAAAGTCCATGAGCTCAAAAATGACTATTTTTCTAGTCCTACCGGTGAAGTCACACGCTCAAGCAGGCATGACACTGAAGAGAGTCATTGAGATCAATTATTACATGCTTCCAGCATTTCAAGCCTCCACGCGTCACAACTTTTTCATCGCTACAGGACCATTTTTATATACACATACATGAGGGATTATCTATACACATATCATGTTAAAGAGTCTTAGCTTTGTATGGCAGCTAAGTCTCTCTCTCGGTTCAAAATGTTGAGATCCAACAACAAGCAAGAGCAAGATAGCCAGCAACAAGTTAAACTGCAGACTAGCTTAATGTAAATACTGATCTCCCGCTTTGTTTTTTTTAAATCAGAGATTTGCTTCTACTAGAAAGGTTGCCTTCACCACGGCTTACGGGACCCCTCTCCCTCCCCCCCACACACATACACACGTTGCTAGTTGGCCAGTGACGTCGAAAAAGGGTTAATTCGCCCTTTGGGAGGTGTTGTTCTTAATCCTTAAGGGAGACCAGCCACCCTCCTCACCAGACAAGTCTGGTGGGGGAACCAGTTTAGTCGCCGGTCACCCGACCATGAGGCAGGTAGTACTGGGTTTCATGGTACCAGTAGCATATGATATGACGTGACACAAGTATTATATATATATATATATATATATATATATATATATATATATATATATATATGTGAATGTAGTACGGCAAGTTTAGATAATACTTACAGTCGCTGTACTAAAACGCTCCCTCAGAAGAATTAGTATGAAACTAAAAAGTCATATAAAATTCTTAACATAATATTATAACATCCAGAATTCAAATAAATCACACCATTGATAGACACTGATATAAGTGCTTCTTTTAAAACTGCGTAAGATTTATAATATTTGTTTTCCTTTACGAAACCCTAAACCCTAACCCTAAACTTATTTCACAAAATTTATAATATGACCTCACTATACATATACATACATACGTACATATATTACATTTCCCTTCTCAGAAAATTGATTTTACCGAAAACATGTTTTAATCATGTTACTATTTAAAATTAGCTTGGCTATGCATGTTCAATAATGTTATTTTAACATGTTGTTTGATGTTCAATGTGATAATGGAAACATTTCAGATCTGCAACCGATTTCTAATTAGCAGAATTCTTATTCTATCCCGTCAGTAAAATACATTTTTTCTGATCTAAATAAACCTTCCAACGTCTAACGTGTAAAAAAAAAACCTTCAGCGTAGCATTATACTTGTAAGAAAACTGCACTACAATGTTTCATGCAATTACTTTTAGTAATACTTTATATATTTTGTTACGATATAAGCATTCGCTAATTATTTTCAATGAAATGAATAATTATTTACCTAAACAGTACATTATATTTTGAATCTAAATTACCTACAATCATTATATGGTAAGGGATACCATTCATGCTTTTTTTTTTTTCAGCAAGTGAATATTCAAGTTAGGAACGGTGATCTCTAAAAGATCGTTAGTTTCCAAATGTAACTATTGGTAATCACTGTTATTTTTTGCATCATCGTATGTATCAGATCCGTCTGTATTTTCCCCCGCGTTTGCCTTTAAACCATCCACGATTGTATTACATATCTTCAACTTGCACAAGTCAGGGACACTGTAATCGATATAAAAGTATTTTGGATAGATCAAGACGAACGTGTATTAAAGCTTAAAACTGAATTACCTATAACTCAACTTCCAAATGTTAAATGCTTCAATTTATGAAAAAGAAATAAAGTGTATGAAAAATTGTTTTACATAATCATTCTATTTATAGATATACCCATGTTGAATGAGGTGATTTTTTTCTCCAATTTTCACCGACAGTATTCATTCTATGAGAGATTATGAAACTGGGCACTGATCGACTTGCCCTTCCTCTCTTCCCTCTTCGCACGTTGCTGATTTAGACAATGGCTGACCGATTTGATCTTTGCTGTAAACGAGGAACATCGAAATTACATGAATTGTCTTCGAACACACGTGTACACACTACTAGCAACTTACCGACATACTTTCACCTGGCCATCTACAGTTATTATGCCTCCTCTTATAGATCATCATCGTTACTACTTCTCCGCTAAGTGTGCTTATTTCCCTCTCAGTTTACTACGATTATATCACTCTTAATCAATATGAGAAACGATCTCCGACTTTTGAATATTGTTCAATTATATTCAATAACTGAAATTGCCGCCATTAAAAGGCATTATTAGACTTATATAATCTTAGAACCTTCAATAAATACAAAAACATTTAAAATAAAGTAAATGGAAAGAGGCTTTTAGTATTTTTCGAAAAAAATGTAGCAATAAAAATTCAAAGAAGAAGGATATTTTCAAAATCCAACATATTGCACCGAGTACGTGCGTAAACTGACTTAATGCTAGTACTTTCACAATAACAAAAAAAAAGGATTTTTTCTGTATAAGAATAAAAAAAAACAAGCAAACTTAGCCTTGATTATTAAATAAAAATGTGGTTTATCAGCTGTTTACTCTGAAGCTATGGGATTAAAAGTCAACTGTTAAATTCATGTCGCTCTAGTGGAAAACACCACTTCGCGGATAACAACATATAGACACAATCGACCAATTTCGGTGAAACATAATACGATAGTGTAAAATGAAAATTTCGCTTAGTTATAGATTCAAGCCAGCCTAATTACCTCGTTAAAATATATTTAAATAGACTAACACCGCAACTAGTGCATCATATAATATGATTTTCATGTAGTTCATTTTTTTTCTGTTTACATAAACGTAACAATTGGATAGTAATGTTATATTATACAACAATAATGTTATTTGCAATCTAGAGGGTGATAATCAAGGAAGGAAGCAATATGAAGCGTATCGCATACTCTCGCAGGAGCTCTGTTTCTTTTTTTATTTATTTATTTTTTTGCGAAGAAATCTCGTTGCACCATCAAGGGAAAGCAGTCGAACTGGGTCTGATAAATGCATTTACAGAAAAAGAGTGTTCATTTAATGATCTGCAAACTTGGCAAAATTATTAATTGACATTTACCAACAATTAGTGTCCGACTGCCAACGATTCTTTTCTTAAAATTCTTTTTAAAAAAATGGGCTAGATATTCTGTATTGTTTGAATGAATTATTGAAGATAAATACTCTGATACAAAACAGATTTAATTTATAATGCCACGGTTATGAAAAAAGAATTGTCATACGATTGAATATTAATCTGCGCTTTTTACAGGTTATATGGCCCTTTAGATATTATACCATATTTTTGTAAGGAGCATAAAGATATACTTAACAATGTTTTGATTGCGTATTAGGACAGTAGGAAACATCACATGAGTTAAATTATTAGTAATAAGTTTCGATATACTTAAACCTGCTAAGTCGCCATTACTATTCCTTTTACAGAACAGTAAAAAAAAACCCGGCTTTAACGGTATTTGCCACAGCGTGTAAAATATCGCCTACCTCATGTTGTTTTTTAAAGCTCACTTTTTATTGCTATTTTCTAAGTCAAAATATACCACTATAAAAATTATTGTTGCAAGGTTTTGATTTTGTCAGAAGTTTAAGATCTTTAATCAAGTGACACTTTCCCTTGTTTGAAACGATTTCTATAAATAATGTGCTCAAGAATCCTTGCTTTCAGTCCTGAGCCATTTCAAAAGATTACTATTCTTCTTGTTAAATGAACCTCATTATTGCAGTCTGAAAAAATATTTTATTGTTACATAACGAAAATTTCCGTACTCTCCCCGATCTCCATGTAGACATTTAATTAAAAAGGTATGTCTTAATTAAAAGTCATACCGCTTTCTTCAGAGAACACTAACAGTCGATTTAATACAATTTCGGTTACAATACCTTATTGTTAATTTGTATACTTTGATCGTTTAATTATCATTCGTTGATTAACTCAACCTTTTCAACAACATAGGAAGGTCATTTATTTGCCAATGATCTTCGAAAAAAGCTGCAGGTCAAATATATTATAGAGGCACATAAAAGGAGAACAGAATGTACTCGTTGAAGAATTGTGAGACCATTTCTCTACGTATCTTGTTCGTATCATAATTATGATCACATTCTTTAATAAGTGGCACTTTCTCTTCGCGGGTCTGACCTAATACCAAGGTACGTTTCTTAGACTCAGATTATCACGTTATTTTTTATCATCTGAATATCATACGTTTATCGATAATACATCCTGCTAATCACTAGTAAATTTCTCAGGACCAAATTATCACCACCAATTTCAGAATAACTACTGCACCCAATCTGTTGCAACAGTATTTTTATAGATGTAATGCATGATCAAAATTCAACAAGGTGTTTGTACACCATTTAAAAAAAATGAAATGTACGCATACAATGACCTTTGCATTCACATTTAATATATATATATATATATATATGTATATGAGAACAAGTAGTTAATAAAACATACGTTAAAAAAAAATTTAATGAATATATATATATTTAAGCACACATATATATACACACACACACATATATATACATATATATATATATATATATATATATATATATATATATATATATATAAGTATATCTGATATAGTGCACACAGTTTTTGAAGCCATACACGGGAAAGAATTTTAAGCTTGTTATCATTTTGCATAATTCTGACTAGTGTTCCTCTTTGCATGTTTGTAAATTAAAGTTTCGGCTCTAGAATTGTTAAAGTTCTAATTCGGGTGTCAGGTCGGAGTTATAAAACTATATGCAATTTCACAAAGAAAATATCGCGTAATAAATATGTGTTAAATAATAATCAATGATAATTAACAGTTGTCTAGAGGTAAGAGGTTCAATACTTACTACGAGTTATATTAATGAAACAATTATTACGTACTTAATTCTACTATCGGATAATAGATTATTCAACGAGACAAAACATTATAAGCCATTATTAAATAAGAATTACAGTCCGAAAATTATTACAGATTCCAGTTTAGCGTAGACCTCATCTAGGCTGAGGAGATGCGCCTGAAAAAGGTCGATATTTACATCGGCATAATTGAGTGTATAATTTAATATATAAAGTGTATTCTGAATAATTTTAATAGTAGATATTTTACATCCCTACTATAAAAAAATTGAAGCAATGAGTTTTTACATGTCGATTATATTTATGTGAATCCAGTTATGTAAATTCGTTTGAAGTCGCATCTTTATTTTCAAACTATTCTGACTTCTAATCATTACACAATGCATACTTGTGTTCGAACGTGGTAGATAAACAATTTATGTTGTTTAAGGTTTTCTCGCAGATGATAATTATATGATCGTGAATAAAAGTATCTAAATTTAGAATTTTATACATGGTCGGCGTTTTTACTGTTTTTTCCCTACAATGCAATCAATCAACTAACTTATTGAAAGGCTTACAATTTTGCATATGCTTTTTTTTATGTAAAAGCCTACATCAGAGAAGAACACAAATAAGATCATAAATAAAATTGCGCGAATGTCTTAACTGAAATATTATTACATCTGTTGATAATATATGAACGGACAATTTTTTCCCGCCATGAATAATGTAAGAACACACGAGGAGCGTGCAATAAGTAATGCCCCCAATCCATTTCCCATAGGAGTAGAGCAACGAAACTTGGCACAGTTATTAGTTTTTTTCTCTACATAGGAACCACCCAGAGTTATGCATTTCTCCCATCGCTTCATGCAGCTCTGGAGACCGTTTTTATAGAACACTCCAGGTTGGGCCTCCAACCACGACGGGACTTCAGAAATGAAAGCTGCATCATCTGGGGAACGCTTTACGTTCAAAAACAACTTCATGCCTGGGAAGAGGTGAAAGTCAGAGGGGGCAAGGTCAGAAAAGTAAGGAGGATGGGGAAGGATTTTATAACCACACGCCCGTGCTTCTGATCTGGTGACATGCAGGTTTTGGACCGGCGCCTTGTCCTGCAGGAGGAAGGTATCTTTGCTGATCTTGCCCCGCCTCTTGATTTTGATAGCTTCCCTTAATTTCCTCAAAAGTGAAGCATAATCGGCTTCTGTAATTGTGGTACTCTTTGCCAGGAAATCTGTCATCACTACTCCGTCCTAGTCCCAGAAGACTGTGAGCATGACCTTGCCAGCGGAGGGCTGCACTCTGTCCTTCTTTGGAGATGGTGAGTCCTATTGCTTCCACTGCATTGACTGGGCTTTGGTCTCTGGATCATAGTGATGGACCCAGATTTCATCCTGTGTAATCAGGCTTTTGAAAAATCTTGATTCATCTGCTTGACACATCTCCAAATTCATCCTCGGTCACTCGACGCGTTCTCGCTTCTGGAATGGTGTGAGCAACCTGGGAATCTATCTGGCAGACACCTTATGCATATGCAAATGATCATGATAGTTTCCACAGACCCTGTAATAATCTTGACATCTTGGACTATTTGGCGAATAGTAATGAGCCGATCTTCCAAAAATGCAGCCTACACTTGGCGAACAGATGGCAGAAGGGGGCGACCACATCTGGGAGCTGTTTCCACAGACTTCCGGCTATGTTTGAATTCACGATGCCAGCATTTTACTAGTTCATATGATGGGGCATTATCACCATAAGTTTCTTTCATTTCATCAAAAGTCGCCTGTGGTGTGCGTCCGTTCAAATACAAAAACCGGATCACTGCTCGACATTCAACAAGCTCCATTTCACACTTAACTCAGTTCAAACACCTGTAAAACAAAAAACGCAATTAGTTCAGAGCTGTAATTTGCCACATAACCCGTAGAGATATAAATCATTGCACATGCAAGATTTCAGCTAGATAAGACAACTGTACGTATGACAGGGGTATTACTTATTGCACGCCCCTCGTATGTACAATTAACCAAATAGAATTGATAATTTAATTGTAGTCTTTAATAACACACACATACATAAAGTTATCGTGAAATATAGAAAATACGTTTTCGTTATAAACTCTACAAGCATAATCATATATCATAGTATTAAAGTGGATGTTTAGTATGTTGTAGTCGAAACTGCGTTATACATTACGGCCTTCTCGCACATGTTTTTTTCAGATCGTGACATCTATCTGGCGTTCTGCTTCGATTGGGTTCTGTTTTCGACAATTAGTTCGCCAGAAATCGCGCTATTTCTGTAGGTTTAATTTGTCCAACCGAAGCATCACTTCTGGAAATAGCTAAAGTGCTTACTCAACCAGATCTGCTTCTGGGCTTACTGATAAAGCAAGTTAATAACTTGTTGCATAAGTGTGTTTACCGGGGAATAGCGACGGCGCTATACTCGCTTTTTTGCACGCACAGGGTGCTCATTCTAGCCAACTTACAATATTATGTTACATTATCCGTGGTGAGAGTGAGATAAGTACCTATATTACGGTATACAAACTAATATTTGCCGATGTAGAATAATAAGGATAATTGTCTAATTTTAGTAGTAATTTCGATCTCATGATGCACACATCTTTAGAGATTGTTTGCGGTGCCACGCATTGTAGGACTGGACCAACAAGCCTGATTCCACCACATTCTTAAGGCTGGTGTTAAAACGAGTTCTCGTACTATTCATACAGAACAAATGAGTTTTATATTCATCTAAACTTTGATAAATAAACGCTACTAGTGAGTTAGTGAATGTCAATATTATCATAGGTGTCTTTCTTACATAGAATAGTAATATTTCAGTTAGATTATACTGGCTTCTGCTATAATGGCAGTTATATAGCAACATAAACCAATGTGTGATAACGCACTCGTATGGATTTTATGTTTTTCTTGGTCTGATTTTCTTTCAGTCTGTTCATCATATGATCGCAAAGTACTAAATCCGTCTGGCTGAAAACTTCTATACCCATTTGTTATGATAAGCTGCAACTAAGAAAATATCGAGATGTTCATTCGATGCACAGTTTGGTATTAAAAGTAATTCATAAGATAAGTATTCAATGCAAGAATAAGCACACAATCAAACACATTTAACTATCAATTTTGAATAAATGCTCATTCTAAGTCAACTCTAAAATTGGCGTAAACAGAAGGAATGATCAAAAATGTTATATAAATTAAACAAGTTAGAGGAAGCAACGCACATGGAAACTTATGAGAAACACATGCATTTTACAAAAAACACGTACTTGCTACACCTGTGTTATCTCTGGTGAGCAAGCAAGAAAACAAATCAGTCAACAATGTCTTTTCTACGTAATATTTGATTTTCATATATTGGTGGTTGTTCCTGTCCTCTTGATTTTTTGGTTGTATCCTCCAGTGCATTAGATCTAGTGTTTATACGTACACCATTCAGAAATGGAAACACTAGAAAACTTGTCATCAGTTTAAATTTTTATTAAAAAGATAATATTCGTTCCAAGCAAAAACTAAAAATGCATACTTTATAAAGGATAGTCTTACATAACCATTTTTATTACTTGTTTCCCTTACTCTTAAAGTCAGTAGACTAACGAAACATGCGTCTGAAAAAATTATCCTTAGTATCTACATTTTCGGTCCGTGTTGTCTCTTCATCCCTAACAAATCTCTGTGCTGGACACGTGACGCAATTTTTATTTAATAATTAAACATGCTTCCCGCGTTTGGTTTTCTACGGATCTATCCTTTACATAAATTGACTCACCTGTCGTGTAAACTGAGTTGACGCCTACTCGCCGTAAGACCGTCCAGACGCGCATCTAATGAAACACTCACGATATTCATACTTACTGACAATGTCTGACTAGCGGCGAACGATCCCACTGTATAACAAAACTTGCTAAACTTGTATCTGTTGTTAACAATAAAAACGGCTTAATATATCTAACTATCTATCTATTTTTCTATATCTTTTTCTTAATAAACCGTGAGTATCGCTTTATTGCAGGTCAATATTTTTATTTTTATTTTAACATTGTTATGAAACCCAGAGAAGTTAATTTGGAAAAATACAAGGTGCTTTATGTCCCTGATTTTTGTGGAATTTTTACAAATATTTTGAGAATTACGCTTTTTTTCTCATTTCTGGTAATTTAAAGTGTGTATTCTTTTAATGCACATCTCTCAAAACGCCTAGAAAGGATCGATTGACAGTTACTGGCAAAAGCAATGTGTTGTTGCTAACCTTGCAGAATTTTTCTCACTTGTAGATCTAGTAAAGAAGCTTGGAAGAGATCGAAGAGCATTGTCTTCATTCGTTGAAAACACAAACATCAAAAGAAGGAAGGACAAAAAAAAAAAAAAGAAAGCCAGATTCTGCTTGTCATGTTAGAAAATTCGCCGTCATCTTATCAAGCAGCCGGACAGCAACCGCGCTGTTATTTTTGACAAGGCTGGAATACATTTCTTTTCCAAAAAGACACGCTGCAATGTCATGAGCGAATTAGCAAGAAGCATTAAGTCCATAGCAAAACCTGTTTTATACAAAATTCATTAGGAAAAATAAGTTTGGCTTACGCTCAGAAATACATTAAAATCACGTTTGAAAATGTTTTTCTCACCAAGGATGGACCAGATGGGTGAGCAAAAGTTTGGAGTCCCCTTGGATTTCTTACCCCTCATCGATCCCTTGTCAAGAGGGGGGTGGAGGTGTAATATTTTTGGCTGGCACAATCTGCGATGAACTAATTGGCCCATTTCGAGTGCCAGAAGGTGGCAATCTGACAAGCCAGTCTTTAAAATCAGCATTTGTCACCATGGCTTGATGAGCTTCAATTGGCGCGTCACCGCATATTGATTTTTATGCACGACAATGCGCCAAACACTCAGCTTAGGCTACGGCATCCTTGGTTAACTCATTCGACATTAGCGGAGAAAATTTGATGACATGGCCACCTTGTTCTCCGGATATAAACCCAATTAAGCAGCTCTTTTCAATAATAACATGAAAGTTCATGAAGAAGGTGATACATTTTCGTCGAAGGATGAACTTTGAAGGAGGATTTTGGAAGTTTCCCATAGCATCACATCATCCCTAATCTGCCTATTATCATGAGTTGACAAGAGGCTATTCGAGGAGATTTTGAAGCATAGAAGTCATTATGTTGATGAATAAATATTTCCTAAAAAATGTTAAATTCATTCTTGCTTTTTTTTGTTAACATTGTTACTGGATATGTTCTTTATTTCATATAAATAAAATTATGAAGTAAGAATATTGGTTTATTACAAACATATACACGTGAAATCAAGTGATACGCACCTTAAATAGCCAGATAATAGAAAATTTAACATACTTTTCAAAATATTCCTTAAAATTCCACAAATATCATGCAAATAAGGCACCTCGTAATGCTCCCCCAGTGTACCAAATTTTACGTCTTTGAGTTCAATAGCAATTTGAAAAGTAAAAGAAAATATTGACCTGCAATAAAGCAATACACATGGTGTTTATATAATACCAGGTACACACACACACACACATATATATATATATGTATATATATGTGTGTGTGTGTGTGGGTGTGTGTAAAATCCACTAATTTCTCTTAACTCCATTCGTTTATTTTTATATTCAAACTAAATTCTCAAGTAATATAGTAATTGCTTTTATATGGGGAGATACATATATGATAGGTGTAAACAACAGCCAGTGTTAACATCACAAGAAAACTATTTGCACGTCATGAGATAAGGATGAAAATCAGTTGCAATTAAAATGTCTTGTTTACTCAAACCAACATTGTTATTATTATCACAAGTGACATATGATGGCTACAAAGATAAAATAAACGGAAATCCGAACCTGCCATATGTCATTGGCTTAAGTATGTTATTGACTTACTTAATTACGTTTACTTCGTAGAATAGTCCGTGCATCTTTATTTAAATAACAATATGGAACATCTTTTAAATAACTTGTCCGTTTTTGGGGTCTCCATGTGACTTCATATTTGGAAAGCATTTTGTTCGAGTCGAGATATGTTATTCTGTTCTGTTTGGGGCTGGAATTAGTATATTCTAGTATCCCCGCCAATCTTTTCATGCTTAACGGTTAATACATGTCCAAAACATATCGACTGGAAGTCAGATTTCTATTACTCGTAAGATTAATAACATACACAATTCTAATCTTTTTTCAAATTCTTTTTATAATGTCCAAACTAAGAAATACATCATTTGTACGATTTCTTGCAAGAGGAAACTATGGGGTTCAGTTTAGATAAATATCACCATTTACTGCGAAGTGGGGTTTTAGCAGATATTCAACATGATAACTGATAGGAAATTCGCAACATTGTGGATATAATGGGTGTCCGATTCAAGGAAACATGATATACTTCCCTAAAAAATACGTAATAAACAATGCCTTTATTTCCGGATTGATCTTCGGTGTGTTTATCGTGCGTATCGTTTGTGATAACATATTCAAATCTTAAACGTTGGATATGTACGAACCATGAACATACAGTATTACGGAAATCCGTTGTTCATCTATTTTTTCTTGATTTGCTCGGTTATCGAGCATAAGATAGATAAGCAAAAATGTAACCATTAAAACTTATAAAAGTCATTGTCGAATATTCCATAGAAATATTTGTCTATTACATTTATCAAATTTACTCGTAAAAATTCGCATGCAAAATCTACGGATGGTAGACCGCTGTCCTAGCATCAATCGAAGTAATCATAATTCGTTTAATTACAACAATTGGTTCTATGTATTTTGCGAGCATTTGTTGAAAACAACATTGATTATCGCAAAACTGAACCAGGGATTCGTAAATATCTTAATGTATTTACTTTTGTAATGAATATAAAAACTATTACAAAGTTTTGTAAGTTTATATTATATTTTTGCTTATTTGCTGAAGGTATTTAAAATTAATGATTATGAAAAATATGCCAAAAAGATAAGAAGGCTCAGCTATTTCTTTAGCCTTTCGAATAATCATGTAAATGTTGGTTTTAAACTAATTAGTGTGAGCCTTATGATTTGTTTAATAATGTTCGCTTTATGACGATGTTGCCCCATTATTTATGTTTTACTTTAAATATTAAATCAAAATAGTTTGTATTTTATTTCTGTGTCCGTCTATCTTGTGAACGTCTCTTTTAATTTTTTGTATTCGATCAGGTCTGAAGAGGAATTAAGTTGATATGTCTGACACACTGAATTAACCTCTCTAGTCCATGTAATCTACACACATATAAACATAAATATATAAGGCTGATAAATCACAGATTTTGTACAATATTCTTGCTTCCAAAAAATAAAAGAAGCGTAAGCGAATATGACTCTGGGTTCATGCATGATTTCCGGGTCAGGCGGAATATAGTTACTAGCTAGAGTGACACAGCTTCACGCTGGGGGATTTTCTGATGCAAATAGAGCATTGTCATGTATTTTCTTTTTTTTCTGTTACAAAATGCGTATCATATCTAACACTGCGAACAATTGATTGATCGCTGGCTCAGTCATGTGGCATTTATGACATACTTTACTCTATTCTAGGTGTTATATATATATATATATATAACACTAAAAATAATGAGTCTGTATATCTACTTCCCAGCTGTCCGCTATACTTATTGTAAATTTACATATAATGAGAAATGTTGATTTCTACTGCCAAATAATGTACATGATATAAGAGTTAATAGTATTATTTTAGTCTTAACAAAATTCCAATATAAACATTGTTTTGTATATAAGAAAAACAGATGTTAAAAGTTTATATTTTATAACTATGTTACAATATTTACCTAAAGGAGCATAAACTTTTAGTGATTTAATCGAGGGTAACTCCCTTTTGTAATAGGCATTTATCAAATTTACTGAGACTAATAAACGCCAGAAATCAATAATACAATATGAACACGGTTATTTTTCGAAATGGAAATAGCGTGGCAAGATAGATGATATTTATTAAATAATTCATATTATTATATGTATTCCTTAGTCAAAATATTTTTAATCTAGAATATTATAAAAATACATCGAATGGTTTTCGAAATGATACCAATAGTATAAAACTTGTAAAAGTATATTTGATGTGTATCTGGTGAAATATTTCGGAGATGTTGCATACGTTTATGTATATATGCATTTATACCGTATATAAAAAAAATATTAATTTCCAGTGTAATGTTGTACGTTAGTATAGGCGAAATGGTTAAAGTTCTTGTTATGGCTTGCAATAAGCAACAAAGAAAACAGAACAACGGAATAGAGTTTAACCAATGTATTACTGGAGCAACAACGTAAAAAGGTTACAACTGAAAAGAGTAGTAAACGTTACCGAGCGGGCGAGGGTCGCTCTTGTGTTTAATCAACACCTGTGATCAAAAGGTCTATGCTTTATGTAATGGATAAAACAGTCCATTTGGAGGGAGATTTCCCCACAACAGTTCTCAATTACTATACATAAATTATCTTAAAATAAGCACATGCAATCGTCAAGTTATTCTCTCAGTTCTACTGAAACATTTCATACTTAATTCATAATGCTACATATATACAGTAAATCCTTACTTCAGTCAATCCTATATCAAGCTGAATTAATAAATATATTTCGTGATGAGAAGATCGCAATATTTTTCTAGACCCCGATACAATTATGTATTCCGTGCTAAATTCCCGATTTCGATTCTTTATAAATCTCTAATTATTTAACTAAAGATTTCTATTCAATGACTTCGTAAAAAAAACTTATTTTAAGTGTGTAGATATTTTCTTAAACGTCAAAACACACTTTTGAAGGATGATCCATCGTTTTTAGCTTTAATGGTATTCTAAAATCAATAAATATTTTACTTTAAACAAAATTAAATAAAATAATCTTTTTTGC
Organism: Euprymna scolopes; assembly: GCF_053919585.1. NCBI lineage: Eukaryota > Metazoa > Mollusca > Cephalopoda > Sepiida > Sepiolidae > Euprymna > Euprymna scolopes. The sequence goes on from NC_136494.1 coordinate 79,254,629, forward strand.
ATCAGAAAACAATCATCAATTTTTTTCGATTCTGATTAATCGTCCAAATAATTATATATATATATATATATATATATATATATATATATATATATATATATATATATATATATATATACTGTACTAAATGACCAGGTGTATATGTTTGTGAATTTATTATGTTTGGAAATATACGGCGTGGTCCTGAGAAAGTACATGTATGCGACAAAAATATATATAATTACATTAACTTCAGTAATGGTACGTCTTTATCTGTCATCAGCAGGAATATATAAAATAATCACAAAATCAATTGTCAAGATTTCATAGCATACCTTGTCACAGGTTAATAACTCCGCAAAAACAATATTACAGTATTATGTATGGTTGTTCGTATTATTTGGATTTATCGGATTACTCTTCTCATCTTGATTGCGATCTTCATAACGTATCGACCTTCTTCAGGTGTATCATGTCGTATTTGGGAGTGTTTCTGTCAAACTCGGGATGTGGACGGAATTTCGAACGAAACCCTATATTTATTTCACAGGGAGTAGCGTGCTTTTTTTCCGGCAACCATAACTTGATAGATGTCCTAAGTAATTATAATTGTATTTTTCGGTCTCCCATACTGAGGATTGAACTTTCAACATTTCAGGAGAATATCACCTTTTAAAATTGATTTTTCGAGTACTATCACCTCGGCCCCACAGGTCTTTGCGAACAATTCTACCACGAATTTTAGGAGCCTTAAACATATTTTTATTTCTAGTTGTAAATATCACTATTTATTACTAAGTATATCTATATAGTAACGTATATCTATCTCTCTCCTATTTCTCTCTCTCTCTTATATATATATATATATATATATATATATATATATATATATATATATATATATATATATATACACACTAATGTATTTATTCATTACTTGTATATATTTTAAGTTCTGGTTCATATATCGTATTAAATTCTATACTGGGTCTACTTAGTAGTTGGTTATTCCCTGGCATATGTGATGCTTCTTATAATCGTTTACTCGCCACCGTTTCTCTCAGTCTAAAAGTTTTATTTCGTCCCATAATCGTAGATGTTTCCCTTTTCCTTCCAGATATGAACATTTTAGTCACTCCACGTACTGTATCTTTTTGATGCTCTTCTAACGGTACTTTCAGTAGATGGTTCGTATCACGTCTGCATAGTTTTCTACATTTACCTGGGATTTCATATACACAGTTCTTAGTCATCGTTTTCTTCTGTAGATTTTTTTCTCACAAGCTGTTTCCAGAGATTTGAATCACGCGTAAATACTCTCCTGATTTCATATGGATTACATATTCGTTGAAGGTTTTCAGACAAGCCCTTCGTATATGGTATACAAAATGCCGTGCATTTCTAAGATGTGTCCTTCTGTGTCTAGTCCTGATTTTTCGGAGTTGATGCCATACTCTCCTAATAGTTATTTCGGTGGAGGATCTCTCTCAGACTGTTCATCTTTGCTTGATATACATGATGTCAGTACATATTGTTTTTGCACGGTGTTGTATGCAATGGACGATTCCTTTCTTTACATTATACGGACGGTGGACCGCAGACCAGTGCGGATTATCAGCACATCTAGGAACAATAATTTCTTTTCTTCTTTTTTTCATCGTAAACTGTATAGTTGGACGGATCGAGTGTGTATTGTCAGGTAACGTTCAAACATCATCATATGATGAGTATGAATGTGTAACGTACACATCGCAATTACATTATTGGCTTTAGTGCTGTTGATCCTAATGCCATTTTCTCAAAATATTTCATGTATGCATTGGATCATAGCGGGGATAATGGTGATCCCATCGCCAGACCGCATTCCTGCCAATATGTATCAGATCCCATCACGAAATCTTTGTAGTTTCTACACAGGAGGTCAAAATATCTATTATATTTTCAATTCGGATGCAAGTGCGTTCTTTCAGTGACACATCTGATGTCAGTTTATCCCGTATTACTGAAAGAGTCTCATTAGTGAGTATTTTTGTGAATAGACTCACTAGATCTAAACTCACCATATGGTTGGAATAAATTTTTATTTCCATGAGTTTATTGGTGCATGATAGACATTTGCCGAGGATTGAGGTGATTATATCTATCAGGAATCGGACCAATTGATGGCATGCTGAACCTCGAGCACTGACAATGGATCTTAATGGAATACGGTCCTTCTGGATCTTAGGGAGGCCGTATAGGTGTGGTAGCTTGTTGTAGTGTTCTAATTACCGTTTGTATTTTGATAATGACATGAGATCCTTATTCTTACTGAGGATCTGTGACAGGTTCTTTTCCGTTTTCAAGGTCGGATTTTTTTAAAGCTTTTCAGTAGCCACCAGATCCTATTGAAGCTGCCAATCTTTTGGAATATTCTGCTATATCTATTACTACTTTAGCATTGCCTTTGTAAACTGGTAGTATTATGATATCACTGTCAACGTGCAGGGACTTGATAGCCAATACTTCTCCCCTTGAGGTTTTCGGTTTTGGAATTCTCGAATGCTTGTATCACACTCCACTTTAGTTCATCTCCTTGTGTGTTGGGTTTATTCAATGCAGCATCCTCTATTGGAGCTATCATTTGTAAGTATGAAATACGCTTTATAGTAAAATTCAGAAAGAGTGTGTACGATGTTGAAATATTTCACCTTGCAATTAGACATAAGTAATGTTGAATTGGAATACGACTTCATATTTATACAACACTCACTATATTTTTCGAATCAAACAGATAATATGTGTCTCTGGAAACAGAGAATGCACGCGTTGGTTGACGCTATTTTTATGTTTCTTTTAAATCGGAACTCTTTTTACTAGTTAATACTTGAATAGTATGCTGTATCCTGTTGTATTTATTCACAAGTAAATGTCATAATTATTACGTGTAATCAAAATGAATTGTTATATTGAATTAAACAGAATATACTGTTATACTCCTGTTAAAATTGATTCCTCTTTATTTATCTGAACATATCTAAAAATATCCATGAGCAGATAATTTCCGGGTCCAATTTTTTATGCTTACGAACACGCGTGTACGTAGATTACTGTTTTAAAAATAATAAATAAATAAAAATGTTATATACGTCCAAACAAATTAAAAGGGCGACTTTCTAAGTAAATAAAAAAATGAGCTTCGAGGCGGAGCCAATATATACCGTATGTATCGCTTGAAAAAACAACAATAGCAAATCTATACATATATATACATATATATACATATATATACATATATGTACATATATATACATATATACACATATATATACATGTATGTATATATATACATATATATACATATATATACATATATATGCATATATACATATATACATATACATATATATATATAAGCATGTTAATTGTAGTATTTTTCTATAAATATGATATACTGAAAACATTGTATATAACATAATTTTAGAGCTTTTTAATAATTAGGAAACCTATATATAATTAGACTTTCGTTGATAATGTTAAGTAAGAATTACCGTTTATAGGCCAACTAAGAATATCTTACTTCATTTCACATCGTAAATCTAAAATAATCAATATTACTCTAAGGAGTAACTATTTATGAAGAAAACGTTTATTCAGATTTTTATTGGTAAACGGCGCCATTTTGATACACTTGTAATTTTAAAGTAAACAGACATTTTATTCGTAAGAAATAACTCCATTTGTGTCAAAGGATCATTTTCAGAGCCATTAATATACTGCTATACATTTTCTTTTTAATTTGCAATATTTATATCGCTTGTATATCTTCCTCTCCGGTTGGAATGGACTAAAAATAGAACTGACATGACCATTTAGTTACAAAACTGTTGGTCCTAAAAGCAGATTTAAATAATTTGCATAAGATTATTCTGTCTTTTATTCATATTTGATTTCGAAAACGGAACATTCGATCATAGAAACAATAGAAATGTTGTTGACTGATTAATCAGAAAGAAAACTAATTTATTCATTGACCTAATACAATAACCGTTCAATGGTACAACTTAGAGTTCAGGATATAACGAATATGAACATTATAAAAAAACAATGTATCGTTCATTATTTATACAATGTTTGATATATCTCCCAGCGGTCGCCTAATCGTACACTTGTATCGCCAGATCATGATCGTGTTCGCCATCTTTGTGTCGGCTCGTTTGTAAGAGTTTCTGCCTCAAAGGAAAGTATTATGAAAATATTTTGGAATATTACTGGATAAACAGTGCCGACAAATTCAGACTCGATTGTTTTATTATCTATCATTACTAGCATTATTACTAATAGTATTCCGACTACAAATTATATACAAATAAAAGCAGACTGAATGACGATTACTTTTCATCTAATTTTGATATACAAATATAGTAAATTTCTTATCATCTTTGGTAGAATCTTTGTTCTTTCCAGTAAGTCTGACGACCCTCTATTTCTATCACAGCAATCATCCTCATTGGCATATCCATTATCATTAGTATTGCTATAATTCACTCACTCGGAGTTTTCACACAGATAAACATAAAAAAAATTCTATGAGAACAACCTACGGTATCTCGTAAAATGTGACTAACAAATCTTTCCAGATTTCCAATATTGTTATATAGTGGGGAGGTAAATTCGATATTAAAATAGTTATATATGTTACAAGTGAGGTGGGGAGAGGTTGTAAACGTCTAAATTATATTATTGTTGTTTAGCAAGGGGATATGTTATCGACGTATAAACTGAGTCCTATTGTATAAACGAATTATCTCACGAGTATATATTACAGTTCATATTTACATAAGGTATACTTTTTGTATAAGAAGAGAATATATGCTTTATAACTGTCGTGCTTTAAGAGTTCTTCTCGCTTCACTGAACTCCGCGACGAACCATAAAATGACCAACAACATCCAATTGAGACATCTGTTTATTCTTTTTTTGTGAAACCACAGAATACTTTATATTTTTATAATATAAATTTACTTCAGTTGCGTGCATTTCGTCTACATGCTTATTTTTACAGCCTCATTTCCTGGCCGTTTGTTCACTCCCATGACCATACTACAACTCCCTCGACTGACTAAACTTCCCGACCCCCTGACCTCAGTTCCGTGATGTCATCCTTTAAAAAACACACGTATCTCTAACGTTTGACCATTACACGTCTGTCTCTTGAAGGTTATTTTGTTTATTTAACCAAGCTAGTTTATGTAAACATCTTCAGCCATAACCCGTTGCTAGACTTTACTCTATAAACGATATAAAACTCCCAATAGCAACTTTTTAAAGAATATCATTGAACAGAGAGAGGAGTAGATACATAGACAGATAGATCGATAATAATTAATTAACTTTTAACAGTGTTAATTATCTAACAGTATTCCAATAGCAAATAAATCTGCCTTATCGCATCCCCCTGTTTAACATTTATTTCTAATTGGTATCGATCGTTACTTCTTATTGGAATATACGTAACAATAAGCCATCTAAGGTCCCAGTCATCTTCGCAGTCATAGAGTCAAGGATCTGACTCATACTTCATTTCCTCGTTCTCTCCATTCTACTTTACCATCCTCGATTATTTGGTATTCTTGCAGTTAAGCCGTTACATTTATTTTGAGGAGTTGACTTATAATTTTGATGTTTCAGTTTTCCTGATCCAATTTAGCGTTTCTTTATGTTTTATATGTCCGGCTCGCCTTTGTAGCTCATCTGTGCTCGTCTCCGCGTAAAAGCGTTTACTATTAATATTTCAGCCGTTTTCTTTATTGTTACTAGTTGTACCTCGTCAGGATCTTTTTTTTATTCTAATTTGACTCATTGTTTCTTCAATTTTTTTTTTCTTCTGATTTCTTCTTAATGCTCTTACAATGATTACAGTTATATTGTCATTTTGGATATCATGGCTGGCGATTCTTGTTGTATTCATTAGTGTCTTTATTTTGTTTTTTGTTTGTGCAAATAAATCAAGTCGTCTATGTTCATTCTGTTGTTCATTTTTTATATGTATTAGTGAACTTGCATCCGGTTTGGCACTTTCTTAATATACTGTTAGGAGATTGATGGCCATAATGAACAGTAATGGTGAAACGGAATCTCCTTGGTATGTAACTCTTTGAATTTTATTATTTGTTATGTATTTATGATCGGCAATCACTTCAAGGTTCTATGTTCTCATCACATTTTCAAGTTCTAACTTCTCCAATCTATTCTGACACGTCTGCTTCATGGATAAATCTTTTCAGGTTTTGAATGAGCAGATCATGTAAATTATTGTTACCATTATTTTCTTACACTCTTTAATATAAAATTTTGTAACTTAATCTACTCGGTGTGATCATATACTAATGATGAAGTTTATTATATGGTAATATGTATAGTGTAATCACATAGATGTTTATATTTTAGGTACAGTCAGTGTGCAAAAAACACTGCATTGCCCGGGAGGAAGGATTCCCTTGTGTTGTTTTGTATAATGCTGTATAGAGTACATGCTGTTGATAGCGAGTTAAAAATAGAAGATAAACAGTATCATATGTAGTAAGGCGTATATGCTGGTCAAAACAAAGTGCTCATTATACTTGATAACGCAGATATGATTAAAGGCTGTGTCGCCTGGAACAACAGTGTACCGGTGTCGTTTATAGTTTTCTTTACGAGAAATCTTCTCGGTTTTTCCGAGATAGATAGTCATCAGAGATGCTAAATATCCTAAGTATAGCAGGCATGTTAACACATGTTAATTTCTTCTATTCGTTTTACACGGCACAGATCAACGCAAGCAACCGCCTTATTAATATATTAAAATAAAACATAATTTATAGAACTCTATTACATTTTCTCTATTATATACTGGTGTCATATAATGATCCAGTTTCTAGTGCCCCTATAATTAGAAGTGTTATTTTCTTCATTGTCCATACTTCTTCAAGTTCTCTGTACAATTCTTTGTATTTACTCTTCATCTCTGTCTCCTTGATCTTCACTATGTGCCTTGCTGGAAGGGCAACATCTACAATATCTACAATATGCCAATATTCCTTTCTTGGTAACTAATAAGACATTAGGTCTTCTTGCTAAAATAGGTTTATCCATTCGTATATCCAAGTACTGTACGATTTTATGGCATTCATTTTCAAGTACTACTGCCGGTTTCTGCTTGTAATATTTTTCTGGTGTTCAGGATTAAGTTGTCTGTATTATCTCCATCATTATTATTATTATTATTATTATTATTATTATTATTATTATTATTATTATTATAATTTGTTGTTGTTGTTGTCACATATTCTGTCTGTCTATTGTTAATATCGATATTATACTAATATGCTGATCATAACAAATTACCATTGGCAATCAGCAATTTTATTTGTCAGACAATTGGACCTTTTTTTATATTTTGGCGGTTTTTAATTCATTTTCCATGATTTTTGTATATTTTTTAATATTATATTAATTCTTTTGCAGGTAAGTGAAATGATCGAATTCGACTGTTACGCAGTTATGGCATACATCATCAAAGGTAGGTGTATCTACATACTCATTAACATGAGGCGCTGTATGAAACGAACAAAGCAATTAAAATATTAATGTTTGTATATATATATATATATATATATATATATATATATATATATATATATATATATATATATAACTACTTAATTTACTCACATAAAATTAATATACGAAAGTATAAGCCTTAAGAGTCCCAGAGTGGATGAAACGCGGAATATTCAGTGTAGCTTAATCTCCATATATATTTTATAAATTACCATATATATATATATATATATATATATATATATATATATATATATATATAATGATTGTTGTTGATCCCAATAATTATCTTTCGAAATACATAAACAAATTACACCAACGAATGAGTACATACATTTTTACTACCACAAAAATAACAAACATAAATTTAGCCATCATATACGCTGCCGCACTAGGCTTATTCCAAATTTGTAATAAATCTTACGGACACGCCAATAATTCAATTAATACTTTGCAATGCCTTTTTTCTTCATTTATTCACGCAAAAAATCATGTTAATATTTTTCCACAACAATAAGCAAAAATAATATACAACAAATGTATCTCTTTTAAACAGAATTCTCTTTTAATATTCACGCCAATAATAATATAATTTTAAATATTTTAATCAAGTTAAGAAACCTCACCATAAAAAACAGGTCACAAACTATACTCAAAATACTGAAACCAACAACATATTTTTTTTTTAATCTGCATGTTATAATGAATGATTGTCAAATATAAGTTGGTGAAACGGGGAGCAGAATTATACATAGGGGGGGGCGAACAAAAATAGGTATTAAAAAGCAATTATCGGAATGCATCATTCTCTGATGCATTACATTGGAATCATTCTTTTAACGTTCAAAAATGTAGACTTGTAGAATTTATTTAGAGAATTCGGCAAAAACTTCTTGAATAAAAAAATTACGGCTGGTGTTCAATGGAAAAGAAGAAAAAAAATTCTATCACTGGCATTACCGAATTCATTGTTTTTATTAAAAAAATGTTTCGCCTAAAAACTTAAGGACACTTATGAATAAAATATTTTCAAATATTGGACTTGTATATTATTTGTTTAAATTAATCATCTCGAGAAAAATCTTAAAACAAATGAGAAAAGTTGATATATGTATGAGTAATTTCCCTGTTTTCTTTTTCACTTTCTACCAAGTTTAAATATTTACATAATTATCATTATCAATGTATTAACTATGGTTTCAAGCGGTTGCATTTGTATGTGTTTATATATATATATATATATATATATATATATATATACACACACATATATGTGTATATATACATATATATGTATATATATACATATATGTGTATATATATATACATATATGTGTATATATATACATATATGTGAATATATATATATATACATATATGTGTATATATACATATATGTGTATATATACTTATATGTGTATATATACATATATGTGTATATATGTGTATATATACATATATGTGTATATATACATATATGTGTATATATACACATATATGTATATATGGACGAATATTGGCTGAAGAGAGCTTGATAAGGATACCTTAAACGGGCCTTATTATCGGGCTTGAAACCGACGGTACCAATGACCTGTCTCAACTAACAACTTTCTGTACACAAAATATATATGTGTATATATATATGTGTGTATATATACATATATGTATATATATATGTGTGTATATATGTATACATATATATATATATATATATATATATATATATATATACACACAATGGAAATAGTACCCCGACGAAATAGAGCATAAAAATAACGCAACAAGTAAAATGTTAATCAATGTTTCGTTTTTATTTGGAGACATCCTGTGGATAAATGAAATTAAAAACACAGAACATCTGTACAAATATATAGAACAAATATTTTTGATGTAATGAAAGGTATGACCCTGCTGCATTTCAGAAACGGAAAAAAGTCGTTTGAAATTCCAACAAACAAGGGGACGCATAGCATTGTGAAAAGAGTAAGATTTTTCAACAAATATGCTAATGGCTATACGACGTTATAAAAAAAGAATCTTACTTTCTTTGATGCTGATGAATATCTACATGTATTGTGTGTGTGCATGTACTTATGTGTATATGTATTCAAGACTGACATTGCATCTTCTCACTTGATATATCTCCTCCTCTTTTATTTTCCCTACATCCCATTTCCCATGAATGAACATTTCTTTCACTAAAATGAGAAGAACCGAAGGTACGGTAGAAAATAATATTATATATATATATATATATATATATATATATATATATATATATATATATATATATATATATACCACTCCCCATGTGAGGGTACCAAATTGGTTAAAGGGAAAATGATTCCAAACTGGCTTTTGGGTAAAATGCACTTCCGTAAATAATTGAAATCATTCAAAACATATCGCAAAAACAAAAACAAATAACACACACACACACACACACACACACATATATATATGTATATGTATATATAATAAAATTCGATCCTAAAGTTTGTTCATTGTCACAATATCAATAAGCAATCGACTATACATCGATACTCACTGTCTATACCCATTGTTCTTGCATACATTAAGAAATGCATTGTCTAATAGAGGTTCATCAACACTCGTGTGTGCATTTGAATTATTTCAGACATTAACATAAATATCCGTTTTATATTAGTTTTTAGTATAGAAAAATGAAATATACAAAAACGAAATTCTTAAGTTTCCATTTGATCTTTCCCTTTTTTAAATAAAACCAACACGTATAGGATAAAAAAGAAAATATATTAATACATATCACGATGCCATCTATACATAGAATTCAACAGATATGTTCTGGTGTATGTATTCATATCAGTATGGCAAACATAATGAGCATATTTTGTTGCGATGAAATTTAGAGTAAAAAAAATTATAGCGTTTTACATATAATATTTTTGTTTACATGTATAGTTCTATAAGTCCTGTCGGAAAACAAAAGGAAAGCGTTCTTTATTGAAAATGTTTCTATGTTAATAGGAAATCTTTATATCCCTTCCTATAGGCATAAACCTATACTTATTATGAACTATATAGAAAGCAACCGATATATTTTTATCATGTAGGACTCTTCAATGTTGGTAAAAATAGGGGGTGCATTATCATCGGGATCCCAAACCCGTCATGCCAATCTATTTATTTAAGCTCAGTCATTGAAAAATATCATGCCATCCCATTTTAAAACAAAGTTTTTATAGTCGAGTAGATAATGCTGAAATAAAAAATCAGTCACTTAAGCTTACGTGCGCAGATCATGATATGTAAATAATAAGATCAATATCGGCCGTTTTGAATGACCTTTACGCTTTATAGAATTGTAAATTTCAATCATATTTATCGCGGTTTGACTTGGTTAAGCTGTTTGTATCTTGCATTTGGAGTTAGAGATTGTTTCCTGGCCGGGTTCAGATCTCCCGACCGGTGGTAATCATGACATCCTTTACCGGTGATTCCCGAAAGAATAAAACACCAGTGTCTCTATGTATCAAAATAATTAAAGTAATAATTATATATATATATATATATATATATATATATATATATATATATATATATATATATATATATATATATATATATACATACATGTGGGTGGTCTATATAAGCCTGGTTTGTTTAATATTCCGATCGACCTCGCTAAGATATTATATAATATTCGCTAAGATAGTCGTGCTCTGCGCGGGATTTTGCTTTACACTCGGGTACCCGCTTCGTAAGCGCCCTTCCAGTAAGTGTATGTTGTAAAAGTGGCTGTTGCCTATAGTGTTTAAAAGTTTTTAACTACCACGCAAATGACTGAAATCGAACCATGAACTATAAAACAATAGGTTATATCAAAGTTGACACTGATATTATTACACATAAAATTGAAACAATTACAAAATTAAAATAGTAAAATTTCTTTTTAGTATCACAAACGCATCTTTATTAAAGTTAAGGTTTACTTTATCATATCACATAGTAAATTTTTCATGGATGTAAATTTGAATTCTTGCTTAAATTTATACTAACACATTCAATAATTAATACTTACAACAATAGAATACTTACTACTTACAACAATCAAGATCATATCATATTTCATCATATACACTTCTATAAGTTTTCATTGAAGAGACTCATGGTAAGCTACATTTCTGCTGCTTTCATTTGGAGCCAAAATATAGCGCATATTTAAAATCAAATATTTTATTTTTGCTTCAAACGTATGTTTACCTTTTGTTCTACAAAAAGAAAACCTCATTTTTTAATAAAAGAAAATTAAAAAATATATCGTTTTAAAGCATGAGGAAACGAATCATACCAACAAGAAATACTATTTATTAGTTTATGAAATCGTGTGCATTTGTTTAGTCTATATACGCTACGAGTTTGAGGTTTATTAATCACTTTTCCGTAATGAATGTTAAAAAATATGATATCATATATTATAAAAATATTCATATTTTGTATTATAAAAAAATACAGGAAAATCTGTTTCCCGAGCAATGCTGCATTTAGACACCGTTGCTCTGGTATATTTATCATAATAAATCCTGGGCAACATGGAGTAAATATTCTAAACAAAAAAGGAACAGATACTATATGGGAAGATTGTAGTGTGACAAAACACCCTACATATTCACCTCAAGTGTTTTTTTTTTATAATCCCTGAGTGTATGCTATCATAACTATTAGAAACAAAAGCGGAAAAGATAACTTTTTTTTAATAATCATTTGTTGGATTTACTCACATAAAAAACCGACCTTGTGTCTAGCTAAATCTGCTCTACTGAGGATGCAAGTAAATAAGGACATTATTATCAAATATGCTTTTCTATCCTCATACGAACCCCTCAGGCAACCGCGTTTAAAATATTAAAATGATTTATTTTAAAGTAGCAGTCATAACTTTATAAATTTACGATTATATATATATATATGATTATATATATATATATGATTATATATATATGGGTATATATATATGATAATATATATATGATTATATATATATATATATATGTGATTATATATATGATTATATTTATATATATGATTATATTTATATATATGATTATATTTATATATATGATTATATATATATGATTATATATATATATGATTATATATATATGATTATATTTATATATATGATTATATTTATATATATGATTATATTTATATATATGATTAAATATATATGATTGTATATATGATTATATATATGATTATATTTATATATATGATTATATTTATATATATGATTATATATATATGATTTTCAAAATATGATTATATATATATGATTATATATATATTATTATATATGATTATATTTATATATATGATTATATATATATATATGATTATATATATATATTATATATATATATGATTATATATATATGATTATATATATTATTATATTTATATATATGATTATATTTATATATATGTATATATCAATTTTATATATATATGATTATATATATTATACATATATGATTATATATATTATATATATGATTATATATATTATATATATATGATTATATGTATATATATGATTATATATATTTATGATTATATATATGTATGATTATATATATATGTATGATTATATATATGTATGATTAGATATATATGATTATACATATATATGATTACATATATATGATTATATATATGATTAGATATATATGATTATATATATATATGATTACATATATGATTATATATATATATATATATATGATTACATATATGATTATATATATATGATTATATATATGATTATATATATATATGATTATATATATATATGTATATATATATATTGAGCGTTTTTTGTCCATGTGTCTATGAAATATTTACATAGCTCAGTACTGATTTAAGTAACTTAATTATTATTATTATTTATTTGCGCAACTTTTAAAGAAAATAATTGCCGTTATACGCGCCAATTAAAAATCAAGTGTAACGTCTGTAATTCGAATTCCCTGGTGATTATCGAAACATTTAATATTAGCAGTGTTATAGACTATACAGTGTATTATTTTAAATGAAGTATTGGAAAAAGCATCATTACGTTATCCATGAAACAAGACTATATTAACTAATTTGACACAAGCCTAAATGATCATCTATCTACTAAATTTAAAAAAATCAAGAAAATAGCAATTTATATATATGAGAGAGAGAGATACTGCTTAGCAAAGACAGTTGCTCCCAGTGCAGAGTTCATATAACAGGAGTATTTTAAGGGATAACTGATTTTGTCCTAAAATGATATTAAAATTACGATTTTTATAGGGAATGTTATATCCAATGTTCCAAATCTTTTTTTCGCGTTTTGAAATGCCAGGAGTAAATTATCTGTCGACATTGAAAAGAAGCCTCCCAAAGATCTCGATACTTTGAAATTCTACTTTCCGGTAATCCAAGCCTATTTTTACTTGAAAAATATTTTCCAGTAATTGTATGTGGTACCTACGCATGCGTATACAAACATATGTATGCATTGCTTTGTATATGCTGGAGATTGGTTACAGCGTAGACTTATGAACGCGGTGTTAATAAATACGCTCATAACATTCAACAAATTTAATCATTATTCAAAGTAAAGCGCTCAAACAAAAATTTGGATTGTTTCATCTTCTGACTGGTCCCGCCACAATTTTTTCCTAAAAGTTATATCTATGAACAATTATTATTTTTTTTCCTAATCTTTTAAGAACATCAATAATCGTACAACTTGTACGTTTTAGCGTATCATTTTCCGATTAGTTGGGTGACACGCATTTTATTTCGCACGCTAAGTATAATCTTTCTTCTATTGATACTGCGATCCGGAGAAAAGAGCTTATTATTGATTCCTTACAGTGAACGTCTTCTTAGTGCTCTATCTTCTCAATCGTTGACCAATAACAATCATGTATAGTACCAGTGTTTGAATACGTGTTTTATTGCATTTATTTTAGTTTCACTTCTCGTTGATAAGCGTCATGTACCTTTAATGTGTCTGCCTTTTTTTTCAACATCAACGCGGTGATAAGCGTTCTGTACGTCATAGTATCTGGTTTCCGCATTTGATGATTTTCCTTTAAGTTTTCAGTAGTTCCCCTCTCTTTTCGTCTGCTGGCGTGTGTTATTCCTCTATTTGTTTCCAATTAACTGCCGTCTTCATCTAGGTTATAAGTATTATTATTAGCAGTAAAAATAATAATAATAGTAGTAGTAGTAGTAGTTTTAGCAGTTTCAGCATTATTATTTTTATTACTAAATAATCTAAATGAATAAAAATGGGCAGTATCGTATGAAAAACTGAACATTTTTCAAAGTATTTAAATTTATACGAAACTGTTTATTAAAACCAAGAACATTATTTGAACATGAATGAACATTATTAAAGAACAAGTCAGTCTATAATATGTGTATTGGGCCCCGATTGAAAAAAAAGTATCGATTAGAAATAGATCTTTACTGAATTTAATCATCGCTATCGCATGGCTATTGTAAAAATCTAATCGTCTGAAAATGTATTTCGAACAATTATTACGTCCTATCAGTTGACTGACATTAGAACATTTCAGTCATTCGACCCAGGCAAATATGAAAATAAACACACCAGGTTCCTTTTTTATCATTATAGTTGTTAAATAAAAAGAAAAACGTATGCTATAAATTGCCTAAAACAAATGAAAAAAATGTAAACTTTTCCACCTGCTGTTTTTTTTTTTCAAAATAAACTATTCATTACTGACAATGTCTGGTAAGGTCACGTATGGACCGACTTATTTTGAATTTTTCTCAATGTTTTTTTTTTTAATTCTATTTGTAAAATGTCTTGATTTTGTTTAGGATGTAATTTTATCTTCATTTTTCTTTGCTATTTCGAAGTATTGTGTTCGTTTATTTCCCACCTCGGTTTTTATTATTATTATTTATGGCGTACGTCTTCCTTTCGGCACTCTTTTGTTAGTGCATCGAAGTGTTCCAACTTTATACATTTAAATGTGTGCTTTTAAGTACTTTTTCATAGATAAAAGTATTTGTTTTCATAGATGCCACCAAGCATCTAAATATGGCTGCGCTGTCAGCGTGTAAAGCTTAAGTAATTAATTTATTTCGTATGAATCATCCGAGCCTCTTGTTCGCATAGTTTTACCCGGTATCCTTGTTATAAAGAATTCTTTTTTAGAAAGACAAACTGCATTTATGAAATAAACAAAGGGAAGCCCCCTCTCTCCCTTCCCCCAAAAAGTGAACATTTTTCTGTGAAACAAATTACAATCGAACTTTGTACACTCATGTTATGAGTCATCATCGTTTACCACTTAGGAACTGTCACCCCCAAATGTTAATTGAAAAATTAATGTATCTAGCTAAATGTGCAAATTTAATTGGACTATTGTATTTTCGATGTGTTATCGCTACTAGTGTATCCGTGCTTGAGAATTAATTTGTTATATAGAGCAAACGTCTATGTATGTATGTATGTCGAGCTAAATGTATAATGCGATAAAACCATCAACCAGAAACCTCATATTATTTTGTTGTCTCAAATAAATATATACAATTTAGAAAAGATAAAAAAATCTTAAACTGTGCAGATTTAAGGGAAAATAGACGTCTGCCAATCAATGACTAAAGGCTATGACTTTTGTATTTTTAACGAGAAAGATTTATGAGACGAGAATAAAAGGAAGGAGAAGAAAGCAGGGGGTAAGTAGACACATAGAAGTCTCGATAAAATATGTTACATTCACATGAAAAACTTACGCCGGTGATCTTGCTTAGGTCATAAGATTTGCGTTATTTTGTCAGTATTTTCTAAGAAGAGCGAGCAGATTGACGGCATGCATTTATCTGTTTTTGTGTTCTGTAAAATATGGTCTCAACATGATAAAATATTAAATGGAGTATTTGTTTTCGCATAGATACAACATACTGATACATTCAGAAACACTTTAACACGTCTAATATCCGTTAGTGCTTTCAATAAAATGTATCTATATCTACCATTATATAAATGCAACTTTGTCTGTGTGTGTGAGTTCGTTCCTTATAGTCTCCGAAACGGCTGAACAGATTTTCTTAAACATTTACGGAATTTTAGTGTATAAGTCTGGGAGTGATCTTAAGTTTTATCACAGAATACCCCCGATAATTACCGAAAATAGAAACCGATATTTTAATTCATCTATAATCGGTAAAGCCATTGTTTACCACGTCCTTGCTTAGCAACAATGATAGAACAACGTTAAATTCTATAATGGGTATGTTGGTAAAGTATTCTTTTTTTTTGTTTTTTCATAACGTAGTCTCTAGGTTCCAACCCCGTACGGAAATTTCATAATATTTTTTTTTCGTTAACTGGAAATAAGTTTATATAAAATAATTGTATAAAAGAAACAGAAGACCTCTGGAGTGCAATGGTGAATAACATATATTTTGGACTAAGCTAGTACAGGGAGGCATGCAAAGCTTCCTTTCGGGCGACTTCAGGGATTTCGATAACAATAAAAATATAGGGGTGTGAAACATTCGTTGATCATCATTCAATACCGGGGAACGTCGAGAGCCCCTGCTCGATTTTTAGAAATTATTTAAAACGCGTTTTATATTTTCCATATCTAATTAAACGAATTATGTCTTCTGTTTATTCGTCGTTGTTGAGAGCTAACGCCGTAGTCAACAAGTTGAACATACTGTTTAATATTCAGAAGATTAATTGACCTAAGCTGCACACATATTTCTACGGGTGGGCGATTACATTGTTTATTTATCACTGATCACCATTTAAGCTAACATATCCTTCTGTATGTTTTTAATATTAAAAATAGAATTTATTTAATTGACTGCTAGATTTCATACTAGTAAGAATCTTGCCCTTAAAGCGATTTGTATTTGTAAATGTTTATCATTATCTTGCATTTACGATACACTATATAGATTAAGTGGAGGCGGGATAGTTCATTCGTTGCCTGCTCCTGTGTTGAAACCTGCTTTACAATAGAATTAAACACGGCTCAGTTTGTGGGTTTATTATTTCTCCATGATGATCTTAGAGATATGCAATCAAATGTAAGCGATTAGCAATGATCACATATCTTAATCTATTTCTAGAATATCATGATCATGTAATTTGTATGTTACAAACATACAATCTACGACCTCATGTTCTATTACAAGAATCTTTTTTTACTGGAAATATAAATTAATACAAACTGCATGCATTCCTTGCAGAAATAAAATAAAACTTTCGAACAGATGCAGCAAGTTGAAAAATTCATTTTATTTCTTGAACGGGGCGAGTCTCTAGATTGTCATTATTAATATATGGTTCAAAGCGAACAACGCCGCGTCACACAAAAGGTAAAAAATAAGGGGGTTTGGGCCCGTTCGTAAGCTTGTCAAAAAGTTATCTGCCCATGTCAACGGAATTTAGCACTGTCTGTATACAGTCGCGGTAACAGCTTTTAACATACGGACAGTACTTATGGCACAATGCATAACGCGTCTGACTACGAATCAGAAGATTTCGTTCGAATTCGTCATAATTTTAACCATCATTTTATCCAGCATTTACTCATTATCCTTACCCTTAGGGTATTTTTTTCAGTTTTTGAGCATATGTGAATTTCCCATACACCAGCTTCACAGGGTAAGCGTTGATGGTAAGACGATGTTGAGTGTACTTGATGTTGAGTACACTCGATTTTGTGTTAGATTCGGCGTTGCCTGTGCTGACTTGGCGCGACCGCTAGTATTTAATAAAGATAAAACAGGAACTAGAGGAATTTTAACCGTCTAACATTGTAACGTACAGCTCCCAATCATTAATGCTTTACTCATTCCCATAAGGAAACCGGCTATTAATCAGGTTCAATATTGGAGAAAGGACACGCTAAAGTGCTTTTAACGATTTTAAACGATTTTTTCAATAAACAATTCACTAAATTGAATTTCTTAAATCATCACTCGCCCGAATATGACTCCTGGATTCGAAAACGTTAAGACTATGGCATTTTTCAGTTTATAGTCGAACAAATATTATTAATGAAATCTGCGTTCGGGTCTTGCCACAGATAGAAAGTGGGTGAAATTATTGATAATAGTTGTAGCTTGTCCCGTGTTGTTTATAAAAAGTTTAAGG
Source organism: Euprymna scolopes (assembly GCF_053919585.1). NCBI lineage: Eukaryota > Metazoa > Mollusca > Cephalopoda > Sepiida > Sepiolidae > Euprymna > Euprymna scolopes. The sequence continues at coordinate 79,273,362 of NC_136494.1, forward strand.
AGCGGAACACAGAATGGAGCTCCAACGATCACATGCCATGAGAAAAATAGACCAGAGATAGGCTAACAACGTCTTTTCTGTGGAACAGTTTTCGGTGAATAGAAACTGGTATTACTTATAAGGTTTTTAAGCCGCTTTTTAATTCTGTCAAGGTAGGATAGGCTTTTCAGCCAGCTTTGACCGAAATGTGGCAGCAGTAATCCATTTTAGGGATTACGTGTTTCCTATTCATATAGAAGATAGCATTGCCATTTAGATATCTTCAAGAGCGGCAGAATAATCCCAAAGTTTTCCGGTGATAATCACTACGGATTTGGTGTTTTTTTTTTAAGTTTGCTGCACCTTAAGATAACGCGTTTTTTGATCTACGTTTTATATCACAGTGAAGGCCAAACCCAACATTTTGTGTAAACCTGGTGCTTCCCTAAGACGAGAGTCATTAATTTCAATTGAAGCCAGGTGCAAGAGCGTTGATGATAGAAAATGGGAAGCTTAGTGTGAAGCGTATTTAAATTAACCAATCACAATTTCCACCACTGTACCACGTGCTAAATTTCAGTAGGATAGAACCAGGAAGATATTGGTCATTGTCGGCCTTTGAGGTGTTTCGATAGTTGCCAATCTCGTCTGCATAAATGTCTACTTATAATCTTAGATTGTGATTAGGATTCCTTACTGTCGATGATTTGTCTTGCCCTTTTCGGGGAGTTATATTTGCCTTATATAAACCAACTCAGTAACACATTAAGTCTTTGTGAAAACAGCAGCAAATAGAGAGAGGAACGCTACTTTTTTCACTAATAATATATTTGTTTCAACTAATGGAGTACTGAATTATCTGAGGATCAAAAGAAAAATGTCTCTACTTAAACAAAAGTAAAAAAAACAGGTTATTTTAAGCAATATACGAAGGCTTTACCCTGTATATTTCTGACCTGTCGCTTTTTTTAATGAAATAGATTACGGTTTTATATGTTGAATAAATAAAATTGTTGGCATCAGATCCCGGCGTTCACTGAGCTGAATTCAATCGAAAAGCAAGAGACGCAGCTGGTTTTTAACTCGTAAAAGTTAGCAAAACAAATTTGCCCGCCAAAGATATCATTCTTACGTGCTTTCACTGTTATCGATGTAAAATGTCATGGTGAATGGAAGATTCTCAAGATTACAAAAACGGATTGGTCTTCGGAATCACTAAAGAAAAATAACAACCAGCACGAAATAAATAAACACACTAACATAGACTTTAAACAAAATAAATAAGTACTTTAAATGAAAATCTTCCTAGTCGTTGCACCTGCTCAATGTCTGCTAGTTGGCAATTTCTGAATCTTAGGTAAATAGACAAGCACATAGACATACATATATACATATAAATATACATCCATGTACAATAACACGCATACATAAATATATATATATATCCACACATACAAGTACACGCATAAAACTTATACTCACAATTATATACACACATATATTTATATATGTGTGTACATATTTCTCTGTATGTATGTAAACATAACTATGTGCATATGTACAGGAATACATATATTCATATATATATATATATATATATATATATATATATATATATATTTCAGTAATGTGATTGATAATTTAAAATTCAAATAAGAATTAAATTAAAAATCCGTTTCACAATAAGGAACAACAACAAAATCAATATATATATATATATATATATATATATATATATATATATATATATATATATATATATATGTGTGTGTGTGGGTGTGTACTAGCTAGAAACTGATCCGTACAATACAATACGCTTAAACTTGATATTCTAATTTAAATGCAGATTTCCTAAGTATTATTATAGAATTCATCTTCTATTGATTATTATCTGTTACAAAGAATAATTTTCACTGTGAACAAATTCGCAAAGAAACAAATACACAATAAAAATAATAAAAAGCAATAATGATAATATCGTCATGTAATTTCGCCTGTGTTTGTTTTAAATATCACGTCAGCTTATGTTTAAGCTTTGCAATAAATGCCCTAGAACAGTCACTTTTAAATTATGTTTATTTTTTAATATGTTAATAGAGAAATGATTTGCGGCGATTTTAAATTGCTTATCTTCTTCTATCATAAATTGAACGCATTAATATACAATAGATAAATGCTGAGGTACACCCCAGATTTTACAGGTGATCATTCGATTTCCTGTTAACCCCCTGTCCGATCCCCATGTCGAATGTACTATCACTTAGCTATATTCCAAGATAATATTTTGTGTTTTACTTTAGTAAAAATGATTAGCTAAAATTTTAATATCTTCCTCTGCACAAGTAACGTAGTATATTCATCAGTAAAATTATTCGTTTTTATATATAGGAGAAACAAAAATTATTTCGCGGCTAGCTATTGTCGATTTTTAATATTATCGGAGGAATTTTTGTACAAAAAATATTCAAGAACACTGGATATATATTACTTATCTCTGTGTGAATTTTACAGAAGATAGGCTCAGCTGTTTCGGAACATATGAGGAAATCACTCTACCGCAAACATACACACGCACAAAGTGACTTTTATAATATATATATATATATATATATATATGTATGTATGTATATATGTATGTATGTATATATGTATGTATGTATATATGTGTGTATATATATATATATGTGTATATATATATATATATATATATATATATATATATATATTGTATCGTACAAGAACCGCATATATGCTTCTGTTGTAGAACTTCCTCGTTGACTAACAGTTATATAATTCGTCCGTTGTCTAACATTATCAACCCTTTAGTGCACGATAAAGTATACTAGAACGTGTTATACACTCGGAAATGCATTTTCTTAGAAAGATGTGCTTGTGAATGTGCGCTTGTTACACGTTTTTATTTATTCTTGGCCATTGATGTACATAACGTCGATACAACATACTGCATATTGATATCTAAAAACGGAGGTGGGTGTGACGTGCAAACATATAAGATAAACACGTTTAAAAAAGACACAGAAACATTACCAGGACAGCTTATTAACGCCTAATATTCCTTTCTACGCCGGCGGCCTGCACTTGACATAAAAACGCTGTAATAAATATACTTATAAGTGCGGAGCAACCCTAACATAACTTCTCATTAAATTTTGTAATGCCATTTTATTCCTTTCACTAGATGCGCTAAGGGCGGGAGTGAGTCGCAATCGTTGATCGTCACTGGAAGATTGCATTGCATGTGTCGGATTTATGTTTCCAGATCGAACACTAGGATTAATTAGAGTCTTCATACCTCCATGTCCTTCGTTAATATTATCTGATTCTTTCTGATTGTAATCATTTGATTTCTAATACTATAACTTAACTCTCTTTAATATGGGTTCTCTCGATCGCTTGATGCAATATCATTCAGATGTACTGTAACTTCAACTGCGTCATTTGTAGAGTGTAGAAATGGGGTCAATGCTTGTCATTGAACTAGACCTATTATTCGCATCATATTCAATTACCTAGATTTTTTTTAAAGTATCGGATAAACAGGGTAATGATCGATGTAGGCTAGAGATCAACCACTAGCTATTCATCTTAAACTTATCCATTGATTGTGTCAGATACACAGCACCCACGCGTAATATGCAGTTGTAGGAACAAAAGTTCGTCATGTCATTTTAGTTTAGATGAAGACACGATAGAGATAAAGAGTAATTATTTTGCAGAGGTGGTTCATGAATTAACTCATAGTCAAGAAACTGCCATAAAAGAGTATGGAGCATTAAAACGTCTCTTGTATGAGGCAAATATATTGATAGTTGTCATTGCTTATAGATAAGCAAGTAACACTGTTAGGTTTTCTTTTAAGCCATTGGTTTGATACTATCTCTCAACATGTACCCCGTTTTCCAGGCACTACCTTTTGAAAGTAGGCAGGACAATTTCGAAGCAGTCTGTATCCTAATTGGTTTATCGTCTTTTACTCACGATCTGGTGGGAGCAGTCGCTGAAACTGTGCGTTTCATCAAACATACATAATTTTTTATTATATATATATGGGCTGAATCTATGTGCATAAATTATTTAAGCCGATATAACTATGTAAATCAGATAAAGTGCCCATCTTTCTTATAAAGTTCGCAACAACGTAATAGTGTGCTATTTCTATTTTGCCGAAACTTCTTGAACTTAATATTTACCAAATAAAGAATACACCAAATTGCAGTCATTTGGTCTTCACACTTATGGGCGAAAATTATTATTTGAAATGTGAAAGTCACGTACCAAGAAAACAAACAATATTAAGAGTGTTAATGTAAGACGAAATAAATGGAATTGCTTTTATTTGATACCGTAGACAAGTAAAGGGCAAGCTTCCCATAACTCTGGAAAATCTCCCCAGTATGCCCTGTATTAAAGAACTCGGGCGATCGGTCATCTCCCTCTCAGTACAGGCCAATAAGACTCCTGTGTGTCATGAGTAAGTTGCTGGAATCTGTGTTAAATAGAGAAGTAATCAATCATCTCAGCAAAAATAACCTTCTTAGTGACACAAAATATGGTTTCCGTTCTGCTGGATCTACAACAGATGTTTTAACAGTTATATCTTATACGATTAGCTAATCTCTCGATAGGATATTGCTTCGTGGGATATTGCTCTTGAAATATCAAAGGCCTTTGATAGGGTATGTCATAAAGGTTTACTTCACAAGAGATCCAGCTATAGTATAACTAGAAATGTCTCCTCGAGTATTAAATAATTTCTCTTAAATAGGTTTAGAAAAGTAGTAGTAGAGCAGAAATCAGAAACTCACAGTAGTAATGCTGGAGTCTCTCAGGGTCCATCCTAGGTCCAACTCTCTTCTTGATCTACATTAATGATCTTCCAAATTGCATCCTTACATCATTCATAGACATTTATGCTGATGACATCTAGGTAGCACATCTAAGACCGTCAACGACCAAGTTTTCTCTGATTCTCTCTCCGCTGATCTTAAGCATCTAGTACAATGGGGAAATAGGTGGCGGGTTACTTTTAATGCATCTTAAACCAATCTTTTATTTTTACATCGTCAATGCTCTGATGGCCACCTGGAATCAATTTAAATGAATGTCTCTCGCCTTGGGGAGGCCTCCTGTTTTGACAAGCTTCTGGGGTTGACTTTACTCCTGATATGAAATAAAACACACGCATCAAATCCACTGCAATGGCGCTGAAAAAATTGTGGGATCCTTCAATCGGTCAAGTAGATATCTCACTGCTGATGCAGTCCTCAATCTGCATAAGAGCCAGATACGTCAAAGGATGGAGTATTGTTTCAACATCTTGGCAGGGACTGCTAGAAAGGGCTTATCCTGCCCTGATGTTCAGAATAGACTTCGTTGCCTTGTAGATGTACTTTTCTCTCCCCTGCAATATCTTTCTCACAAAAGATATGTTGCAAATTTGTGTTTGCCTGGTCGGTATTTCCATGGTAAGTGCTTGATTAAGCTTCAATCTATGGCCCCCCTTTCCCAAATCTTTCACAAAAAAACACTGGTCTAGCTGTAAACACTATCAATAATGCACCCCACTCTTTATCCGTGCCTAAACCTAGCCATAGATTCCATGAACAAAGCTTTTTTTCTTAGAAGTGCACGGCTGCAGAACTGTCTTCCGTTTACCAGCTTTCCAGCTGATTACAATATAGTTGTCTTCAAGTTCTTGATGAGCCGTTCCACTTAAGGTTACACATTTACCAAAATTCTATTATTAACGATTACTATATTGTCCAATTGACTACTGTACACTCTTGAACCCTTATCCTCGAGTGGACTCTGGGCCTTGATAAGTGGTGTTGCCTATGAAAAAAAAGGTTACTTCTGTACTATCGCGTCAATGGTAACGTTATACTATTCTAATTTTCCTTGCCGATTCTTGTAAATAGAGAGTTTATGTGGGTTTAGAATTCCAGGGTGCCAATACATTATGAGCTTAAATATCAAAATCCGCGGAATTAGGATTTCTCCGGTTAAAGATTTATGATCGAATCATTAGTTAAAAAATATATAGTTAAGTTCTTTGATGACCAACATAACAGACATAAGTATAAGGGATGGGAAGAATTGACTTATTGTGATTGAAAAAAATCCGTTTAATAAATGCTCTTATAGATCCGGAATCAATGACATTTTTTATAAAGTCAATTCTGTTCTCCACTCACAGGGCTCGGCATTGCACATCCTATTCATTTATAATACCTTCTGCATACACATTTTCATGTCTTTTATCCTGTCAAACTTTGTAGCATAATAAGTTGACAAACGGAAACATATTTTAAAGTAGTTTACATATATAGAATTTTAGAAAAAGGTTTCATTTCAATATGCCACCTTTTTCAGCGGGGAATCTTGATGTTATCAAGTTTAAAACGGACACCCACGCCCTGAAAAGCTGATATTATATCAATAAGAGAGAAAACAAGATATGCATTCTTATCGTTCTAGATACATGCATGCACATGCACTGAGAGATTTACGATAAAATGTGATGTTTCTTTATTTCGCTCTCTTCAAATCAATATTTTAACAAAGAATCTGCATTATTTGCGAACATTGTTTTAAAACACATTAAGCGCCAATTTATTGCGAGTATTTTCATGTTTGTCTTCAAGGAAATCTGAAATATGCAATAGCAGTTTAAAAATAGGACAGAGAAGAAATCGATAACACTGTAAGAATGGAATAACAGTTCTTCTTTTTTTTTTGGAATAAGTTAAGTATACACACAACGAATCCAGAAACGAAAGTTTAGTTGCAGTGTGTATATACATAATGGAAAGCATCATACCTGATTTTATCGGCTAGTATTATACAATGTTTAGTAGGCCGTATAATCTTTATACTTTGTGGACTGGTGTGTATACAAAACACATTAGACACCACGTTTGTTTATTTTAGTGTATGCTGAATATGTTCTGGTGTTATATGTATAAATACGTACCTATTCTCTTCTTAAGCGTCCGTGTTGCACATTTACTTACTGTACGCAAATAATATAACAGATGTTACAGGAAATAATAGATGATGAGGTGCACGTATACACTATGTCCGTATAATACCCGACCTTCGTTTAACCCGGTTTGATTTTCCAAGCGGTTATCTTTGACTTTACGTCATGCAAAAGGTTGTAAATAAAAATAAATTCCGTCGATGGAAACACCACATACCAGGTTAATCTGTACATATAACGTAATTTCGTTCTTTTATCTCGGAGTTTGCAGATGTTTTTTTTTAATGTTTGTTTCTACATCTATTTTTCCCCATTAAATTCTACCACGGACCGGTAGAGACAAAATCTTTATTTAGCTAATATCTTCACTGACTTGATTCCCCATTCGCTGAATAGTTAACTTACTATGTCATAATCTCCTTTACTTGTAAGTTACGCACGTTACGTAACCGGTCCCTTTTCATCTTGTAGTATTTTTTGTATTCCTAACTTAATTCTAGTCCTTTATTATTAAAAAAATCGTAAATCTTTTATTGTTTTAAATATTATACAGCATTCTGCTGCTTCTGATATATATAAAACATATATATAAAATATATTATATATATAAAACATATATATATATATTATATTATATTTCAATTATTTTAATATCATTGAACATATCGCAGTGATATCCTTTGTTTATGATGACGTAAACCACGTTCTATATAACGCAGCATTGTAACTATCGAC
>NC_136494.1:79286078-79348578 GCF_053919585.1 Euprymna scolopes
ATGTATATATACCTATATATACCTATATCATGTATATATAGATGTTGTTTACATAGGCATTTAATATTATGGAACTTGTACTTAAAATATTTTTATATTTATTTAACCATTTCCTCTAGTGATGCACCACTTTTAAATTATCACACATGCATGCATTTAAAATATAATACATGCATAATAATAAGAAGAAACTAATGCAATGGAAAAACGTAGCTTTTTATCATATTCTCTCTTATAAACACTTTAGATTGTATATCACAAGATGGTGTAATGAACAACATTTATCATAAAATCTATTCTTCATGTTATTGATTATAATTATTCTAATAAACGTAAACGACTGTGTCAATAATATTCACAGCAAACTATCACGAATGATTGACATTTTGTTTTATTGAAGAATAATTAGTGTACGGAGCTGATTGCAATACTATGAGTTTATTCATACACATACGCATAATAGAATATCAAGGCCGTAAATTATTTAAACAGGTAAGGCAATATTATACCACGTACGGTAATAGCTAAAGGCATAATGAAAGAATAATAGAAAATACTTGGAAACAATCCATAGAAGACCAAGCTGAAAGGAAATATAGAAAACACCCATAAAGTGCATAGCGTTAATTCTTAAAAGAGACAATGATGATTAATGAATTAAAGTATAAGCACCAGGAGTGGACCTGTTGATCTATTAAATTAAATGCCCGAATATTTCTCTTGGTAAATATGAGTTGCGTTGTTAGTGTTTGAATAAATGACGAGAAAACCTGAGGAACGAGTAAAATAACTATGCATTAACAAACTATATAAAGTGGGAAGCACAATAACTTTGCTCATGACAGGACTAGTTGTGAACGACTATCGTCTTCGCATTTCTGTCACCGAATGTCTCGTTATCGGAAGTGACGTCATCATTAGAAAGTACGTCATAGAATAGTTCATTATGTCTGGTAATAGTGGTGCGACTACGACAATGTGTATATTCATTTTTGGGAAAAGATAATTAATAATGATTAAAACATGTGAAGTACAAGTCATAATGAGTACAGCATTTCTCTTCACAATGTTTTTCCATAAAAGTATCTCATTTGAAATCCTACGAGATAATTAATATACAATTCACAGTTGATTTAAATAATTTCGGTGGATTTGTCTTCAAACGAAACTAAACATCACAACTAAAGAAGAATTTAACAAGTTGGTTCTGTAATTAAAATATACCTTTCGAAGGGAAACTGATGTTTATTAATTTAGCTTTCGTAGTTTGATGTTCGGTACAGTTTTTTGTTTAGCTTTTAAAGAAATATAAGTGGGGTTTATTTATTTAATTATATTCGAATTAATAATCAATTTTTAATCTTTAAATCGGATAGTATTGTAACGTTTAGTGCATCCTTTGAATGGAAATAGGATTTTCTGCCGATATTATTACAGCTAAATAAAACTCATCCAGAATTTGTCTCATTCAATCTTGATAACAATAAGATCCATCTTTTGGGCAACAAATTTATGCATTAATCAATCAATACATGGTGTCTTTGCAAGGAAATTATTATTCGATTTGTGATCGAAGTAATAGTATTGTAGCTGCTGTCGATAACTGTGGAGCCTCTGGACAGAATATTATTATATATTATATGAGGAAGAAGGAAAAATGGAAAAGGGGAAAGGGGAAGACGGAGGAAGAGGGAAGAAGGAAAGGGAAAGAGAAGGTAGCATCATTTAATAGTTGTTTTTCTCCATAAATTGCAGACATTAAAAATCGCATCTGCTCTCTCACTTGAAACTTACTCCCCAATAAATTCAACTCCAACACGACCCACATGCAATGTCGGACAGTTGAACACCTATACATCCTAACCTCCTCAAGGCCAACATTCACGAAATCCAAAACTACATGCATAAAATTTTTTAAAAATGACTAAATTTAACCATCATAAGTTTAAAAATGACATATATCCTGACTTTTGCAGTTACCACATTATGAAAAGTCTTTAATAAATTTCCTAGTACAGAAAATTAATGAATCAACATTAAATGAACAAACGAAATAGTAATTAATATTGAGGATGTCCAAAAGAAACCGATTTTGTTTAAGTAAGATAAAACACAACTATTAAATGATGCTACCTTCTCTTTCCCTTTCCTTCTTCCTTCTTCCTCCGTCTTTCCCTTTCCCCTTTTCATTTTTCCTTCTTCCCCTACCACCTTCCTTCCTTTCGTTTTTAAGCCTCTAACCCACTACCCTCCCTTCAAATGTTCACCGGAAGCCCAAACAACATTCAATAGACCTGGATAAATTCCTAACCTCTTCTCAGATATAAGTATATTAAAGTAAAATAAACTTTAAGAAAAACGGAATTTCATGACACACTGACCCTGAAAGTCTCATGCAGGCGTTGAACTGCAGACAAAGGAGTATCTCGCTTGTTGAAGATAACATCTGTATAGCTCTAGATTTGGAACCCAATACCATCAACCCACAAACTAACCCCTAACACCAACACGAAAATGAATAAAGACACCGATAAATAAGTTAATAAACAAATACGAGAAAAAATAAACTAAAAAATTCGCACTCAATTCAACCCTGTTTTCCGCGAAGCTGAATCTTCTCCCTTATGATCTGTTTAAAAAAAAAAAAGAAAAAAAAACCTTCTTTTGCTGAGGATTAATTTTCGCTCTCCGTTTAGAATTCCGTTTTCGAAAATGAGGGTTGTTGCCTGATGAGATCTCTAGTTAGTAAATACTAGTAAACCGAAACATGCTCATGACTGTGTAGCAACAAACTACTGCTTATGTAAAGACAAATCTAATATATATATATATATATATATAATATATAATTATTTTTTTTACTATGATAATAAAATACCTGCATACTAGTGTTTCATCCTTTCGGGAACCTTCAGTGCAAGGTGTCACGATTAACACCAGACAAACGATTCGAACCCCGCAACACTAGACATCTCTGACTCGATTAGCGGAGACCGTATCAATTCGGCTACCATTTACCGCGTGAAATAACGTTGAATTTAAACATTTTAATTTTAAATGTTCATTTACGTCAATCAGACAGTGGTCTAATCGTTATACGATGATCTATGCATAAGAGCTAAATTGACCGACTTTAATTCAATTGAAAGTGCTCAACGATAAGAAACCTTAGATTCCGACATTCACAGCAAACACTCATCTACTTACAACAAGGATAATATAGGGTGTTTCTTCTTTCGTGTACGTTGCCTCGACAGATAATCATTAAACCACATTACCACAAGGCTGCTTCCATGTACATTACAACCTATCTTCAAATGCAATACTTACAACTTATCAGTAAGCAATGAGGCTTTATTTTGATTTTTTGTTAGATGTGTATCGATTATTTGTATTATTAGAATTATATGAACTAATCTTCTCACACGGCGTTTAACTTCCGACTTTCATGTATATCTTGTCGACCGACGGTTTTTTCCCCCCTATCAAAATTGGGAATGTGCACGGATGTTCGAATATTCCCCTTTATTTAATATTCTCCTCCCGTGTAAAAGGTTGGAATAATAAACAATTGTATTTTTCCCACGGCTAGCACTACACAATAAATTTTGAGCCTCCATAAGTGTACTTGTTACAACTGCACTTTATCTAGGTTATCATCCGTGATGCCAGGGAGCTTCCCAATAAACAGATTATGTTTATTCTATTTATAATTTTATATTTTTATCATATGCTTCAGTATTAAATCCACGTAAGCCATTATTCTCGAGTCCTTTAATACATTTATACGTAGTGATTACTTAGTAAAAAAAAAAATAAAACAACGTAACATATAAGACAGCTTTCTACTTTTATATCAACAAGTGCGTTTACATACAATGTACGTTTACACTTTGACGGGTTTTTTTCTATGTAATATACTTTCTTCGTATGTATGAGTATGTAAATTGATGGGTAAGTTCTTTATTTTGATGTCATTAACTGGATCTATGTGCTGGTAAAAGACTTTCTAGTGTATGCTATCGACCGTTCTTCGTCTAATGGATCTCTGATACGAGAGCCTCGGGGATGACATAATGGATCACACCGCGCGTACCTTGCAACAGAACTGATTACGTACATTGCCTTACATTTAATGCTGCATTGGGATTTTTTCTTGCTTGATTGATACATTATATTTTTTATTAACCTTGCTTTAAGCCTTACTTTCGATAAGGTGTTAACGCTGCCCGCACGTCATCAGCACTAGGTGATATGGAAGCCGTCGAGAAACGATTCTGTTCTGCTCGTTCTATGGAACGATAGTTCATATCAGTTAGCATACTGAAAAATAATATACATATTATTATGCTAACACTATGTTAAAGTAAATAAAATGTGGCAATTAGCAAACACTGCATACATACATCTACGTATCAAAAACTATTAAATAATAATAATAATAATAATAATAATAATAATAATACACATTAATAATAATAATATACAATGATATAACTGAGTGAGATGAAGACGAACTGTTTTTCGCGTCTAAAGACATTGAATTCCTCCTGTAAACCTACGATCACGGAGACTCAATTGCGAAGCAAATATTCCGCAACCATTAATGAGAACTCCTTAGGCTCGACATTGCTAGATGTCTTTAGGAGGAAATCCGGTAAACTTAGAATAGTGCCGAGATATGCAGATAGCTCTTTAGCATATAGAAATAATCGTTTTAAAATATTAATTCATTTAAGTACTGATCAGGCTCTTCACCGTTATCCTCTGTACTAGAACACAAACTACTGCGTTGACGTGATTTTACCATCTCTATACATACATTCAGCAACTCTTTCCTTACTATCTGATATATTTTGAAACTTTACTGTAGTTAAACAGAGTTTCAGATAATGCAAGGCTATTAATGAATTTTTGCCCTGAGAGGTCTAAAAAGATCTCATGCGTCGCTGTGTCATAAAACGGCATTACATTTTTTATGCATACTAAGCAATGTCAATAGATATGTAATGTTTCTAATGGAAATGGAAAAACTTAAGAACAACTATTATATATATTTCGGCAGCTTTTTTTCTCTGATACATATTTTGTTGAACAGCAGTTATAATTCTTGTTTGATTCATTTGCAGACCGTCATTTATATTGGCGGGCCAATGTTAAGCCGTTCGCTTCGACTGTTTAAAGAAGTTCACCTAGCTATGAACGTTTTGGAATATATAACCCAAAAGATATTTATACAAATACTGATACTGTTCCGCCCATTTAAACAAACACAATATTAAAACTGTTAACTAATAATGAGTGCTTTATGTCCACTCTATGTTTGCATATTTTAAACCTATGATTATTTTCACATTAAATATAAATATTTAGTAATCTCTGTCTCTGCACTGAACGGTTACGATAATGCTTAGTTCCATACATTATAATCTAAAGAAGGATCACACAATGTTCAATTAGATCGGCTCGGTAACTTATGATAAAAAGGTAAGCTCCAATACAAATTCTTATTAACCCTTCAAAGCTTTTTTAACTCTGCATCGAACGGATATTATAAAGCTGAGGTCGCCGCACATTTTGATATCTTTGTCGAATAAAATCAATAGTGTGGGAGAATATATTACAAAAAATAGTTACAAAACAGACAGAGCGATAGTTAAAAAATGAAATAGAGTGGAGTAATAATAAGGGCTATGACAAAAGCACACTCTTTTAATTGTTTTGACTCTCGAGTATATACCTGGCACAGTTAGTCACAGTTAATCAACCGGGAAGACATCATTCTATATAAAAGCATACAGGATTACAATAAATACACACCTGATAGTCAAAACAATGAAAAGAATATACTGTTGTACTAGCACTACTAATAATGCAATAGTAATCCATGGGAGTTTCATTTCATATCTATTTGTGGACATATATTTCATATAGCCGTATATATTATATATACGATGTTTTTATAATTCAATAAAAGCTCATATACTAATGATTTCGTACAACTAAGTAATAGAAAACTTTCTGTACATATGAACTTATTTATTCGTGTATATACTTATTTCTATATCTAGACATATGACACATGAATAGTTGGAACAGATAGCAAGCTTCTTTACACAACCCTGATTTTTAATCAATTTTTACAACTTTATGTACACTCTTCAGTCGGCTGTTTTTCTTATTGTTAATTGGAAATTCAGACGGATCCTATAACGTTAACCTAAGCGTTTATGATTGATTTCTCTCTCAATTCGAGCAACTGTGTAAGCAGAATGTAGTATAACTGTTTATCGTTTTTCATTCACGTAATAACTATGCCTATGCAAATTAATGATAGTAATTTCATGCTTTACCTCGATAATTCTAGTTCGTTATGCAAATATTTTGTCTGATGTTTCTAGGACATTTGGTTAATATTAATCGATTTTTATGAAACAAAACAGATTATCAGATCTTTCATAACTCACAAATTTACATATTAATAAACAGAGGGAAAATAAATAAATATATCACGTGTTTTAAGCACTTGTGTGTAAAAATATAACTCGCATTCTAAACAGTACGACTATTCCCTACCTTTGTCATCAATATCTTGGCTTTATTTCCTCGTATTTAGGCGAAAGAAATAAAAGAGCGGAAATGAAAACGAAAAACAACACAAAGATACACATGCATAAGTGTTTGCATAGCTTTATGTATTTATACGCGAATTTGCTATGTTTGTTCCTGCTGATCGAACGACATATTGAAAACTACGTAAGGCTTTCCAAATAAATAATAAAGAACGTAAGTCATAATTGTATAATAACTACACAATCTATGTAATGATACTAATATAGTCGATAACTTCACATCCATACACTATTATCTGTCCATGCTGATAGTTTAAAGAAACAAGTTATCTGCCTTTGAACTCGTGCAAACAGAATGTATGATCATATTCTTTTTTATAATCAATTCGTATATGCTTTAAATCTTGATACTGAAAATATATTTTAAACTTTTTTGCACATGCAAAAATGTATAATAAACACAGTAAACTATTTTGTAGTCGAACAATAGCCACGTATTTTACGAAACATCTAATAAGTGCATAAGCAAATTCTTTGTTAAAATGATTGCTGGTAATAGGAATCTCTCGTACGAAGATGTGTTGAATCGCATGGCCTTTACATCATCATGTTGTTTTTAAAACTATTTAAATCTATAACCTTGGAATTTATTTGTATTTACCATTTTGGTAATGTTTTGTATTATTATAGTTCGGTTTGTTCTGGTAAAATAATCGTTAGAAAAGTTATACTATTGTTTCTTACATTTTACTAAACAAGTAGTCAGCTCTAATTTTTTTCTCTCAGTGTGTGTTAATTTTATGAGATATCAAGTTTTTAATGTTTTCACTGCATTTAACGAACTGATACTTACATTTCGTCTCATTTTATATTAAATTAGTACATATTGCAAATTCGTATGTAAATTGCCCATCAAAATATCTTAATAGTTTAGTTTTAGTATTCAAAACAAAACCTAGAGTATGCTATGTATATGATTTAATCGCGTTGGAACAATGATTCTAATTAGATTAACGAAGTTAAGCAATCTTTAGTCTGTTTAATATCAGATAGGTAATCATTTAGAATAAATGGCCGCTCTATATAGGAGGAGCTTGACACTTCTCTGCAAGAGGTACAACAAAAGCTAGCGTTTTCCTCTTCTCCTGGCTGCATAAAAAGCGGGGGGGGGGGAACTGCTTGTAAATTTGATATTCAGATTAAACTTTTTCTCTTGTGTGGAAAGCCGGTTTAATATACCTATTATTACTATCCCATCGGTTTTATAGAAGTAATGACACTTAATATTTTTCGTTAAGATGAATTTTAGAACAGACATATATCACAGTTTAATCATTTTCGGATGGAATAATGGTAGGACGAATGACGTTGGGGGTGCTGTATTCAACGAGTCTATTTTAGAAGGACTGTGACTCTATATGTTAATGCTTGGCTTTTTTATATAAAGAGAATGTCTTTTTCCCAGTAAACTAATGCTATGAGAAGTGGAAAAAATCTTAATTTGGAAAATGAAATCATTAGAAGGATGATGGTTTGGAAAAACGCAATCGTTTTGCGATACGTCCAAAAAATAGTCAGCTTCTGATAAAAATGCAAATGTCTCGGTAATCAATACACAGATACCTTGCAGCTATTGCTTTTACTATTATAATCATTAGTGTTATCATTTGAAATCTAAGAATGGGGAAGGCAGAAATGAGTATCGATTATGCACGCATGCGCCAGGATTTAAATTCAGGTTGACAAATGAAATGTGCCGAGGTGGATGCCTGCCTAACGAATTGGTGTCGATTGATTATCGATAAGGTAGTTGAGATTCGGTATGCGAAGAATTTTTTAAAACAGAACATGAAATATAAATAAAATACCGTTTAGGATGTTACTCCTCACTGGCAAGGAGAAGTATGGCATACTTTCATAGAAGTTCGTTAAATATATTAAATGTCAGTGTTTAAAGGGTAAATATTAATTAATTTTATTTCACCTAGATTTAATTTTTTGTGTAAGGTAATGCAGTAATAGATGCTGTAATAGATGTGTTTGATGTGAAAGAGAGGCGCGAAAGGCATCTTGTAAATAAATCCTATGTAAACTGTGTTTGACAAACTAGTCAGTTCATTGGTCATCACAGAAATATTTAAAATCAAATTTTTATAGTTTATAGAGAAAACAATTAATAGGCATTTGTTAAGATTTTATATTCTTATCAACAAGGATTAATTGTATTTGAAAAAAAAACGAAACGTAGATTAGCCCATCTATATACAGTCCTGGTCAAAATCATAAGACTATTAAAGAAAGTAAGCGTTTATACATATTATCGAATTTTAAATCAAACAAATGGTTGAAACCATTGCCAAAAGGGAAAATATGATGAAAAAAAAATGAAATCTGCTTCATTCGAAACCTTAACCCTGATCTAATAATTATTTTTTTAAAAAACAAACATTTACACCTGGTCAAAATGATAAGACCACTGATAATTTATCTAACAAAAGGCAATTATAAATTACTAAAAAGTGGTCTTATAATTTTGACCAGCACTGTATATATAAATAGATGCACATAGTCATTAAATAATTATTCATTTTGTACATAGAATGTTTCATCTTTTAATAAAGAGTTTAATAGATGAAAATGTTCTAATCCTTAATTTTTTGCGTGAGTCATATTTACTTCTCTCACACGATTTTTCAATTACGTGTCTTTTTTTTTACGTTTAAGTTTAGTCGTAAACTTTAAGACGTAATCATTATTTCGAACTAAGTTAAACGTTTATAAACCATCTAAGAATAAAATTCAATATTCTCTTCGCTGCAACTTCTTTCCCACATAAGAGACGTATCGATCCTGTTCCTGCTTTATCGTTATTTTCATGGCAGGTACTTATTTGAAGTTGAATCTATGGTCTCCCCTCGCCAGACTTTCACGAAAAACACTCGTCTAGCCAGAACCACTACCAAATATTTACCAAACTCTTTATCTGTGCCTACACTCAAACGTAGATTCCATGAACAGGGCTTCTTTCTTAGAACTGCTCACCTGTGGAACTCTATTCCGTTTGCCTGCTTTCCAGCTGACTACAATCTGATTGTCTTCAAGTCCAACGTGAAAAAGTTTTTATTGAACCGCCCCTCTTAGTAATCCAAGTTACAAAATTCCCACTAATGTTTACTACGCTAAAATCACAATGGCTAATGCATACCCATTAACGCTTATCCTCGAGTGGCCTCTGAGCCTTGATAAGTGGTGATCGCCATCTAAGAAAAGGATTGTTGTCTACATATCTTCGATCTTTCTTTAGTTTACATAAGTTTGAGTTTACTTTCGGCAGCATCGTAAATCAAGCGACTTGCTTTGTATGGAACTATTTTAGTTTCTATTTTTTAAGAAAAAACTAGTTACTTAACTAGTTTATAATTGCTACTATTGAAAATGCTGGCATATAACTTATGTGGGTCATTTACTCTTTTAAAACTACTTGTAATATTTAGTGAAAATATACAGCGCATAAGCATAATATTTACATGGGAGGATAATACACTAAGAATGTTTGCTGTACATATCATTTATATTAGTAAAATTATTACCATAAACTATTTCCGATTACCTTTTGAGTACCATTATGCGTATTGCCAAAACATTAACATAGTATGAAATATTTATAGATTATTCTATTTTTCAATTAACATTTTATTTTTATGTACACGAGTACAGTTTGATAACCCTTTTTCGCTTTCATAAAATGTACGGTTATTTTGCCAAATTTGTATTTTTTTACGGTCTGTTATATTAAAACATTACATTCCCAATATAGAAACTCCACACTTCTTTATACTAGCATAGAAAACATGCAATGCTAGATCATTCAAGTCATAATTTTAATCAGAATATGTACACTTACATAGATATTTCAAACTAATTTTTACAAGTTCTATTATGAATACAAATGTATAACAATTTATGTGATAAGAATATTTATTTTATTTACTTATTGTATTTTTACTAAAATTAAAAATTCACGACATTCGTTTTTTAATAGAATCCATAAAACCGGTAACTGTCAAGGTAAGGGGTACTTTTTATAATTTTTCTGCACAGAAGAAACCACTAATCAAGGCTCGGAGGTCACTCGAAGATAAAGGTGTATAAGTGTACGGTGGTAATCGAGACTACATCTTGGGTATCCTTAATGGTGGGGGGTTGATTATTTAAAGGAGGGGTTAAACAAGTAGACGACCATATTGTGTATAGTTTAAAAGCAGGTCAACTGTAACAAAATTACACGGCCAGACAGTTTTAGAATAGAAGATTTTTGTGGAATTTGCGTTTCCATTAAGGCAGAGAAGGAGAGTGAGGGGAAATTGCCGATAGTGTTTGTAGTTAGACAAATATTTTTGTTAAAATTGGATGTGAGACCATTAATTGAATTTAAAACGAGAAAATAACAAGAAACCATGGACAGACTCACAATTTGTCTACGGTGGAAAAAGTGCTTCAAAGACGGAGGACACCACCTGCTATAATTTGAACCCACTTTTTAACTTGGTGAAAATATGATAGTTAGCCGAGAAGCTTCCGCTCAGATGACGCAAGACTACTCAAATATATAACGTATCTAGCTCTGATACAGGTAAAAGATTGCATGGAGAGTGAGATGTTTTGTGGAACAGTGGAATAACGTTACTATTTTACTGGTCATTTTAGTAAATGATTTGATGTAAGTCTTGCATTTGTTGTCAGGAGTAAAAGTCAGACGCAAAAATCTGTCAAAACCGGGAGCTCTCATAAGACAAGAGCCATTCATATGGCCAAGTGGAAATAAGTAAGTTTATGTTGAATAACAGAAGGTATGTTTATGATGTGTTAGAATTAACCAGCCACAATTAGCTGCATTGTTCCACAGAAGAGAGACACTCAGAGAAATCGTGATCGTTGTTTTGCCTTCGAAGATATAGTATCGCCGTCTTCGTATCTGTGAGCGAATTAATTTAGAATGCAATGTGGAGTGGGGTCATTAATGAATAAAAGAAAACAGTTGTGCCGAGTGTGAATCCTTGAATTACGCTGGCGTTAATACTTTGAGAATCGAGCATTTGCCGCGCGACAAATATGAGAGAATATATATTCGATGGTTGAAAGTACGTGTTTAAATATTCTATCGCTGGATTATCTGTAGAGTAAACATTTGTGTCCCCCCCAAAAAAAAAACTCTCAAATAGATTTAATATGTTAAAAGTTGTTTAAATTGAAAGGTTCAATGCCCATATATGTTTATAGTTTTCTTGTTGGAGTTGTTAAATTACATAGGATTTATACTAATTTATAAAAGCATTACTTCGTTACAATAGAAAAATGCGAGCCTGAAAAGTAATAGGGTTAAGCTTAACCATGGAAAAGTAGAGGACTAATTGTTAAAATTGGAAAAGAAAAGGACAAGCTATTCAAGTTAAAAATATGGTAAATTTGTAACTGAAAATATTGCAGTAATTAGAATTGATTATATAATGTTATAACATGAATTAAACAAAATCTTAATCCAACAATATTTTTATTTATAAATTTATCATATTTTTAATAGAATATCTTTCCTTTTCTTTTCCAGTTTTTAACAACTAGTCCTTTACTTTTCCATATTTAAGGTTAACCATATTACTTTTCATGCCTGCAGTTTTCTATTGTAATCCATGATTTTTTTTCCAGGCTCCTAGTAAATTCACTTGTTCTTTGTTTAATTTCAGCCTTATTTTTTTTTAAATCCATAAACATAACATGCACATATGTAAAACAATGTCCGGCACTCGTTTCTGTTTAACTTGTTGCTTCTTTTTTCGCGATATCAGTTGAATTAGTAGGAACACTAGTCGCTGAAGCGACTTGGTTGCTGTGGAAACCAGTCATAAAACGTCGCTCACCTCCTTTACATTTTTTAACGACTTTGAACACCAGTAAAATCATCATAACTTTTGTTTTACTGAACGAAAATTAATTTTTCCTTTTCTTTTCCATGTTTGAGCCTGACCATATTACTTTTCATGCTCGAATTTTTCTATTGCAATCCATGGCTTTTCCAGGCTCCCATTAATTTCACTTGCTTTTTGTTTAATTTAAGTCTATTATTTTTCCCCATAAACACATATGTAATAACAGTGTACGGCACTCGTCTGCTATTACCTCGCTTTCATGCTGTCATTTGTAAATTAGTAGTGACAGTAGTCGCTTAAGTAATGTGGTTAATATGGAAACCAGTGATAAAAAACGTCGCCCATATCCTTATATATTTTTTACGATAATATACACCAAAAAATCCATCATCACTTTTGTTTTACTTAACGAAAATTGATTTTTTCATAATATAGCCGGGAAGGTAATCTCTAAACTGTAATAATTGTTTGAAATTTGATAGAAAAATGCCACTTAACCATATATTCAAACACTACAGTGTTTGAATGATAAGATACAATTTTCACATTTTAGAAATCCGAGTATTACTGTATATTTTTGTTCTGTATTTCATTAAAAATCTTTATTTTAATTCTGCGACTTTGGTTAAATCCGCCCGCATCATAGAAATTTATGATTTATATTTCTTTATTCATTCTATTATTATTTTTAGTATAGATGAAAAAAAATGATGTCTGATCAGGTTGCAAATTATATTATTGATATCAAACTTGACGTAGACTCTATTTGTGCCTTTGAAAATCTTTTAAATATTTTCAGATCGTTGATTATACAATCGCGTAAAACTTTCATTTTTCACCTAGTGACTTCTCAGGAAAAAAAAGCCTCGGCTCCGGAACATATGTTGGTTTGCAACAGGATGTCATTATCATATTACGCGATATAGGTGAGCGAAGATTTTTATATCAGGTAAAATTGACTTTGTTTTCATCTTCGCATGGCATTAATAACATATGTTTCTTTTGATCTTAAAAGTTGTTTCTTATTTTTCGTTCAAAATATGTAGAATTGACACCGGGAGCAAGCTGCATAAATCTGCGGAAAAATTCTGAAGAAATATACCGACATAAACAAGCAGATTAATATGATCGCATAAACAGTCTTTCTCGAAAATGATCTCCAAATGTTTAGTATATATTTGATTCAAAAGTCTGACTTCAATCGTATTATGATATTCTAATCCATTTTAACATATTAATTCTGGATAGTTTAACTTCTTACCTTTAAATAGTTGTAGCATTATTTATGTAACAAGTCACGGAGGCTACATGAAAATAGAAAGTCTTAAGCTAAATGAGGTGACGGTAAGATAAAATAAGACTGCAAAAAGCAAAGCTCGTTCAAGAAGAGGACCTGGTTAGAGATATAGATGACGTCTGAGATCACGTTAGAGACGTCAACGTTGTAACGAGAAATAATGTATGGCGGGAGAATAGGGAATTCCATGTCGTTGTAAAAAAAGCGAGTTAAACTGCTTTTCTATTCTTGGCCTACATTGCGACTAAGGCTATGGTGTGTTAGGTAATGGTACTTTTATAGGTACCTTGCCGTTTTAAATGGTAGAGTTTTTTTAGGACAATTAGCATGATGATTATTTTACGAGCTGTTATTAATGGCGCCAGACTATTCTATTTTGTAGAACAAATGTATCCTATCCATAACGAATCCACTTTTAATAGAAATCGCCATAGAAAAGGGCTCGAAACCACTAGATATAAAGAGCTTACTTCAGTGTCGAAAACATAAGTGATAGATGGGTAGAAAAAAACAATTCTTCTATTTTTACTAGATGTATCGCTCAGGAACATAGGTAAGGAAAAGAGGAAATAAAAAAATCGTAACACAGATTATCTGCGTCTATTAAATTGATCATTTGAATAAACATAACTATCTGCATTCGAATATGACAGAAAAAACAAACGTATAATTACTTATAAAAGTTCTTTGCAGATGAGGCTTAATAAGAAAGTAGCTTTATGTTATATCTGTTTAATTGAAGAATGCGTTTACTTAAACACAACTCGATTATTTAACTATTCAACAGTGTAACATGCATTGTGTGTGATTTAAATATATAGATAAAAAGCGTCCATTACTTTATTTTACGACGTTAATTTAAAGTATGTATATGCATTCAATTTTCGCGGCAAATCCGCGACACGCAATAGAGTTAACTTGAGTTATAAAATGGTCCACGCAATCAGACGTGCATTTATTCCCTAGAGTTCTCGATTAATATGTTTGACAATATAAGAATATTGAACGACAATAGAGACTGGTCTGATTGGGATAATAAGGATGGAAGCCGCGGAAAGTTGAGTAATAAAATAATTTACAATTGTTATGTAAAATGGTGTACACAGTATTAGTTTGCTAAAATTTTCGAATTTAACATTGCGAATTATACCGGATTTGTTCACCAGTTTTGGAGACGTGGACATTAGTTTTTAGGGATGTATTCACTACTGGTTTTAGGGGGTTCGGGTTAGTGTGTTTTGTAAGGTGGGAGATATACTCGGAATCAGCCGGAGTCAGAAATATTTTTATTAAAAAGGATTTGTAGTTTTTATATTAAAATGTAAAAAAAAAAAATGAGGCATAATCATGCGGAAAAACAAGATAATGCGTTAATAAATCATTTATTTACAAAAAGGGATAATTTTTATGTGTTTAAAAATGAAATTTTATACCAACAAGAAACTATAGAATGTTCATGAATGTTTACGAGTTCTTTTTAAAAACAAGAGGGTTCTATAGCTGAGAGATTTAAAAAAAAGTTTGAGTCGATTAAAAGCCGTGGGTTTCATGGATCAGAAAAATCGTATTCAAAACTCTTCAACTAAATAAAATGAATTATAATTCAATCGAAGTTGTTTATAAGAGTTAATGTGTTTTATTATATTAGAAAATATTTTAGTGATAATAGTTGGAAAATATTTCAATTGATGATTTGTTTTTTGTGAGCAAACGACATTAAGGGATTAAAAGCATTGAAGCAATCATTGTGCGTGTCGAATTGTACGCGTGAGTATGTAAATCATAGTGTATGATTACGTAAGTTTAGGATTGTGAGTAACATAGAGGCGTGGCTCTGTCTGGAGTTTTAGTCTAAACTGTTTATTGAAAGAAAATATGGCATTTTAAAGTTTTTTTTTCCAGAAAGACAAATTTGAATAAATTCAGAAAGTTCTATGATTGGTTAAAACATAATTATTTGCTTCCATTAATTCAGACTTGCGTGAATGAAATGCGTAGAAACGGATTTAGGCACTTTTATTCTGGACTCTGAAGGGTAAACTTCAGTGTAGATCATAACGCTTTCAAAATATGTTAATAAATACTATGCAATATTCGTGCTGAATACGCGACAAGTATTAGATTAGGCTTTATTCTCACAATCGTGAAAGTCATTAGACGTTCAATTTTTCTATTTAATATAGCTACCACCCCTGGACTAAATATTTTGAACAAACAAGTAAACACAAGGAAAACTACATCGTATAAGATGAGGATTGGTATTACTAAAATTAATAATTTAAAATAGTTTTCTTCACAAAAATAACAAATACAACAAATTACTAGCTTTACTAAGTATCTGGTTTAGTAAAATATTGAAATTTAAACACAATTTATATATTGCAGAAATATGTAATCTACATTTTTTTAAACAAGAAAACGTTTCATTAAATAATAAATTTTCATAAAAATAAAGCAGCAATGAAGAACCCGAAGATAAAAATTATCAAGACAACTTCGAGTAGCCGCAATCAGAGAAGAAATTATGTAAAAATGCACAATACACAGTTTCATAGTAAAAAAGTTTATAAAATGTTTAAATATCATGGTTTTATTCCTAAATGTATTCAAAACATTACTGCATGTACTTAAACTATAGTTTTCATAAGTGTGACAAAATGCTCCCTTTTCGATGTCTCAGACAAGGCCCGAATGAAGAGGGAGGAGAATTTCGCGAAACCAGTATCAGACGTTCATTCTTTAGATTTGACCATCACCCGATCCAGGCTAATTGTCCTTGGAATCTATATGTTTTTTTTTAACGGTAACTGTCCCTCATTGTTGTTCCAAAGTTCAAATGTGACCTAACGTATGAAAGTGTTACACACCTTTGATTTAAACGATTTTCTTGGTCGCACTTCTAAATGAATCAAAACAAAACTGTCTTAATAAGTTCGTCTGTACGCTCTTATGAATTAATCTTAAAAAAATATTTAATAAATTACGTGTTGCCATACATATTGTACATTGTTGTTTACATTGTGTTTACAAACATGAATTTTCATGGAAACTAGAAATAAAATAAGACATTAAGTTGTAAACTTTATCAATAGCACAATAAATTATTTTAATTAGCCTAGCAGTTTATTTATCTTTAACTACGTATTGGCATAAAATAATTACAAAAAAAAAACGATTATTTCCGTCTAGCTTTGAAAACGCAGACATAAATTATATATGGTCAAACTATTAGTCAATATTTGATGACTCGCTCTCACTCGTTAACATACATTCTCATAAGAAACTCACATCCAAAAATAAGTCAAATTTTATGGTTGTAGTGCAATGTTTACTAACCAATACTGGTCTCCTTCCTCCCTTACAAATAAACAGGGATTGTCTTTGATTGTAACATGCTGTAACATAAGATAATGATTAATGATTACGTCTTCTGCTAAATTTCACGTTAGTTATTTTGTTTGTAATAGTTGTATTAGATACCCCTCATATAGAAATCCGGACATTTTCAATAGATGTTCGCATACGTTTATCAAATTAAGTGAATATTGGAATAAGGTAATTTTGAGCATTTAATGAAACCTCTAACGATCTAATCAAAATGTCATCAAACCAAAAACAATCGAATGTGTATCCTTAAAATCGACTTAACTCTGAAGGAACGTAAACTATGACTATTTTTTTTTACATTTATAGTTAAACGAAAGCGTCCGGTTACTATTTTATAAAAGTAATCCTTTTCAAGTAAGTGCTATTCCATGAATCGAATCTAGCAAGCTCTCCTTTTTTTTAAACTGACAGTCTGAAAAAATTCATAGCTTTTTCGAATATTTTAACATAACGCAAAATTCTTATTCTAACCTTACAGACTTTATATTCTATTTTTCGTTCAGCATATAAATCAGTAATGTTATAATATGCAGACAGGAAATTATTTTGAGCACCTTTTCGATTTAGACACTTCGGATTAAAAACTATTCTGTATTTTCAGCTTAGATTTAATAATTCGACTTTGGCTTTTTCAGTTACATTCATTATTTTAAAACCGGCAGATTACATTTAATCTCGCAATCTTTATTTTTCAATTAACGTACAATGTCTCTTTTCAGTATGTTAAACTTACAAATTATTCTTATCTTGAGTATTCAGACTTTTCAGTTCATTAATTTGTCCACATATACAATAATAAAACGCAGATACAAAAATATTTGTTTACATTATACGAGTTAACACTATTCTGTATTTCACATAAAGAAATTATAAATAGAGATATGGTAGCAGTCATCGTCGTTTCGCTTATCTATTCCAAAAACATAATTATGCAGATGATGAACCGTGTTAAAATAATGAGGACAACCTGTTGTATCTATTATAGACATTTAGATAGAGTATTCAGACAAATAACAATTCTATATACTGTCAAACTGTTATTTAGCATCACGGATAAAAATAGTACAGTCTGCATACGCCATAAATATACATATGCATTGACGCAGAATTGGGGAATTATATAGAATAGGGTTCTTCTGGTTTTGACTAGGCTTGGAACACATCACGACTTGGTCATGGCTGCTTCTAAGCGGCATCAGTTGTTAAGGCAACTTATTGTCCGTCAGTGTACACTCGGGTCCGTCAGTGCCAATCAGTATCCGCTTGAAAGTGCAATAACTACCGCGGATGACGATGGCCGACACTCGATGAGAACATCTGACAATTAAAGTTCCTGCCAGTGCTAGCCCATATCAAAAAGCAAAATAGCAACTTTAAAATCATGTCACCTTCCACCATAAGAGACAGTGGCCATCGGTAGCCACCACTGAACTACAATAGCATACAATGAATGACAGTGTGCAGTTATTGAAGATAGATCCATTTTCTTTCAGATAAGTCCAATAGAGCTGAACACTGGACGTGTCAAATAGTAACTGATTATGAACAAACGCAAATAACGGCATAAATATGCCAATCACAACTAGTGTTCGTCATTGGAATCAGATAATTCAATTTCGAAGCTGTCCAATAGATGCCGACATTAATCCTGGCAGTCAGTGACTGCAAGTTGCAAAACCAGCAAGTATCTACTATTAAATGCAAGTAATCGCTTTAAGCGCACTCTAATCGTAAGTACACTCATTAATGAAAATGAGAAATATTGTATTCCGCTATCTGTCACTACTAGAAAATTCCCAGGAGTAGAAGTCAGATGATTTTATTTGGCCTACGGACACCAGTGTTTGCTATTTTCTCTGGCAGACAACCAAAGTTTTAGTTGTTTTCAGGGGGCGTCTTTACCGAATATGTTCTAACTCTGTATTATTCTTCCACCGGGTAACGCCGGTACACAAGTCCTGCTTATATATATGTACTGAATCTTAATAATAATCTTTAATATATTCTAATTTTCAGAATTAAAGCGATTTCGGCGTCATAGAACGTGTCATTATTTATCACGTATTGTAATGTATTCTTACATTCATTTTTTATTTCTCCAGCAGCTTTATACCGGTTTATTTCTGGTTGAGATTCCCAGATAAAAATGCCATGAACACATCATAGTATCATAAAATCTGCAAAAAACACATTGAGTGAGCACCACCAAAATAAAATAAAGTCGTAAAAAAGAAGTGATTTTTATCCTCATATTGAAGGACGAGTGGACCAAGGTTATGCTGAACATTTCTATCTTGGGAAAACAAATTGTCCTTAAATAAAAGTGAACTATGTGCTCTCTTGACTTTAGCAATCTATAACGGAATGATTAAAATAAATCTGGTAAAAATAGGAATAAAAACTGTTTTTTTTGTTTTTTAATTTTTACTTTGGTTAGTGAAAACGTTCGAGGACGTTTAACTGTCAACAAAACTATGCTCAGTACAGACCAAACTTCGTGAAGAAAACAAATATTATGAAATGGGGGGGGTGCAATTTTAAAAGAAGAACTTTAATCAGTGCCTATAATGGTGTGTTTTATTTGAATTCTGGATGTTCTATTATTATGTTGAGAATCTCATATGAATGTTTAGTTTTATACTAGTTCTTCTAAGGGAGCGTTTTACTACAGCGACTGTAAGTATTATCTAAAATTGCCGTGCTACATTCATATATATATATATATATATATATATATATATATATATATATATATATATATAGCTGTGTCAGGTCATGTCATATGCTACTGATGCCATGTAACCCAGTACTCCCTGCCTCATGGTCGGGTCACTGACAACTACACTGGTTTCCCCATCAGACTTGTTTTGTGAGGAGGGTGGCTATTGTCCCTGAAGGATTAAAAACAAAACCTTCCAAAGGGCGAATGAACTCTTTTTTGGGGTCAATGCCAACTAGAACCGTGTGTATGTATGTGTGTGTTGGGGTGGAGAGGGCTTCCGTAAGCCGTGGGTAAGGCAACATTTCTAGGAGAAGCAAATCTCCGATTAAAAAAAACATCAAGCGGAAGAACAGTACCCGCATTAAGCTGGTCTGCAGTTTAACTTGTTGCTGGCTATCTTTTCTTGCTTGTTGCTGGATCTCAACATTTTGAACCAAGAGAGCGACTTAGCTGTGGTACAAAGCTAAGACTCTGTAACATCGTCTGTGTATAGATACTCCCTCAGGCATTTGTCTAATAAAATTGTCCTGTGGCTATGTAAGCCATTTTTGGGGCTCATGGACCTTAAGTGTCTGAGGGAGTGACACTCGTCTGACAAGACGTTGCAATCATCATATATATATATATATATATATATATATATATATATATATATATATATATAATTTCCAAGGAAAACAACACAATAGTCATGCGAGCAAACGAACTGGAAGTCAAAAACTCGAGTGTGTTCTTATATATGGATATATATGCACCTATTAGTATGTACATTTGTATATGTGTATATATATATATATATATATATATATGTGTGTGTGTGTTTATGTATATCTGCATATATAAATATATGCGTTTATATATATATGTATATATATATATTTGTGTGCATTCATGTATATATGTGTGGATATATATACACACACATATATACATGAATGCGCCAAAAAATTAAGCGATGTGAAACTGTAAAATCTGCGGAGCAAAATATATTTTCTTTTCTTTGTGTATAAGATACATCTTTTTTATGATTGTATCAGCGTGTACAACGTGTTTTTCAGTTTATCGGTTAAGTTTGGTTTTAATAAATAACGTTTATTACTATCAGAATTATTTCAAATCCTTTGATGCGCGACTTATGGCCCACCCTGTATATATCTGTATATCTGTGTGCATGTATATTAATGTATTTATGTAGATATTAGATTACGAATGGCGGCTAATCGTCAAAATATATTCCGTGGCACAAGTTGTTGCTTCTTTTTTTTATTTTTCTATCACATTTTCTTATGTCTTAAATGTTTGACTTAAAAGAGGGAAACTTCATGTTTAATCTGAGTCTCATATTTAATACATATATTAATATCATTAACAAGATACACTTTCATCATTTCCATTGCTATTCTTATATTAGTTGTAATTATTTAACTCATGAACTTCTAATGAATAAAAGGAGAAGCTACATTGACTTCATATCGAAATAATTTCAATCCATCTGGATTATCTATATTACACAAAGAATTATAGAACTGGATATTTATACAGTAACAATAATATTCACATTTTTTTCCGTAATATTTACAGAAAATTTGTAGGAATCGTAATTACGATAACCTGCAATGTAGTTGATATGATGAAATTCTCGAATCCTCCTCTATATGTTAGTAAGCATGCCGAAAATGTTGTCAGAATTTATTTCATAGTGGAGAAAGATACTTGGTAGTAGCAAGTATATCCTCGCCAAAGGCCAACGATTTAATAGAAAGAAAACGCCTCGAAGCATCTTGAATGCTACAAGGAAATTGATTTTCCTTCTTTCCTTTATGCTGATTCTTTCAAACAATAGAACCTTGCCTTTGTTCACTGCATGGTTATTTCACTCAAGGACGATGCATTTTTCATCAGTTATTTTTTTCTAAATCCATAATGAATTTCGTAAAACTATCACATATTCATTCATACATACATACATACATACATACATATATATATATATATATATATATATATAATATAAAGCTGGGTGTCTCTGTGTGTGGTCACGAATAGGCTCCTATATGGTTGACTATTTTAAAAAACAGATTACATATAATGATAGAAGATGTATCAAGACACAGGAATCTGTATGTTTGATCTGGCAGAACGATGGTTCATAAAAATTGTGGGGTCTGCGTTCGCGCCTGGTTCACAAAGTATGGCAATAAAAAATTTAAAAAAATTAAAAAATTAAAAAAGAACATTTACAAGTGAGTTTGATATAGATTTACATAAGAATACTTTGATAAGTATGTTTTAACTTAAATAGCGGTGGTATAATAAAATTGTAGGGTGCGTTCGCATCTGGCCTCCATAGAATGGACAAAGGCAAATACTTTAATAAAGACTTTTCATATCTATCTGCGTAAGTATACTTTGATAATTATGTTTCAGTTAGAAAGAATATTGTATAATTAACTTATGGGGTGTTCGTTCCCACCTGACCTCCATGGAATGGAAATATGTCACAAAGTTTAACAAGCTTTTTTTTTTAAATATAAATCCACAGAATATTGTGATAAGTGTTTCAGTGTAAACAGCTATGGTATAATACATTATGTGTTTTATCTATTTTTTTTTACTTTCATCAAATTTTGCTTTGTTCTTGATATCCCCAAATTCGGAGCTACGTCTTTACAGCCCTTCCTTTTCATTATCTCTCATACATTCATAAATAAGTCCATTTTCCGTGGACTGTTTTTGAACCCAGTCAACGGCGGGTACTTTTGTTAGTATATATATATATATCTATATATATATATATATATATATATATATATATATATATATATATATATATATATATATATATATATATATACTAACTGTACCCTGCCACGCGTTGCTGTGGCTAAATTTAGTGTAATGGAAAATCCTAATAAAAAGAGAAAATGCATGTTTCTTATATTCTTAGTACAGCAATCCACTCTAAAAAAAAAAAGAAATGGTACTCTTGCAGAATTGGATCCTGATCCTCAGGATTACCAATCATTGCTTTGGCTCGATCAACAATCAGTGGATAAAGCTAACGTTGAAACGCTAAATGTTTTGTTTTTTTTTGTATACAAAAATGTGAGTTAGTAATTAATATTCGAGTGACGGGGGGGTTGTTACTATACACAGATTCGAAAAAGTTGTCCAAAAACAAATGAAAGCAAAGGTAAGGTAAGTTACATTTCTACCTAACTGGATAATTGTTTAGTGTTTTTATGTAAGGTAAAATGTTTAATCGGCTGGAAGAACAGAAATGGTTGCAGACTGTTGAATACGTTAAGTTTGGGAAATGAAGTTTAAAACTAAAAACTATACAATACAGTGTCAAAAACCCATGGAATATGTTACCATGACATAGGCTGACATAATCGGTGCGTTTGTGACAGTATGTTGTATAGTTTTTTAGTTTTTACTCACTTTCTCAAACTTAACATAATCAACAGGGTCCGCCACCATTTGTATTTTTCAAATACACCGATAAACACTGTTTTTCGAGCTGACTAAACGTTACATTAAATGTAGGCACCGCCAAAAATGGCCGCAAAATCAAGTTGTTGTTGTTTTTTAAAACTAAATTACATTTATTAAAATCCATTATTTCTGAGTAACTTTTTTTTTCCAGAAAGATAAAACCCTGAATTTTATCATATAGAAAACAGAATAATGTAAAACTTTTTCTACTATTTTTAATTCAATTTTAAATGTTAAATTTTCCCCAAAAGTTAACAATTGTTATTTTTTGTCTTGCACAAAAAACGTACTTAAATATTTAAAAAAAAGGGTTTTTGAAATAATTTATTTATTCATTTATTGTCTAACTAAGATTTAGGATGATTTTCTAAGAGAATATGCAAAAATATTATAATATAAGTACCTGAATTTCAAATAATTCCACTTATTCATATATGTAACCAGATATTTCGCGTCGCCGAAGAGTTCAGATCGACTCTGTTTACGTTTTCTTTCGATGAGACGAAAACTATGGAAGACTAAACAGGCCAAAAAAACTTATTTTTCAGTGACGAAAATTTCAATGTACAGGGTGTTTCAAAAGTCTTGGGAACATTACAAATTCGTATATCTCATGAACTATTCCAGGTAGAAAAATGAAACTGGTGTCATTTTAAAGCTTGCTTAATCAAGTTTTTGGTCATACTAATGATTTTCGTCTTATCTTTCCATGTGCAGTAATGGCGTTCTCTAAACAAGACAAGGCGTTTTGCGTCCTCCAATTTGCAAAGACTGAATCGTGGACATGTGTTCAGCGTGCATTTCGCAGGAAATTTAAAAAAGAAGTCCCTGAAAGGAAACCCATTGTCAGATGGCATGCTAAATTTGTGAAAGATGGGTGTTTGTGCCCAAGTAAGCGAACAGGTCGCCCTTCAACTTCAGAAGCTTCAGTTGAGCAAGTCCGGGAAGCCTTTCAGCGGAGCCCCCGTAAATCAGTGAGAAGAGCCAGCAGGGAACTTCAGCTTGCTCCAGCAACTGTCTGGCGTGTCTTAAGTAAACGACTGCAAATGGTACCTTACAAGCTCAAGTTGGTCCAAAAGCAACAAGTCTATGTGCCGCCCCTTCCAAGAGATATTTACGAACTAAAGGCTCGAATAACGGCAGTTGTGGGAACCATTGACGTCAAGATGGTGGAACGCGTTTGGCAGGAAATGGACTATCGACTAGATGTCTGCCGTGTGACGAATGGTGCTCATATTGAGCAAGTTTGAAGATTCTCCACAAAACTTGAAACTTTAACCTTTCCAACGGTACCAATTTCATTTTTTAACTCCTAATAGTTTTTGAGTTATTAAAAATCGTTATGTTCCCAAGACTTTTGAAACACCCTGTATTATTAAGCTGAGGCTGGCCAGTACCAGATGGGTGACCATTTGTATGAGTTTGGTTTTTAATGTGTATGTGTGTGGGGGCCAGGCTCCCCAAAATGGGGGGAGGGGGCGATTTAAAGCAGAATAAAAAAATATTATTTCAGCGCTTTTGGTCCACCGTAGTCGAAAGGCGGCAAACGTTTTCAAACGAGATCGAAAAAAATGATGCTATTTTTAACACAAAGGGCACAATATTTATCGAATTTTTTTTTTTTTGTATCGATTATTCAAAGCATGCTCTGTTTAATAATGGTCATGCATTATTCGGCTCGCTAAAAAAAAATTGTTAATTTATTTATCAAAAATTTTAAAATGGCTTTTTTCGTATAAATATAAAAAATGTTTTTTTTTTGTTTTGCTTAACTTAAATTAATTATTTTACTTAACATATTCACCGAATTTCACACTTCAAAACTCAAAAGCGGGATAATTAAACACAATCGAAGTTCTGATATTCAGACGTCAAAATAAGGTATGCAAACAATTTTTTTTTTTTTTTTTTAATCTATAATTCTGTCCCTTACAACAACACAATATGTTTTGTTCAGTTTCAAATGATTATTTTAAGCATATTTGTTCCCACTTCAAAACAAGGGGGGGTTTTGTAAGCAAAAAAAAATATATATATAAATATCGTTTATGAAAAATAAGTACATTGTTATAAAGTTCATTCTTCTCCTAATAATCGCTGAAAATTTCGTATTGATCGGATAATTACCTGATTTTTGGTAGATTTTTAAAAAGACGGTCCGTCAAAAAGTACTGACCTGCCCCCCCCCCAGTTTTGGCGGTGCCTAATTAAATGAAAAGTGTTTGTATTAACAGATACAAAGAAGTTGTCAAAAAATAAATATATAACAAATAAATGTTATCAAAAGGCAAGAGAAGTAAATGTTCTACCTAACTGGATAAGATTGTAGTGTTTTTATGTAATGTATAATGTTTAATCAGTTCAAAAACATGCAGTGTTTATCGGTATATTTGAAAAATACAAATGGCGGCAGACTGTATCGAACACGTTAAGTTTGGGGAAATTTTGGGAAAATGGGTTTAAACTAAAAAACTATACAAAATGCTGTTAGGAACTCACTCAATATATGTTACTGTGATGTAGGCTGACATATAATCAGTGGTTTTAAATTTTGATCGATACAGGTAACGACTTTTAAGAGTCCCTTTTAGTGATTACCTGGTTTTAGGATATTATACAACTAAATGGCAAATCTGCCACAAAAATCCGGTATTATTTTACTTTAAGGCCCGCCTCATGTTCGTATATAATGAAATATTTTATTGTAGATTTCAGTGTACTAAAAACGAATCTGCAAACCGTTTCCGTCGCCAAAAGAAAATTTTCATGATATGAAGAAATTACTTTTTCAAAAAGTGGGTGATCACTTTTCAATTTAAATTTAACTTAGAATGAGCACCCACTTTCTGGCCACCTGAGAGAGGGTCATTTTTCTGTGTGTGTGTGGGGGGGTGTTTTGGTGGCCGACCCCCGCCCCTCCAACCAATTTAAGTAGGTAATTTTAAAGGATTTTCCAAGGGTAGAAAGAAAGCCCCACCCCAAAAATCGTGGCCACAAAGTGGGTGATCATTTTACGCTAAATTATTATTGAAAAGTTATCCTTCACTTTTTTAAACTAACATTTCTTCATATCTTGGAAACTACTCGTTTGCCTTAATTATAAAGGTTATTTTCGTTTTCAGCGACCCCGAAAACCTACAGGAGTTGTAATTTTAAAGGAATTTTTGAGGGTGGAGTAATTCCTCATATTTACCTTTTTTTTCCAATAACATAAGAAATTAAGAATTAGACAAATTTATGGTGCTAAGGCACTTACCGATCCGTACTATTTTTTAAATCGTATTTCCAAGTTTAAAGTTTTTTTTATTCAATTGTATTCTAAATAATGTTAATGCTTCTGTACTGTTCCTTGTCTGCGTAATTTTAAGTTTTGTTTATTAGATTGTTAGGTGAAAGTCCAGAATAGTTACAAAACACCCTCTTCTCCCCATGTTAAGAATGGCTTTTTTTAAATAATAGCGTTATTATTTCAGCACGGATCAATAAGTGCACGAGTACCCAATTTCGTTAATAAAGAAAAAGCCTTCATATTTTAGAATAGATGCAAAACTCCCTCCCCATGTTAAGAATAGCTTTCTAAATAACGGGATTATTTCAGCACGGTACCTTCTCTGCATAAGTACTATCTTTTGTTTATTAATTTGTAAGGTTAAAATATAAAATAGTTACACAACACTCTCCCTTTCCCATGTTAAGAATGGTTTTCTTAATAGCGTTATTTCAGCACTGTATCTTCTCTGCATAAGTACCATCTTTTGTTTATTAAATTGTCAGGTGAAAGTATAGAATAATAACAAAACGTCCTCCCCATGTTAAGAATGGCTTTTTAAATAACGTTATTATTCTATTATTATGGTACTTTCTCTGCATATGTACCATGTTTTGTTTATTAAATTGTTAGGTGAAAGTACAGTACTCATGCAGAGAGTGATCCGTGTTGTAATAATAACGTTAATATTTAAAAAGCCATTCTTAACATGGGGAGGGGAGGGTGTATTTTAACCTTACAATTGAATAAAAAAACATAATAAAACTGTAATTAAACCTGGAAATACGATTTAAAAAATAGTGCGGACAAAAATAAACTGTACTTTACCAACCAATCTTATATCGAAAAACAAAAAAAAAACTCAAAAAGCAAGCGGCAAACTTTTTTTTTGCCTTTTATAATAAAGAAAAAATATGTAAATTAAAAAAAATTGGAAAGTAAACAAATATATTATGTTTTTTTTATTTTTACTTATCGAGTTAACAGAAAATGAAATCTTTCGTCAATTCGTGGCTGTGAAATGAATCGAACCGGAAGTTCAGTTTTATCAACAGAACAGATTCGCAGTAACGGCTTACGAAAATATATTTATTTTATTAAATATTTTAATAATTCGCGAGGTAAATTTATTGTAATAACATAAAAACATACCTCGAGTCTAAAGATGGGGTGTCTGAAAATTTAAAATAAATTGGTAACGTAGAAATATGGTTTTATTCACTTGTAACGAACCAAATTTACATTTATATATATATATATATATATATATATATATATATACACTCTGATGTGTACAGAGTTAAATGTACATTGTAGTAAACGAATACACCATCATTAAATTATTAAATATTTATGACATAAATCTCTCACCTATCTGTTTAAATGTATGTATGTATGTATGTTTCGGAAAAAGTTTCGACATAGGCGATCGTATTTTCACAAGATCGGTATCATTTTGTAGTTACACTCTTTGGACGACAGATAACCAAGAATTGGCAAAAAACATTACCCCTTACATACGCACTTTTCTACACAGATGGGTCGCCTTTTACGCTAATATTATCGCTGATCTTCAATTGTATAGCCATAATTTAAACCTGCGTCACATCCTTTTTGACGATAAGCACAACAATTTTCAACAATTTTCTTTCTTTTTTTTTCTTATCAAACACCCTTACACACACTTCCACTTCGCGTCACGGGTTCGAGCCTATATATTACAACTTATTATTTTTTTGGTCAACACACACTCCAAACAACAGGGCAACTCCGGACACCCCGACTAGTCTCTATATATAATAAAACGAAGTCGATTACTCACATCGTACAATAACATAGGTTTTCGAACTAAAACACTACATATTACTTTAATATAGTCAGATTAATAGACAATATCTGATGTAAGTTTTGCATAGCTTATCAGTCAATTTGTCTCCTAATCATAAATTCTTATAATAATTACCAAGAGAGTCACAATCTGAACATAATATTTTATGATAGTTGCACGATATTTACACAGTATTTTTTTTGCATAATCCACTGTCTCCCATTAAACCGGAAACAACTCTCCATTTGTCGCAGTTTTTCACACCTGCGCCGCCGGGTTTTGTTTCTGTTTTAATATAGGGAACATTAGTACTTTGTCTGCATTACTTGAAATAAATCCCGCTCCCTTCAATATGTTTTGAGAATTCCATCTTCTATTCGCAATAATTTATCAGATAAAGGGTGTATTAGAATAAAATAATTTCGAAATGATTAACACAAAATGCCCGCTATTAAACAAGATAGTGTTATAAATTTTAATCACATAGATGTGCATGTTATTTAAATGCCTATTCAATTATTAAGAATAATATAAGGCTAAATATGACACTACAAAATATGGTACATTATTATAATTTTTTTTCATAAGCTTTCAAGCTGTAACTACATATTTGGCATAGGTAAAGAAATATATAGGGATAAAATTGCTTTCTATTTACATGTCATCGTAATGGAGGAGCAAACCTTTTCTCTTTATACACATTATTATACATTAATGAGCTTTCTTAACAGCTTTTATCTCGTTAAGGTTGAATAACAGCTTAATTTTGTTTGCGAAAATATTAGTTTGTCTCAAGCCGGTGGTAGGTTATGGTTAGCATCAGTTATAATTTGTATATGCGCATATAATTGTCCTTATGTGTGTCTATGTATGTGTATCTATATGCATTTATATATATATATATATGTGTGTGTATAGGTGTATATTTTATTTATTTATTTTGTTTCATATGTCTATGTAGATGTGTTTTGTACGTTGTATATATATACATATATATATAAGATATATATATATATATATTAATATGAATAAAAAATCAATACAGAAAATACATAAATGTTTATATGTTTTTTGTATTTATTCTTGTATGTTGATATATATATATATGTACTTGTATGTTTATGGGTGTACTTATGTATGTATAAATGTGGTAAGTACATGTATGTATGTTATGTATATATGTGTAAGTATATGCTTGTATGTATGTGCATGTATATATATATATATATTTGTATGTATCTGTATATTTACAGATTATAAGATTGACATAAGCATTCGTGTCGCTATCACGGTTGCTGCTATTATAAATATTATTATTACCGACATATTTGTTGCTTGTTTATATATTACTAGCTGTACCCTGCCACGCGTCGCTGTGCCTTAATTTGGCGTAATGGAAAAAATCTAATAAAAAGAGAAAATGCATGTTCCTTATATTGTTAGTACAGCAATTCACTCAAAAAGTGTAAGAAAAATAATACAAAAATGGAAAAAAACGGTACTCTTGTAGAATCTGACCAGGTTGGTAAAATGACTTAAAAATAAAAAAAAACTATACCACATACTGTTAAAACCCTACCGAATATATGTCAACGTATGTCACGGTAACATATATTCCGCTTGTTTCTAACAGTATTTTGTATATATTTTTTTTATTTTTAACTCATTTACCCAAACGTACTGTGTTCAGCAGGGAGTTCAGTGCCATTTGGAATCGTCCAACACATCAGTGAACACTGTATGTTTGTCGAACTGAATAAACATGTTACATTAAATAAAAACACTAAAACTCACCCGGTTGGGTAGAAAATAACTTATCTCAGCTTTGATAACATTTATTTCTTATATATTTGTTTTTGGCAATGTTTTCGAAATCATGTGTACGGTAAAACAAATCCAAAATAAATTTTTATCGAAAAACAGGAAAAAAACCCAAATTTTTGGCTTATGCTTTATATCTTAAATGTAAGAACAATTATTAGTTTAAAGCACAACGCTACTGGGTAGTAGTACGGGTTTAATAAAAGAAAGCATTCATAAAAACATCTCGGAAAAAAAGTGTGCTTTGAAGTTTAATAAAAAAAGTTGTATCTAAAAAAAAAAACATTTTTTCTTAATCTTGCTTTATTTCCTAAATGTATCAATTTGTGTTTTACGCTTTTAACGATTGTTAAAAAAGTTGTTTTTTATACGGACGTGTAGTCAGAATTGTTATTTTTCGTCATTTCAGAATGGTATAATTGTATCGTAAGAACCGCCATAATGAATTTAATTTAAAAAAATAAGGAATGTTTTTTTATATACTTATCGATTAAGCAGATAATAGAATATTATAATTCGGAAGTTATCAACTCGTGGACCGCTCATTTCTACCGGAAATAAATGGAGAAAATAGTTCCGCATTACGAAAAATATTTTTTATTTTATTTAATATTAATTTCTGTGTTACTATTTTAACGATAAAAAAGTGTGTTAAAGTCAAAATCGTATTTAATATTAATTTCTGTGTTACTATTTAAACCATTTTTTAAAAAAGTGTGTTATAGTCAGAATTGTTATTTTTCGTCATCTTTTCCCCGACGATTAAAAGTTTTTAATGACGTAATATTTACTTTTTAATATTTAAAATTGTAAATTTTTAGTTCATCGATTTTGAATAAATCAGGGGTTACACACATACACACATATATATATATATATATATATATATATATATAATATTTTTTATCATTATTACTAAAAACGTTTTTTTATAATTATTACTATTTTTTTTACTATAATTGCATAATTACTGTTATCAATTTTATTATTATTATTATTATTATTATTATTATTATTATTATTATTATTATTATTATTATTATTATTATTATTATTATTACCCATTATCATTGACTATACTATTATTAGAATTATTTTGCATTTATTATTATTATTATTATTACTATTATTATTATTTAGTCATGATTCTACAACACTTAAACAATTATAATCATCACTTCTACAATTTCTGTTAATAATGACATCTTTTTAACACTTTATAGAAAGGCCTGTTTCATTCTGTCTAGACAATTTCCCGTCCGAGTAATACTAGCTTTCACGGACCAATCCCCCTCCCCCGCTTGAAATGACTTTTTCTAAGTAAGCCGATGATTAAGGCTGGCATATTGGATGTCTGTCTTTTTACTATTAGGTCCCATTTGCCTAGAGAAAAACTTCTCTTTGGACTCCTGCAATGTCCGGAAAAAACAGTTTTCATTATTTCAGCTTTTTTGAAAACTTTTGAATCGGATTATATGAATTGTCACGCTGGACTTATTTTGGAATACATTTTTCCCTAAAGAACTCTTTTGCATTTTGGATCAACTTAAGAGGAATTTAATTCAAGCTAAAATAGCGCAGTTTGTTTTTTATATTATGTTTTATATATCCAACATTTTTCAATTTATTTTTTTGGGGGGCCAATTTTTAACTACAATAAATTGTGGTTTACCTTAATTACTTAATTCGCAAATTCCAGCATTGCTACGGATAAAATTTGCTGATTTCCTGATTCCCTCTAATGGGATGAATATTAAGAATAGCGTTCTTTGAAACTCCGCGGAATAAGGACTTAGTAAATTGTCTTTGCATTATTCAGTCGAACAATTAAATTTTGATTGTAAAGTTCAACTTACAGTTTTAATTTTCTTTCTCTTATATACATATATATATATATATATACATATATATATATGTATATATATGTATATATACACATATATATATCCATATATATACATATATATACATATATATACATATATGAAATAAAATGGAGGTGGAAGGACCTGGATACTCAACGTTTCGCCCGATCTATGCGGGCTTCTTCAAGAGGGATGGTCCATCCCTCTTGAAGAAGCCCGCATAGATCGGGCGAAACGTTGAGTATCCAGGTCCTTCCACCTCCATTTTATTTCATATCGTCGGATTTAATCCAGCTCAACAATCATATACATATATATACATATATATACATATATATACATATATATACATATATATATACATATATACATATATACATATATATACATATATATGCATAGATATACATATATATACATATATGTACATATACATATATATACATATATATATACATATATATACATATATATACCCATATATATACACATATATATATATGTGTGTGTGTGTGTGTGTATATTCTCTAGAACGATTTGATGTTACAGGCATTAGTACAAACACTACACAATCCACCAGTTTACCAAACCCATTACGATAATCTTTCCTGGTACGGGTAGATGTTCACTAGCAATATAATAACATATCTGATAATGTGATCACTTTAATACTTTGCCTTTTACAAAGTGCGCAATTTAATCCGCTTCTTAACTAAAATCGGATTATAAAGATAAGAAAGATTTGTTTTGGTTCTCGCTATCCGACTCCCTTGTTTATTAAAACTATATCGAACCGATCAAGTGGCAGATATAATGCCAGCTTACAGTTAAGGCTTGAATTATGAATAAGAATTTATTCCTTTCAGATGATGTACCACGAACTGTACTTAAAATATTAAATAACGAATGTAACATATAATAAAATAATGCGTTACGTATAATATATATATATATATATATATATATATATAAATATATATATACACATATATATGTATGTATATATATGTATGTATACATAAATATAGTTATATATGTATCCATATATATCTATATCTATACCTCAATACACACAGACACACACATACACATACACACATATATATATTATTCTAGAGTTTAGTAAGACTACTGCTTACAATGTAGCTTGTCGTCTTAAATAGCATAGGTTTAATTCAGCTAGGTTTACACATAAAAACGCTGCGCCTGATTGCACTGACTGATTTGGAGAGTTCTCCTAATGTCAGGCACAGTATAATTATGCATATATATATATATATATATATATATATATATATATATATATATATATATATATAAAGGTCTATATACATAGCTAGTCCGTGGAGTATTTTTACATCTTATTTAAACATTGGTATAACCCGATTGGTGCCGTTATCTTTTATGGCGTAATGTATGATGCAATTTTTCTTGATGTCATATATAACGTCGTCATGCATCACGACATACGTCACATCATACATGCCGTTATCTTCTTTGATGTCATACATGATACAATGGCACATATATACAATCCTGCCATTGTGAACAATCATACAAAGAAATAAACAGACAGGGATACGGATTTTTATTATAGAAATATTTGTGTGCAACGGCTGTTATACATGGATTAAACTCTCCATTAATTGACTGTGACAAAAAAAACGTTAACATTGTTTTTACAAAATCCTAGTAAGTGAACACGGCTTTATTATTTCAGTTTGTCTATCTATACTTTGAATAATATTTCTGCCAATCGATCTTTAAGAAAGGCTCCTGCTGATGTATTATTGGAAAGTAATGGGAACGTGACTCTTTTTGCCTCTTTAGGGGTCTGATTGGCTAATTTCTTCTCTTTGTTCGCCAAAGAATCAGAAAGCCATCTCTACTGCATTAGGCCAATGGAGGACAGTTCATATTCAATAACACGTTATTACCATTTGGAAATTTTGGCCTGACTTCATTACGGCTTCATTTTATTATAAAACCTACGTGATTTTTTACTCTCAAACGCGAATCATCTCTAGCACTCTCTCCTACTCTTTCTTTTCCTCCTTTTTTATCGCGATCTTGATTACCACTGTTATACTTTGTTAGGTTTTGCTCTCTATCTGTCCTTTTATCAATGAAGTAGTCAAGCGAGGCGTTGTTTGGAAATAAATGGGTTATATATATATATATATATATATATATATATATATATATATATATATATATATATATATATATATATATATATATATATTATCCAGTGTACAATAGCGTGTAATCTATTTTTTTTTTTGTCATTATTCACATTTACAAATAACCAGTGTAATCACGCAGCACATAAAGATATACTCAATACATATAGTCGGTAGATATGTCAAAACACTAAATTACATACATTTCATAAATTAAAAGTATAAACATCTTGAAACACACTTTGTGTTACATTAAGTCAAGCCACTTTCCATCCAAGTGTAAGGTTTAGCAGGTGGGTGGCTACCATACGACCCGATACAATGGAATGTGTAAATATCTTGGCTAGACGATCAGTAAGAAGTTGAATATCGAAGGCATATCCTGGGAACATATACCAACAATTAAAACAAAAAAATGTAAAAATAAAAATCGAAAATACGTAATACACCATCCATAATTGCAACAGCTACGTACCTAGAAAACAGAGCCATAAAACATCACATAGTGATATGAGAGAAAAAGGCGAAATGATCGATCTTATTAGAAGTTAGTGTTAATGCTGAGTTTAACAGAGCTGAAAGGAAAAAATATATAACGAAATACAAAGATCTTATATATAATATGAAAAGAAATTAAAATATTTCGATCTCTACCGTTTTATTCATATAGAGAAGAAGATAAGAGCAACTGGACTCATAAAATATATTTCAAAAACTACCTGGCAAATATAGCCGGTGAAACAAGTGCCAGAGAAATTCAAATAATTGCACTTGAAGTGACAGTCAGAATCTTAAAAATATCTCTTGGTGGAAATATCTGAGTAAGCGGGTGACCGTTTGGCATCCGGTAGGATGCTTCATTCTTAGATTGAACAAACTAATAAGAATTTAACAAAAAAAAAAGCAATCAAGATCCTCCTGCTTCAAACTATGAATATTTTTTTCTTTTTTTATAATTTCTCCGATTCTCCAGGAAAAATATACCCTTAAAATAACACATCATTATATGAATATATACTTTGATCGCAGAACGTTAGAGAATTCGGTGCTCTCTTAAATGTACAAATGTGTAGCTAATAATAATAATAATAATAATAATAATAATAATAATAATAATAATATTAATAATCTATATATCTATAAAAGTGAAAGTGTCTGTCTGTGTGTCTGCCTGTTTACATTTCCCTACGCAGTAACTCTGTCAATTTCCAGTCTACACACTCGAAATTTGAATATACAGGTTACTGGGATTTGGGAGAATGTTTGTAAATTGTTTTCGGGCAGAACTTTGGCTGTTAAAGGGTCAAACTTCACCGATTTGATATTTGAGAACTCTACAAATCTCTTCTGCCAATTTTGGGTCTAAACACTTGAGATTTTATATATAGGCTCTTTGGACATGGATCTTACTTAATAACTTGATTTGAGCCCAAAACAGTAAATGTTAAGGGGTCATAATAAGTGTCAAATTAAAATAAAAATTGGCTGCTGCGGTCTCTACCAACTGACTCAGACAATTTCTGGTCTAAACATATGAAATTTTGCATAAAGGGTATTCGGAGAAAGGGCTAGGTTTTTAATCGGTTTGAGTCGAAAATTTGCCCTATCAATATATAAATGTATGTATCTAGGTTTGCATGTCTGCATAAAATTTTCGATATCGGCGACGGATTTTCAGAAGATCGACATCGTTTTGCAGCTCGACCCTTCACACGCCAAATACCGAAAAATTGGCTAAAAACATTAATTTCGTCACCCTCAACTGGTCACATTCCTACAGTGAGGGGTCGCTTTTTTCACCGATATTTTCGAAATTCATCCCCCTTTTCGATTGTCTAGCCTTAATTTAAACCTATGTCACTTCCGGTTTGGCGGTGATCGTAACAGAAATGAGGTCACGTTTTTTCCCGTACTTTCCTCCTTCGCGATACGTGTTCGAGGCTGCCTTTCTACTACCATTTTGTTTTCTCAACAGAACGCCGGGGTGTAATGCTATTATATATATATATATATATATATATATATATATATATATATATGTGTGTGTGTGTGTAAATAAAAATGTAAAAATATATACGGTTGTTATGTTTATTCCTAAAATTCTAATACCAAACAACCAGATAGAGTAAAACTATAAATATTAACCCGAAAAAATGAGGCACTTGTATATGTACCATTCTCCTTGTCGTAAAGATTATTCTGCAGATAAATAGTTTTACTGCAAACGCAATTCCAAATGCTATACAATTATGCACAATATAGAAAATTTGCACAAATATATTTGTGATAGTTAAATGAAACTAATTATCCAATGAAAAGAAAAAAAAACAGAAAAAAAACGAACAGTTAATAATAGTTCGTTTGTAAATGAATATTCAAATTAGTTATACTTATTGGAGTCGCTGATATATTCACGACAATAAAGATGCTGTATTCTATTTTAACGTAGAAATGTTGTCTCTTATTATAGATTTCAGTAGGACGAATAACATAACTTTATATTTACATAG
This sequence comes from Euprymna scolopes, assembly GCF_053919585.1. Classification (NCBI taxonomy): domain Eukaryota; kingdom Metazoa; phylum Mollusca; class Cephalopoda; order Sepiida; family Sepiolidae; genus Euprymna; species Euprymna scolopes. Next base: position 79,322,954 of record NC_136494.1, read on the forward strand.
AAAGCTAATTCATATATAATACATGCTTCGACGTATGCATTTTTTATGTTTAGTGCTTACGCCTATTTTTGCTTCAATTACTTTATTTGGTATTCCGTTCTCGTTAGCTTAGCTGACGCGTTATAAATAAACTATTTCTCATAAAGTACATATTCTCTATCCGCTTACCTGATGCTTGAACTCTATCGCTTTTAATTATGTCTCACAAATGCTTAATCAACAGAATACATTTTTACAAGTTGTCAGACGTGTTCTCAAATTCATGTTCGATTCTGATGACGACACCATATTAGATGGCATGTAAATGTTTTGAGAAGCGCTTTTGATGTATCTTAAAGGAAAGGAAGTCAAATAATTTCTCATGGCATATAAATAAAATCATGACAAGTGCAAGTCGATTTTTCTCTTCTTTCATGTTTCGTTTTTCTTGTTTTGACGCGAGACATTTTTCATTTAAAGCATTTTTTTAGCTGCCAACTTCTAGCATAGTCGGAATGCCATCAAAAATGTTGTTTTGATAAACAGGCTGTTTTGACTTTTGTTAATCCAAAGAAAAAATGCATCATCTTTATGGCTATTTTTTTCTTAAGTAGTTTATACTGGGAGTATGAAATTAAAGTGCATAAGGTGGAGCGATTCCAATTCGTAAAACTAGTGAGTGTTACGTCACTCCTCACTTTCAAATTTCAATCTGTTTCTATTAAACTCCTCTGTAAATTATTTACCTACACAGTGGGAGTTATGTATATATATATATATAAGTTTCGATCTGTGGAACACACTCGAGTTGGTTCTTAGTCGGTAAAAAGTAGTCAGTATTAAAAAATTGGAACTCGGCAGGCGGAAGTCAACTTAAACGTTGCTTGTCCTCGTCAGCCAAATATACATGTATATATTAAAGACGATAAATTACTGTATCGATATGTCGATAGGGTAAACGGTAACGATATATGCTACAGTTAATGCCATACAAGTAATCATTTGTAACTTTTGAAATAACAACTATATATAAAGTAAAAATAATAATTAAACTTTTTTTTAATATATATTAATCAATACGAAATCTGTATAAATTATAATTTATATTTAAGCGTATTTTACGATGAGCAAATGTAACATTATGAGGCGGTTCATATATACGTTGTGTGATTGTGTCTAAATGTCTATATACTAGCTTCTTCACTATCTGAAACCTTAGTTCTTGTGTTGCAGTCTCTTTATGTTCCGTGATCGCTTAAGTGGTTTGCGTGTGTGTGTGTCAACCATAACATAAACACATACATGTATTTCAACATACCTCATCAACTTTTCAACTGCGACGTTGGTCATTTGGTCCACCTAGGAATTTCATCTGTTAATAGGTGGAAGCTGAAGCCTGTGGACGAATGCATTTCAATTCCAAGACGATTGTTGATTTTATATAATGTTTTTAATATTTCCCAGGAGTCGATCGCAGAAAAATGGGAAGTGAGTACTTTTGCTTGGGTGGTTAATTCTAGTTTCCAATCTGAGACGTGTCAGCTATCTCCATGTTGAAGAAGAGGACAACCTGATAAACCGTCCGATCTCTTTGACGCCCCCTTTCCAACTCATAATTTTTTTCGTCTAACTAGAACACGCGACAACAGACACTTACCTCTGATCTGTTGATCAGATGCTTCCAGTGCACCGATCCAGTTTACACCATGACATGTTCTGACAACTTTTATCAAAACATAGCTTCACATCTCCTCTCTTGTTTACTTTCAGTGAGATAGATAAATAGATAGCTAGATAAACAGATACAAAGATGAATGGATATATTGATAACCAGATACAAAGATAGATTGTTAGATAGATAGATAGATAGATAGATAGATAATAGTTATTTGTCTTCTGTTTCACAACGAAAATGAGGGATTACTATTTTATATAGGGCAAATTACAATAATCAATAGAGTATTGGATGTGTAATAATACATACATACAACTGTAATCTGCATGCCTTAAAATATTTGATTTAAGTGTACTTTACTACCGAAAAACGCCGCGTCCGTTCAAACAAGTACGTTCACTTGAGTAACCTTTAAAAAAAAACTGAAGTAACTTTTATTTTGTCATTTTGCACAGGCCATAATAACCATAATTGTGGTACCCATCGAAATATTATCATTTGGTTAAAGATGATGGATATGATATGAGCAGAACAAAAACAAACCTCCAGTAGTACATACATATATTTACACATAGATGTTATATAAATGAATATACGATTTATATATATAAAAGCGAAAATGTATGTATGTATGTGTGTATTAGTGTTCGCTGTTTCTGTATGTTTACAAAAGGCTTTTTTGGCCGTCATTCTCGGTTGGCTCGCTGCTTCTTAATACCTTTTATATGCTGTCTAAAAATAATATATACGAATAAGGAACTCGGGTTGCAGCTATCTTTAATTTACCGGACTTTTACAAATACTTTCGAGATATTTTGTGAACGCCGCGTAGCAGGGGAAAACAGAAACTGGTTTCCAGCGCAAAACTAGGTCAAACATCAGGCGACTTTCTCGCACCTGCTAATTTTACTTTATAAACGTCAACTTAACACACTTATCAATTTATCTGTTCCCGTGGTCGAGATGATTAGGTCGCAGAGTTATTTCTTTCATTTCCTTTCCACCTCCGTGTCAAAGGTTCAGGGTTCAAGCCTACCTTTCTACTAAATTTTTTTAAAATTATTTTTACACCTCCAAACACCCGGCCAACGATTTTTTCTGTTTAACAGGGTTGTTTTGATCTACCTCCCACCCCCACCAACACACACCTCCAAATACCCCGGCAACGCCGGGTACCTCCGCTAGTGAATAAATAAAGAGGAAATTTAGTACTTTGACCATTATCACTGCATTAAAATAACGGAATCGGCGCAAATAACAATATGGAAACAAAATCTAAAACATGCAAATTGAAAAACCATCATTGTTATATCGAGAAAGTTGCATATTATCAATACATTGCTTTTATTTTAATGATTACAGTCATTTAAAAGGGAAAACAAGAAAATGCTATTTACTAATACATTTAATAACGACATCCGGCTGTAATTGAATTCAACATTGGATTTAATAGACGTTTTGCGTGGTTGTATGAATAACTGTATTAAACTCCGTCACATCCAGAAGCACAGGATTTCGATTCATTTTTTTATATTTTTAATTTTATATTATTAAATTGTAAGGGTGTACATAGCACTTATTCCCATAGATTCACAATGATTGATGTAGAAACACAAATTTATAACATTTCATTGAAAAAGAACTAATGTTTTCAGGAATGAATGGGGGAATCGGTTAATCATCTTTGAAACTATGTTGAACGCCTTTACATTTCCGTTATTTATTATTCATTATAATGTAGTTATATATGTGCGGTATACCCATATATTCATTTTATAAACGACAGAAATACAGTTGCCTAATGTAGTACAAAACACAAAGCCACATATGTATAATTAGTTTTGATCTCAACACTATGTATAATGTTTAATATTATACTCAGTACGGTATTGTCTCTATAATAAAAAATAAGTAGTCTGCACGAATTAAAATATCATATTAAAGCGTATCTTACGATCGGGCAACACTCGACACTTTTTTAGTTTTGATACATGTAACTTGATTGTACATTTGTTACCATGCTTTAATTTTAGTTAGATGTTTATAAAAAAATCTACATTAGAAATATGCTGTTTGACATATGGCCATATTAAAATACCACAGCCTGAATATTAATTGATATCAGAATATACAAAGATATATTATTTCGTTTTATTTTAATAAAGATATATTGTTAGTTCGCAAAACAGTTAAAGCAAACTGTTAAAAATACTACTTATAGCAAATAAATATATTATCAAATGTAAATAAAAAAGATTAAGTATAGAAAAAGTTAAGAATAAGAATACAAAAAGGAAAATATAAGATGTTTAAAGCATAAACCAACTAAAAGTAATATATGATAAACAACCTGTTTATTGCGGAATAATATTAAAACAGATTAAAATTAACTTAATAAACAAAATAATCGCATGTAGAACAATACAAAAAGTTGTTTTCTAAATCTGTAAATTATATGAGGAGTTTCCGAAAAAGTAATCCGATTCAAAGTTCTTTAGGAATGAAATTCTCAAGAGAAAATCGTGTATCATCACTCATTGTGTATAAAATATAAAAAAGATTAAGAAAAAGTATTGGAATTATTTTACACATCAGTTATCTTAGCTTATTCTTTCATGTTTTACTCTTAACTTATTTGGTTCTGTGTATTTAGACTATTTTATCCATATTCTATGACATATTGTGTATTTTAAAGGGTGATATTGAAAGAAATTTGCTTTAAATTTAAATGTTTATTTTAAAAAGATTTTAAATTATATAAAATTAGACAAAAAAATTAATTTCTTATACTTTTTTGAAAATTTTTAAAAAAGTATTTTTTAATTATTTAAAGTTTATTTATTTCATGTCTTTATTTTATTTTATTTTTATTAATTGATATTTTTGTCTCCATCATATTTTCACCCTTCCAATATTTTCTAATCGTAATGTTTTTAAAGCTGGCGTTGTATTACTTTTATATTATACTGCTTTTTTCTTGATTTCCTCCGTTGTCTACGGCTGAAATCGAAACTTAAGCGTCCAATACTCTTAGTATTAGTATTAGTCGTTATTTACCGCTCCAGCCGTCGTCGTTACTGCATAGTATATCGAAAGATGGATAAAAAAACACTAACATTTCGTGAAAAATAACTAAAATCGATGTGTACGCATACTTAGAAGATGTTACCTGTTTGTTATTTCCATTTTGACCCCTTAGCATTAGATTTTACAATCTGATATCCAAATTGTAAATTTTCCTGAAGTCTAGATAACGTATATGTAAAGTTTCAAATCTGAAGATCAAACATTCAGATGTAATTTTTAGTGATGTCACTTGGATAGGAAGATTTACCCCTATAAAAGTTGAACTCAATAATACAAATTAAAAGTCAAACATACTAATAATATAATACGAATTCGATGACATTAACAAAACAAAGTTATAATAACAGAGATAATTAGCATTATGTTGTTGCGATATAAGGGAATTCCTTTACTATAGTTTTTCTTGCGTATATTTATTTAACAAATTCTATTTGTGTGCAAAGCCATTTAAACATTTGCTATTTTATGAATTCTTTCATCAGGAAATCTTAATCACTTCGATAGTCTGCAGTATATTAATTTACATTCTTCATTATTTTTAAACACAACAAAAACAAACCCCCAAAAGAATTGTTCATCTAAAAAAATACAGGCAATAAAATGTTAACCTTTAATATGTCTTAATTAAATTGAATAAAGAGTTTCAGTGCATACAGCAAGATTATAATAGTTTAATTTCTACTGTACAAAGAAAGTGATAATAAATTGAAATAGTTGTAACATGTATTAAAACATAAATATATAATGTGTTTATATATTCAATGCATGATTATTAAAAATCGAAAAATGTCATAAATCATTTATTCTAATTAATTTATAAAAGTATATCCATGAAAGATATACAAGACAGTTTCATTTGCAAGGACAAACTACAACTAATTTCCTATAAGCACTATTATATTCCTAAGAAAACAAAACGTAACTCATTTTGTGTTATTTTTTCTTAGATGACTAGATTTTGCCAGCACAATTAAATACTGCTTAATGTTTGAAAATGTTCATGTAAAAAACATATTAAATCACAATATATATATATTTCTTCATTTTAGCCATTTAAAAACGAACATTGGTTCGCTTAGATGATTTAATATTGCTAAATCACTTTAATTGGTTATTATCCAAAACTAAGTATAGATCAGACAGCATGATATTTAGTTTGTTGCATATTATCATAAGAGAGGGTAATAAAAATCTCACCCGAATGGGCGTAGTAACTTAAGACAAATAGTGGAAATTAAATATTAATTCTTATTAATCCCTATTATTCTGTAACTGTGACTACTATTATATTTCAGCTGGCATGAAAACCCTCTCAACTTGATCCAAAATGCAAAATAGTTCTTTAGAGAGAATGTATTCCAAAATAACTACATAATCACGCTGGACTTATTTTGGAATACATTTCTCTCTAAAGAACTATTTTGCATTTCGGATCAACTTTAAAGGAGTTTCATGCAAGTAGGAAAAGTATACGCATTTTGATTTTTCTTGTACGTATTTTTTTACATATCCAAATTTTTAACTTTTTTATTTGGCAATTTATATCTACAATAAATTGGGGTTTCCCTTAATGCCTTAACTAGCGAATTCTAGCATTGCTACACATATAATTTGCTGATTTCTCTATGTTCTCTGATGAGAAGAATAACAATAATATCATTCTTTGCAACTCCGCGGAATAAGGACTTTGTAAATTGTCTTTTGGAGTATTCAGTCGAACAATAAATTTTGATTTTAAAGTTCAACTTATAGTTTTATTTTTCTTTCTCTTATATATATCAATCTCTCCCCCCCTCTCTCTCTCTCTCTCTCTCTCTCTCTCTCTATATATATATATATATATATATATATATATATATATATATATATATATATATATGGCATTAAAACACAGAATAAATTAAGATCCTGGTCAGTATTAAAATACATGCTCAAGTATCTATCTTCTTTCTCAATTTATTATACCCATATTGTATGTTAAATTCTATTATCTCTATTATCTCTCTCTACACGATCTTACGTTAATCAGTCTTAGTTATATTAACTGGACGAATGCAGTAAACAAAATTTGTGAAAACAAATATACATATATATATATATATATATATATATATATATACATACATATATATATATGTACAATGTTCATTCTGTTTGTATGAATTCGCTTTTGTTCATTCTTCTAATTAATACTAATTAACGTTAGATCGTATATCACAGAGAAAATAATAAAAGAACTTGATACTACCAGTGGCGTAAATTGAAAATAAAATTGCATTATCGAGTCAATACACTCCCAGGAATTCAAAGAGTTGATAATTTCACCATTTCTGAAAGCAAAATGACCGCAATAAACTCAACCAACTAAAACTTCAGAACTGTTATTCAGAGATCTTTATCTGATTTTCTACTTATGCGCAGTGTAATGTTAAAAAATGACTAGAATTTTGCTTTAAATCACGTAATTCCCATGAGTGTTCAGTATTAATTTACTTATATAAGAACGCTATTTATGCTATACATGAAGACATTTTGTGTAAGGCGCGAAAACTGAATTATGTAATTGAGTGGGTTAAAATCATTTCTATGCGATACTATAATCGAGTTTGACGGTGGATATTTATAGGTTGGTTACCACAGCAAGATTGAACACAAGGTCAAGAGGTTGTGATGTCCAGTCAACGCTTTTAAAAGAGTGAACTCTGTTTTAGTTAATATTACGTGAGCATCACCATCGTCATCTCTCGACAGAGCCGCCTTAGTCAACAAGCAACACTTAACCTTATCACGAATTCAAATGGTACAGTCTGGGAGGGTGGACCTCTAAAGTAATATTTAATTTCTTCCCGGTTGGGATGGGCCATGTCGGTGGGGCATTAGAATACGCCGACTGCCCCCCCCCCCTGCAGAGGGTATAAGTCCCTCAATGGGATCATGGATATGACCTTAAACTATATCCAGTGGTGAGGCCCCAGCTTGTGAGCTTTGGGGAGTTTGGAGGCACCCTTTAATTACCATTGCTCCCAGGTTCACTCTGACCCGGAGTGGTAGTACCTGTTATGGCCCCAACTATGGGTTGAATAGAAACCGACGTGAAAACAACAAATATATTCTATTAAAAAAATGTTTTCTTCAAAATCTTTGGATTCGGCATTTAATAACCCGAAAAGGGTTGATATGCCGTAAAACAAAAACAACCAAACAACCAACCGATTAGGATGATTGTCAAGAAGGGAGTTTTGATTGGTACTTTCTTCCCAGGTTTCCCAGCAACCGAAGCAGCAAAAAGAATACACCTGCAACAGTAAAAATAGACATGTTTTTACTAAACGCAATACTTACTATATCGGCCACGCATTATTTATGAACAATGAATAACTTATCTTCGTGGATTAAACAATGTACCGATACGAAATCTTGTACGGTTTCTCTTGTTTAACTCAATGTACTGCTAACGAAATTGTACAATGGTGTAATCTTACATTGCAAGATGTTTTATATATATATATATATATATATATATATATATATATATATATATATATATATATATATATATAATGTTCTTGTTGTAGTTATTAAAAGTAATAAACTATAACATATACACGGATATACAAGCATAAGAAATGGACAGAAACCAAGATGGCAGCAATGATTATTATTGACTAATCTTCATATTGTTTTAGTTGGTAAATATATAGTGATTTCATACTATTTTTACGAATCTTAATCAAGGTGAGTTAATTTCGGTGGTTAGTTTTATATGGGGTATGCTTTAATAAAGATAACATAATAACATAATAAATTTTGCCTATCGAACTCTTTTGTCAGGTTTGCCTACATGTATGAAATTAAATTTTATATATATAGTATTCGAATGCATGCGAAAAAATATATTAGGTTACGAGCCGTGGAAAATTGGTGCAAAATTTTGACAAAATATGCAATTTGCTACGTGAAGTTCAAACAACGGATTTACAAATATGCATGCTTAAAGTTATAGTTGTTGGTTTATGTATTAATGTTTAGCTCTTCATCAAACAGGGTTTCATAGCTCAGGCATTAAATCAAAGGAAAAACTAAATCGTAAGCTAAAGGTTTGGGGTTCGATTCCCAGTGATACCGCACGAGTCGATTTCTATTTTCAAGATTTTTAAATCATAACTGTATATTGGTCCAATATAATATAATAATAATTACAGAATTTGCATTACTGTAACTGTTATATTTAGATGTATTTTACGACCGGTCAAAGCCGGGTAAGCTGCTAGTATATATATATATATATATATATATATATATATATATATATATATATATACATACATATATATACATATATATATATATATATATATATATATATATATATATAAGCTGTATGATCAATTATACCCCCAGCTCAACAATAAATCCGAGTTCTTAAGGTGACTGACATAATTATTACTATAATGACTTTTTAATGCCTCCAAGCATTACTGTTTCATCCTTTCGGGAATCATCAGTCGTGGATGTCAGGATTACCCCATGTCGAGAGATTCGAACCAGGCAACGAAGTATATCTAACTCAATTAGCTAAGAAAAAATCCACATGTTTACGGTGGCCGTGTGGATGTGTTCCCTGCTTGGAGAGCCAAGAGCGTGTTGTCAGATATAAAGGTTCGTTGTTAGAGGAGAGGGCGGCGGTTACAAATGAATTTTCATTAAGACATATATATATATATATATATATATATATATATATATATATATATATATATATATATATATACCCCAAATCACAGGCTTTGATAGAAGGGAGACTAAAACTTCCTACTATGGTTTCAAATGATCTGAAATAACAGCAAGTGTAAATTTGATGTTATATTTCCTCTCTTTTGGAAATAGGGTACGATTATGTATATTTACAATATCAAATAAATACTGTGGAATTTACTTTATGAACTGAAACCAAAGAAGGGAGATATAAAATTTGAGAAACATTTTAAATCAAGTCTACTTTGCTGTTATTCTAGATCATTTGAAACACTTGCAGCAAGTTTTTGTTTCACCTTACAAAAGGGGCAGAAGTTTTGGGGAAATATCAGATATTTTGCAAGTCATATGCAAAACCAGGAAAACAAATGATGGGACTGAAACATTGGTAAAGATGCTTTATCTTTCCACTTTCAAAATATTATTTTAAACATACAACCATCACAGGTTTTTGAGGGTAATGTAAACGAAAATAATCTTTTAAATTTCAGGAAACAAGTAATTTCGAAGTTATGAAGAAATTATAAAATCTAATGTAAGATGAACGCCAACTTTATAGCCACCTTTTTGGTGGACGATAGCGTCTGTTATTTTTTATTAAGGGTGGTGTGTTTTTATTAGTAATCGTGACTTGATATATAAAATTAAAAAAATACAATTAAATTTACCAAAATGATCCAAGATGGTAAAACTAAAGTATATTATAAATATTAAAGAATTAATATTTATAAAGTAATCTCTACCAGAAGCTCTATAAAACCAAATAGGAGATATAGCTTATAATAAGAGCAAATAGTTAATAAAACATGTTTAAAAACACTTTGAAAGAGAGTTAACAACATATTTAATCTGAAAAGAAACACTTAATAAGTGGATAATCCTATCCACTTATTAAGTATTTCTTTTTCAGATTAAACATGTTTTTAACTCTTTTTGAAAATGGTGTTGAACATATTTTATTAACTATTTGCTCTTACATATATATATATATATATATATATATATATATATATATATATATATATAGAGAGAGAGAGAGAGAGAGAGAGAGATATGCGTGTGTGTGTTTCGTATGGGTTGTCGGATGTGCTGAAAACGAATACCGCATTTCAATTTCTGCAAATAAGTATGTTTCTGAGTATTAAGCAGTAGAAGTCTTTGTTATAAGCAGTAGTCATTGTTGATGGCACACGCGCGCATATTTTTGTTTGATATTTAAATGAGATATTGGTGTTCAGCCTCCCGAAAACCTATAGTAAACAAGTTTTTTAAAGGTAGGATTGGTCTACCAGGCCACAATAAATACCACTTCTAAAAAATAATGCGCCCAAAAATATGGCCATAAAGTGGGCACTCATTTTACGTAATATTAATATACAGAAGTGACCCCCTCAGTATTCGAACACTAATTTCTTCATATCTTGAAAACTACCCGTTTTCTGAAATTTAAAACGTTATTTTAGTTTTCCGCACCTTCGAACACCTTCAACTTAGATATATCTTAAAACATTTTTGGAGTGTGGAAAGATACCGCAACTTAAGCGAAACATTTTATGGCAGTAAAATAAAATGTTAAAATAGTCTCTTTATGGTGGATAGTCCCCTTATGTTCGGGTTCAATGGCACATATCACATATTCCACTACAAAATTTACGCCATTACCTTTCAAACAAACTTTCGTTTGTAAAATTCTGACGAACAGTTGTTGAGATTTTGAAATTATAAAATTGTCAAAAATGATGGTATATCTATGTTTATATTTATATGGATATATTTATACCGGTAGCCAAATTTACTATTGAAATGTTTATATGTTTTCTTAAATAGGACGAACCTACATGAACATTTGCAGGCTTTTTTAAGATTATAATACTATTTCTGTTTAATATTTTTTTACCATTGTTTTAAAAGAATCTATATTTAAAATAAGAAAATGCCCAAATGTGCCTACGTTTGTATAGAGTCCTGGCAAGCCAGATTCAGTTTTGCTGCTTTGGGATGAATTTTGCTTAGGATTTAATTTGTGCTTGATTGTCTCCTTTGTGACGTTGCCAGGTCACTAATATAAATATCTGTTCGTGTTAGTTTGTGTATACATACTTTATTTGTTGCCTTTCGTAGAAAAGTACAGTTTCGTAGTAATATGTGTTAATTTCTCTACCAATATTACTGTGATTATTATTTTATGGAAAATAACAAGGTATAAAAAACCCTTATGAGATCAAATCGCAACTGAAACATATAAATTAATAAATGTCAGCAAGACGGTAAAGCAATATATGAGGACTAGTAACGACAACAGAAATTATACGAAGTTGATTACTTAATAGGACGGATAGCATAATTGTTAAATATAATACGATCACGTAGTAGGCAGCTAATAAGCAGCCCCGTAATACTGTGGTTCATAGGCAGTTTTTGAATATGAATTACTAATGTGTGTTCGGTAGATTAAATATTTTAAATAATGCAACCTTGTTTTATTTTCTTCTTTTTTGTGGAGAAAGTATTTATTTCATAAGGATGTGTAGGATGAGAATTAAAATGACCCAGCCGGTTTTGCCTAATACTAACACATTTTAATATATTTTCTCACGGGACTGCACAAAGGATCTTGATATAAAAATTGCTCTTAATTTGCTCACAGACTAGTTTTCATTCGATTTCTTTGGTTTCATTCAAAAGCTTTTACTTATTGAAATGCGCTGAGAACAGGGTATTTATTGTATAACGCCATGTCTCTTTTGAAAGGTTCAGTGTGTCTGTCGCCAGAAGCTGGCCATATCAAGTTTCTTTATATCGTTGCCAGAATTTAGTTATATTCTCTGACTATATAAGCTTCTCTCTTGGTTCATTAATTACTGCGAATTATATTAATTAGGAAATTGAAAGCCCTTCATCTCAGCAGATATATTCGCTTCATTAGATGGTAATATAAACATGAGCACATTGTAAACAATTTTAAGCGAATGTTTATGCGTATTCGGAACCCGGCAGAATACACCCATATATATAAATACTCACATGCATATATAGATGTAATAGAATTGTATATATATATATATATATATATATATATATATATATATATATATATACACATGTGTGTATATATATGAATATATAGTGTGTGTATATATATGAATATATAGTGTGTGCATATATATGTGTGTATATATGTATATATGTAGACATATATATGTATATATAAATATCTACATATGTAGACGTATATATATATATATATATATATATATATATATATATATATTGGAATCATGAATAGAATACTGTTATTATTCATGATTAAAAGCAAAACACGTAAATAGGTTTTAAAAACGGGGGAAAGAGAAAAAATAATAATGTTTGAATTTTGCATATATTTTCATTATTCATGAATGACTTTGTCAGACTGTGTTCAAATTACAGAAATATACCATCCAAAATAAAGAATGTATTTAACTTTAAAACCCTTCAGTTACTTCTTGGAAAGCCTATATATACATATACATGCATATGTATGTATATATATATATATATTTAATTATATATATATACATAAATATATATATATATATACATATATATATACATAAATATATATATATATATACATATATATATACATACATATATAAATATATATATATACATATACATACATATATAAATGTATATACATATATACATACATATATAAATATATATATACATATACATACATATATAAATATATATACATATATATACATACATATATAAATATATATACATATATATACATACATATATAAATATATATATATATGTATATACATATATATACATACATATATACATATATATATATATGTGTGTAAATATACTTTAAACACACACACACTATATATATTTATATATGTATGTATATATATGTATATATACATATATATATATTTATATATGTATATATATACATAAATAAATATATATATATATATATAAATACCTATATACATATATATATATGTATATACATATATATACATACATATATAAATATATATATATGTATATATACATATATATACATATATATATATATATAGTGTGTGTGTTTAAAGTATATTTTTAATGACAGACACTTCTATCTTGGATTGTGTAGTGGACTTTCGGTCAGCGCTCAAGTTGTGGATAACATGACAAAGACTAAAGTTACTTCTCATGAAAGAGGAGAACTATTTATGGCACAATGGGAGATTCCATTGTGCACACATGGGCCAGTATATTCCTTGAATTGTGATTGGCTGAATCACCTGATTGGATATGCTTGTACATAAATACAAGCCCTCAGTCCAGCTCAATCTGATGTCTGTCTTGTGCATAAGCTGGACCCTTGGTAAGTGTTGCTGCTATTATTATTATGGTTATTGTTGTTGTGTGTTATTGACTAACACAGTTCTTTTGATTATTCTACAAAGAGTATCATCAAATTGTGCCGGTCCTTACAAAATAAGTTGTGATAGATGATTCAGTATATAGAGATAAGCCATTTCTTGCGAACAAACAAATTAAATTTTGTTGTTTCTATAGATACATGAATGATTAACTTAAGATTATTGAAACAAAATATGAAAACAATTTTAAACAGATAAACACATATTAAATAACGAATGATATACAAATATAGCTAATAGCAATAGACTACATGATCAACAAATACACACATTAGAAAAGACTGAACCAAATTTTAAGGCATACAATTGTATATAAGAAATAAATGTGCAAAAAAAATTGCGTGTAAAAGAAAACGTTTCTTGAATCTCTTCCTCTCGTAGTCTATCTCTCTGTCTCTTTATTTCTCATTCACACATACGTGTGTGTGTATTTCCTATATAAAATGGGTAGAGATTCTACATAAAAGCTAAAGTGGTATTCTCATACAGCATACTTATAAGAATATTGAATCCTCCGTCATATTTAAGAAGATTAGTGGGGTATTAGTTACTTAAAATTACACATATATTTCAATTATTCACTAAATTTGATTCATGTAAATTTATTTATTGGAAGAAGCCGGTATAAATGCTACAAACTCACTTAATTCTCTTAATGAGTAATAATGGCTAGACATCCATTAAGACTTCAATATTATCTACCTTCAATTCTACTCCTTATTTAGTATTTCATATGCCTTTATGATTACAGTGGAGTTTAACAATCTTGAATCAACAATATAATACCCAAGTTTCTATGACAGTGTTTAGCGCCTATAAATCATTTTTGCGTTGAAGGTTCTCGTCTCTTTTGTAATCATGGCGTACGTGTTTCTCATGAAATGTTCGTGACAATTACAGTATTTTAGTTTTGAATTCGTAGGAATATATATTGGCATAACAATAGATGTAAAATGAAATGATAATAAACGAACTTTTCTCCTATCTAGACAGACTAAAATAGAGACTTGTAAAACAAGTGATGATAATCTGTTCTTAATTTACATAATCATTTCCAGAAATGTGACATTCAGTCTATCAAGTTTTTCATCGAATGTGTTAGAGTAAGCTTAAATATCCAATGTATTTTTCGACATCTCCACGGTATGAAAACGTCTTACAAGTAAGACAAGAAAAAACAATATTTTTATTCCGATGAATTTGCCTTGATTGGCCCGGAAGTTCTAGGGATATAACTCCTTTGGAAGGACAGACACATGCACGGACTTGGAGTTTACATTCGTAATACCCTCCCCCTGACTAGAGAAACAAACCTAGAAATGGATGATCAAGACGTTATGTGCTTTGGACTAAACATGCAACACAATATTAGCTACCTTTATTTTCTCTACAACTCTCCCTCGACTTAGGACTGCACCATAATAAACAAAGTCTCTGACAGCATAGACACGGCACTGCCCCTCGACACTAGCACACAAATACACGTATTTGGTGACTTTAATGTCCACCACAAAAACTGGCTTGGATTCTCTACTTACACAGATGCAGCGGGCAGCACAACTCATAGCTTCACTATATCTCACTCCCTATCACAAATTGTTACGGTTCTAACCCGTTTCCCTGACCAGGAAGAACAACACACATCACTTCTAGATCTGTTTTTGACCACGGTTCCTGATGACTGCATAGCCTACTCGGGAACGCTGATCATGCAGTGATAATGGTTGAAATCGCCCTAAACTCTAGAGCCAAAACGGAAGAACCAGTTCTAAAAACAACGAGATATTATAAAAAGGATGACTGGGAAGCCATCAGGGAACTAATCAGAGATGTCTCCTGGAGAAATATTTTTCTCTCCCTGCTGAACAGTGTGCAAACGAGACCACTGACTGGTTCAAAACTGCAATCGAAGCGCATGTTCCCATGCGGAAATTTTATTGTAAGTCCCACTCTGCTCAATGGTTTACGTCGACTTGCGCAACTGCCATTGCTCAAAAGCAGCATGCATACCGCGGACTAAACCGACATAAGTCCAGTTCAAACAGACTGAAGCATATAGAAGTTAGAAATAACGTTAAGAAAGAAATAGCGAAAGCTAAGAGAGAATTTACGGAAACCAATACAAAAACGCATCGAAGCACAAAAACTAGGAACTCGAGACTTCTGGAAAATCTACAACAGTGTAGTAAATAATGGGCAATCAACAATTCCCCCACTAACCAAAAATCCCGTGGTTGTCTCCTCAGCAACCAACAAGGCTAATATGCTTGAAAGTCGGTTTGCCTCAAACTCCACACTGGACCCTTCCAAACACCCCCTACGTGACTTTCCTTTGCGGACAGACGCCACGCTACACGATCTGAAAATCACCCCTGCTCAGGTGCATGCCATAATAAAAAACCTTGTCACTTCAAAAGCATGTGGACCCGATCTCATCCCAGCTGTGCTATTAAAAAAGTGCTCAGTCGAAGTAGCTCACGTTCTCTCCAGACTCTACAACAAATGCCTTAATGAAGCTGGCTTTCCGGGCTGTTGGAAAACTGCTTTTGTTGTACCAGTATTCAAGAATTCTGGCAAAAGTACTGATCCATCAAATTATCGCCCCATTAGCCTCCTCCCACTTTTTGCCAAAATATTTGAGACCTTAATTAACCACGCTCTTGTCCATCACCTTACAGATGCTAAAATTCTGACTGACCAACAATATGGATTTAGACAAGCCCGTTCCACAGCAGACATCCTAACTGTAATCTCTGAACGTATATACCATTCACTGGACAAGCGGGGGATGGCAGTGCGGTAGCTCTAGATATATCTAAGACTTTTGACAGGGTATGGCATGAGCGTCTACTTAGGAAAATTAGATCATGCGGTATCACTGGTAGAATACTTAACATAATTAAATCCTTCTTAGATAAGAGAAAAATCCAGGTTGTCCTCGACGGTCGTACATCTCAACAATATGATATAAATGCGGGAGTGCCCCAGGGTTCTATCCTTGGACCTTTATTGTTCCTGATATTCATCAATGATCTCCCCGACAAAATTGCCTCTGAGATGGGTATATATGCTGATCACTACACTCTATGGCAGGCACGACAGGAAGACGAATGAACAAATTTCTAAGGAAATGGCAGAAACACTAGAGGAAGACCTCCAATCTGTAGTGGAATGGGGACAAAAATGGTTGGTCACGTTCAATGCCGCCAAGACTAAACTAGTTTCATTCAATAATTACAAGAACCCCTCTCTACAACCTATAGCAATGGCCAACGACTCTTTATCTGAGAGTACATCTTTCAAACTCCTTGGCCTAACGTTCACAGGAAACATAAATCGGAACAATTACATTGAAGGCATTGCCAGGACCGCTGCAAGAAAGTTTGGCTCTCTCTCTACCGCTAGACAACTACTAACACCCGAAAGTATCCTGTAGCTCTATCAGGCCACCATTCGCCCATGTATGGAGTATTGCTGTCACATTTGGGCTGGTGCATCTGCTACTAGTCTCTCGCTCTTTGACAAGGTTCAAAAGAGAGTCGCAAACCTGATAGGCCCCTAACTGGCATGTAAGCTTCAGCCTCTGTTCCATCGACGAAATGTTGTATTCCTCTGCCTTTTCTATAAGTATTTTAGTGATGAATTCTCTGACGAACTGCAATAACTTGTGCTTCTTGAGCACCCTCGACAAACCCGACAGGCTGCTAAATCCCACCCGACACTGTAGAGATCCCTAGTTGTAAAATATATTTCTTCTCCAATAGTTTCTTCCCCAGAACCGCTAGACTTTGGAATTCCATTCCAGGTCCCTGCTTCCCAAACTGTACTGACGTGTAGAAGTTCAAGTGTAACGTGAACCGACATCTTGCTGCTCAAATCCCTACATAGTACCCCAGTAGTTGTTGCCCCTGATAGTAGCACCCTGCACTAAAGTTGCAATTTGCCTTGTTTGGGGTGAAAATGTAAAAAAAAAATGATATACCTTGCCGTGCGCGTGACAACATTCAGTTGACATGGCCGTCTCCAATCTTAATTTCAATAATTTTTTTAACAAACCGCCTTTTACGCAATGATCTTACTTAATAGCAATTATAGTGTAACATCTTTCGACTAGTTTTGAGTGATTTAACTTGGGTAAATGATTATCCTAAAAGAAGTACATACCTTTTTATTAATGCTTAAGTTTACTTTTTCCAATTTACTTCATAGCTGTGTAATATTTTGTATTGTTTTTAGGTTACATTTTAATATCAAATTGTATTCCGGCAGAGACAAAGAAAACGTCCATTATTTTGTATGCGTATTTTATGATGTTCAATGGCTTTAATCTTACCAGTGAACATTTAAATGTTCTCATTTAAAAAGGGAAGAAATACGTGGAATTTAAAAGCTTAACTATCAGAATCCTAAGTGACATTTAACACGGTATGCTACAAAAAATAAAATTATTATTTGCAAGAGCAATGCCACGTGTTCAGAACGTGATGCGTTTTAATAAATACGAATGAGGATAATGGTTGAACTAAAAGAATTGTGGATTGATTTTCTTTATGACGGAGTTGGAAATGCATATTTTTCTTTTTTCTTTCTGAGTTTGTCCTTTTTTAAATTCACGTTTTAAAGATCCATGGATAATAAAAAAAAACAATTTCATTTTTATCGAAAATTATTGTCGTAGAATTTTTGTCAAGATTACTGTTGTGTTATATGTTTTTGTTTTTTCATTTCCATTAATCTCTCAAACGTGGGAAGTTTAAAGAAATTTAATCTTATTTCTACAATTCCAACTTTAACGGAGAGTTTTTTGTAATCATCGAAGTGCCAGAATATAAATTTAAATTAAAACGGACCAACGTTTTATGCAGTAGTGAAATACTGACATGATTTTTCTTGTGATAGTCACATATGAAAGAATTTACTCACACGCTATTTTGAAATCGATCTTATGCTTTAAAATTACTACAAAAGAAACGGATTACAATAAAGTTAAATTTGTAAAATGTGCAGATGAAAGCTAAAATATACTTAGAAAATATTAGTTGTACTTTGTATTAATGGATGCGAGGGTGGATAATGCCGGTGTTTTGGTGAATTTCTGCGTAATATCTATGATTATGATTAAATGTTTTTTTTCAACTCCGTGTCTTAATGGTAACATGTCCTGGCATTGGCATTACGGAAAAAGGAAACCGGCTTAATCAGATGATAATACATCGTTAAATGATAAAAGTGTCGCCCTAAAGAAAACAACGCTATAACTCTATTACAAATCTGTTTAAAAAATCAATTCCGGTAACTTGAATATGTAGTAGAGCTGACATCTATTCAATGTACTCACGTTCAGCCTGAATCACCACCTCGATACGGGTCCAGAACTGGAAGCATGCGCTTTCTACAAGCGCCGCGGTAGCTTCGGCAAATACTTGGCGGTTCTGATTAGCTTTGATGTCGTAGGAGATCAGATTGGTAATGTTCTCAACGTATAACCAAAAGAAGTGGTTTAGCGGGTTCAAGTCGTGGGAGAAGGGGCAGTGGGAGAAGGGTACTAAGTCGTAACAATCCTTCTGAAGCCACAACTTGGTCTCTTTGGATTTATGGGCCGGCCCCGAATCCTGCTGCCACGCCCAGGGTCTGCTAGCGGCCACCAGATTGCAGCAGTGGATCACAACATTTTCAGCACATCTGTACATTTGGTGTTGGCTTTCAAGCCGATTTAAAAGATGTGAGGTGGCATAATGTGGTCCTTACGTGAAACCACATCAAACACACTAATGGTGATCGGATACTTTTTATTTATCACTCGGGGTACGTCTCTTATTTGTGGTAATATAGCCATACATTTTAAAGAATGCTTACAATGGTCATTTTTTCATTACGTGGATTGGTAGAAGGCATGAGTTGTGCAGGGGAACATCTCTGATTTAGCATTGTGTAATTTTCAGACATGAAAGAAAACTCCTATCCCTTTTCGGGTTAGTACAAAACTGCCGAACTTGTAGATGGTCTTCAACAAATAAAACCGATTTTCTCTCAAATAAAAATGGGATAATGTCATCTTTTCTAGGGCGACAATTTTATCGTTACACACCGTACTTTCGAGTCTGACTATATTGGAAGAGAATATATCAATTTTCGATAGTTGTTCTCCACGGGTTTTAGAGATAGCAGTTTAAATAAATATACGAGCAGATGTGCCTAGCATTGTCTGGTATATAACGTAACGTAAAACTCCTTCTTGAAAAAAGTTTAAAAACAAAGACAGAAACTAAAGCTTGTTCTTTTCATAACAGTTTATTTATTGGAAGTAAAAAAAAAATACTTCTGCTGAGATCAAAAACAAGTCTTTAAGACAGTGAGTCAAGTACAATAACTATTAAGCAAGCTTGCCACGATTTTTTACAAACGTAATTATTATTAACATAGGAAGTTGGCATGTGGACGATTCACGTATGCGCAGTCGTTAAACATTTGACAAGCAAATACAAAAGCAGATGATTCCCATGTACAGATCTTTAATCTGTAGCAGCCCTCTTGATGGATGAAAACCAATTCAAAAGTTTTCGACGTGTCTGAATACCCTATACACCAAATTTACAGTATGTATATAAAAATCGTTGAGTATATAGAGTGAAAGTCGTTTTCACACACATACATTCTCACTTTTATACATATATATATATATATATATATATATATATTATATAAAATTCTTGAATTAAACTTATGGTGTTGTAGGATCTACCTAATTAGCAGATGGGGTGTGTAAACTATATAAATATGTTGGTATCGTAAAGACGGGAGAAATCAAACGAGAAACACAGCGAGATCGAGAGTCGACGACCGCCCAGCCGACCCCTTCTCCAAGGACAATCTCCCGATGACGATAGCAATGGGCGCTATGTAAATATTTGTATACACTTTCTTGCTTTCAATATATCTGTTCTACTTTACTTCTGTGCTGTATTTTTTCTTCCATGTGTTCACTTGACCATCAACATCTTTACAAAACAATTATATTTGTCGATATATCTTGAAAATGTGTTTTTTGTTCTGTTATTGAGAAAGGGAGGAATAAGACAAAAAATAAACAAAAATAAGAGTTTCCTTAATTGGCACATCACAGTTGCAATTACCGAACTTTAGTTAGCTGATCTTATTGAGTAAATATACATGTATTTTGCTGGCTGCGGAATAGTCTAATGATACGACATTGTTATCAGCTATTTTACTTATTGTACTATTACTCTTACGCTGCTTCCGTGTGTCCAAAATGAATATTGCCGCATCCGATAACAATGTTAGTTTTAGCAGTATCATTAAAACAATTATTAAATTATGTACATGCTTTAAGATAATAAGCAAATATATTTAGGAAAATATTTCTTAGCTTAACAATATAATATTGCATTACCCATAGATTTTTATACATTTTTCTATTGTAGAAAAAAACGTGTGAATTATTCTCTGTGCTTCCAATTTGGTCGTCTTAAAATCATGGATAGGAAAATCGTCATAAAGCGTTTGCCAAATGATTAAACGCAATTTATACTTTAATAAATGTAAATAATTTTATAGTATTAATCATCTCTTGGATGACAGTTAGGTTTGCTTCTCTATCAATGCTGTTTAAGTGGCTTGTTTGCATGGATTGATATGCTCATCTAATAGTAACTAAAATATCTTTAATTTCAGACCAATGTCAGAGGCTCAAGATACGTGCATTTTTTTCTTTAAAATTGCTGAAATATTTTACGTGGGATTTCAGAAAGTGTGCAAAATAAATGATTGTTTTTTTTTTTTCAAATTATCATAGGAACTAGAGATGTATGTCATGAAAGAATTCCTTATGACGTGTAGATTGTATTTAATTATTATATACCGACGAGCTGACTTGATCGACCGGCATTCGCATCTTTCAAATAATTGAACTACAAATTTACAATAAGAAAAGTTTCAGTAAAAAAAGGCATTGTATAAACTTGAAACAAAATATTTCTTAGTTTTGCAAATAAATTAGTAATCTGTATATCTATAAATGTGAAATTGTGTGTGTGTGTGTGTGTGCGTACATTTCTCTACCAAATAACTTTGTCAATTTTCGGTCTAAGGCTCAAGATTTGACATAAGGAGTATTGAGATTTGGAAAAATATTTAAATCAGATTTCGGTCATACATTTGTGCTGTTAAGTGGTCACAGTGCAATGATTTTATCTTTGAAAACTCTACCAAACTCCTCCGCCAATTTTGGCTCTAAACACTTGAAATTGAAAATGTAGGTTACTTGGACATGGATCAAACTTTTTATTTGATTTGACCCAAAAAATAAATTTTTAAGGGTCAAAATTTGGGTCAAAGTTAAAAAAATGACTTCTGTGGTCTCTACCAAATGACTCATCAGTTCCGGGTCTAAACATTTATAATTTTACATAAAGGGTATTCAGAGACAGGGAAAACATTTTAGTTGGTTTGAGGAGCCAATGGGTAAAAGTTCAAATATTTAACCTTTGCGATTTCTAGCAAACTACTCAGCAAATTTTGGGTCTGAAAATTTGAAATTTATACATAACGGGTATTCAGACATGCGGCAAGAATTTTAATTAGTTTAAAGGCGAAAATTTTGCTGAGAAAAGTTAAAAGTTGAAAGACTTTACCATTTCAGATTCTACCAAATTTCTCCGCCAATTTTAGGTTTAAAGGCTTGAGAATTCAAATGTAGATCACGTTTACATGGATAAAACCTTATCATTCGATTTCAGACGAAAATAATAAATGTTAAGGGGTCAAAATTGGGTTCAAAGTAAAAAAAAATGACCTTTGCACTTTCTACTCAGTCAAGTTTTGATCAAAACATTTGAAATCTTACATAAAGTTTATTTCTAGAGAAATGCAAATATAATAATAGTTTTATGTTTTATTGGCAGTTCAGCCTAGCTTGCTCGAGCCCTATGTACCGTTCATAACTGTATGTGCACATGTAGATATATTAAAACGTTTGACATATGTCCAGGTAACCTATATCTAAAATTTTAAGTGTTTAGACCCAAAATTGGTGGAGGAGTTTGGGAGAGGCCGAAAAGGTCAACTTTTAAACTTTGACAACTTGTCAGAAAATATTTCGCGCCGAAACTTATTAAACAGCTTGCTGCCTGACTGAATACAGTTTATGTTCAATTTCAAATTGGCTGAATAGTTTTCTAGTGACGCAAAATAAATTATTTTGATCTCTGACTTCTTGGAAGCCAAATTTTCGGCCAAAAGCCAATTAAAAAGCTTGCCCTATGTCTGAATACACTTTTTGTAAAACTGCAAATGAGTAGACAAAAAATTAGCCGAGTATTTGGTAGAAACTGCAGAGTTCAATATTTTTTTATATTTTTAATTTAACCCTAATTTTTACCCCTTAACATTAATTGTTTATGGCTTAAACTGAATTAAAAAGTTATATATTTGTCTACATCTACACTTAAAATTGTTATGTAATGGATGGCTGGAACCATCATACATAACTGAAAAGAAAAAAACTTCTTTAATAAAAGATTTAAAAGAGTGGGCATCGAATAATCGATTGTCCACCAGTTGAAAAGAGAAAATGCTTACGTCATAAGCAGAGAAATCGGACGACGATTTTTTTTTTTTTTTTTTTTTTTACAAAGGCACCACCACATTATCAAGGCCCAGAGGCCACTCAAGGATAAGGGTTAAAGAGTGTACAGTAGAAGTTGGTCAATATAGTAATCATTAGTAATGAAAATTTGGTAAATTTAATAACTTATATGGAACGGCTCATCAAGAACTTATTTACCTTAGACTTGAACACAACCATATTGTAGTCAGCCGGAAAGCAGGAAAACGGAAGACAATTCCACAGGCGTGCAGTTCTAAGAAAGAAGCTTTGTTCATGGAATCTATGTTTAGGTTTAGGCACAGATAAAGAGTGGGGGAAATTATTGATATTGTTTACAGCTAGACGAGTGTTTCTTGTGAAAGTTTGGCGAGGGGGGACCATAGATTGAAGCTCAGTTGAACACTTTCCATGAAAATAACGATACATCAGAGACAAACTCGCAACATCTCTTCTGTGAGATAGAGGTTGTAAGGAGGAGAAAAGGCTACGAAATCTATTTTGAACTCTATCAAGGCAGGACAAGTCCTTTCTAGCAGCTCCTGCCCAGATGTGGCAACAGTATTCCATCCTTGGACGTACCTGGCTCTTATATAGATAGAGAATAGCATCAGCAGTGAGATATCTACTGGATCGATAGAAAGATCCCACCATTTTTCCAGCGGCCTTGGCAACAGATTTGATATACGTGTTCCATTTAAGATCAGGAGTAATGGTCAAGCCCAGAAGCTTGTCAAAACTTGAGGCCTCCTGAAGACGAGAGCCATTCATTTCAATTGATGACAAATGTGGATTAAAATGTTGATGATGTAAAGAGAGAAGCTTGGTTTTAGATGCATTACAAGTAACCAGCCACTCCTTTCCCCATTGTACTACATGCTCAAGATCAGAGGAGAGAGAATTGGAGAGTACTTGCTCGTTTACTGTCTTAGATGTGGTACCATAAATGGTAGTGTCGTCAGCATAAATGTCTACAAATGATGTAAGGATATGATTTGGAAGATCATTAATGTAGATCAGGAAAAGAGTTGGGCCCAGGATGGATCACTGAGGGACACCGGCATTAATACTGTGAGCTTCTGATTTTTGCCCCTCAACTACTACTCTTATGAACCTATCAGAAAGAAATTATTTAATAATTGAGAAGACTTTTCCAGCTATACCATAGCTCGCGATCTTATGAAGTAAACCTTTATGCCATACCCTATCAAAGGCTTTAGATATGTCAAGAGCAATTGCCCTAGAAAGATTGCCACCGTCGAGAGATTTGCTAATCCTATGCGATATAACTGTAAGGACATCTGCTGTAGATCTAGCAGAACGGAAACCACATTGAGTGTCACTAAGAAGGTTATTTTTGTTGAGATGTTTGATTACTTCTGTATTTAACACAGATTCTAGCAACTTACTCATGACGCACAGGAGACTTATTGGCCTGTACTGAGAGGGGGATGAGCGATCACCTGAATTCTTAAATACAGGGCATACTGATGAGATTTTCCAGGGAGATGGGAAACTATTCTCCTTAAGACAACGTTTAAACAGTTTTGTAAGTATGGGCGCTAGTTCAGATTGAAGTTTTTTGAGTACTATAATTGGAATACCATCAGGGCCAGTTGCTTTACTGGAATCAAGGTTTTTGATTAGCTTGGCAACATCACGTACAGATATACGTATATCACATAGCGTGTTTTCTGATACAGGAGGAAATATTGGGGGTTGGCGGTCTTGGTCGCAAAGGGTAGAATTAGCTGCAAAGTTCTTGACAAAGAGTTTGGCTTTGTCTGATGCTGACGAGATTACCTCAGGTCCATTGATAATAGTTGGGATGGAGCACACGCTTCTGTTCAGGTTTCTGTTTGCTATTTGCCAAAACTGGTGGGAACCAAGCCGCTGCTCAGCTACTTTGGACTTAACAGATTGAGCATACAACTCTCTTGCGTTCCTTATTACTTTCTTACAATGGTTGCTGGCAGTCCTGAAAACGGCTTTAGTTTCCATACATCTATTACGTTTGAAGCAGTGGAAAAAGTGATTTCTGTGCGCAATGGCAGCAGCACATTCTGGAGAG
>NC_136494.1:79353578-79361078 GCF_053919585.1 Euprymna scolopes
ACATTTTCACATGAATCACACACCGTTTTTTTGTGAAATTTCCCTTTTTTACTTTTATTATTTATTCTTTCATCCACTGTTTTTTTAACTTCCTTGATACACTATAGCATTTGCCTTTTATATGAATTGTGTTTCACTTCTCTTTCCCCTTCTCTTCCTATTTTCGTCTTTTACATTTTCCTGCTCCATTCTATCGCTATATATTAGTGTATATATTTTCGTTAAATAATGATTATCTGATATTTTTAGTAAGATTTCTGCTTTTATTCGCCTTCTTTATCTCTGGAACTCCTCAACATTCCCGGACGTGTCAGTAAAGTGTGTCAAGGAGTGGTGTCTAAAGAGAGGAGTTTCATTAGCCCAGATTTACATATTAGTCAAAGGTGTTATGTTTAATGTCAGAAGAAAATGGAGTCTTCCTGAAATGGTCATTATAGAAATCGACATTAATAAAATAATTTTAGTTTGAAAATATCTCTTCTGTAGAAAATAACACATATATGAAGCGATTATTACAACATATATTACACTTTGCTCTTAGTGGCGTTAGCATCAAAGAGAATAATTAAACCCATGTGGAAAAAAGCCGATGGTTATATATGAATGATAGGAGGAACGTTCCTTTTGTTATAAAATGTTGCACAGGACAAGTCAATTGGATTTATCTCTTGGTTAGAATGAAGTGTATTCCTTTAATTATACAATTCTCTCTGTCCTTTCTCGTAACATTTTCATAATTAATTACATTGGAAAACGCGTCTTATATTGTTAATTTTTCGCATATTTTTGGGATCCTATATATTCGGATTATCCTATTATTTCTCTTTTTAGTCTTCTTTAATTCATCCTAACATTTCGTATTTTTAAGTTTCTCGTATTTGTCTTATTTTCATATATTGGATTTTGTTAGTTCCTTATTAAAGTAATTTTCCACTTGTTGAGTTCTATCATGCTTTTTATTACAAAGGTTTTCTCATTTATTTCGTTTACTCCTCGTCCATATTTGATTTAATAATATTTCATTAATTTTCATTCGTTTTTCTTTGTTTTCATTGCTTTTTTATACTTAACTTAATTGATATTTATGTCCAGGTTTGTCTTCGAGCTTTCTATCATTTGCATTTCTTTGTCGCTTTTATTTTTACATTTCTAGACTGAATTTGATAATTTCACTCTTTTCTATAACTATCGATTCGTTTGGATATGACTGTTTTCTTTTCTCTCATCCCTTCCTTTTTTCTTGCTTTTTCATTCTATAGTTATATCTTTTCTCATTTTAATACCTTTATTTTTCATTTATCGTTTTATTTTCTTCTTTCTAAATATTTTCATTCTTTCTTTTTATGAACTCATTCAAATGCGCCGGCGCATTTATTCCCGACTTTCCATTTTGATTCTAATATCATCCGCTAGCCTAGTTTTCCTGAATCTAACTCAAAAAAGCAAGTTCTGTAATTTGTGCAATTTTAATCTGATTGTCGAATTTTATATATTTTAATACTTTTGTTACCATAAAGAATTTCATAGATATTTTTTCTCAAGCTGTCATTAATTTATAAAATTATGGCACCAAAAATCAAATTAACAATCGCACAAATGTTAAATATTAATGATCAGACGCATTTTCTATTCACCATTTATATCGCAAATAATTTCTGTGAAATTCATTTCTCAAATTACTCAAATTATAGACATGTCTAATCACGTATCCTTTCTTCAGATTAAAAAAAAAACATAATCTTAAACGCATCCATTTACTTTGCGTAGTTATTGATGAAAATATTATTGTAACAGACGAGACTATGCAAATATATAAATAGTTTAATCACTCTGCAACACGGAGTGCAATCTGCTTTCTGTATTAGAAAGACTAGACTTAATTGTTTGTTATTACATTTTCACCTTAAACAAGGCACATTGCCAATTTGATGTAGGGGGCTACTATCAAAGACATAAGCTACAGAGGTACTGTGTAGGGAGTTGGACAGCAAGATATCTGTTAGCGTTACATTTGAACTCCTGCATGTTTTTTACAAAGGTATCACCACTTATCAAGGCCCAGGGTAATTCGGCAAATTTGTTAACATATGTGGAACGGCTCATCAAAAACTTGTTTACGTTGGACTTGAAGACAACCATATTGTAGTCAGCTTGAAAGCAGGAAAACAGAAGACAATTCCATAGGCGTGCAGTTCTAAGAAAGAAGCTTTGCTCATGGAATCTACGTTTATGTTGAGGCAGAGATAAAGCGTGGGGAAATTATTGATACTCTTTTTGCTAGACGGATGTTTTTTGTGAAAATTTGGCGAGGGGGATCATAGATGCGAGCTCAGTCGAGCACTTGCCATGTAAATAACGATAAAGCAGACACAAACTCGCAACACTTCTTCTGTGAGAAAGAGGTTGCAGGGAAAAGAAACGGAATCCCCTACGAGGCTACGAAATCTATTTTGAACTCTATTAAGGCAGGATAAGTTCTTTCTAGCAGCTTGTGCTCAGATGTGGCAACAGTACTCCGTCCTTGGGCATACCGGACTCTTATATAGATAGAGAATTGGATCAACAGGGAGATATCTACTGGATCGATAGAAGGAACATACCATTTTTCCAGCGGCCTTGGCTACGGATTTAATGTATATGTTCCATTTCAGATCAGGAGTAAAGGTCAAGCCCAGAAACTTGTCAAAACATGAAGCCTTCTAAAGACGAGAGCCATTCATTCAATTGATGTGAGATGGGGATTAGAGCTTTGTTTTAGATGATTTAAAATAAGAAGCCACCCATTTCCCCGTAGTACAACTTGCTCAAGATCAGAGGAGAGAGAATCGGAGAGAACTTGGTCATTGACGGTCTTAGATGTTCTAGCTTAGATAGTAGTGTTAGCATAAGTGTCTACGAATGATGTAAGATTGTGATGTAGAAGATCATTAATGTAGATCAGGAAGAGAGTTGAGCCCAGGATGGACCGCTGAGGGATTCCAACAGTAATACTGTGAGCTTCTGATTTCTGCCCATCAATCACTACTCTTATGGGTCTATCAGACAGAAATGATTTAATAATTGAGAAGACATTTCCAGCTATACTGTAGATGGAGATTTTGTAAAGTAAACCTGTATCCCATACTCTACCAAGATATGTGCCAAGAGCAATTGTCCAAGATACGTAGACTCCGTTGAGAGATTCGCTAAACCTATGAGATATAACTGTAATCATATCTGCTCTAGATCAAGAAGAACGGGAACCATATTGTGTGTCACTAAGGTTATTTTTGCTCAGATGGTTGATTACTTCTGCATTTAACACAGATTCACGCATTTACTCATGACGCACAGAAGACTTATTGGCCTGTACCGAGAGGGAGATGGACGATCACGCGAATTCTTAAATACTAGCTATACTGATGAGATTTTCCACGGTGATGGGAAACAGTTCTCCTTATGACAGCATTTAAATAGTTTTGTAAATATGGGCGTTAGTTCTGGTTGAAGTTTTTTTAGTACTATAATTTGAATACCGTCAGGGCCGGTAGCTTTACTGGAATCAATGTTTGGCAACATCACGTAGAGATATTTGTATATCACAGTGTCTTTTCTGATACAGGATGAAAAATTGGGGGTTGGCGGCCTTGGTCGCAAAGGGTAGAATTAGCTGTTTGCTATTTGCCAAAACTTGGGGGGGCAGCTGTTACTCAGCTACTTTGGACTTGATGGACTGTGTATACAACTCTCATGCGTTCTTTATTACTTTTTTTACAGTAGTTGCTGGCAGTCCTGATAGCGGCTTTAGTCTCACTACATCTGTTATGTTGGAAACAATGGAAAAGGTGATTTCTGTGCGCAATGGCAGCAGCACATTCTGGAGAGAACTACGGTTGGCTAATAGGTTATTGCTGGAACATGTTCGAGGGTATCGAACGATCTCTACCTACAACTTACCATTCTGTCAGGTCAGATACTATAGAGGACACCTCCTGTTTAAACACGGAACGCAGCGGTAGACCTGATACAAATGAACGGAAGCTATCCCAGTCATCTATTTAGTATCGATATACTGTACGATGGAGGGGTACATCTGAGGACTTGTTACATTTCATTTTTATCTTAACTGATATAACAGAGTGGTTGGAAGATCCATGTGGAGACAGAACGGAAGCTAAACACAGTTCGGTACAAGTTCTGAGAAAAAGGTCTAGAAGACTTGCATACAAGCCATCACTACTGGGCACACGGGCGGGGTTGTGAACAATCTGAGTGAGGTCATAAGCAATGGAGAAATCATGACAGAATCTTCCCTCATCATCGGTCTTGTTTGAGTGAGTTAACCATTCCACATTGTGAACATTGAAGTCTCTAAAGCTGAAGGCTAAGCAGATATGACGTGGTCAATTTTATCAGATATGCTTTTAAAGCTAGTAACTCCGCTGTTTTGCGGGTGATAGAGAGCAAATATCAATGCAGTAATTTGAGCAAGTGCAACGTTGAAGCACATAAGCAGGTAGAGTAGGATCTTCTCTAGAGATGTCCCTGCCACATGGAAAGCCATCTTAAATATAGGCACATATTCCATGCCCATTGTGAACCTGGGGGTCAGATTTAGAAGTTTAATAAGAGTATTCTTTAATTGCGAACTCATCTAGGGAAATAGTCGGTTTAATACCAGTTTCGCTTATAAATAATATGTCTGGTTTAGTCTCCTATAATTGGCTCTAAACGTCTGGAAAGTTGGGGTACAGTACAATTGGGAAAGCAAGGACCCGGAAGAGAATTCTCAAGTCTAGCGGTGCTGGGGAAGACACCACTGCAGTACAAAGCTCTTTTGCATCTAAGGATCTCTACTGCGACGTATTACAATATTGACTCAGTGTCCACCAGACACTCATTAAAATCCATACAGTTCTCATGAGGTGATATTCCGGCTTTTATTAAACATATACATTTTAGTTAGACAAAAGTTAAACATGATCGTACGAGGAACCGTCATATTTTGATATGGAGAAGTTCATCAACGCATCTCGAATACTTTAATCACACGGATAGCGCCGACGCTCAAAAAAATCTAGGGAGTTTTTCTGCCTTTGCGAAAATTGTATTTATAGTTATTTTATGGAAATAACACGGTCGATATTGATCTCATCCGATTCGCAGTAATTAATTTATGATAAGGTCGTTTAGATAACCTCCGACACTCCGTGAACCATTGCTTATCTGCTCACCATATCTGTGTGCAATCATAACAGCATGACTATAGTAAACTTACAACAATGCATATGCATATCTTTAATTTTATTAGTAATTTATTGTACACGTGACATATATGTATTATATATGGGGGAAAATCAGTCCGTATCAATAATACTCTTTACGCAACGTTGAATTGATTAACAAGCGTTTTGTTGGAACAATTATAAGCAGTGTTTAATGTCGAGTATTTGAATTTATTGAGCATACTTCATTTCTTCTCCGGATGGAGTATAAGAATTAAAGACAAAAACAAGCGTTTCTAATTTCCAAGTGGAAAACAATTATCGATCGCATCGTTTTCTCATAGCAGAACAGTTAACGTGTTAGAAACACGTGCAAATAGCAAATTACATTAAGAATAAATATAAAAACTTTATTGTAAGTAATTAAATAATGTCTACATATAAAACAAATTAAAACTTCCGGCTTTACCGCACACACACACACACACATACACACACACGTGCACACTTATATATATATATATATATATATATATATATATATATATATATATATATATATATATAAGCCTGCCAAAGCCACAGGGGAGACAACCAAAACAGCAAAACTGACGCTGGCGTGCAGTACACTATATTTACATATGTAGAGTAATTTGGGTTTATTTTATTGGTTCGAAAATATAGGTTACTAGGCTGGGAGCCCGGCGTTGCCCGGGTGTGTGAAGGTGTATGTTGAACAAAAACAAAAAAAAGAAAGAAAAAGCGGTTATTTTTTTAAAATTTGACCTCTATTATGACCCCTTAACATTTATTGTTTTGGGCTAAAATCGAGTTATTAAGTTAGATCCATGTCCAAGGAACCTATATCCAAAATCAAGTGTTTAGACTCAAAATTGGCGGAGGAGTTTGGTAGAGGTTTCAAAGGTGAAATCGTTGAACTCTGCCCCCTTAGTAGCAACATTTTTGGCCTAAAACCGATTATAAAGATTTTACCTTATCTCAGTACCCTGCATATCAAATTTCGTGTCTGTAGACTGAAAATTAACAGTTATTGCGTAGGGAAATGTACACAGACAGACACACTAACAGACGGACACTTTCACTATTATAGTTATACAAGCATGGGTTCCCGGCGTTGCCCAGGAGTTTAGAGGTGTATGCTGAGCAAAAAACAAAACAAAAAAACCGGTCAATTTTTATAAATTTGACCCCTATTATGACCTCTTAACATTTATTGTTTTGGGCTCAAATTAAGTTAGATCTATGTCAAAGGAACCTATATCTAAAATGTCAAGTGCTTAGACCCACAATTGTCGGAGAAGATATGTAGAGTTCTCCAAGGTCAAATCGTTGAACTTTGACCCCTTAACAGCTAAAATTCTGTCCGAAAACCGATCACATAGACTTTCCCAAATCCCAGTCCCCTGTATATCAAATTTCGAGTATGTAGACTAAAAATTAACAGTTTTGCGTAGGAAAATGTACACACACACACACACACACACAAACAGACAAACGCACAGACACACAGACACCTTCATTTTATAGATATATATAGATTTTTTACAAACGGGCATAAATTTTTAACCCTAGAATTCTATTTTTATCTACTTACAAGATATACCTATTAAACTAGTGCAAACCCAACATGGCTTTCTCAGGTGTGTTCCTTTTATGTATGATTTCTTAATTAATCCATTGATATATATATATATATATATATATATATATATATATATATATATATATATATATATATATATATATATATATAGCTATGTTTATATATCATTTTAACGCCTTTTTCCTTTATCGAATACTGCTATTTGTTATCGTTCTCAATCTCTTAATTCATGTTTTCAGGCTTTTCGACATCGTGAACAAATCTGCACTATTTTCTCGTTGCAGTTCAAACTATAATTATTATACTAGTATTAGAGATACCCTCTCCTATTGGACAGCTTGCAAGAGTTGAGAATGCAGTAATATTGCTTGCAGGAATTTCAGACAGATTTTACCCGTACAATGGGATAAAATTCCTTCGCAACTGATAAAAAACTTAGTCGCAACCATGCTGAAGAGAATTTTTAAAGTAATTCGTAATAATGGAGGCTATACTAAATACTGAGACCCTTTTAATAATTTATAATTGCCTTTTATTAGATAAATTATCAGTGGTTTTATCATTTTGACCAGATTAACATGTTTTCTTTTTTAAATAATTATTAGATCAGGGTTAAGGTTTCCTTTTTTTTCATCATATCTTTCCTTTTAGTAATGGTTTCAACCATTTTTT
>NC_136494.1:79366078-79443578 GCF_053919585.1 Euprymna scolopes
ACCATTTTTTTCTTTCTTTTTTAGTACATTCCGATATTCTGGACTTTTAAATGTTACGTAATAATTATAAAATAACACTTTTATATAAACATATGGGAAATGTTTTTGCTGTACATAACGCAAATGCCATATATATATATATATATATATATATATATATATA
The DNA here is from genome assembly GCF_053919585.1 of Euprymna scolopes. Classification (NCBI taxonomy): domain Eukaryota; kingdom Metazoa; phylum Mollusca; class Cephalopoda; order Sepiida; family Sepiolidae; genus Euprymna; species Euprymna scolopes. Next base: position 79,366,242 of record NC_136494.1, read on the forward strand.
TATATATATATATATATATATATATATATGATATATTATACATCAGTTTATTTGTTACATTCCAATAATCACGTAAATAGATCAAGTAATTGAGTTTTATATTGAATCCATTCCTAAACTATTTAACCGATCATTATGAATTTATGCGTATCTATCTATATATATCTATAAAAGTGAACGTGTCTGTCAGTCTGTCTGTCTGTGTACATTTCCCTAAGCAATAACTCTGTCAATTTTTAGTCTATAGACTCGAAATTTGAAATACCGGGTACTGAGATTTGGGAAAATCGATGTGACGGGTGTCAGCCAGAAATTTGGCTGTTAAGGGGTCAAATTTCAACGATTTGACCTTTAAGAACTCTACCAAACTCCTCCGACAATTTTGAGTCTAGACACTTGAAATTTTAGATATAGGTTCCTTGAACCTGGATCTAACTTAATAAAGTGATTTGAGCCCGAAACTATAAATTTTAAGGGGTCATAATAGGGGTCAAATTAAAAATAAAATGACTTTTTTTTGCTTTGCTAAGCGTACACCTCAAAACACCCGGGCAAAGCCGGGCTGAAATGCTAGTACGTTTATATATTTCTATGTATTGGATTCGTTCCTTAACTAATTAACCGATCATTATGAATTTTAATTATGTGTATATGTCTGTATATTTGTATGTATTTGATTCGCTCCTAAATTAATTAACTGATCATTATTAATTGTAATGAGGTGTATATGATTATACATTTCTCTGCATTGGATTCACTCCGAAACTAATTAACCGATCATTATTAATTTTATTTATGTATATATGTCTTTATATTTGTATGTATTGGATTCACTCCTTAACTTATGAACAGATAATTATTAATTTTAAGGATGTGTATATGAGTATGTATTTCTATTATTGGATTCACTCCGTAAACTAATAAACCGATCATTTTGAATTTTAATCATGTGTGTGTGTTTATATATTTCTACGTATTAGATTCACTCCTAAACTAAGTAACCGATCATTATGAATTTTAATGATGTGTATATACCGTTATATTTGTATGTACTGGATTCACGTCTAAACTAATTAACCGATCATTATTTATTTTAATCATTAAATCATTTCTCTCGAGTGGCTTCCGGGCCTTGACTACCTTGTAAAAAATGAATTATTTGTATATGATTATATCTTTTTGTGTCTTGGACCAACTCCAAAACTAATTAACTGATCATTAGGATTTATATGTAATGTATATCTTGTATATGTCTATAGATGTCATATTCCAAATATCACATACAATGTTCACTTACTTTGGTAATGCAATTATGTGTACAAGGAATTCTATCCAAGTAATAAGGAATTTCACAGTATATTTGACACATATGAAAAAGTTTATTTAAAATTGAGGAGTTTCATTTTAATATTAGAAATAAGATACTTTCACAGTATCCTCTCAAGAAATAAGGTACTTGCGCAGTATAGTACACACATGAAAAAACAAAGAATATCTTACCTGTGACATACATAATTTATCACACCTGTAAATCCCGTTAAATATTCGAGTAGTATAACATACATCTCAGAAACAATGTGCTTCTTCACTATAGCACCCAGATAAAAGCAAAACAAATTCTTACCCGCTGATGTACAACACATTAAGCACAACAGAAAATTTCTTAAAAGTATTGAGTTCTTTCATTTACAAATTAGAAAAAGGTACTTGTACAGTATCTCACACAAGAAATAAGGTACTAGTGCAGTATCCTACCCAAGAAATGAGGTACTTGTACATTATAGTACCCATGTGAAAAACAAAGGAAATTTTATTTGCGACGTACAATCCAAACCGAAAATCATGTAATATATTCAAGTAGTATGACGTTTATACAAGAAATAAGGTGCTTCATTACTATAGCACTCTGATGGAAAAACAAACTCTTACGTGTGACATACGGAAAATTAGGACAACAGAAAATTATGTAAACTTATCGAGTAGTTTTATCTATATCTTAGAAATGGCGTACTTGTGCATTATCTTACCCAAGAAATAAGGTATTTGTGCAGTATACTGTTCATATGAAAAAACAAAGAAAATCCTACCTGTGACGTGCATAAAAGTTGTTCAAACCAGAAAGCATGAAATATACTCAAGTAGTATGACTTTTAAATGAGAAATAAGGTGCTTCTTCACTATAGCACTCTGATGTAAAAACAAAATCTCTTACCTGTGACATACTGAAAAGTTTGCACAACAAAAAATTATGTAAGTTAATTAAATATTTATTGTGCATTACCCGACCTAGGCAAGGATTTTTTTCCATACATGTGCTGTAAATTTTCTGTTCTAGAGAATGGTGCAATTATCTTGTACATATAATACCCGTCCTGGGATAGGTAAAATATTCCTTTGTTCATGATGGCAAATAATACACAGACATCACAAATTCCTCTATCATAAGAATAACAAATATGTTACAAAGTTTTCTTATACGGTCCCGAGCAACGCCGGGTTGACTTGCTAGTCTAATATATAACTGTCACTATGTGTGTGTGTCTCCGTTTTTCAATTTGTATCTTCTTCTAGACGGATGATCGTTAGACGATCTACAATAGCTCAAAAGATTACATGTTTGGTGCAGAATTTTATTAAGGGTGTTTACTCGATAAAAACAATTGCTCAATTGCTAAGGCATTCAAAAAAGGGTTAACACTTTAAAGTAATAACACTTGGTTACCTTAACACAATAGCGTCATTGTGCGCATCGTTACATCGAGTAAAAGTGAAATGTATTTATTAAGATATTTTATAACGTTTTGGCAGTGATTGTCTTTTTGGTGAACCGGCTAACGTGGCCGACTTCAGCTCTAGTGTTGCGGTTTCGATCCCTATCATTTATTTTTGTTGTGTTTTTTGTTTACATTCCGATATTATTGTTATATAAGGAATACCCAATTACACTTAATTTAAAAGAAATAGAGAGAAATGGTTTTGATTTACGTAACGAAAAGTTCATATTCAAATATATATATATATATATATATATATATATATATATATATATATATATATATATATATATGATATATCGGCTTATTTGTTACATTCAAAAAATCATGTAAATAGATCAAGTAGTGACATTTGTATTGGATTTACTCCTAAATATATTAACCGATCATTAAGAATATTAATTATGTGTATATGTTTATATATTTCTATGTCTTAAATTCACCCTAAACTAATTAACCAATCATTATGAATTTTAATTATGTGTATATGTTTATATATTTTTATATATTGGAATCACTCCTAAATTAATTAACCGATGATTATTAAGTGTAATTGTGTGTATATGTTTATATATTTTTATGTATTGGAATCAGTTCTAAACTAATTAACCGATCATCATAAATTTTAATTATTTGTATATGTTTATATATTTCTATGTATTTAATTCATTCCTAAAGTAACTAAGCGATCATTATGAATTATTAATATACGTATATACTTATATATTTGTATGTATTGGATTCACTCCTATACTAATTACCTGATCATTATAAATCCATGTATTATGTATGTTTGTATATTTGTATAGTAATATTCCAAATATCACATACAAAGATCATTTTTTATGTATTTATGTGTACAAGAAACCCTATCAAAGTAATAAGTTACGTGTGTAGTATAGTACTCATGCAAAACAAAGAAAAGTTTACATGTGGCATACATGAAAATTATTAAAACCGAAAATCCTGTTTAATATTCGAGTAGTATGAACTACATATAAGAAATAAGGTGCTTCCTCACTATAGCACCCAGATAACAATTTTTCAACAAAAAAGTCTTACTCCTGGCGTACAGAACATGTAACACACCAGAAAATTACATACACGTACCGAGTTATTTCATTTTTACACTAGAAAAAAGGGTACTTGTGCGGTATGCTAACCGAGAAATAAGGCACTTGTACAGTATAGTACCCATATGAACCACATAGAAAATCTTACCTGTGGCATACATAAAAGTAATCCAAACCGAAAATATATTCGAATAGTATGAAATTTATATAAGAAATAAGGTGCTACTTTATTATAGCACTCTATTATAAAAAACAACTGTCACATATGACATACGGAAAAGTTCGCACAACAGAAAATTAGGTAAAATCATCTAGTAGTTTCATCCCTATAGTATAAATAAGGTACTTGCAAGAAATGAGGTACTTGTGTAGTATAATACTTATATGAAAAACAAATAAAATCTTACCTGTGATGTGTATAAAAGTCATTAAAACACAACACCACGTTATATATTCGAATAGCATGGGTTTTAGATGAGAAATAGGTGCTTCTTCACTATAGCAATAGATGAAAAAACAAGTAAATTCTTACTCTAGACGCACAGAAAATTAAGCACAACAGAAAATTACTTAAAACTATCGAGTATTTACATTTTTAAATTAAAAACAAAAGTTACTTCTACAGTATCCTACTCAGGAAATAAGTACTTCTACAGTTATGTACCCAGATGAAAAACAAAGAAATTCTAACCTGTGACGTACATAAGTTATACAAATCAAAAATCATGTAATATATTCGAGTAGCAAAACATTCATATAAAAATCCGGTGCTTCTTCACTATAGCACTCTGATGAAAAACAAATTCACTCTTACCTGTGACATACCGAAAATTTAGCACAACAGAAACTTATGGTAATTTTTAATATGTGTTGTACATTACCCGCCCTAGGTAAGGAATTTTTTTCTACATACGTGCTGTAAATTTCCTGTCCAATGAAGGTACAATTATTCCATACACATGGTGTGTAATACCCGTCCTAGGGTAGGGAAACTATTCTTTTGCTCAGGACGGGAAATGATACATAAACATAAAATCTGCCTCTTTTCTAAGAATAACAGGTATGTTCAAAATTGTTCTCATTGTCTTATACGGTCCCGAGCAACGCCGGGTGGCCTTGCTAGTACCATATATAAACATAATATATTGTATAAATTATATATATATATATATATATATATATATATTATAGGAAGGCTTTTTTAACGCTACTTTGCCTTTTCTTTTGGCTTCATGATAAGTACTTTTCTAGGGAAATCCTCTTGACGCCATTTTATTTATACTGAGTCTTCCGCTATTATTGGTTATACAAATCGGCTGATTATTTCAATTCTTCTTGAATATTTTGATTTATTTCCCGTGACTATCGCTTCTTTTGTCTGGATCTACAGACAATTACACACACACACACACACACACACACACACACACATATATATATATATATATATATATGTGTGTGTGTGTTTTGTGTGTATTATAAGTTATAATTAAGTTATTTGGTATACTATGCTTAACTTAGAAACTATCATACACGTCTCGCCTGATCGTATCTCTCACCATAATCAGGTGGATTTTTCTAACAGATAAAACTTTTGTCCAAATTCCGAAACCTGGGAAGATTTAATTAGGTTGGTGCAAAAATAATGCTCTTTTTTGAGGTGAAGGTAAACGTCGAAACCGAAACTATTTTCGCACCAACCTAATAGATTAAAAAGCTTAGTTTCATTTACTGCAAAGATTAATTGTTTTCATTCCGTCTGCATTACATAAATGCCCGAAGGAAGAAAAAAATATAAAAAGTTTATTCATTCGCCTTTCCTGATTTTATATATTTTGTTTAATATTTACATTCATACACATTATTTATACTTTTAACCCAATTATAGAAAAAAAATAGCTTTTTCAAATACGGGATCATTCATTCCATTTTAGTGTCTATATATTAAACTTTATGTTATCTTACTTTAGCAGTTGCATTACTATTAGTAGCAGCAATAATACAAAAAGTAGTATTTCTAGTAGGATAATCATCATCATTATTATTCTCTTTCATCTTGCTATGCAACACAATATTTCGTTTCCTTGGGTGGAGAGAGTGACATTTTCTTTTTTTTTCATTTTCTTAAGGAAAAGTTTTATCTGTTACTGGAAAATGTTTTAAGTTTTTTCCTTCTTTTTTTTTCGACCTATCTTCCAAAATGGCGGACGCTTCTCTCAGGCCGGCATTCCTCGTCTATATCGAAATAGATGGTAAACAAATCTGTGGGAATTATTACAAGAAAGAACAGCAGACGCCAACATAAATAACAGACGCTACGTCTGCTTTTTGTACTTTTTATCTGGTGCCTGTAGGTATTTTTTTAGATGCTGCTTCGCGCATCTATGATTCTTTTCCCCAGTGCTTGGTCTGTCCGTCGTACTTCTGTTTTTTACTGCATTTTGTATTGCTTAACATTCAAAACGACTGATTCGGCTATTTCTAAACTTATTTTTATTCAGCGTTATTTATCGTTAGTTTGTTTTGATTTTCGTTTGGGATCCGAATATTTGGAATTTAGTACAAACTTGGGACTATCACAATTTTATTTATATATATATATATATATATATATATATATATATATATATATATATATATATATATATATATATATATATATATATATATACTAGCAGGCACCCCGGTATTGCACGGTCGTACCGTACGCTTCAGAATATTGTTTTGATTAATGCAATTTTTGCATTTATTATTATATTATATTATATTATGTTCATTATATAGTAAGCATTTATAAAGTAAAAAAATGACTAATGCGCCAACACCGAGAATCGAAACCAAAACGTTTAGCTTATTACGTTTCATGTCTAAACACCAACAAATTGGCAGAGGAGTTCGCTAGGAAATTTTTTTAACAATTTTATATACACGTTCAAAAATGTATAAATAGAGATATTTGTGTTTACTATAAATTGTTACGCACATATTACGCAAGTATAAAGCATGTGGAATAAGGGCATGAACACAATTACACATAAAATATGATCATCCCATACGAACAAAGAAAAATAAATAGGAAGCTAATTAAAATGAATGCTTAAAAGTAAAAGAAAATTACTAAGAATTTTGGAGGAGGAAGGCAATTTCATCACCAATATATAAAAAAGTTGTATTTTTTTGTTATTAATAAAAGTATTTCTCATGGATATCAATGCATAAACAAACCACTCATATGAATATAGATGTGTGTGTGTGTGTGTGTGTGTGTGTGTGTGTATTTATAGTTCGTGTTTTGGAAGCTTATCTGTTTTTAAAGTTAAAAAATATCCCCCTTAACATTTATAATTTGCGGCTCAAATGTAGTTATTATGTTAGATCCATGTCCAAGAAAATTATATCTAAAATTTCAAGTAATTAGACCCTAAATTGTCGGAAGACTTTGGTAAAATTCTCAAAGGTCAAATCGTTGAACTTTGACCCCTAATCAGCCAAATCACATAGATTTTCTCTTATCTCAGTACCCAGTATATCAAATTTCGAGTCTGTAGACTTAACATTGACAGAGTCATTGCGTAGAGAAATGTTCACACACAGACACATAGACACACACAGATAGACAGACAGACACTTTCACTTTTATAGATATACTAGCATGGGTGTCTGGCGGTGCCCGGGTATTTGGAGATGCATGTTGATCAAAAAAAAAGAAAAAAGTGGTAAATTTTTTTTAAATTTGACCCCTATTATGACCCCTTTGTTTTGGGTTCAAATTGAGCTATTATGTTAGATCCACGCCCACTGAACCTATATCTAAAATTTCAAGTATTTAGACCGAAAATTGTGTGAGGAGTTTGGTAGAGTTCTAAAAGGTCAAATCGTTAAACTTTGACCCTTAATCGCTTAATTTCTGGCCGAAAACGGACAACATCGATTTTCCCAAATCTCAATACCCTGTATATCAAATTTTGAGTCTGTAGACTTGAAATTGACAGAGTTATTGAGTACGGAAATTTACACATACAGATACAAAGATACATAGATACACAGACAGACAATTTCACGTTTATATATATATATATATATATATATATATATATATATATATATATATATATATATATATATATATATATGAGAGAGAGAGAGTGCGGAAAAAGCAAAGTCAGAAATTGTATTTTTTTTGCAAAAACTGCAAATTTCAGCAAAATTTAATGTAACTGTTTAAACAACCGATACCTCATTGATTCGCCTTTTATTCCTCTAAAAATAACCTGTTCATATTTGATGTTAATTGAAATAATCTAGTGCTCACGTCAATTACAAATAATCTTCAACTTGAGGAGGCAAAAAGAAAGTCCACCGCAACAAATTCGCTTAAAACCAGCTAAATCAGATTAAAATATCCACTAACAGGCAACAAAGAATTTCTAATCATAATTGTCGGTGTTCCAGGTTATACAACGTAACATTAAGTCCATGCGCCACTACTTTTCCTTAGTGAGCGCCAGGAGCTCATTAATCCCCATCTTTCTTGTTTATCTAATCGAGACATCGGCCGCCGATTGAAATCTGACGAGAAACTGTACGAAAGACTGCTCAAAAGCATCAAAACACCGGCAGTGTCCATGTACCCCTAAATATGGTTGTATTAGAGTTACTTCTAACAGGGAAGACAACGCTATCAAGATCCACAGCCTAAGAAACAGATTTGAAACGGCTCTCCAAATCCAACAATAGTTCAATCTTGTTAAAAAGTGCTCTCTTTCTAGTATCAAGAACAAATTAAAGGGATTTAATTTGCGAGGATATGTTGCAAGACGAAAGCAAATTATTTCTGTAAAGAACAAAAAGCGCCGTCTGGACTTCGTAAGATGCAATGAAGATCATGCCTCTTCATATTGGTCAAAAGTGCATTTTAGCGACGAGAGAAAGTTCAATAGGCTAGACAGTGATAATAGGCAGTACGTCTATGGGAGGAGAGACGAAGAATTTAATCCTAGGTGCTCAGTTTCAACGCTGCAAGATGGTGGAGGTTCAGTTGGGGGGGGGGCATTATTAGTACCAATAGTCCAGGACCTATAGTTCGCTTGCAAGATCAAATGAACTCGACCAATTACATTAATATATTGGCTGAGCATTTTCTACCTTACTTTGGTCGATATTTGGATGATAATCCCATCTTCATGCAGGATAGTTCTTCTAGTCACAAAGCTGGCAATGTCAAAGGCTGACTGAAAGAGCATGATATTCTGTGTTTGGATTGGCTTGCACGATCTCTAGATTTCAATCCTACCGAAAACGTATGGCATTACATCAAACAAAAGCTACGCAATAATAAAATTTAAAATTTGGAGGAAATTTGGACAAAAATTAAAGAAAAGTAGGATGCCATTTTCCCGGCGTATTGTTGCAGTCTAATTCAAGGAATTCCTAAAGGATTGCAGGCTGTCAAATTGCAGCGGGGTCATGTTACTAAATACCAACTAGGTCATTGTGTCCCTGTTGTATTTGTGTTGCATTAATGCCCTAAAGTTACATTTAAATAATAATTTTCTACTGTGAGGACTTTCTTTTTGCCTCCTCAATGTGTAGTGTTTTTATGTTGACGTAAACACTAAAATAGTTCAATTAAAAGTCAAATACGAATAGGTAATATTATAAAAGAATAAAAGGCCAATAAAATGAGGTATAGTTTGTTTAAACAGTTACATTACATTAAGCTTAAATTTGTAATATTTAAAAAATTGAAGTTATTCACTGTATACACACACAGACGCATATATGTGTCTGTGTGTATATGTGTACATAATATGGGTATATATATATATATATATGTGTGTACATACATATGTGCATGTATGCATTTATACATACATATGTATATGTATGTATATATAAATGGGTGTATGTATATGCATAAATATGAGTATGTATGTATAAATATGTAGATATATATGTATGTATATATATGTATATGTATGAATGTATAAATATATATATATATATGTTTATAAATATATATATGTATATGTATATAAATATATATAGTATATAAATATGCATATCAATATATACATATGTATCTATAATATATATATATATATATATGTATGTATATTACGTATATAGAGAAATAAAAAGAAGCAAATCGTACTATACTATTTTCATTATTTTCATCATATATATATGTATATATATGTATATAAATATATATATATGTATGTATATTTTTGCCAATGTGCTGAACATGATAACTCGTTAAACGTTAATCATGCAAAAATTATCAAACTCTTTGTAAATAGGGCTAAACGAAGATTCTAGAATCAGCACTCATTTTAATACTGGCCTTATCAAGTAAAGAAAATGTTTTAACAGTTTAGCCCCTATTATAAGAAGTATAATAATCAGAGAGCAAAATATGAATACAGGTTCTGGGTAATCAGTCTATATGTCCTTTACCATTTCTCGTCATATAATTTAAACAAAATAAGATTAAAAAATGCGCACGCAGTATTTGAATAATCGTTTTAATCTGTATATATATAAGCATAGAATAATCCAACCTTTCCGCACACACATTTTAGTTTCAGCCCAGAATGGGAAGGACTTAAGATTTTTTTTCCTTTTTCACTCGCATGTGGTCTGTGATCGTTTTTTTTTTTTTTTTTTTTTTTTTACATTTTTTCCCACGAAGTCCTGCTGTAACCCCAGGTTTCTATTGTTATTATTTGCTATTTCCTATCTATTGTTGATTGTAGGATATTTCCGATTTCTTTGTTTATTCTAAGCTATTTCCTATCTGTTGTTAATTGTAGGATATTTCCGATTTCTTAGTTTATTCTAAGCTATTTTATCTTCCTTTGTTTATTCCCTCTCTCTCAGCACTTAGTGGCTCAAATCTAACCAGCGTCACTTTATAGTATCATACTGATGATGTTCCCTTAAATAGGGACGAAACGTTGATTACTATTTTATTAATTCTCGGTTTTCTTCTAAGATAATACATAAATAAATATATATATATATATATATATATTTATGTATATACATGTATATATACATGTATATATATGTATATATATTTATGTATATATATTTATATATATATATGTATATATACATATATATATTTATATATATTTATATATATATATATATACAATCGCGCATAGGTCAATGACGTGTTATTTATCTACGTCTATTCATAATTAAAATAACACTTTTATTGCAGATAACCGTTAATCTGTCACGTTTTTATTTCGTTTGGTTTAATGGATGACAATTATATTTAGTTGGTAGGGTGAGTTTTAGATACGACTATACGTCGTTTTGTAACGCTCGAAATAGGATTATCACCGCTAAACTGCAGATTGAACGATCCCATGTTGATAGCCTTCCTTCCTGTGTACTTGTTTATTACTACTGATTATCTGATTGCACTTCATATTTATATATACGTTTTACATCGCTTCCACACACGTTCATATTGCTGCTGTTGCTTTGGCAGGTAAGTGACGTAATGTTATCAGAAATGTATATCACAACAAACTTCTAGTCATTCACAAATTACACATGAGTCAAAATTTGGTAGTATTTTGATAATTTTATCATATTATACACATGCAGTGTTGTTTAACATTTTATTTCATTAAAAAAACAACAACTATTTTTTCCTTAGTGGTATTTATATATAACTATAGTGCTTGGGAGAACTTGAATGCCTAAGAGATACTAATCTCAGCTGAATAATGTCTCTCTGTACAAGAGTTTTATAGAACAACTAAGGCTGAGAATACTTTTTCTTTAAGAAAACCACACTAATATTTATAATCACACAACACTCGTAACCCAAATGAGATATCCTCTGTATGGCTAACCTAAAGTCCTTATACGAGCAACGGTACATCTTCAAGTAACGTTGCTCATGTACAGCGCTAAACTGCACACTCCACTAAACTAAATCAGTTCATGTTCTGAAATCATGTATTACAAAGCGACTACAAGAAATGTATAATATAATATTTCTAAAGTGTCAAGTGGGGAGAGGAAAATTATTATTATATTACTATTATATTATTATGAACTCAACATTTGAGATGAAATGCTATTAGATGGAATATTTTAATATCTTTTTTATTTAAAATAGCTATCAAGTGTTAGCCACTAGGAATGGAATAAAATTGGAAAAATAGAAGCCAAATGATATTTAAAAATAAAATAAGCTAATGCCAAATAAACAATTGAAAATAAATTATTACTACTTAGAAGCTTTCACAAAGATCATCATGCTAGAATACTTTTTTAAAACAGCCTCTAGTATTCGTCGGAGTGTGGGTTATAACAACTCTCTCCGGATATGCAGTACTCTCCGCCCTATTCGATAGCCTTCGCAAATTAATTTGTCTCCCAATATCTGTCTACCATTGATGTCTCATTAGTAGCAACCATCGGTCTTCACTGAGATATGGGGCCATTCTTGTGTTTTTATAAGGAGTTACGGATCGTCCATGTGTATTAGGTTTTATTCTTTATTTTGTATTAGTCAATTTGTATCGAGTTTGTAACTTAGTATGTTATTAGCTATGATGAATAGGATATATGATAGCAAATCACCGTGGAAGACACCGTTTGTATTTTATTCTCAGTTATACACTGCCCATCAACAGTTTGTTCACGTTTCCATGTTCTCATTCCATTTTCAATCAAATAGCCTGGTATTTTGTACAATCTAAGGCATTCTATTATCCATGACTGTGTGATCCCATCATACACTTACTTGTAGTAGATCCATGCCATGGCTATGTTTTTCTACTGTTTACTCCACTCAGGTGCTTTTGTACAGAACGGTACGTGTCCCTCTTTTCTTTTTCTATCGTTTCTTATCATCAGAAAAAAGTTCGCGATTATAAAAAGGGTGGTAATGTTATTCCCTCAGTGGACCTGTTAATATTTTTCACATTGTGGCTAAACATGGTGTAGGCTTGTAGTTTATGTGGTGGTATGTTTTGTGGCGTAATTTCCACAAGTACTGTGCTAGATTTGGTCATCAATCTTGGTCCGTATGTTCTATTGATGCAAGTTTTTTTTTTTTACGTTCTGAATTTGTCATTTATGTCCTGAAGTGATTTTCTCGAACCAGTATGCGTATATTCCTTTTCAGTTTGCTATTTTTCGTAGGATTGCCCTGTGGGGGTCGTTGTTACTTTCATTCTCTGTCACTTTTGCGGTTTACTGTAATTTTGCGCTTATGTATTTTGACTATTCACCATTCCCATTGTGATCTTGTTGCCCTTTCCCATTTCTTAATCCTGTAGGTCTTTGTTTCTATCGAGTCTGGTTTTCTGATTTTGTTTTTCCTCCGTGAACATTCTGATATAATTGGCTTCCATTGTTTTCAAAAATACTGTTTATTTTTACTGTTCCGTTTGTACCTGCGTCATTCTTTTGTTGCTATTTTTGTTTTGTTCTTCGTGTTTTGTGTGTGTATGTGTGCGTGTGTTTTTGTTCAGTCCTTCATTGTTAGTTACATTTCTACGATTCTATCGCCATTTTAATCGCGTTCATCTTGTTTATCGCTTAGACTTCTTTTTTTTTAACTTTGTAGATCTGGGTTTCCACCCTGACATTCCATGCAGATTCTGTCGGTCCATTTTTCTTTCCCGTTTTTTTTTCTTTTAGCTTCATACTTATTGTCTTGGACCCTGCAACAAATTAAATTATGTAGGTCTGTAGTAATATATGTTGGGATGTATGAGTGAGGCCTATTCAGTTCTGCTTCTGCTGTTAGTTTCTTTCATTCTTGATCCGTTAGGAATGGGGGTTAGTTTTTGTTGTATTTTGTTTATTCCTAATTTGCATAGTCTATCTAGATCAGCTGTTTAATTCTCGTTACTTCCGTGGTTGTATAGGTGTCAGTTTTTTTACCTATATGACTTTTGCAGATATTCTGCATATGGGTTTCTATGTTAGTGCCCCCAGTGCAAGGTGTTTCTCGGTGTGTTCCCTCATCTATCTCCTGTAGTATTTCTATTACTTTTATATCAGAAAGCCAACCTCTCCTGATAATGTTTTCCTTAGCCAGCAATTCTTTCTACCGTTGTATTGTAGTTAGTGAACATGTTACGCAAGTCTTTCATTTGTTTCCGATATCCAAGTTCATTGGAATGACTTCTGCAATAGACTTCTAATACTATTTTATTCTCTTTTATTGTCCATTTATTTCTCTCCTTTTTTTGCTTTTTTGTATGTGCTGTTTTATTTTGTTCTCCTCTGTTTGATCTGTATTATTCTTTTATCTGAAATTAGACGAGATAATTGCTTCTCCTGCGTCTGATAAGGATGCCGCTGCTGCTGCTGATGATGATGACAATAATGATAATAATAATTTCTGTTTCCCTTTTCTGTATAGAATGATTATACGTCTTTATTTAATTCCGTACATTTCTTTTCTTCTTTGCTTTTCCATTGTTTTATTGTTAATTTTTACTTAATAAACTTCCTGACTAATATGTTTTGTAAATTTTTTATAAGTTTTATCCTGAACTAAATTTTAAATGAGCGGTATATCCTGTAAATGCCCCTAACACGTACCCGCAAAGGAGGAAACAACGGGGTAAAACCTAACGTTTATGCTGTTACGACCACCGCCAAACCGGAAGCAATAATTTTTAAAATTAAGGCTAGACAATCTAAAGAGGATTACTTTAAAAAATATCGGCGAGAAAATTGCTTAGTTGAAGGGGAAGATATTAATATTTTTAGCCAATTTTCTGATATTTGTCGTATGAAAGGTCGAACTTTAAAACGATACTGATTTTGGTAAAATCCGTCGCCTCTATTGAAAGTTTTAGGCAGACATACAAACAGACTTATATACATATATTTATATATTGGTAACTAAAAATTTTCCACCTAAACTGATGAAAAAGCTTGTCCTATCTCTGAATAGCCTTTATGTAAAATTTCAAATATTTAGACCAGAACTTGTCTGAATAATTTGGAAGAGACCGCAGAGGTCAATTTTTTTAAAAATTTTGACCCCTATTATGACCCCTTAAAATGTATTGTTTTGGGCTCAAATTCAGTTAATATGCTTGATCCCTGTCAAAAGAACATATATCTAAAATTTCAAGTGCGTAGACCCAAAATTATTGGAGGAGTTTGGTTGAGTTCCCAAAGGTCAAATCGTTGAACTTTGACCCCTTAATCGCTGAATTTCTGGCCAAAAACCGATCACATCGATTTTCCCAAATCTCAGTAATCTTTATATCAAATATCGAGTCTGTAGACAAAAATTGACAGAGTTATTGCGTAGGGAAATGTACACAGTGAGCGTTGCTGTGTGTCTGCGTCTGTGTCTGTCTGTGTGTATTTTATATATATGTGTGTGTGTGTGTGTATATATATATATATATATATATATATATATATATATATATATATATATATATATATATATATATATATATATGCGATATGTATATTCCAATGAAAAGAGGCTATTTTGGAAAATCGATTTGCTTTATTATAGTTTTATTTGGCATTTCATTAACGACGAATTAATTATTAGTTCAGATGTTATTTTCATTGTATATGTATTTGATTTAATCGCTCTGCTGAGCTTTCTATTTTTAAAAATAGATACACACCCTTTTTTATCAAATAGATACACACCTATTTTTAAAAATAGATACACACCTTTACAAGGAGAGAAGATCACTCGGTGATAATTCTTAATGAGTGTACTGTGGCCACTGGGACAATAGTTTAGTAATCGTTAGTGTTTAAAATTTGGTATAATTTGATTATTTTAGAAGAAGGCTCAACAGGAACGTTTTATATCGTACATATGAGCACATACCATGAGAATAGGGATACGTAAGAGATAATCCCTTCCGTTTATGTGTAGAGGTATCATTAATACGGGCATATATATATATATATATATATATATATATATATATATATATATATATATGATAGAGAGAGAGAAAGATTTGTTGCTGCCATTTTTAGCGATATAAACAACTTCGAAACGCTGTTTTTTTTATTTTTTGTCCGCTACCGTAACATTTTTTAAGACCTATAAACTCATATTGTTATTCGTATAACTATATGAATGATCGCCCTTATTTTGTATGGAACGTATTATTTATTTACATTATTAAATATTTTACGTGTATAAAAGTATACCTATTTTTTAATGTATATATATATATATATATATATATATATATATATATATATATGAAAATTTATTTATACAACCATTGATGGCTACATATGTGGATACATGTTTCTGTAATGACCCGGGTTTGGGGATTACGCTTTCAGGCCAAGAATTATCGTCGAGAACTGATATTTCAAACAAAAACATTTTCTTTCGTTTACAAAGTTAGAATGTAACATAGGTGGAGGTTATGAGCGGGGAGAGGATAAGTAAGGTATTTGAAAATAATAAACCTCCTCTTTTGTACTTCCCTTTTTTATATTCCGTTTTTAAGTTTATCTATCCCATCTTTTGGTTCTTACGGTATAATTACTTGAGAATTTACTGTTTTTGTCTCGTGGTCAATAATTACACCCCTTCTCCATGGCTATTGAGTGCTGATTGGTGTCTTTCACTTCACACACACGCACACACACACACACACACACACAACCACACACTTTAGAAGCAAACATACGCATATACCTATACTCAGAAGGTGATATACACCGCTCGCTATATATTACCCACATACACACGCACTGAAAACAGACAATAACTATAAAGATACATAAGAATAAAATTAAAAATAAACATAAAACCCCGAATGTTATCAACCTCCTCATGTATATATATATATATATATATATATATATATATATATATATATATATATATATATATATATACATATAAATACATATACATAGGCTTTATGTTTAATTTTATTTTTTATTTATTTGTTAATTTATTTTTATTTTATTTTTATTTTATTTTATTTATTTATTTAGTTTAGTTTAATTTCATACTTATGTATCTTTATGTCTTTTTTCAGTGTGTGTGTGTGAGTAATATGCAGCAAGCGGTGTATATCCACTCCTGAGTATAGGTGTATGCGTATGTTTGCTTTTAAAATGTGGGTGCCTCTCTGTGTGTGTGCGTGTGTGTGTGTGTAAGTGAGTGTATGTGTGTGTATGTGTGCATTGAAAGACACCGGTCAGCACTCAATAGCCATGGAGAAAAGTTTTAATTCTTGACCACGAGAAAAAATACTAAATTCTCAAGTACTTTATACTGTAAAAACCAAAAGATGGGATAGATAAACTTAAAAACGGAATATAAAAAAAGGGAAGTAAAAAAGAAGTTTATTATTTTCAAATACCTTACTTATCCTCTCCCCACTCATAACCCCCACCCATGTTACATTCTAACTTTGTAAACGAAAGAAAATGTTTTTGTTTGAAATATCAGTTCTCGACAGAAATTCTTAGCCTGAAGACGTTCTCCCACAACGCGGATGATTACAGAAGCATGTATACACATATGTAGCCATCAATGTTTGTATAAATAAATTTAATATAACTGCTGTGTTCACTCATTGAGCACACTTTGGTAGACACATATTGTTTCATTGGATGTACCTCTAGAAAACTAAACGCTACTGGCTAAATATATATATATATATATATATATATATATATATATATATTATACACACACACACACACACACATATATATATATATTAACATATAAGCCTTGTCCTTTTATGTATGTAAGCATGTATATATAGCTTTTTATGTGCCTACGAGAATTAATTAATATTTTAATACCAAATCACCTGTAATTAGACGTTGTCATGATAATATGTTTGTGTAAATGAAATCTAACTTTTCATAAAAATATATACATGTATAAGTATTTGCGGATATTCTCAGCATAACGCCTTTTTCTATTCGCATTTTCTATGTCCGGCTGTATGTGAATGTGCATTATAAATGTATTGGTATAATATCTGTTTGTGTATGTATATGTGTGTTTGTCTATGTATATTCGACTGATGTGTTTATATGTGTGTGTGTTCAGCTATTTACATGAGCTCTAAATGCGTTTCTATCTGATCAGCTCCAAAAGAAGAGAAGTTGCTGGATTACTTATAAATGAATTCCACATATCAACGCGTGGCTCGGCTAAAACTGCCGAAGGTGATAATTTGATCAAAATAATTTGTTCCTTTTTTCATACAAACATTTGGTCATCGATACTTATCGAAAGCATAGAACAATGCCAAGAGCATAATATACATTCGTGTGAAATTTCATAAAAATCGACTCAGTCGTTTTAAAGTCCAAAAGGAACGAACTCACACATGCACACATAAATTTTCTTTTATGTAATAGTAGATAGATATATAAATAGATATAAGTGACTTTGCCGCTGTGTCTCTGAGTCTTCTTTACCAAACTCTTTTCGGAATATTTTATCTACAGACAGAAAACCTTATATTTAGTATATTTGAACTCCTAATATACTTTCGCTTTTGTGTTTAGCCTGTAGGAATAACTGCTTGGGGTTCGAAACTCAAATTAAATTATTTTTTTACTCTGCAGGATGTAAATACACTAACATCTTAGTATGAAGAGATAAACATTTTAAGCTAGTATCTCCTTTACTTTTAGCCTATTTTATCCATCTGGTGATATCGACGACAGCTGAAGCGCTAAATTACTACTAGAGCGCTGACGGTTTTGGTTTAAATTTCAGTTCCGAAATAATTATTATATATATTTGGGGCAATATAATACTTAATAAAGAATTTGATTTATAATAATATGGACGGAATCGGCATTAATTAATATATCATATTGAAGCGTATTTTACGACGATCCAGCGTCGGATAACCTGCTTGTACCCGATATTCATCGTTTTATTCAAATGATATTTGTATACACACATATACAGACATATATAAGATACGTATATGTGTGCCTGTTATATGATTATGGTTTATGCCCAAGAGGTTTATCATGATGTCGAGTAGGCAATTATTTTAGCGATATTTTATATTTCATTCACTTATACTGCGGTGTTAATTTCAACGACTAATTATCTAAATTGTTTTCATAGATTATGTATCAGGTTTACACTCCTAAAAATATTTAAAAAAACATGAAATGATAAATACTCACACATAATTTAGTAGATACATCACATACGCTTGTTGAACGTGTTTCATGGTCGACTACGAAGCCATTTAGGATGATTAACCTGTCAAAATTGAAATCGAGATAAAGAGAGATACGAAGTTCTCAACTTTCTATTGTAAGCGATTATGTACATGGTGCTATGAATATATGCATATCAATACCATTTGAATATAAAATGATTAATTTATTCTGCTAATGGTGTCTAGAATAAACGATTAACAGATGAGGATATTGATTGGAAGTATGAATTACTTTGTTACAACCAGTCAAAAAAAAAAAAGAAACCTATTAAGACACTCATGCTATAATTAGTGAGGCAACTGTAAGTTAGTTAACGTCCTATATTGGATCATGATGTGTCATAGCCGTATCGTTGCGAAAAGCCGCATGCAAAGACAGGGAAATGCTATAGAGAAATGAAAGAGCGCGATATCAGTCATTTTCAATAATAACATTAAACATTATACCTACTCTAAGACAGCTGACAAAAAAAAATTAATAACATACTACAATGGCCGTTCAAAAAATAAAACCTCTTATATTTATTCTGCTGGAATCGTTCTGTGGCTAGTGCAAATTGCATAGTAATGATTACTGATATAAAACCGCCATAGCCTGAAAGTTTCGTCTGTCTGTTGCATGTACTGGCATTGTAGGATTCTTAGAAAACAACCGCTATCACTGAAGTGATGTAGTAGCAAAGATGTGTCAATGAATTCTTGACAAAAGAGCGTTGAGGATGATGGTATCTGTTAAAAGGAAATCCTGGAGCAATAAATTTTGCGCTTAGCAGTGCATTCACTCGTATTGTCACAACAGTAATAATAATCCGACTAGGAATTTTAAAGTGTGCATGTAGAATCAAACGTGCAAATCTTGATGTGTCTTATTTCATATATTCTTTCCGGAGACAAGCATAAATCCTTCCATGCATTTTATTTATGACAAAAGGTGGACTGGTAATATGTGTTTGCATTAATCGGTGCTAGATTATGCAATGTTTATAATTAAAATAGCGTGTTGCATCAATAAAAACATTTATGAAATCACCAACCCCTCAATAAGTAGTTGGTTTTATTGGTTTACACATGATAACTTTGTTTTTAAGATGATATAGTAAATAAAGTAGTACGTCGTCATTGAAAACACACTAGATATAGTCTAAATAACGGAAATAGAATTATATTTAAATTGAATAATTTTTATTGGTACTAAATTAACACATGAAGCATTTCAATAGCACAAAATAAAGAAATCAAATAATAAGTAATTGCAAAATATTAAGATGAGTAGATTATGATGGATTAAAATGGACTAAATAAGAATATAGGTTTGAAATGAAGTAATTTAGAAATTTAACCTAGATTGCTATAAAGAGTATTATGTGAGAACTAAAAGTGTAAAAGTAAGTGTACTAGATTAATAAAGACACAATCAAAATAGTGAATACAAATATAAATGAATTTCGATAAATGTGGGAAAATTACAACATCTCGATATACTGAATGATACAGAATTAGTAAAATCTAAAAAGATATTCAAGATGCCACGTTTATATTAAGAGAAGGTTGAAAATGATAGATTTAAGATTTAAATTAATAAAAGAACTAGTATGAGATGCAGATGAATACACACTATAATATTAAAAAAAACATTTTATTTATAGGTGTTCTTTAAAGAATAGCAGGTCAAAATGAAGGGAAAACAAATACATGGTAACATGTAAAGAAAAATGTATGCGAAACTAATGCAAATTTAGAAATGAACAGCTGGACTGATAGAGACTAAAATCTGACAGGTGTAGGCTACGAGTCGGGGAGAAAATAAAAAAAAATAAATCCGAGAAAAATAATTAAAAAAATATAAACACATTTAAAGAATAAAAGAATATATACAAAAAGAATTGCAAAAATATACTCTAAAAGTAAGAAATACAAAAAGAATTGTAAAAATATACTCTAAAAGTAAGAAATACAAAAAGAAGTACACAATTCGAAGGTAATCGAAAGATGAATAAAAAAAGAAATGAAATAAAATGAGGAAAAACGAAGTCAATCCAAATTGTTTGTTCCCTTGAAATACGAATTATATATATATATATATATATATATATATATATATATATATATATATATATATATATATATATATGACAAATGTGTTTTGGTGTCTAAAGTTTAGATATGTTTGGAATATTTTTGCAGAATATAATGTATAAATTTGTCCAAATTGTTGCAAAATAATTTTAACACATTAGAAAATACATCATATGATGCTTATTTTTCAACAGTATATATATATATATATATATATATATATATATATATATATATATATATATATATATATATATATACACACTCTCTTTTAGCTGAAACCGCATTTATTGAAATGCATTATTTTAATTGTTTGCAAACTATTCCCATTTCGCTTACTAAATTTTATCTCTCTTGAACCTAAAGTCTGATGGCTACTTATTTCAGCGTCTTCAAGCCAAACGTATAAGGATCTTAAGCTTTGTATCTTAGTTTCTTTTCAACCAGCGAATCTTTAAATTATTACAATTTCTCAAGTCTGACTGATATATATATATATATATATATATATATATATATATATCCGTATTCCTGTTTGCTCGTTTGTTTGTTCCCAATTTGATTAATACATACAAAACGTGTCTTTCTTTACTCTTTTATTTATTTCTATATATAATATGATACTTGGAAGAATATACAATTAAGAGATCACCTTATTTCCATATGACATTAAGAACCATTTATTTTACTAAAAAGCTGTATCTTAGTTAATATTTCTAGCGAGAGAATTATTATACGTATACTATTTTAAATTGTTATTTAATAACTCATAAACAACAACTATATTGATAATATATTTAATTTAATTTAATTTATTTTGGAATTAATATTTCCAACAGCGACCCTTTTTAAAACTATTTTAAGGGCTATTTTCCCCTGGGTGCTATATATAAAAAAAACGAACGTTTACCAAATATCATTCTAGCTGGAAAATAATTCCGTGTAGATAGAAAAATGTTTGGCTTTTATTGATTTTTTTAAATATAAAAAAAAAAACACTTCCGAAAAAACTGAAAAGATTTCATTTGTTTGTGTTATTTTATTCCGTACGGCAATACAGGAATCGGTACATTTTTACAACGTAATTCAGCGCCGTTTAATACCAAAAAAAAAAATGAATATCTATTGCACCCCTCTAAATTCCACAATTTAAAATGTTGTTTTCTGTTTTCGCGTTGATTTCATCGATCACAAACTTATTTAGTTTAATTAAAAAAGTCACTTTATCCGACGTGAGCCAGCGGCGTTTAACCCCTAAAAATTGAGATATACTTCTTTGCAGCCTAATCCATTTAAACAGCCTTTATAAATATTATTAGTTTGCAGAAGTGTAAATAATGCTAAAATATTCGCAATTTAAAAAAAAAATAACAATTTAGGGCGGGGGATCACATTTTGATATAAATTTAACGTAAAATGAGCACCCACTTTTTGGTCACCAAGCGTTCAACGACATATGTAACTTCTAGCATTTTATTAAAGTTTGGCGATTGATGGGGAGGGCAAAAACTGGGGGTAATAACATTGGAAACATAAAATAAGGATAAATTTAATTATTTTTTATGAGACTATTCTCTACTTTCACCAAACAAGATAATAAACAAAACAAAGCCCACAATATGGCAAATTCATTTTTTTTGAGTGGGGATTACATTAGAAACATAAAACGACAAATAAAAAGCATATCGAAACGCCTCCCTAAAAAAAGCAAATTTATAATGTCCTTTATTTACAAAAAAAAACAGTAAGAAAATGCGCTAACAAAAAATAAAGGTAAATGTGTAGTTAAGCGGCGTAATTTATTTGAGAGACAAAAAATTATAAAACCCAAAGTGAAATAAAACAAAAAAAATATTTCCGTTTTATCGTTTTTTATTAGATTAAATGTGCAAGCCTTACACGTTTAAACTTTGGCCTTTTTTAGGTTTGTCAGATTGGCTTTTTTAAGGCCCAATTTGGCTTTTTTTACGCTCTTTCATGACAAAAAAAGATGGCTGCCAAAAATATATTTTCTGAAAGAGATTAAACAGGCTAATCTGCCAACCCTTAGAAAGGCCAAATTTTAAAAGCAATATAGGGGCATCGAATAATAAATATAAATGATAAAACATAGTAGAAATGAATTTTCTTTCTGGTTTTTAAGACATGTTATAATATATACTTAAATAATAATTCATTAAGCAAAGTCCGTAAACCGTAAACTACCAAAAAGTTAAGTTCAGATTGAAATGTTCTATAAAATGAGCCGTAACAATACTCTTAATAATCGATCGTGGCTAACCAACAATATTTTACTTAAAAATGAAATATGATCGACCGATTGCAAGACGAAGCGCTAAATACATATTCTAAAGGGCATTTTCAAACAAAGTTCCTCAAGGAAGTGACGTCGTAAATGTGAGTTTTGATTTTTCTTTTACTTAGAAATAGTAAGCGGTCTATTCCTCTAATCTGTGTCAATCGTGCAAATTCTGGGAGGCATCAAATAAATAGTGTTGATATTTTGTAGAGTCTAAGTCGTGTGAGGTATTAAGTGTGTGTTACTAAATCATTTATTTTGTTTGGCATCATGTTTTGAGACATGTTTGACAGCTTCGTTTTCGTCTTGATCTTCAAAGTTCTTTTCTTCAAATGATTTCCTCACAAACTGTCATATTTATGTTCTTCACCTTTAGAAACTTCTGATCTTTACGTCTTCCTTGAGATTATCTTTCTTGTTTTTGTTTCCTGTTATCTTCCTTATTCTGTCGATTTCTCACTGTACATCTGATGCTTATTCTTCATCGTCTTTTTTATTGTAATTGTTTGTAAAAAATACTTAATGATTTCCTTGCTTATCTTAATCATCCAATTTTTATTCTTTTACTTCGTTTTGCTTTGATTATTTTGTTCCACTTTCGTGTGACATTTCCTCGTATTTTTCTTTATCTCCCATGTTTTTCCTATTCTTTCATAGTTTTCCTCTTTTTATCAATTATTATTGTTATGGTGTAGTTAACACCCAGATATAGTATATAGTATGGATTCGTCTGACATTATGCCGCCCAGCAGAAAATATCTGCGTAGTTTAATCGCTCGCATTGAACACCGAGGCGTGTTCTCCTTAATATTGTTAACCCTTAAACAGGACGACAAAAAATATGTTTATTGTTGTTGCGATTGCTACAAGAAAAACGCCTCTATAAGGTGGCTTATTATATCCACGTCGAAATGCGTTTAATGCACCTGACTGAATTAAATATTATTATTAATCCCAAGGAGTTTTCACGTAGGACATAACAAGAGATTTCCCTGTTAACAAGCTGAGGTGCTTCCTGGAACATAGATGACAAAAAATCTTCCTAGACTTTTTAGTAACGTCACCAATTTTCGATAACATTTGCAAATGAATTTGCGTTATCGCAACAGCCATCTTCTAGATATTAACCTGGTGCTACCAGTTCAAGCTGCCAGAAGATTTTGCCTTCCTGCGATAAAAGCCATTTCGAATTAATGATTGTATTTGATTTCTTTTTTACAAAACTATTATTCTGCAAAACTACAAATACAAATAACAGCTCCCCATTTCCCTGTTCTCCATTGTTCTTCTTCCCTTTTCTCTTTCTCTTATTTCTTGATGGTTTCCTCGCGTAAAACGTACAAACATTTTCTATCTCCATTTTCAAAACTCATTAATGTTCGGCAGAGTGAAGGAACACAACAACGAAAGCTGATAAAAGACAAGAAAACAACATACTACGAATAAGTGAATGTAGATATAAAGATAGTGAAGAATAAAAACCTACAAAATAACTGAATGCAACATGAATCACTCTAAAGGGTTGATGTACTATGAAACAAATTAACTACACTAAACATAACAAATAGATGATTGAATATATAAAGAACGTAAAACATTGAAAATAAATTTACACAATTAACCGCCATGTCGGTAAGGTCCCGGAATACACTGACTGCAGAAGTTAAAACTCTCTCAGTGGGGACAATTTTGGCCATAGGTAATGCTATCGAACGGTATCCTGGTAGTTAAGCATATTACGACCCGGATCCATGTGACTGTGGGTATACAACACTCAACTTTAACATTTACTTCGACTAAACAGGTGGTCGGAGAAACCCAACTCGATCTATCGCCTACTGATGATAAACCCTGATAACAGTAAACACTAAAAAATATAAAATACAAATACATCGACACAAAACATATACAAATAGTAGAGGGCGATGGCAAGAACCAATCCGATAGTGAAATTATAAATAACAATAACACACTGTATTATCCCTTGACGTGGTCACGTAAATAAAATTGCCACATGGATCTACACCGACTGTGTGAGTATAATTAGCCTTATATCCCTGAACTGTTAAGAGACATGAGTTTCCACCTAATATCTCGCTCTACAGGGTTTAAAGGAGGTAAAGGAGCATATATGATAATTCAGCATAAAAATAGATGACATAAAAACTGAAAATACCGCATCCTGAATCTAACACAGGCAGTGATGAGGGAAAAAAAACGGAGACTAATACAAAAACTAAAATATGCCTAGTAATCGACATGGACCAGATAAGCAAGAGGCAAACTTTAAGAAAATGCCAAATTAGTAAGATATAAAGTGCGAAATGACCCTCCTTGGGAGATTAGATTAATCTCAAGGCATAATTAGCAGCAATAAACAAGCTGTTGCCCTACTAGAAGAGATGATAAACGAATCAAATTACAGGAGTTCATAGAACCTTAAAGAATATCTATAAAATAATGGAAAATGTTTATTAATACATACACACTAATATTCAATATTCCAATAGTCCTAACAAATTTAAAATAGGCTACAAAATAGACCTTGTAGAGATATACATCCCTTTCACATTAAGACGTGTTAAATATAAAAAAATTGATACAACAGAAACACATGCAGTGGAATGAGCACACGTGCTTTTTGTGGTTCGAAAGACAGAAGATATAATACAGAAATGCGTTATAAAGAAACTAAACACTCTAATTGTATACGAAAACAACTTGCATTTTTATATTGTATTTTCTTCTAATATGGAACACAACGATTATAAATTTCGATTGTTTAATGATCTACATTCTTATATCTAAATTATCTTGTATTTCTATTGTTTGCAGGTAAGTGAAAATTGGCTGTTTTCTTTGTGATTATATGGCTAACCGAATTAAAATATATGAAACCTGAAAATTGGTTTACATAAGAAAACGGTAAGTAAAAAAATAGCGCAATATATCTTTACAATGTGTGTGACTTCATAATCCACATATCAAATAATAGAATTAAACAAAGATGTGTGTTACTCTATATGACTTTAAAACTCTGATATATTTTTCTCATGTTCCTGGTCAATGCTTTCGTTTTTATATTTAATAAACACTACGTATATCTATTTTATATTTGTTGAAGTAATCTTTTATATTATTGATTGATTATCATAGATATCATTGAATATTAAAGCAATGAAATTTTATTGATAAAACTTGTAAACATTATGAATTAATGCGATTTTATCTAAGAAAAATTGAATTGCATTTAGAACGTATTGATAATGAATATCTCGAAAAATTATCTCTTAAAATATCAAAGACAATAATTTTAAACCGTTTGTTTACACTGATGTCAGGTACTTAAAAAATATAGTGAATAAAAGTAAATATTTATTTTAAGTATATTATTTTTTAAGAAATGCATGAAGCCTCATGCATGAAAAATGTACATCTAAGCTACTAGTGCCGTGTTTTTAATAGGAAAATAAATTACGATTCCCTAGTTTTCGAGATGTTATTATTTAATGGGTCCTTTTGTCACGAATGTGACATTTATAGTTTTCATAAATATAAATATAAATTAAAATTGTTGAATAAAAAATTGAATACAATGTTACATACAGACTATTTTGACTTTTAATTAAGATCTTTTTAATACGCTTTTGGTGCGTTATGTTAAAACAGTGTTTCTTCATTTATTAAACATGACCAGCGCCAGAATCCAACAAAATATTCATTGTAATAACTAATTAACAAGAAATTACCGTGAGACATTTCAAATTTGAGGTAAAGATGTTTTAGCTATTCATTAGGGAAACACCTTCTATGATAGTTATTTTTTTAATTCTAACCAAAGAAAGCATCTGAAATGATGGATCATATAAAGATATAAATACTCATACATGTACGCATATATATATATATATATATATATATATATATATATATATATATATATATATATATATATATATATGAGTGTGTGTCTCTGTGTGTTATTTATTTGTTTTTGTTTGAGATATACGGCGTGATTCGAAATCGAGACACCATGTTTAGAAGCAGGTCTGCTGGATTCATGGCGTTTTATGCAAATGCTATTTATTTGTTTGTTTTTTGCGATACTTAGGAATTAATACAATGATTTATACGAAAGTGCATTTTTATCTAAATGTGAGTTGGAAATAATTTAACCTTTACCAATTTGTACGCGCAAAGTGGGAGCATCATACATTTTCTTAAAAATATAATTATCCACTGACAGATGTTTTGTCGTCTACGACTCATGAGGATGATCCAGTAGTCGCACAAGTAGAGGTGTAGGCTTCTAATCATGGGGTCCCGATTTCAAATCTTGCTAGATTCAACATTCAGATAGAATTAAGTAAAATAATAATCTGGACATTATTAATACTATAATATTGTACTTTAACGTATACTTTTATAATTTGCTTTTGTTTATTGATATTCATATTAAACACCCTTTCTTATTCATTTAAAACTAAAATAAAACTTTGTTATATATGGAACGTGGGATTGCATTCATCGGTAAAAGATCTAGCTAATTTGCATATTCTTTTTAGCATTCATTTTAATTAATTCCATACTATTGTTTTCGTTTCTGTATGTACTGGTCATCTTCAGTAAACTATTAAGTGTGATTATATTCATGCAGCTATTCTACAGGATTTGTACTTGCGTAATATTTGCATAAACATTATAGTAAACACCAACATATTTCTCTATATACTCATGAACGCGAATATATATATATATATATATATATATATATATATATATATATATATGTGTTTTAAAAATGGCTATTAAATGCCTCTGATATTTTTTGTCTACTGACATGAAAATATATATATGGTATTCGAACCCATGCGGAATTTTACATTTAGGTTTTAGCCGGGGAAAATCGGTACAGAAGTGTAAAAAAAAAAAAAAAAAAAAAAAAATTGCAGGTGAAGGTCGAACGACGGCATTACGAATATTCATGCCTTTCATAATAGCTATTAGTTCATGTTTTAATTTTTAGTCTTGCAGCAAATATGTCTTAATATGACAGGCATTAACGTCAGAAATAAAATAAATCGTAAACTTAACGTTTTGATTAAGATTCTCGCTGGTGACGCACGAGTCATTTTTTTTTTTTTTTTTACTTTTTAAATCTTTACCATATATTGAGTCCAATATAATAATATAATAAATACTAAATATCCCTTAATAAAATATCACACTGAGGTGTTGTCCGGCATGCTATTATATCAATAAAATTAATAGAAAACTTTTCTTTTTATTTGCTTTTAAATGAATGTTATAAAGCACTTAGACAAATTTGCTTCTTCATCGGTTTGGAGAAGCATTTTTTTCTGTTCTCATAGGAAATTGTTTCATTCAAATACGCTGATTTTATATGTTATCCTAACCTCCATTTCTATTCGATACATTATAACTGCGCGAGAAGGAGTTACGGCCCTTCTTACTCTTTAAGTCCTTATGACTTGAATGGTAATAATACATTAAACAATATAATTTATGCATCAAAGTTTTCGTTAAGTTTTGTATTACATGCTGGCTGATATATTTATTAGGACTACTCTGCTGATTTGCAAATGGCAAACTGCACAATAAACATATTTGAATTTTGATTTATGATACTATTGGAACACAGGGCCCGATAACGATAAAATTATAATAATACGAATGCAATGTATTAGGGAAGGTATTATTATTATCCAAGTGTTCAATATTTAAACTTTTCGCATCTTAAAGATAAGTAATATTATTGCCAGTAGAGGTATTGGAAAAAATTGAGACCGCTAAAATAAATTCCAAACGTTTTCTTCGCAATGAATTTATTTATCAAACTATAGAAAAAAAAACTAGTAATTTTACATTAGAATTTAAATAAAATAAAATATATTTTTTCAAGTTGTGAAAAAAATTATATATCTTCGATCTTATATGGTTTCAAGATGAATGCATACGAACACATACAAGCAAACACACACACACGCACACACATACACACACACCCACACAATTCCCGGATACTGCTACTATTAAAATCATATGAAATATTAACTGCAATTATATTTTTTTACAGAAAGTATTTTAAAAATAAACATTTTTAATTCAATGGTAATACTGTTTGTTTATTTTTTTACACACGCACACACACACACACGCACACACACACACACACACACACACACACACACACACACACACTAATAAGGCCCCGTTTCTAAGTGTTTTTCCGGAGGAAATGAAACGTTGGTTATGAATAGTTTATTATATTCAAAACATCACATAAATACACTAGGGTCTTCGGCCTTCGTTTCTCCGTTTTACAGCATATGTTCTAGATGGCCTCTATTTAGCTTTTGTTTTTTTTTGGGGGGGGGTCACCCTGTATATACATGTATATATATATGCACACATTTATGTACATAATATATATATATATATATATATATATATATATACTAGACTACCTATGGCCCGTTGGGTCAGTATAAATTAACAATGGAATTAATGCATGTACACTTTTTACGTAAGGAAAATAGTGTTTTGTGACGTAACAGAAACATTTCTATAAAAGTATATACAAATGAAAAAAGAATATAGATAGATTTCTATGAGTCGTTCTATTTATAATTATTTATTCTTGAAAAAAAAAACATACAGCCATTGAATTATAAGTGGTTTGCCATACTTATAGGTAAATGTGCACTGAACAGATACCATAATACTTAAAGTTAAATTCACATTTTTAAATATCTTTTAATTTAAATGTGAAAAAAATGGGTCGCTGAAAACGTACACAGTAAAACAATACATTGTAAAATAGTAGATTTATTTGTAAGAAAATTGCATTAACATAACTTAAACCTAACACGGAACTGAACAATTTAAAAAAATGCAGAAAGTATTAACAATTGTTTATTTGGATAATTTAAAACGCAGAAAAAGTGAGGCCGCTGAAAACGTACACAGTAAAAAAATACGTTGTCAACAGGTCAAAGTTTATTTATTTGTGAGGAAATTGCGACTGTATAGTTGTAATACAGAATAGTTGCAAAAAAATGTTATATTAGCTATAGAATTAATGTATGAGCATGACACTTGTGACGTAAAGAAAATAGTTTTTTGTGATGTAACAGAAACATTTCTATGAAAGTATATTAAAATGAAAAAAAAAGAATATAGATAGATTTCTATGAGTCGTTATGTTTATAATTGTTTATTCTTGAAACAATAAACTTACAATTGAATTATAAGTGGTATGCCATACTTATAGGTAAATGTGCACAAAACAGATACCATAATACTTAAAGTTAAATTCAAATTTTGAAATATCTTATAATTTAAACGTGAAAAAAATGGGTCGCTGAAAACGTACACAGTAAAACAATACATTGTAAAATAGTAGATTTATTTGTAAGAAAATTGCGTTAAATAACTATAAAGTTATACGGAAAAGAAAGATGTAAAAAAATGCAGTAGTAGAGTAGTAGTAGAGAAAATACATGTCAACCAGTAGTAGTAATAGAAGGATAAGGAAGAGGAAGTGTAGTAGTAGTAGTAGTAGTAAGAGGATGGTAGAGGAGTAGTAGCACTAGTAGTAGTAGTGTTGTAAAGCGGAGAAGTAATAGTAGTAGCAAGAAAAGTAGGCATAGTAGTAGGAGGAGGAGGATAGTGCGCAAGCAAACAACCAAGAACGACAGAGTTTTAGTATTATATATATATATATATATATATATATATATATATATATATATATGTATACGATGTATATATATGTGCATTCATACATATTCATACACACATATAAATATATATATATATATATATATATATATATTATATTTTATGACTGTTTTATCTGTTCAGTTACATATGTTTTGGTTGCTGGGCCATATTCACGAACTAGCAGCCTCGTCAGACCTTAAAGAAATGTCTATTATTATATGGAAGAACGATTTTAAATCAAATACGAGAAAAAAATTAAGTAAAGAGAAAATAAGTGGGGAGGGATCGACAATAATTCAGTTTTGAAGTTTAGATTGTAGTGTCTGGGGGTTTGTATATTCAGCTAGAATAATAAGATTTAGCTGTTTTTATTAAGATTGTTTAGCTATACACTGGAGTGTATGAATTGATTGGGGGAGAAAGATAGAAAGGGAGAGAAAACGGGTTGAATGCGTGTCACATGCGTTTGGCAAGGGTTCATTCTCGAACGCTCGCAGTGGCCAGGGTAAGTCCAAACGTACATTCGATAATGAATTGTTTTAGGCCGTTAAGAGTGAATACATGTGCCAATACACACGCATATACGCAAACATACATATATATATATATATATAATATATGTATACATACATATATACACACGTATATATACATAACTACACATGTATATATAAAAAATATATAAACATACATGCACACAAGCACATATGCACATACCTATATATACGTATACACACATGTATACACATATATACATATATATACACGTATATACCTATATATATATATATATATATGTACACACATACACATACTATTATACATATATGTATAGACACATATATCCAATAAAATATTGATGTATATACATATATAGTCATACATACACACACGTGCAAACATACATCCATACACTTATATATTAACATACATGCCCATAAATATATACATATACATACACACACATATACATAGATATGTATCTGCTTATACTACGTAAATAAAGTAAAGTTAGGATAAATAAATAAAAGGGTATAATTTATAATGGGAGTTTAAGATAAGTTCCATTACATGTTATGGTTTTATATTTAGGGGCCTGTATGCATTTGCATTGCTCATACAGGGGGGGTTAAGCTATATCGACCTGTAGAAAAAAATATATATGAAATAAAATTTTAGATTTTTAAATAAAAAAATAAAAATAAAGATAACGAAAAATATATAACAGAATGAGTTAAAAATAGAATAAAGATGATAGAGATTATATGAGGAAGGGGCGAAAGAATAATGATTGTAAATTAAATGCGGTGAAGGTGTAAATGTGTGGAAAGGTCAACTTTTATTTCCTTAAATGGTGACGGTGTATATATTGGTTAAATTTATATGTATCGGCGATGTAAATGTAAGCAGTAAGGGTTATTAGTAAGACTAGGATATGCAGAGATAGGTTGAGCTATATTTATGGTTATATGGTTAGTAGGATATCTAAGAGTTTAAATGTGATTTGACCTACATATAAGGCCGGAAAGTTTATAGGGCAAAGAAAATAAAGGGAGTGGTTAAATTTTAGTAAGTTAGGGGTTCTTGTGGTTTCGTTATGTTCACACACACACACACACACACACATATATATATATATATATATATATATATATATATATATATATATATATATATATATATATGGCGCCTAATTTGGTGTTTTGGGAAATGGTTATGTAAAGCTTCATGTTGCTTTACTTCAGGTATCAAGCAGGAATCAGTGTGTCAACGTGATTGTGCCGTATAATATATATATATATGTATATATATATAAATATATATATATAAAGTTATATATATATATATATATATATATATATATATAAAGTTATAAAAAATATATGGCAATTAAGTTACACAGAATATTCCACGTTTTCTCCACGCTAGATTCCTTAGGCTTATGCGAAGAGTAGCGGTTGTCTCGCGTTTAGATATGCGCACATTCTATTGAGTTTTAAGTTAGCCAATCAGCTTCCTAGTTTCCACCACTCCCTTCCTAATCAGTCAATGGGCAGGCACTTACAGGACAAGCCCCACTTTACCTTATGTTTATCCCTTCCTTTGTGGGTGTTTTTAGCGGGGGCCTGGCTATTTAGTGACCTTACCTATTTTAAACCTAGGTGTAGTTAAATGTCTGTGTTGTTTTAATATTCTGTTAGTTTATATATATACATATACATATATATACATGTATATGATAATTTATATATATATATATATATATATATATATAAATGTTTATTTCATTCATATTCGATTGTTATTGTTAATTTAAATATTATTTTGTATAGCTATCCGGGAGTAAAGTTTATCCTGTGTAAACAGTTGTTCGCCATTTCTCTCCTGAAGTAAATACTTAAAGTTTACGCATAAAATTTTACTTTCGTATATTAATTTATTTGATTAAATGAAGTAGCCATATATATATATATATATATATATATATATATATATATATATATATATATATATAATCATACAGTCGTAGTTTATTATGTATATATATGGAGAGGGTTGGAAGGAGATACGATTTATATGGTATGTGCATTCATATGTATAATAACATTTTTCGTTTAACCAGGCTTTCTTTATATGATATAGGGATATAGGTATATGCATATATGTATACAATGTACGAATACACACACACACACACACACATATATATATATATATATATATATATATATAGTATGCTTACATGCATATTAGATACGCTAATAATATATAATGATATACGTAAATATGAATTTTGAATTAAAATGGCCGGCACAACATAGCTCTATTTTTCTTAAAAGGAACCCATAATAATTACTTGTTGTTTTCGTCTTAATTTTGTTTAAAAGATAACAGACGAAAGTTAATCTATTACACTGTGGAAAAATAGATTTACGTGTTAAATATAGGCAGGGTACAATGTTTTGTAAACGCAAAATTCTAATTTCAAGACCGAATTAATCAATTTATAAAAATAATTATCAGTTTGGTTAAACAATTTATTTGATAATTAATAAATTGAAATCTTAAGATAACGAATTAAAAGCCATTTTATTAAATTGTAATCTATATTATGAATGGAAATCGCGATGCATTTTTCGACGAAGTGCTTGCTCAAAGTAAAGCCCAAATTGAGCCGATTTTCTCAAACGTACGGATCATGAGAAATGTAATAATTTCCGTAAATAATTCCGAAGAATCAAACTGGATATTATTGTTTTATTGCTATATGTGTAAATGTCCTCGGGTAAAAACCTTCTTGTGTTTTTCTACAAAGTATCGTATTAAACTTGCTCACTCGTACCTATTGAAAGTACCAAGAACTAAACAGTACAATGTGCATGTAAACCGCCATGTTTCAGCAGCTCAACAGGAATGCCATAAAGCCCAGCAGCCTTGTTCGAGTGTATCTGTTTTTGCAGTCAACTGTTTCCACGAGTGTCGGTTCAGCATCAATTTCCTGAGGAAAGAAACACTGAGGAATACTTTCTATTGCCGCAACGTCAGCATTGGATATATTGTGAACAAAAAATAGTGTTTATGACATCGATGCATAATTTCATGTGTTCAGTAAGGTTCTTCCATCCCTTGCCTGGAGTCGTGTATCTGAAATGGATTTCGGACGACAGGCCTGAGGAAGCAAAGCATAAAATGTATTAACGTCTCTGTGAGCATAGGCAGTCTATATCTCCCTGGAGAGGTCGGATCGCATTTTTTTGCGCACAAAACACTTGTCTTCACTCCGTACAGAAAAGACTTGGGCAGCGAAATCGAGACTATTCAGAGGTGAAGAGTTGAGAAGTTTCACATAAGCTTTCTGCTTCCTATCAATGTGTACGCTCATGAAGCTGACCTGATGACAAACTCCTCATTAGATATGCAATTAGTGATGGATCTATTAACGAATGCCTGCACCTGCTTTGGACTGACAGTAAGCATTAAGAAAACTAAGGTCATGTACACTCCCGCTCATGGTGATCTGTATGTGAAACCTGATATCTTCGTCTATGGAAAGCGCCTTGAAGTCGTGAAAATATTGTCTACCTTGGTAGTACCTTATCAATTGATGTCACTATTTATGGGGCAATGAGGCAGATAATCAGCAAGACATCATACGTATTTGGTAGGATAAATAGTAAGGTCTGATGAATATCTATCTGACAACTAAAATGTCAATATATCAAACATGTGTAATGCCATTTCTACTTTATTCCTCTGAAACATGGACCTTGTACCGGTCACAAGTGGAATGGCTTAAGAGTTTTAATCAGCATTGCCTTGGACAGAGTCTTGGCTTTAAGTGGTATAGTTTTGTCCCTAATACATATGTTTTAAATAAGGTAAAAACAAACAGTTTTGCTACCATTTTAATTAAGAACCAGATGCATTGGGCGGGATATCTTGTACGGTTTGATGACTATCGACTCCAAGAACAGCTGTTTTATTATGACCTCCTTATGGACAAGATTCTAGTACAAGCCCAAAAACTCTTTTCGTGATAGCAGAAAGGAGAGTCTGGTGAGCTTACATGTTCCTGTTGACAGTTGGGAGTCTCTAGTGTATGATTGCAAGTAGTGGAAGGCACTAAAATACAGGGGCGCAGAACACTTTGAAGCTGCTATGATAGACCAGGGGAAGCTTAAGAGAGTATGTAGGAAACGCTATATATTGCCGCACAAAAATCTTTGGATCTGTGAGGTGCGTGATCAGGCTATGTTGTCCAAGGCATGTGTTGTTAATCACATGAAAGCGCACGATGATACTGCGTTCTGTTGCTGTAAGTTTCTTCCAAACCAACTACTGTCTTCAGTGTTATGTCTGCTTGAGGATGTGCAAGTTGATGACAGCACTGAAAAGTCATCTTCGTACACATAGGCTTTCCGTGACTGAGGGATTAGCATCTTCTGACAAGACCTTGCAATTATAAGTTTGTTATTAAACAGCACGCTAACATTATTTAAGGCGTTCGTTTACCAAAGTTTTTCTACTAGACTTTGAAATAAAACATTTGTAAAATGGTGTTTTAAAAGTGATTCATTTATTTTATTACTGCTCTTAAATTGTAATATCCATTAAGGATAATGTCAAACTATTTAATATTGCTGACATGGAAGTCAAATTTGAAAGAAAATGATCATTTACTTATGAAAGTTAAAAACTTACTTTTTAAAAAGTGTTTTACGCACTCATCCTACCACACTTTTTCCAAAGATACAACCGTAGAATTTATACCATTTGTTATAGTTCTGTTTGTGACTAGGGCTATCCATTTTTACATTAATATTTTTTTAAATTTTCTATAATATAACAACACCTTATCACAGTAATGTTTGCATATTTTCGCCTAAAAATGAAATATTACAATATGGCATGTAAAATTCCCGGATACTGTTATTATTAAAATCATATGAAATATTTACTGCGATTATATTTTTTAGAGAAAGTATTTTAAAAATAAACATTCTTAATTTAATAATAATAATATTGTTTGTTTATTTCTTTAATGATGCATTGAATGAATTTAAAGATTTTAGGGAATTTTATGTACTATTTCTGAAATTTAACTTCTAAAAAATTATGATTTTGAACATTTTGATTTTTTATTGTCTTAAAAGTAGGAAAATTTTCTGCATTTTTATTTTACTTAAAATAAAACATTACTTACGTTCATTTGTGATTCCATAAAAGAGATTTTCATTAGGATCCTTATATTTTATTATATAAACTAACCTGGGTGGCCAGCGTTGCTCGGGTGTTTGGAGGTGTGTGTTGGGCAAAAAAAAAATAGTGGTCGTTGCCAGTTGGAGCTGAGGGATTTAGTGTGTTTTTCAAATTTATCGATATTTGTCGTCCGGAAGGGTCGAACTTAAAAAGCATCCAAATCCCGTGAAAATTCGCCGCCTTTGTCGAAAGTGTTAGCAGACATACATACATACATACATACATGCATACATACATATATACATACATACATGCATACAACATCTTGTCAGACGAGTGCGACTCCCTCGGGCACTGAAAGTCCATGAGCCGAAAATGACTTCAGTCCTGCCGGCAAAATTCACACGCTCAAACAGACATGACACTGAAGACGATCATTAGTATATATATATATATATATATATATATATATATATATATATATATATATACATGCACGCATGCATACATATATACCCATATATACATATATATAACACAAATGTATGTATACACACAATACATAATACACATACATAAACATACACAAGACGGGCAATGGCATATATACATATATATATATATATATATATATATATATATATGAATAAAAAATATATGTATACACATGCACACATACATATCTGTAAACATACACACATAGATACACAATGCATAATACACATGCATACATATACATACACACACATACATACACATGTACTTACATTTAAATACACACATATACAAATACATACACATATATACATTCATATACACATATATACACATATGCATCTATATATATGCATACACTTACCTACATATACATACACATACATGAATATGCACTCATACAGAAACATGCGCACACATACATTAAAATACACATGTATACATATAACTGTATGCATATACATGCATACATATACATGCATACACACATGCACATATACACTTACACACACATATATATATATGCACATACACACAGGCATATATACACAAGCATACAAACAATATATGTACGTATATACATACACACGCATACATATATACATACATATACACATAGCCATGCATATACACATAGATATACACACATATACATACACCTGTACATGAACATACATACATACATACATATATACATATAATGATGGCAGATCAATTATTAGATGCTACCACAACTTTCTATGGCTGAGGGAGTATCTATACACAGATGATGTCACAGAGTTTTACTTTGTACGACAGCTAAATCTCTCTCGGTTCAGAATGTTGACATCCACCAACAAACAACAGCAAGACAGCCAGCAACAAATCAAACTGCAGACCAGCTTAATGCGGGTACTGGTTTCCTGCTTTATGTGTTTCATTTTTTAATCTAAGATTTGCTTTTCCTAGAGGAGTTGTCTTCACCACGGCTTACGGAAGCCCTCTCCACCCCATATACACATGAAAATAAACACATGCGTACATACAGATGTAAGCCAACATACGTATGCATGTGCACACGCATGGAACTAAAATCACGTAGAGGCACACAAATACGCACATACATACATATGCCTATACATACGTACACACACATATACATGTCAAATACACATGAAGGAACATTCCAAAAGTCATACATAGTAAGTGCTGGACCGTTTTTGTCCCTTTTCCTTCCTGATCTTTTTCCTCCTTCCTTTTGTTTTCTGAAATAAAATGTTTGTTTTAGACTCACACATATGCAGTATATGATAATGATGATCATCATGTTGACAAATTCACACATAATTTTCCAAATAACTCAACGTACGAAACGACGAATAACAAGTCCAATTGATATGAATTACAGACGCTTGGATTTTTTTCTTTTTTTTAAATAAAAAGTTTGTTTTAGACACACACAGATGTACGTTGAGTTATTTGCATGCATATACACATACATACTTACATATATACATACATACATACATTAAATCAGAGAGGTGCGTTTATATTATAGATCATAATTTATAATTATTTAATATATATTAAATGTTGGTCGATTCACTAATGTTTGGTTTACTTTTAAGTAAAGGGTGAGGTCAAAAACTGTTTACATTTTGTGGATCGGCCATTATATATATAGAGAGAGAGAGAGTGAGAGAGACAAAAAGAGATAGAGAGACAAAAAGAGATAGAGAGAGAGAGATGTGAGGGTGCATTATTCTTGTAATAAGTAGCATATTTTTTCATTGTTTTGACTCTCGAGTATAAATCTTACACAGTTGATCAACCGAGAATCACATCACTCAATATAAAAGCATATAATATATAAAGGGATACACACTCGAGAGTCAAAACAATAGAAACAATATGATATTGTTAGCCTATAATATGAAAATCATACACTTATATAATTTGTTAGTCTTATATATATATATATATATATATATATATATATATATATATACGTATTTATGTTATACACGTTTTAATGTTATGATGTATATGTTTTTATCTACATGTTTATCGTAATAAATATAAACACACTTATATTTCTGATTACATATACGTATATGTGATCATTTTATGCCAGATTTATACAACCACACACACACATATATATATATATACATATATATATATATATATATATTATACGTGGATATATATTTATCATATACAGATTTTTTATATACGCATATGTGTAAACATGTTTACCTGTGAAAAGTGTTACGTACATGTTTGTGCAGTTATGAATATATTAAAATTAGCATATACATTTGCAGGCATGTATGCGTATATTGTATTTATCTTGACATTTAAATCGCAATGGGCTTATCGTTATATCATATAACGTTTTAGAAGTTTATCTTAATTCTTAAAATGTAACATCAAATTTGTCAACGAGCAATTTTTTTTTTATTTTTGGTATATGATATTTCGCAAAAAATATATAATTACATTTAAAGTTTCAAATATCATATAAGTAGCATCCATTACCGTATTTTTCAAACACCACCAAAGCATAAACATATCTTTAAAAAAGTGAATGTTTATCTCAAGATTAAAGCTTGTTTGTCAAAAATATGTTTGCTAAACAGTGGCTTAAATAACGTGTCATCTAGCTGATATAGAGCGCTTTGAGACTGACTGTGTTATCATATTGATAATATAATTACGTTCGAATTTCCAAAATCTGTTATCGTATATCATTACTTTAGATTCCCAGTCGAAAGTAATGTTGGCACAATAAACAGTCAGAACACCCTATATATGGAAACAATAAATGTAGACACTGTCGACAAGAAGACGGGTTAATGGTTGTTTAGTATGTGAATACATCTAATTAGTTAAAGAAAGATGAAACCATGCTTGCCTTTGTATGTAAAGTTATTTGCTGCAAACTACGCATATATCTGCATTTGCACCTGCGGAAAATGCTACAAATG
The DNA here is from genome assembly GCF_053919585.1 of Euprymna scolopes. Lineage (NCBI taxonomy): Eukaryota > Metazoa > Mollusca > Cephalopoda > Sepiida > Sepiolidae > Euprymna > Euprymna scolopes. The sequence goes on from NC_136494.1 coordinate 79,406,589, forward strand.
CAAAACGGATACATTAGTAGGTAATAAAAATATTGTGGTATTATTGTATATTAAAATGAAACGATGCCCAGAAGAAATAGTTATAAAACATCAAGAAAACTGTATATTTCGCTGGGGACCAGTCTGCATGATGACGATCCAGAAGGCAGTAAACTACGCAGATATATAGTAATTGCCAGAGAACGTTATCCAGTCTAGACGATAAAGGAAAACAGTGTAATATGACTAAAGGTGAGTGCTTATATGTGTAATGGTTAATAAGAAATTGGTGGGAAATCGTCTAAGAGAAATTGAAATCGAAGTTAATGTTGACAATAACACCGTACATCATTGAGGTAAACATTCGAACTATTTATAAAACTTTTCAAGTGAAAAAAAACAACATATAATAAGAGTAAGTCGACGTACTACAAGTTAGTTGAAATCGAAAGTGTAAAAATACTTCAAGAATTAAAGAGAAAAAAAACTGCCGATAATCATGACATCAGACTAGATTATTACGACACCAAAACTCTCTTTGTGAAAAGGGAGAAGAAGATACTCGACAAAATATCAACTGAATATACGCAAATAACACTGGAATCTCCGAAGACATATAGCCATCTAAGTTCCAGAGAACGGCAACGGTACCTATCAGGGAAATATCACGTGCAAACTCACCGGGTAATGCTAAATGCCTTGCATCAGTAAACGAAATAAAAAAAATAGTGAGAACAAGGTTAACTTTTAAAATCGTGACTAATGACACGTTTAAGTATCGACACGGAACCCAGAAAAATACAATGACCGGGGAAAAAATTCTAATTGGCGATAAAAAAATGCTATTTTTTTTATTACATTTTCACTACAAACAAGGCACATTGCCACTGTGATGTACAGGGCTACCAGCAGGGACATACGCTACAGGGGTACTATGTATGGAGTTGGGCAGCAAGATGTCGGTTCACGTTACACTTACACTTTTGCATGTCAGTACAGTTTGGGAAGCAGGGGCCCAGAAGTGAATTCCAATATCTAGCGATTCTGAGGAAGTAACTACTGGAGTAGAAGGCTCTTTTAAATCTAGGGGTCTCTACTGTGAAGGGTGGTATTTAGCTTTCTTGTTGGGTTTGTCGGGGGTATTTACGTCGAGGCGGTAAAGTGCTTGCAGTTCGTCGAAACATTCATCGTTAAAGTACTTGTAGAATAGGCATAGGGGTGCAACCTTTCGTCGATGGGACAGAGGCTGAAGCTAAGATGACAGTTCATCAGGTTGGCGACTCTCCTTTGAGCCTTGTCAAGGAGCGAGAGACTAGTAGCAGATGCACCAGCCCAAATATGACATCAATACTCCATACATGGTCGAAGTGTGGCCTTATAGCGGTACAGGATACTTTCGGGCGTTAGTAGCTTTCTAGCACGGAAGAGAGAACCTACCTTCTTCGCAGCGGTCCTGGCAGTGTTCTCAATGTAATTGTTCCAAGTTATATTTCCTGTGAACGTTAGGCCAAGGAGTTTAAGAGATGTACTTTCAGATAAAGAGTCTTTGTCATTTGCTATGGGGGTAGGGAAGGTTTCTTGTAATTATTGAAGAAAACGAGTTTAGTCTTGGCAGCATTGAATATGACCATCCATTATTGTCCCTACTTCACTCAAGTGTTTCTGCCATTTCTTTACATGTGTATTCATTTGTTTTCATGTCGTTTCTGTTATAGAGCGTGGTGTCATCAGCATATATATCCATCTCACAGACAATTTTGTCAGGGGGGTCATTTAGGAATATTAGGAATAATAGAAGTCCAAGGCCAGGCCCTTGAGGCACTCCCGCATTTATATCATATTGTTTAGATGTACGACCGTCGAGGACAACCTGGATTTTTCTCTTATCTAAGAAGTATTTAATTATGTTAAGTATTCTTCCAGTTATACCATATGATCTGATTTTCCTGACAAGTCCTTCATGCCATACCCTGTCTAAAGCCTTAGGTATATCTAGATCTACCGCTCTACCCTGCAATGCTTTGTCCATTTAATGATATATACGTTCAAAGATTACAGTTAGTATGTCTGCTGTGGAACGGGCTTTCTTAAATCTATATTGTTGGCCGGTCAGATTTTTAACATCTGTAAGGTGATGGACTAGAGCTTGGTTAAATATGGACTCAAATATTGTGGCGGAAAGTTGGGTGAGGCTAATCGGGCGATAATTTACTGGGTCAGTTCTTTCGGCAGCATACTTGAAAACTGGTACCTCAGAAGCAGTTTTCTAGCAGCTAGGAATGCAAGATTCATTAAGATATCTGTTGTAAAGTTTGAGAGAAGTGGAACTACTTCACCGGAACACTTTTTAAATAGCACAGCCGGGAGGAAATCAAGTCCATATCTTTTTGAAGTGTCAAGATTTTTTATGATGGTATGCACCTGAGAAGGGGTGATTTTTAGATCGTCTAGTGTGGCGTCTGTCCGCTCAGAAAAGTCAGGGAGGGGGGGCTTTCAGGGTTCAGTGTGAAGTTGGAAGCAAACCGAATGACAAGTATGTTAGCCTTCTCGGTTGCTGAGCAAACATCCTCATGATTGTTGGATAGTGGGGGAATTGTTGATTTCCCATTATTTACTACACTGTTGTAGATTTTCCAGAAGTCACCGGTTCCTAATTTTTGTGCTTCCATGCGTTTTGGGGGGGTTTCAGTAAATTCTCTCTTAGCTGTCGCTATTTCTTTCTTACAGTTACTTCTTTCTTCTGTATATGTTTGCCTGTTTTAACTGGACATATGCCTGTTAAATCTGCGGTATGCATGCTGCCTTTGGTCTATAGCAGCTGCACAAGTAAAAGTAAATCATTGAGGAGAGTGGGGCTTGCTATAAAATTTCCGCGTAGGAACATGTGCTTCAATTTCCGTTTGGAACCATTCAGTGGTCTGATTTGCGCACTGTTCAGCAGAAAGTGAAAATATATTTCCTCATGGGACGTCTCTGATGAGATTCCTGATGACTTCCCAGTCATTCTTTTTTTAATATCTCGTTGTTTTGAGCAATGGCTCTTCAGTTTTGACTGTAGTGATTAGGTCGATTTCAACCATTATAATTGCATGATCAGCGTTCCCAAGTGGGGTGTTGGCATTCGTTACACCATCATCGGGAACTGTGGTCAGAAACAGATCTGGAAGTGATGCGCGTTGTTCTTACGGGTCTGGGAAACGGGTTGGAAACGTAATCATCTGTTATAGGGAATGAGATATAGAGCAGCTATGGTTTGTGCTACCAGCTGCGACTGTGTAATGAGAAAATCCAAGACAGTTGCTGTGGTAGACATTGAAGACACGAAACCCATGCACTTGTGCGGTAGTGTCGAGGGAAAGTGCTCTATCTATGCTGCCAGACTTTGTTTATTAGGGTACAGTCCTGGGTCGATGGAGAGCGGTAGAGAAAATAAAAGTAACTAACGTTATGTTTCATGTTAAGTCTACTGCACATAAAGGCTTGATCGTCCGATTCTAGTTTTGTTTCTGTAGTCAATGGGAGGGGGTTTCGAATATAGACTTCAAGCCCGTGCATATGTCTGTTAGAGTCCTTATGGCAGATTGGGAGATATCCGGGCATGTTAAAGTGGCTATAATATTCATAGAGCATTAATTTGTGGGTGCTACATACTTATTGTTCATTTTTCGCTTTATATATACTCCACTATGTTTTAGGTGTGTCAAAAGAAAATAAATAGAGGCGGAACAATAAATGAAGAGGAATTAAATAATTTACATAAATAGAAAAATATTGAAAATGGCGAAACTACGTTTCATGATGTCACAATACATTTTGAAATCATTTAACCTATTGAAGTGCGGATCCTATCTATTGATTACGTTATAATTGCTGAAAGCAAAGTATATTTTATTTTGATTATTTAGAGTACACCAATTTTATTACCCGATCAAATTATGAATATAAGCTTATAAACAACTATTTAAGTTAATGTTTGTTATTAAACTTACAAACTTCCTTACTAAGCAATGTATACTATATCCGATACAATGAATTTTATAGAATGTAAGACTAAATAAAAAACGTAAGACGATGCTACGAATTGGGCACAAAGGAACATAGGTCTCTCATTTAATAGTATTAACCTTTTTCTATAGAAACTTATAGATGCGTATATGTTTATATGTTTATATGTTTGATGTACATGATTAATTTCCAAATTAATAATAAACCAACAATATTTTTGATAACACAGCTCCGGGATATAAAGGGCGAAAGTTTCGGCTATATTTAAGTGTGTTTTTATGTAAAGGGTATGAATTGGTGAAAAACTTTCCAACTGAAAACGTGTCAACTTTTATTTTTTTAATAATAATGTAATAACCAATGTCATTTTATTTAGATTTATTTTCATTTGGAGTTATTTGGCAAAATTCATGTAATTTATAGTTGTAGATATAATGTTAAAATAAACAGAGGTATATGAGTTATCTACTCGATAATAAATCCGAATAATTCCAAACAAATATGAAGACTAGAGTGTGTATTAATGGATTAAGATTTGAAATCAACGTGGAATCGCGCCTTTTTAAAAGAAAAAAAAAGTGAAGAGACAAATATGGCCGAGGGCATTAATTAAGCTTTATTATCATACATCAGAGTTGTGAATAGAGGGAGAAATGATTAATTTCCACCAACAGTGAAAATAATTATGTCTTGTTTTATTTTTAATATTTTGCCATTTCTTTTTTATTGAAAATACAAAGAATGGTGTATAAAATCATATTCTTTATGCAAGTCTTTAATCTCCGTCTTTTATAGAAAAATACACTTTTATGATTCTCAATATATAAATGCATATGTATATTCATTTCCTTGGGTAGTCGAATAAGTATATTTCATTTTAATAATGTTTGTCGATCAGCATCATTGAAGATTTTTAAACGCTTGTCGATGATAAAATTTCATTTTTGCATATATATATATATATATATATATATATATATATTACGATAGAAAAATGCGAACATAGAAAGTAATATGGTTAAGTTCACAATGAAAAAAATCCGGTCTAGTTGTTGAAACTGGAAAAACAAAAGGACAAAATACACTAGTAAAAAAATATTAATAAATTTATAACTTTAAATGCTGCAGCATTAAAAATTAATCATATACTATTATGAATTGAATTTTTTAAATAATTAATAATGCTGCAATATTTATGTTATAATGTTATTCTATTTTTACTAGAATATCTTGTCCTTTTCTTTTCTAGTTTTCACAACTCATCAATTACTTTTCCATGTTTAAGCTTAACTATATTGCTTTTCATGCTCGCATTTTCTATTGTAATCCATGCTTTTTCAAAGCTTCCAATAAATGTACTTGTTCTTTGTTTTACTTCAGTCTTATTTTTTGATCCCATGAACACATATGTAATAACAATGTACGGTACTCGACAGCTTCCAATAATCCCCCCCAATTATCTCCCATTCATTTTTTTTCATTCTCTCTGTTTCACTTGATATTTCTCTTTCTGCGGCAGTAGTGAATTTATAGCAATAATATTCGCTGTAGCGGCGTTGTTTCTCTGTACACCAGTCATAAAAAGCGTCGCTCACCTCTTTACATATTTTTACAATTTTTACCACCAGAAAATTCATCACAACTTTTGTTTTACTGAACTAAAACTATTTTTATTTACACTATTGCCGACAAAGTCATATATAGACTGTAATAATTGTTTGAAATTTGATCAAAAATTGAGAGACGTTAAAACTTTAAAAAAAATACTTATAATTACTAAAAGCGTTAAACACTAGCCTCTGTAGGTGATAATTTTCATAGTAAATATATATATATATATATATATATATATATATGTGTGTGTGTGTGTGTGTCATCCATATACAGTACTGGTTCGCAGCTCATCAGTGAGGCTAGACAAGCAACTACTTCACGCCAGGATCAAAACTCGACCGCCCAAGCGACACTCGGAGCTTCTAACCGTTGCGCCATTCGGCTGCTGCTATGTGGGAAGTGAATTAATAATGTTTTGACATTGTCCAAATACCTAAGCTAATTTTTTACACAAAGAGCATCGCTTACTACGCGAATAGTAAGTTGTATATCATTTCCCAATATGCTCAAGTCATGATAGGGAGCATTATATTTAACATTAGTCGGAGTTCTCAGAAATTAATCATTTTTCTGGGGATTACTTGATCTCCATAGTAGTTACATAGAAGTTTACACATTTCATTAAATTTCTCATTTACATGGAAAACACTGATTAAGTATAAGAAATTCGAACATAATTTATCTTTCTATTAGCCCATATAAATATGCTATAATATATATTTCTTGTGGCATCTCTATGTTACTAAATTCCAAAACAAATATCATATCTGGTTGCGTATCTTAAATCGTACTTGTAGTTTAAGTAACATATCTTGCAAAAGGTGTACGTTTCTGTTTTAAACGCATGGTTAGCCTGACAAAACCAATTTCAGAGAAACCTTACATAATTGATGCTAGGGGGTATTATGCATTCCATGTCTCTCGTATTTAAATTCTCTTCAGTATGCATTCAATGTCGTTTTCCATGTAATACACGGTAATTTCCCATATTTTTATTGGTTACTATTTTATAATCAAGGGTCATATATATATATATATATATATATATATATATATATATATACATATATATATATATATATATATATATTTAAGATTTTTATTTGATTTAATTGAAAATTAGCTTATATGCCTCAATAAAATATTCTTTAATTTGTTCGCATAAAGTAATATGTATATTTTATTTTCGATTTAATTTGGACTTACAAACATGAGCGAAATAACTGTACAAGAAACATGGCAGAAATCTTATTTGATGACATTATTGTACGACACAAATTTTCAACTGATTTATATAAACCATTACAACTATTATCACTTACATGAATAGAAGAATAAACGCGTATTACATGGATTTTTATTTTATAAATATTGCGTCCACATTGCCATATTTACTATGATGATTTAGGAATAAAATTTATAAAATATAACTACGAGTTTTTCATGATTAATTGCATTAAAGAGACACATGTGTTTTATTGCTTACTTTATGAAAGAGAAAATCTTGAATATTAATTCTAATTGCACTTAATTACTGTATTCGAGAGTTTTTCTCGTGCACTGCTTTGGGCTACCATACAGATGTTCTACGGTTTCAGTTTCCACAAAAAAGTGGCTAGCGTCATCATGGCGTTTTAAAAATACAAGCAAAACTGAGTGTCGTTTACGTTGACAAGTGCGAGGGGAGTGGAAGTTACTGTAATGAAATGAGCTGTACATTAGTAATTAGGTTTACAATAGTGTCTTCTTGGCTGGATGATAATAAAAACAGATAAAAAGTAGTTAACAATGTTCAACGTTTCCCTAAATCTTAATAAAGCTATAATTAGCTGAAGAGGTGATTCGTCCCTACATTTGTGTATAGTTACCAATTTTCAACTTAAATCAAATTATTCAATGAAAAACAATTTGGGTGAGTGCGTGATGCAATAGAATATACACTTTCAAATTAACTGATTCGATTATATGATTTCACTGAAGTGGTCATGATCGTACATTCTCAATGATATAATACTATTACACACCGCAGATGTATTGTTCCATGGTGCTAAGAACTAACTTTTTTGTGTTTTTTTTAAGTGAATCCGTGTCTAATAACGTTTACGATTCGAGTAACTTAGTATATCACACGAATGAAATCATTAGCAACTCTATCCTCTATATCAAACATATATTTCATGTCAGATCTGGCCATTTTATCTGCCAGTAATTATAATGCTTGCATACCAAGGTGTGCAAATATAACGTAATAAGAACCTGTGTTTGTCTGTCCGTTCGTCCATTAGGCTTCATTTGTAAATGGTATTCTCATCTCTGAATTCGGATAGTGAATATAATTAACAAAATCTGCCGTATAAAAAATAGTTATGGACTAATGTGTTGGAATATGACATGGGAGTTATCTCCCCTTGATACAGAAGCAAGTGAGTTTTCTGTCCCCGGAACAGGAAGAACCGATAAGTCATCTGCTTCTTAGGAGTATAGAAGAAGATATGTGAGCGACTATATTGTTTTCTTTTTAAGTGGAAATCAGTAATGGACTGCAGAACAATGTCTTCCAATCTGTACGCATACAATCACATAAATATCATTTTCATCAGCAACATGCAAGTCTAAAAAGCATCTTCGTTAGATATAAAATACTATTTCCACCAGCTTTTAGTTTTATCGCAAATAATGCCAGGCGCCAGTTTGAAATAGTATTATAAATCGCTAAATAGACAAAGTGAATAGATACTATATACTTTATAGCATCCATCGCTCCATCACTCTGTGGCAAATAAATTTAAAAAAAGTATATGATAAAAGTATATTGTGATAAAAGCACTGTTTATATAAAATTTAAAGATTAACGATTTACAGACCAAATAATCGCAAAACTTTTTTTTTAATCAGATATCATTAAATTAAAATCAGAATCGATATTTCGATTAAGGACAGAATCTTCATCAGTTGTTTTCCTTTACGTACTTTGTTGCTGTTATAATGCCTGGCACGTTTCTCTTAGATGATTTACTAGTGGTAATGTCCGATTGAGTAAGACACCGGTCCGGCGTGTATTGTAAATGATAAAATTCTACTGTGTTAAAAGCACTTTTTTTGTTTTCTTTTTACTGGTAGTCACCACTTATCCAGACGCGGAGGCTACTCAGGGATAAGCGTTATTGCGTGTGCAGTAACCAATGGGATACTATCGTAGTAATTGTTAGTACTGGAGATTTGATAAAGTGTCTGACTTAAGGGGCGGTTTTCCAGGAATTTGTTTATGTTGGACTTGAAGACATCCAAGTTGTAGTCAGGTGGGAAACAGGAAAACGGCAAGGAGTTTCACAGGCGTGCACTTCTAAGAAAGATGCGTTGTTCATGGAATCTACGTTTTGATTTAGGCATATATAATGAGTGCGGAAATTACTGACAGTGGTTTCAGCTAGACGGGTGTTTTTCGTGAAAGATTAAAGAAGGGGGACCACAGATTAGCGCTCAGACGAGCACTTACCATATAAATAACGATAAAACAGAGACAGGCTCGCAACGTCTCTTCTGTGGGAGTGAGGTTGCAGGGAAGAGAAAAGATATGAAGTCTATTTTGTACTCTGTCAAGGCAGGATCGGCTGTTTTAGTAGCTCCTCCCAACATGTAGCAGAAGTACTCCATCCTTGGACGCACTTGGCTTTTAAATAGATAGAGAATTGCAACAGCAGTGAGGATCCCACCGTTTTTCCAGCGACCTTGGCAACATACTTGATGTATGTGTTCCATTTCAGATCATGAGTAAAGGTCAATACCAGAAGCTTGTCAAAACATGAAGCCTCCCCAAGACGAGAACTATCCATTTCAATGGATGCCAGATGGGGATCAGAAAGTTGATGATGTAAAGATAAGAGCTTGGTTTTCCATGCATTAAAAGTAACCATCCATCTCTTCCCTCACTGTACTAAGCGCTCAAGGTCAAAGAAGAGAGAATCAGAGAGATCTTTGTCATTTACGGCCTTTGATGTGTTGCCATAGATGGTCGTGTCATCAGCATAGATGTCGACAAAGTATTTAAGTATGTGTTTTGGGATCTCATTGATGTAGATCAGGAAGACAGTTGAATGGACTCCTGAGGGGCTCAGAATTAATAATGTGGGCATCTGATTTCTGCCCATCAATCACTACTCTTATGAGCATATCAGAGAGAAATGATTTAATAATAGAGAAAACATTTCTAGTTATACCCTAGCTGGAAATCTTGTGAAGTAGGCCTTTATGCCATACCTTATCAAAGGCCTTTGATATGTCAATGAAAATTGTCCTAGAAATGAAGCCGTTGTTGATAATAAATTTAAAGTTTGACTGTTAAACGATCAAACAAGTCAAATAGTTCTTTTAATAAACAAACATATTATTTTACTGAAAGCAGATTCGATATTTCGATTCCTAACAGAATCTTCATCAAGGAATAGAAGTTGTTTTTCTTGGATTATCGCACAGAATGTTTAATAGGGTCTTCATTTTTATGTCGCTGTCAAGGCTAAACAAGTGTTTTTCAAGGTTTTTCATCCGTTCGGCTGTTATACACTCTTCGACAATTTATCAAAGTCAAATTTTATATAACGCCAAAGTTTTCTATTTTCTATTCTTATTAATATTACTTTTTATTTTTATTTTTTATTTTTTTCGTTTTATCATTTATATATATGTGTGTATATATATATATATATATATATATATTAAGATATACAGAATGTTTTATCACATATTTGTCATAATTTGGAATCGAAACTTGTGTTTTAATTTTTACTTGAATAAGTATGGTTGCTCTTTGAAAGATTTGGGTGGAAATAGCATGGTCATTTGTATATTCTGTTGAAGTGTGAAATATATATTCATCTAAACATATTCAGATTAAGTGGTCAAATTTCAAGGATAGTTGATATTAATAAAAGACATATACACGATATGTCTATATGAAATATATTTTGTATTGACGTGTTTTGTAAAATAGTGAATGAATAAGTTCAATCATGAATGCCAATTGCGCTGTAGGTTTGGCTGGCAAATCAGATTGGCGAGAGAAAGGCCAATCCTGTATAATTCTTTGCAGCAAAATCTATCATCCGAGTAAAAAAGTTACGAAAATAATAAAGCTATGCGTGCCCTACATGTCATAATAATTTCTACATGGCGATCGCTGTTACCTTTCACTGTTTACTAGACTTGTTACAATGACAGAATAAAACACAATGTCAAATTTAACATCCCGCTCTTAAAAGAGAGGGGCGTAAGATCAAAGTAAAACATACGAAACTCATTAAGGTTAGAAGCATTTACATTACGTGTCACTGTGATAAAAATGATTTTGGATAATATATTATCGAATCCAGCAATTTTATTAAAAAGTTCAATTTTCAATTATTTTAAAAATTTATTCGTGGTGTTTACTTTCGTTTTTAATATGGAAACTTTTCTTTTGGTTTTGACTAATAGATCATCAGTGAGTATTACAAACGTAATAAAAATATATTTATGTTATGCGCACTTAAATCAGAAAGCCAATGTTTTCCAACAGTCTACTTTTGTAGGCAGGGAATAAAGAAAAAGCGCAATATTAGAAAAATACTTAAAACAGACATTGCAATTTTGCAACATATAACTTCTTTTTTCTTTTTGGCTACCAAATTTGATTTATGCGACCAGACAAACAAGACCCCCCACTCCATTGCCTTCCTCCAATAATATGTCACTTTGGCATTTTAGGCTCAACAATTAGTTTACAATTGTTATTAAATTAGTACGTCTGGCGTTTCTTAAAAGTATTATGATTTCTTGCGTTTCGGTTTTAGCGTATTTCATTTTAAACCACTCAGCTGATATACGCCAATGAATTTTCCTTTGTTCCCTTTTTTTAGAAAGTAGTAACTCCTTTCCAAAGCCCGGAAGTTAGTCGAGAATAAGGATTAATATGTGTACAGTGGCAATTGGGAACATGTTGTAGTCATTGTTAGTAGTGGAAATTTGCTAAATTGGATTACTAAAAAGGGATGGCTCATCAGGAATGTCTTTACGTTCGACTTGAAGACAATTATATTGAAGTCAGCTGAGGAGCAAAATATACGTACTTGGCTCTTATACAAGTAGATAAGTGCATCAGCAGTGAAATATCTACTGGGGATATGGAAGGATCCCACTATTTTCCCAGCAGTCCTGGCAACGGATTTGATGTACGTATTCCATCTCAGATCAGGAGTAAATGTCAGATCTAGAAGTTTGTCATTACATTGAACCTCCCCAAAACGAGAGCCAATTATTTCGATTAATGACAGACGGGAATTAGAGCATTGATGTTGGAAAGACAGAAGCTTGGTCTTGGATGCTTTAAAATAAATCAGCCACCAAAATCAGAGAGTACTTGGTCGTTTACTGTATTTGAAGTGTTCGAATAGATTGAATGTCATCAGCATAAGTGTCTACAAATGATCTTAGGATGTAAATTGAGAGATCATTAATGTATATCAGGAATAGTGTTGGGCTCAGGATAGGCCCATGAGGGGCCAGCATTTACACTGTGACTTTCTGATATCTATAGCTCTTATAGACCTATCATTAGAAATAATTTATTAATTGAGAAGACATTTCCAGCTATACCGTAGCTTGAGATATTGTAGAATAGTCATTTATACCATACCATATCAAAAGCCTTTGGTATGTCAAAGGCAATTGCCTTAGAACAGAAGCGTCCGCCGATAGATTCGCTAATCCTATGAGATATAACTGTAAGCTCAATAGATATAGATCTAGCAGAACGGAAGCAGTATTGCATGCCACTAGGGATAATATTTTACTGAGGTAGTTGACTTATTCTCTATTTAACACATATTTCAGCAACTTACTCATGACACAGAGGAGACTGATTCGTCTGTATGGAAAGGGAGGTGATCGATCGCTTGAATTTTTAAATACCAGACGTACTGTTTTAAGACACAGAAGGAAATACGGGGGGGTATGCGACCCTGATCGTATAATGTAGAACTATCTTCCAAGGTTTTGGCAAACTGTTTGGCTTTGCCCGATGCTGACGAGATTACCTCAGGTCCATTGATGATGGTTGAGATAGAGCACACACTTCTATTCGGAACTTGTTTCGTTATTTGCTAAAATTGGTGGGAACCAAGACGCTGCTCAGCAACTTTGGACTTGTCGAACGCTCTCGCGTTCTTTATTACTCGTTTACAGAAGTTGCTGGAAGTCCTGAATGCTGTTTTAGTCTCAGAACGTTTATTACGTTGGAAGTAATGGAAATAGGAATTACTGTGTGCAATGGCAGCAGCGTATTTTGGAGAGAATCACGCTTGCTTTTCAGGTCTTTGCTGAAAATTTTTGTAGGGTTTCAAGCGACCCATAGCCTGAATTAACGATTCCGTCATGTCTGATACTATGGAATACACATTCTTTTTAAATACGAAATGAAGAGATAGATCTGATATAAATGTACTAAGACTATCTCATCCAACCATACAGTATCGATACAGTGTACGATCGAGAATATATCGAAGGATTTATTACATTTTGTTCTCATCTTAACGAAGACAACCGAGTGGTCAGAAGATCCAAGTGAGGACAGAACGGAAGACGAACATTGCTCAGGGCAAGTTGTGAGAAAAAGGTATAGGAGGCGTGCATACTTACCATCAGTGTCAGACACATGCGTGGCTTCGTGAGCAATCTTAGTAAGTCCACAAGCAATGGAGAAATAGTGACATAACCTTCTCTCATCCTCTGTCTGTTTGAGTGGGTTAACCACTCCACATTGCTAACATTGAAGTCTTCACAGACGTTAATGTAAATCGAAGGATGAGCAAACAGTATGTAGTAAATTTTCTCAAATATGCTCTTAAAATAGTTACTCCGTTGTTATGGGGGCGATACAGTGCAAATATAAACTCAATGGTGTAAGCAAGTGACATTCAAAAGCACATAGAGGATTTATTGTAAAAGTAAGCTTACTACTTATAACTTTTTCCTGTGGACAAAAATTTCTACTGCAATATTAAGAAACAATATTCGCATCTGAAATTGACTAATGATTACCGATCAAAGTCTTGTATTATTATAATTACTTTTGGACTATTTCACGTGCATCTCTATGTCTAACACATTAATATGTTTTGAGATTGTACCACATTCCTCGGGCTTTTTCCATCAAGCTTGAGTTTCCCTTGAAATATCCATTTCACGTATGTATTTCTGCATAAACGTTCATACAAATATGGCTTCTCTCATATCTTTTGTTCTCAATTCATATAACCAGCATAATTAGAGCTTGCATTCCCTGAAACTATGAAATAAACCAAATGTTTTACACTTGTAATTTTTATCAGATAATAAATTGTTATGAATGCAAATTTACAAAGTTTATATTGATTTTCTTATACCAGTGCTCTATCTTTTGAATCTTTCTCCTTATATATATATATATATATATATATATATATATATATATATATATATATATATAAAGTTGTATGTAATTTTTTTCGAGATACCAAAAATAAACATTCTTAACGTTCGCATATATGTATCTCCAGTGCCAATATCGAAAAGTACAGTGTCTTTAAGAGCCGTTTAGCCAACACTTTGTCATTTAACCAACTGCAACATATCTTTATTATTGCATCTCATTTACGACTGTTATTACACACTTTCAGATTCAATATATTACTTAACCATTTCTCATAAGTTAAAATGGTAACACACACTCACATAGATAGATAAACATGTGTTTGCGTTGAGTGTGTATATATTTATTCATGTATATAATAAAGTTACATTAATCGGTATCGGTGTAGGGTTCACTCAATAACGATAGTGCTTAATAAATTAGATAAAATATGTCTGTTGTAAACATACATATATTAATTTATTTGATTTTATTAAACACTACCAAGGATACCCATATTTTTCCGGATTAACAAATCATAAATAGAAAAAATAGATTTAGATACCATATTAATAGATGGCCAATTTTTTTATTTTTTACATTTAGCTGGAAATACAAAAAAAAAACAAACACACATGCACAGAGATGTTTGCCCTTTATGTAATAGAAGATGCAAATATTATTGCCGTGTTGGTTTTGAATTGTACTTACATCGAGTTTATGTCTGCAAAAAAAGATGATTCTCGCGAGAGGCGAACATAAAAAAACAATTCATAAATATTTCATATAGCAGGCATCAATCAGATTATGACACACATAACGGTGGTAAGTAATTTGATATATATCTCGTCTGATGATTTTGTAAAGAGATTACATTTCTCGTATCACAAATAAATAGAAGCATAAAATAAAATATGCGTTTATAGTATTTATTTTATTGCATTTAATATATATATATATATAGTCAATTTACATAAAATACTGCTTCGCTGTATCATAGCCCCTCAGTGCGGCTAGACTAGCACACATCCTTTGCCATGTAGATTAAACCGACGATCGTCTAGTTGATAGTCGGCGGTTCTAACATTCGGACCATAGGACTGTGCTCGTATACGACCTCATGCGCATTCATACAGCCAACCGCCCACCGCTTTGACAATGCTCGAACTGATTTTTTATTTACAAACAAACAGAGTTTCGCATTAGCGCTAATTAAGCAGTGAGTAACATTATTTTACGATAGATCTCTACTTCGTAGTGGAGGCTTAAAATGTAGTATTCCACATATGTACTGTTTCGCTGTATCATAGTTCATCAATGTTTCAACACTAGCACTCATACCTAGCCAGGGATTGCACATAAAACTATCTCATTATGGTCTGCAGTTCAGTGCTTGTAAATTACCACATCAAAGGGGCATCTATATTTACACCTGCTGTTACAATGATAAGTCTGCTTGTTTATTTACAAACAATCAAACAGATTGGTTCTGTATTAATAATACATATACAGGGTGGTACAATAAATTTATCGCTCCAACATAAATAACACTACAGCTTTATTTAAAAACTTTTATTGAAAAAAATCAGTCCAGTTAACCTGATTACGAAGTGGAGCTGACATCTATCAATGCAGCTGTCTTCAGCCTCAATTAGCGGTTCGATACCGGTCCGGAACAAGAGCATGTTATTTCCATAAGCGTCAGCGGGAGATCGGCGAATACCGGCTGATGACGGTTATACGACTGGATTTGGTGTTGTGAGAGGTGATGTATATAATATACTTGACGTATGACAGAACTAACTGGCCCAATCTCTTCAGATCAGGGAAGAAGGGTCAAGCTAGGGTACAAACTCATAGCACTTATGAAGTCAAACTTGTGTCTCTTCGAACTTGTGGGCCGGCAGCGTGTCCTCCTGCCACCTCAAGGTATGCCTGCGGCCACCTGATTGCACCAGAAGATCACCACACTCTTGATCACATCAAGTTACACTTTGGTATTGACTTTAAAGCCGACGTGAAACCACACCAAATATCATAACCTTGGCCGGGCACTTTGTCGAGCTGTGTCCTCTAGCGTGGAACCGTCCGGATCTGCATTTTGAGGGTGCTGCCAATGGTCATACTGATATAACTTGCATCTTTAGCGAGCACAAGTTGTACAACGGTGCATCTCCGATCTCTGTCGGTGAACATTGTGTCGCTTTCTGACATGAAAGAATTCTCCTAATACTCTTGAGATTTGTACACAACTTCCTTACTAGTAAATCGTCTGCAACAAAAAAAGAAAACCGGTTTCATCAAACGGAAATTTAATCATGTCGTTTTTGGCCGCCAATTTTATTTTTTAACCCAGTATATATATATATATATATATATATATATATATATATATATATATATATATATATATATATATATATATATATATATATATATATATATATATATATATACTAGCTCTTAGAGTTGACGTTAGCCGGAATAGTAAGATGCTAGCAAATATTTCACACTTCTAAATTTTTATTGCTTTTAAATCGGTGAAATCGAGTGTTTTCAGACTATTCGATTGAATTCAATAATGTGTAGTCTACATCATGGGAAACATTCATTCCGATAGCGATGTTATCACATCAAAGAACATACAGTTGATTTTATATGCCTTGTTTTTCTTCTTGTACGGTGATAATAGTTGTAATTTAAGTTTAAAATCAATGAAATCAAGTAAAATCCTGCAATTGTGCTTTAAACGGATACATTCATTCCGAACGCTTACATGGTATATTAAAGAACCTACCGTTGATTTTTTAAAGTTTGGACCTTCGCCTTGTATTATAATAACACTTCTTAAAGGCACTTATTATATTGGGCGTTAACCTACGTAATTTTTTATGTTCGGTCAATATCGCCGGTTTTCCTTTGATCGGATTCTTTCGATTATCGATTAACGGTACTTATCGAACATAGTCCGAGAGAAAAAAAACCCTAATCTCCGACCGCTCCCAGGTATATATATATTACATCCATGTAAAATTACATAAAATTTGGCCTAGCTCTTCTTTAGTCCATATGGAATGTAGTACTACTACTACAACTATATACATATAGAATATATATATATATATATATATATATATATATACTAGCATTTCAGCCCGGCGTTGCCCGGTTGTTTGGACGTGTATGCTGAGCAAAACAAAAAAAAAAGTGTTAATTTTTTTAAACTTTGACTCCTATTATAACCCTTTAAAACTTATAGTTTTGGGCTTACATCAAGTTATTAAGTTAAATCCATGTCCATGGAACCTATATCTAAAAGTTCAAGTGATTAGACCGAAAATTTTCAGAGGAGTTTGGTAGAGTTCTCAAAGGTCAAATCGTTTCCCAAATCTCAGTACCATGTATATCAATTTTCGAGTCTGTAGACTTAAAATTGACAGAATTATTGCGTAGGGAAATGTACACACAAAGATAGACATACAGACAGACAGACAGACACTTTCACTTATATATATATATATATATATATATATATATACGCTTTAGCTATCCTTCCTTTAATCTAAATTCATGTCTATATATATATAAAGGTGTGTATGTGGCATTATAATAGTTACAACACTTTTTATATGCTGTCTTGATGATAATATGTAGGACATAACAACGGGGGTCGCGCGTGTATTTAATTTGCCCGACTTTTAAACGCTATTTTTTCCAGATTTTTAGATCCTCGCCCGCGTGTCCTTCATGACAAGATTGCTTCCACGCATGCCTCAACACGCCCAAAAGACGTTGTATCTTGAATTTCTTTAAATATTTTAAAAACCGACTTACATTCGCACACGCGTCCATAGCACAATGGATTAATTGACAGCGTCGTTATCGTAATATTGCAGGTTCAATCCGAGTTATCAGATATATTTTTCCCATTTTTAAACTCTTAATACGGAAACAAGGTTATTTATACTATGTATTTCCGCTTTTCACTGTGTTTTTGTTTGTTTTTGTTTTTCCAAATATGTTCATGTTTTTCCTCCTTTTTTTTAGTTTTTTCCCGATTTTTTTTTAAAAGAAGTGTTACGTCCGTTTGCTGTTTTTTTTTTGTTTGGGTTTTTCCGATTTTTAAAGTAGTATAAACAGGATTATTACTTTGCTTATTCTTTACCCTCCTCCAACACACACACACACACGCACACCTCCAAACACCCGGAAAACGCTGGGTACCCCCGCTAGTCTATAATATAAATCCCATCTGTTTTTTTGAACCAATGTATGTGTGTATGTGTGTATCTATGTATGTTTCGCAAAAACATTTGACTGAAGCGAAGGATTTTTAGGAGGTCGGTATCAATTTGAAGGTCGACTTTTCGGACGACAAATATCGCCAAGTTGGACAAAAACATTAATTCCTTCACCCTAAACTTAGCAATTTTCTACAGAGAGAGGCCGTTTTTCACCGGTATATTCGAAAGACATCGCTTCTTTTCGATTGTGTAGACTTAATTTAAACGTACGTCACATCCAGTTTTTCGATGCGCGCAACAGCTAACGCATCACATTTTTCCTTTCACTTTCGTTTCTTCCTTCGCCTGCCTGCTTTCTACCACTTATTTTTTTGTGCTTGCAATTTTTATTTATTTATTTTTTTTGTTGCTCAGCCAACACCCTTACACAAACCTCCACTTTCTTTTTGCGTCTGTGTCACGAGTACGAGCCTGCATGCATACTACCACTTTTGGGGGGCTCATCACGCACATCGAACCCCCCCCCCCGGCATCGTCGGGCACCCAGGCTGTCTCTAATATAAATCTTACTTTTCTGTTTAAATCTATGTATGTTTGTATGTTTGTATATATGCATGTATGTATGCATGTATGTATGTATGCATGTGTCACGAAAACTCTCGACATATGCGACAAATTTTTAGAAGATCGGTATCCTTGTAAAGTTCCATTCTTCGGACGATGAATATCGAAAAATCTGCCAAAAAAATTAATACCTTCACCCTCAACTGGGCAGATATTTACAGGGAGGGGTGGCTTTTTTCGCTGATATTTTCGAAAGTCCTAACCTCTTTTCTGTTGTGTTGCCTTAATTGAAACCTACGTTACTTCCGGTTGGGCGATAGGCGCAACAGCTGCCGCGTCTCGTTTTTTTTTATTTTTTTCTTAAACTTTCTTTTCCTCGTTTACGGTACGGGTTCGAGCCTGCCTGCCTACAACAACTTTTTTGGCACTCGCAGTTTCCTTTTTTATTTTTGCTCAACCAAAACCCTTACACACACCTCCACTTTCTTTTCCGTCTTCACATTAGGGGTTAGAGCCTGCCTGCCTACTACAACTTTACTTTATTTTTTTATTTATTTATTTGCTCCAAACACGCAGGCAACGCCGGCCACCCTCATACATAAGTAAACGTTATCCTAGTTTAAGCATTACCTATAATTACGGTGTCGTCTCAAGGGTTACTTGAATTCAAATTATCCTTCTATTTTGGGGTGTTTAAAAGTTTTGACCTACTTGGTATAGAGAGCTGCAAAATTTGAGCTTCACTTATTTAGTTTTATTCTTTAAAGACTAGTTGGTTTGTTCTAAGATTATGGATCATCTGTAATTAAGTAATTATACTGGCATTTCTTTAAAATGATTAATAAATATGACAGCGTTTTATGTTTCAATAACAAGCTGAAAAAGAAATAGTATGCTTAATTTCAGCACGGGTAAGCAACTTATAAATAATGTTGCTTACCGTATCTGGTGGTTTTGTTTGTCAGTAATTTGTTTCGTATATTCAGTTGATAGGTAATACTAAAATATCAAAATGTTTTGTTTTAATTTTGAATTAAAAGCAAGACTGCTTGCCGTTCAGGTAGAACACTTGATATGATTGAAACATATTTTTGTGACTAATACTCTTTGTTATAATGAGGCTTACATTCCCGGTGTGGTAAAAGAACGGGTGCTTACTGGATATTTGGGTACTAGTTGTCTGCAGTTATTGAAATAGAATATTAAATAGCGGCGATTTTTTTTTTGTAGAAAATCTGAAAGTTGTCGACAGTATCACTTTTTCATGCTATGCACGTACCCTAGATATCGGAAGTTTGTGACTGAACTTGTATGGGTCGGTTTACGAACAGTGAAGCTTAGAGGATAGCGGAAATAAAAAAAAATTAGTAAGTGGACAAACAGTGCTTGAATTACATCGATTTGCCGATGCTTAATAAGGTAGAATTCTATTATGATATTAAAAATGAAAATGCAGTAAATGTCTAATGTATATATCCGAGGAAATCGGAGGCGCGGATAATGTATCTAGCCCGTTAGTTCACGTTTCAACTGTAATTGTCTCCAATGATCTTGTCAAAATTGACTGAGCACCTAAGGGGCAAAATAGGTGGAAATTGTCTTTAATAATCTCGCCAAACAAGGGCTGAGATGTTAAGAGACAAAAGAGCCGGTGAATAAACAAAGGGTTAGATTAACTACTATTCTCTCAAATAATCTCGTTAAGAGAAACCGATCAATAAAGATATGGATGAGTCATATGAAGAAGAACCGTGTTAAAACTAGTTTAATTAAAGATTTCAAAAAGATAGTTTTGACCAAAAGAAAACTATTTCGGCAGTTAGCGTAAATATTTATTAATGAGCAAGGAGAGATAGAAATATTATGACTGATAGGATATTTAGAGGAAAGCACGAAACACACACGCACACACACATTATATATATATATATATATATATACATGTGTGTGTATATATATGCATATATATAAACATTATAATATATGTGTTATGAATACAGTCAAGAAGCAAAAAAAAACAAAAAAAAATGACGTTATTACTAAAATAAAAATATCTCGTTTCAGTTTGGTGAATATTCAGATTTAGGACCAACAAAAATAAAGACTATGGAAACACTGATTTTGTCTTGCGATTATTTAACTGGCTTTGGATTTTTTTTTTACATTTGAATATGCATTCTTGCACAATCAAGCTACAACACGTCAGCACTGTTTCAGTAAAATATAAAAAAAATATTTAAAAAAAAAACGAAGCATTTTTGCTATCACAACAGTTCACTGAGTTTTCACCCTTTCAACGTGTTACGACGTTGCCTTTAAATATTTGGCAAAATATGTTAGAATTCGTCTTTTGCAAAAAAAAGGGAAAGAATAATTTAGGAAATGAAGTACTGCGAAGTATGTATGAAATGCGCATATGCATATTAGAAAGTGTGCGCGAGAAGAGAAAAGAAAACAGGGAGGAAACATGTAACACATTCTCAAACAGAACTAAAACCGAATAAAATAGATGTGTTTATGCTAAGGCGAGAAGTGACCGGCTAATATCGGCGTGCGGCCGGAAGGAATAGAAACGCGATCAGACAAAATGGGCTTGTGGTGGAGAAATACTTTTAAACTGATGTCGAAAAACTGATAACGTTAAAGAAAAATAAAACAATTCTGTTGAAAGAAAAAAATGCCGACCTAGATTTTTATTTTGTTATCTGTTTTTTTTTTGTTAATTTGCGACGTAACTGCTACTTTACAAAACTAAGCTAAAATAACCTAACAACTTTCTATCCTAGTACTGCACTTTTCACATCTAATGTAAACGGCTGACATGCATAAGTAAACGACATCCTAGTTTTACCATTATCTTTAATTATCGTGTTGTCGAAAGGGTTACGTTAACTGAAATAACCTTTCTTGTTTTGGGTTTTTAAAAGTTTTTTTTCATACTTTGTATAGAGAGTTAAAAAATGTGAGCTTCACGCATACACTTTCATATTATATTCTAAAAAATAGATGAATTATTTATATTGTTGACGCGTCTATTGGGCATATTTCATTCATTGCTTATAAGGCAGACATCATAGTTTACATTCGTTCTTCCGGTATTTTTTTATTTGTAAGCATTCTTTCTGAAAAGAATTCAGATATTTACGGAAAGAACCATGTAAATCTTGTTAATATCTCTCTTTGAAAGTGTTTACGTTATACAGACTGGATTCGAACTTGACTATATATATATATATATATATATATATATATATATATATATATATATATATATATATATATATATCGTTTGACGAGTGTTCATTGGCTTTATCGCTTTACCTTTTTGTAAGAATCATAAGACAAGACGAGCTTTACAAAACACACGATGGTTTATTTCGTCACACGGCCGTGTTTCCATCACCAAGAATTCAAGGCTTCACATTTTTTTCTTGAAGTGACGTCTCGCTTCCTAGACAACTGACTCTCTCTGAGTTTCTTCACTGACTGATTAACTCTAAAGTTTTTTTTTCTCTATTCCTAGAACTTTCTATTTTCCGTGACGTCGAACACATGTTAAAACATGTGCCTTCTTTCACGTGTTCTGGACATACGTGTCCAAAACTTTTCCTATTTCTACAAAAGGAATTTTAACCTATATTCAATATGTTAAACACATTATCTTATAAGCTGCATTCTTTCAATTTAAAATTTCATAACAAACTTGAGAGTTCACATTCTTTCCTTGAAATATTTATCTATATTCTAAACAAATGTTTGTTTTACATTTTTAAATTCTCACACGTAATCTATTTCTAAACTAAATTACGAGGTTCGAATTTCGTCTATTCTATTTCATTTTCATTTGAAACTAAATTCTCCATTTTTATACATGCATGAAAAGGGGGCAGCCTATATCATTTAACATTATGACACTGTGCCGTTTAACTTCTGGATAAGCTACAATATAAAAATTACTGAACAACATAGTTACCAGTCTGAGCTTACGTTTAATTCGACTTTGAAGAATTTACTTCCACAGTAACTTGCTACTGGGCAGCGTTAGCTTTATTTATGTTCAACGTGACATTAACATGACAACTGGAAAAAAATTGTTATTGTTGAAGAGCATATCTTCGCACGTTATTACGACATGATCCCTAATATTATAGTCCAACTTTTAAATGGTTTACTTTTTCGTTGATTATATCATAATTATTCCATTCATCTGTCCTTTTTTTACTTCCAGGTTTTTCATATTTTACCTTCTTTTTTTTTTACCTTGCCTAGCAGTTTGTCGTTAAAGTATTCTGCCCACAACTATTTTAAGATTTATATCTAGTTGGCGCACTGTACTTCCATAATATATACCACACCTGTTTAAATGTATGTATTTATGTGTGTATGTTTGTATGTCCGCCTAAAATGTTGGGCAAAGGTCATTGTTTTTCACGAAAGCGATATCGTTTTGAAGCTAGACTCTTCGGACGACACATATCGAAAATTGGCTAAAACATTAATTCCTTAACCCTCAACTGGGCAGTTTTCGACAATAAGATATCGCTTTTTTCGCCGGTATTTTCGAAAGTCATCCCCTCTTTTCGATTGTTTAGCCTTCATTTAAAACTTCGCCACTTCAGAAAAGACAAAGAAGTAACGTTTGTTTTCGTTTCACGTCCTTTTCCTCTTTGCCGTACGGGTTCGAGCCTGCCTGCCTACTACCACTTTTTCTCAACACACGCTTCCAAACACCCGGGCAACACCGGACACCCGGACTTTTTCAATATAAAAAGTTGATTTGTTTTAAAGTTATACAGCACTAAATCAGTATATTTCTTTATAATACAATTTATCAATCGTCTATGACATAATTCAAAAAACAAAATGTTATATTTAATTTTTTGTATATTTTTGTAGTTTTCCATTTCGAATCATTATCAATTAGTGATTACCCAATCACAGAACCTCTATCACACAACTAATAAACACTGACGTCAGCATTACCTATTCGTTCATTAACTGCATCAGCATCTGTACGACTGTAAGAAACATATTTTCATTCTGTTTGGTATCTTCAAAAGAAAGGACATCCCGTGAGCTGACGGTCGTTTCTACGAGCATTTGCGCTACCATATCACTCCACAATGGTAGCGAAATCCCCAGACTTCCCATGTAGGGCAATTCTGGCTGGGTCATCGTGATAAAATTACTATGCCTTGCCTTCTCTTGCCTTGGCTGGGATTGGCTGAAAACATCAACGACGTCAGAGCAACACACATCGACATCATTGCATCAACAATCACAAACCACCGACTCACGTCACTCATCGTCGTTACGAGTACATATTCTTGTTTTTTTGGTCTCATACTGTGAATGTCGTTCATTGTTTTAAATTACCTTTTTCATAAACTGTTCCATACGAGAATATTTATTCCTCTTTATTTTAATTGTGATTATATGTTGTTCTATATTTAAGAAGTATTAAAATGTATGCATTATTTTAATAAATAGTTTTAGCTGTTACGAACAGCGTTGACAATAAGTTTCTAATCATTTAATTTTATATCAAAAATTAAACTCAAAACATTAATACCTGTTATAAAAATGATGTATTTTCAGTACTGCGATAAGAACCCGAAGAATAGAACTACTTTCCAGCAAATAATATGTATGCTAATTTAGTAAATTTATTCAAATTGGATTTAATTTTATTTTCATATCATATAATGCGAGCTAAATTGTCCAAAACTTTTCTCTCTTGAATAAAATAAATTTAGAAATCATGCTTAAAATTGATTTACATGTTAACATTTCAGGCAAAGTTAAAAAATGTAAGTTTTACAAAGATGTGTGCACCATTTTCCATACTTACTTGCGTTTAATTGTATCTGACCATTCAAAAAGATTGTCAACATTTGTAAATTGATATCGAAATCTGGTTAAAGTAAATATACGAATTTAGTCTGAACCTATCAAAAAACAGACTTTTGTTTACTCCGTCAAAATAAACTTTTGATACACAATGTACCATTTATTCTGCCAGGAGATAAACCCGTAAAATGCGGTCTGAACGTACACATACATATTTTATGTAAAAAAAAGGTAAAAGAAAATTCTAAATATCCTCCATCAGACAGTGTACTAAGACTCTATGATAAACTTAGCTAAGAACGTTTCTATCTGTAATACATCGGCTACATCGGCTGCATGTATTTAAAAAGTTCGTCCTAAATAGCAACCGACTTAACTGATTAGGTAGACAGGTACATAATTCCCAATAACTTTCAACAGAATCGGAACAACTAGTCGTGGTATACGCCTCAACGTGTTTTGGCTATTGTACATTGCAAAATAACTACATCGGTTACTCTAACCGGTATATATATATATATATATATGTATATGTATATATATATATATATATATATGTATATGTATATATATATATATAACCGGTATATATATATATATATATATATATATATATGTATATGTATATATATATATATATATATATATATATATATATATATATATATATATATATATATATGAACCTCTTTGTGGGCAGCTTTGTCATAATAGTAAAATTCTAACTAGTTATATCGAACACTCAGATGTTTGGAGTTAGAATCAATGTTTTAATGAGGTCTACATTCACATCACGTTTCTTAAATCAGCATAGACACTCTAATCAACACACAACATCATTTGAAATGTATGTCCTCGGATGCCCATTGTTTTCTTTATTATAAATACATTTTCTATAAACGCCAGTTTATTGTTAAATATCTTACAAAAATATGAATAAAAACATTCGTGTAGAAGAAGGGCCTGCAAAAAGGTAGGCTATTTTTCAGTCTATGTTTTCTGCTGATAATTATTGGTGAATTAAGTCTCAGACGGGTTGAGGTAGCATGCTGTTGATACAGATGAATAAGACTATCTAGAAATAATATGTATGAAGTAACTAGGAAAACTATTTTGGGCTAATGACTTATATTTACAAAGGAAAAGAAATCATAAATGTTACAGTTGAACACATATGCTTATAGGCATGCTGCACCTTAGTAAATCAGGGAGTGCACGATATAATCATTACCAAGGGCTGAATGAAAGGTGACTGATTTAAAATTAAGGGAATAGACAGAAGTAAAATACCGTAGTTTATTAAGAGTTACGATGACATCTGATGTTTGATTTCGATCCTATGAAAAACAAGGGGGTTCGTATTAGTTACTCAAAAAAACCTTTTAACTGCCAATAATGTACAAACCTGGAATCATAGCGAACGAATTCGTCAATGCACCTCACACATATTTTTAAAGTTAATAGTTCTTTTTCAACTGTAATTACCTTAGAACAATAGCATAAATCCCCCCTATCTTAAAAGTCTATCCTATCAAAAGAAAACCTTAAAGTAAAACAACGGTACTTTATTTGTGTCTGTTAATTTTCTCAGCAAAAAGAAACAATAGTCAAACATGAGGAGAAAAAAACTTATGCATAAACAGCTGCATCTATGTATAAACACTTTCTATTTATAATTGAGAATGTTACTTATCAAGTTGCTAATCACATTGAATAGAGACCCCTACATATAAAACATGTTTAGCAGTTAGAAATACAACGATACTCGAAGAATAAATAAACCGACGTAATAAAAAAATGAAGACAAAAAGAACGAAATGTTTTAAATTTTCATCGACATTTCCTTATGTAAAGAATGTCTCAAGATTATTCATTTGAAGAAATATGTAAAAACGTAAAATACGAATGATAACAGACCATTACTTATATTCGTTTAGTGAAATATATTAATAAAATTAAGTAAAATGACAAAAATTATAGACACCTAGATAGATATACACAAAGTCTGATATGAATACACCGAGATAATTGATAGATAGATCAGTAGAAAATATACATATTGGGATACAGTTTCTTATGGATGTGTATATATATATATATATATATATATATATATATATATATATATATATATATATATATATATATATATATATATATATATATATATATATGTATGTATGTGTGCGTGTGCGGGCGCGCATGATGTAAAATAGAGGTCGAGAGTATGATATAGCAAAGTGAACCATGAGAATCCCAACATCTTATACAATATTAAAATCAAGCATAAAACTAATAAAAAGCAAATGACTCTATATCGAATGATGCAACAGAATAATACGAAAAAGTGACTGATTTTGATTAATACAAACAAAGAAAAAAGTCAATACAGATACATAAAAATCCATTTATATATATATATATATATATATATATGTATATATATATATATATATATATATATATATGAAATATAACACCTTTTACGTTGTCTACACATATGGATTATGAACTTGTATTCGCAGAACATGTACTGTCCCCTTGATATAGTCCACTTACACTGTCGTTTCCAAAAAATGAGTTACCTTCTCTAAGAGTTTTGCCTTAAGTAACAGCATAAGGTGGATATTCAACCAAAGTCGTTGAAATATTGTCCTGAAATTCAGTAAGACCAAGAGATTCAAGAAATATATACTATATCATGTTTAAATAGTTCGTTCGGGAGAGAAATATTATTGGCCCAACACCTTTACTAATTTTGTATTTTAGAGGTTAGGGAGGACTTTAATGGAATTTATGAGTATCTATGTATCTTATTGAGAGGTAAAGTATATTCGGGGAAAGTGGTTCCTTAACTTTTGAGAACTTGAATTAATGTAAGATGAAATACGAGCAATTTATACGTATTTAACCTATAAAACGGTCTACCGTGCATAGTGATACTGAAGAAAATACTATTAATTGTAATTTGTACGGTATTTATATCGTCATTTTTTTATTTTATAAAAAATATTACGTCCGGTTTTAATTAAATAGTACGTAGAATAAATTGTTTCAGGTTATATATTCTATCTACACGGAAAATAATCTGTAAAAAAAAAGGCAACTAAGGCCCTGATAAAGAGACTCATAATAGATTACTCTATGAAAGACAGCGATTACATTAGCTAGTGTTAATGTAGACTAGAGTGGAACAATGTACGAATTAAATTGACATTATGCTTGAGAAATAAACCAATTCACAGAAAAGATAACAAAAAGGGAGACCTGCATTCTGCTTGTGAAGTTCAACAGGTAAAAGCGTGAAAAACATAGCCGGCAAAGGAGACAGAAACAAGACTATTATAGCATATTAGAAACTCTGCCTGTTTGTTTAAATGCCACATTTGTTAACAAAGGGGTGTCCAATGAGGAAAGAGCCCATGATTATAATATCTATTGATAGGAAAATTATTTGCTACACATGAGCATGCAGGTTTCTTTACTGACACTCTTCTGAGAAACCGCGCCCTTAGACCAACGTCTTAATTACGAATAAACTCAAGGTTCCTGACGTAGACAATAAGACACGCATTCCTTAAGAGTCACAATAGAAGCCAATAATGTGTATATTAATAAAAAATACTATAATCCCGTCTCCTTTTGTTTATGAGTACTTTTTCATAGACACAGTAGCTTTACTGAATTCTACAACGATACACTATATTGAAGTTTAAACATGCTTAATGATTAATTTTATAAACCATATCGGTTTAATTTGCGAAGAACATAGCTTAAACTACCTTATTTTGAGAGATTACATAGACAGTGTTGACATTTAATATGATATATTTTTCATAATACATAATGCTATATTTCCTTAGTTTAATATCGGGTCATTCACATCTGATTGTAAGTATGCTTCCCTATTTAAGACAATGAAAGGTGATGAACAACTGACGAACACCTGGAAGCACATGCTTTATATTTGGTGGTATAGTAAACTAATCAGACATGTTCATAATACATAAGAACTAATATTACCCTGAAGAATATTATGTGGCCATTACATTTTTACCGCATTACTTATGAATAAAAAAAAGTATATAACGTTAAGTAATATGAAATAATAGTCGTAGACAAGTATATCAGCCAGTAAACAGTATTTGAAAAGGAGATAGCGTTTAATACCCAAATACATGTAATGCTATTGCAGACGCTTAAAAATGAGGTGACCTATCGATACATTGAGAAACGTAGAGAGCACGAGGGTAGAAAATTCATTTTGAATTGATATTCTTTTAAGATTGCTGTTTACGCGGGAAAACCCATCAGTTTTTAAAGAAGTATGTTTAAAAATATAATCAATATTTAAAATAAAACATACAAATATCAAATAAAAGCATTTAAAAATGAATTGGAAATCCATATAAATTTTATTGAATGTAAATTTCCTGGGAGAAAAGAGAACGATGAATCAAATCTTTTTTTCTCTTTTCGTTTTCATCTATTGAATTGATATTATGAAGCATCCGTGTTTGCATTTTGAATTGTTTTGTAATATTGATTCGATTTTTCCCGAGACGACCTCCGCGTATTTAAGGTCAAAAAAGCAAATGGCGTAAAAAGCATTTGGATAAACATTGAAATATTTTTTTCGATTATTTATTTATTTAATAGAAAGAACGGCAAAATAGGCTGATCGAAACTATGGAAATAGAAAAGAATTAGATAGACAGAGAATACCGATAGGAAGCCAAGAACGATTCAAAACACTTAGAATAAAAAGCAATACACACCTCAATCCTGTACTTGTAATAAAATGAAACGTTTTAACAGATTTTGTGCTCAACAAAACACATTTTATTGAAATTTAAACATGCTTAATGATTACGTCTTTTTAAGACCTTAAGTTAACCTGTTTAATTCAAATACTTTAAGATTTTAACAAATTTATCTTAGAAAACATCTCCTTAGATCATCTGGATCATGAAATATACATGAATCAAAAATAGATAAATTAAACTTTCACGCTTTTTTTATATTGTCAAATAATTATGATTGCTTGACGTTTGTATATCATTATACCAGATATTTCAGAAGAGTGTTACTTTACATTGTTCGACAATTGTTTTTAGTTTAGATGTTATTCTCAAATAAAATCGGACGATATATTACCTGACGTTTTTCAGCTGCGTATTGACGAATTTATAAATCTTTATGTCAACCCCTATAATCTATATTAACTTCATGTCTATGGATGCAGATTAGTCTCATTCCCTATACAATGCCAAAGGGGAGACCAAAATTTGCTTGATCTCACAATCTATAATCAAGATTGGAGCATATATTTGCTGAAACCCTGCAGTAATAAAAACCGAGATGAAAATATATGTACAAACACTAGTAATATTTCCAAGATTACAATATTTTCTTAATTTATGAATAGATTGAAGATAAAAAAGGGGATAAACAAGAATCCGTTTAATGGTGGTATAAACATAGAGAATTGTATATAGTGTTTATTTTATTTTTTTTTTTGCTAGTAATTTATTTTAATGCGTCATTCCGTTTATCTTCTATTAACTTATCACATTTTGTGTTTAATCTGACTTGTTTATAATCGTCCATTTTTAATAATTATAAAATATAAACGTTGCGAGTAATGTTCACAAAAGAAATGCTGATAATTATTTTACATACATATTCTTGTACGTGTAATTAGCTCTTATGCGTACCGAAACCCATTTTTTTTAATACCTCTACGTAATATTTGTACATTTTGGATATGAGAAAAATACGAAACTATGTAAGATCGAAAAAAAGCATAAAATGTTTCATTTTCCTCCAAAGTAAAGGTACGCAATTTTCTAATTGTTCATTAATATAAGCTTTCAAAATAACACTATCACATCGCAATAATACAGTAAAAGTCTGTACTTCTCTGTATTATTTATATGTTACAATGGGTGTGCTCAGATAGTTGCTTCCTTGTTGGCAACATTTATATCAGATTAACCGTTCAGCAAGTAGTATTAGTTTGTGTCTGATATATTGATTGTCGTCGCAGGACGAACTGTCGTCATGTAACTAAAGGATGAAATACAAACAGTGTTATTAATAATTATATTCGACAGATATATTTGCTAATGTAAACAGGGGGGAAATTAATACGATATGAAATTAGACATTCGTGAATATGACATCAGTAGAATAATTATATAGTTAAATACCTGCACACTTATGAGCTAAAAAAACATTGTTTATGGTAATAGTAATCTAATTTGTTTAAATCAATCAATTAATATTGATTTAGCGTATAAATATGATCATTAACAAATATTCTGACGGATTAGACAATAATTATAATAAGACTTCATATATCTTATTGCATGAAACTTTTTTTTTCAAAAATGTTAGCTTTTATCAAAGAATAAAACATCTGCAAATGAGAGTTTTAATCACAAATCTGAAAACTCGCAACAATAACTACACAAAACGCAACCATTACTAATATGGCTGTCCATCGTGTCTGAAAATGACATGCTGTGGATTCTGATATTTCATTTCTTTTTGTGTGTTAAGTTCTAATATGTCGCCTGATGATGCACTAATTCCAAACTTTGTCAATCATATCAACGTAAACACGCTGTATAGAGTAAATAAAATATGTAGTATTGATGGATTTACTACTGTTGCATGTATTGGAATGTATACTGTATTCGAAGCAATAAAAGGGTTGGTTAAGTTATCCAAGGGAAATGTGTTACAGGCATGCTGCAGATGTATAATGTTCAATGTTTTCACAAATGATGAAACATGTAGATTAATAACTCTTGTGTTACATGAGGATGTCCGTGTTTGCATGAAAATATTTGAGTGACACTTTACAATGATAGAGGTGACATCAAAACGGGGATTTATAAATCCACATAAGTTCAGGTTTGATATTTGTTTTTAAGTGTACGAGATTTTCAGCACAACATGCCTTTCCGAGTAGTGTCATAAATAGAATGCAGCGAACAGAGTGATTATATATATTTCTATCTCTTTGGCTCATGCTTTTTCTTTCTCGCACACAGACACACATATATATACTTATATATGAGAGAAAAAGCGATATGCATATATATATATATATATATATATATATATATATATTATTTCATGTATCTACATGGCATAATACGTATCTACTGTTATCATTTACTTAAACGGATTCCAATAGGTGAGTATAGATATGACGTAAGTTATAAAAATATATATGAGAATAAAGTTCTCCAGAATCTTGCATTTCATAGAGAAATTATATGTAGCTTATTTCTATATATATATATATATATATATATATATATATATATATATATATATATATATTATCATAACGTAAATAAATATATAGGTATATGAATATATATATATATGAATATACATATACGTATATATATATATATATATATATATATATATATATATATATATATATATATATATATATATAATGAATATACGAGGGGCGTGCAATAAGTAGAGTAACGAAACATAGAACAGTTATTAGTTTTTCTCTACATCGGCCCCGCCCAGAGTTATGCATTTCTCCCATTGTTTGATGCAGCTCTGGAGACCGTTTTGGTAGAACACCCCGGTTGGTCCTCCAACCACGACGTGACTTCAGAAATCAAGGCTGCATCATCTGGGAAACGTTTTCCTTTCAAAAAACAATTTCATGGCTGGGAAGAGGTGAAAGTCAGAAGGTGCAAGGTCAGGAGATCAAGGAGGATGGGAAGGTTTTCATAACCACACGCATGTGCTTCTGATCTGGCGACCTGCGAGTTGTGGACCAGAGCGTTGTCCTGCAGGAGGATGGTATTTTGCTGATCTTAATTTCCTCAAAAGTGAAGCAAAATAGGCTCCTGTAATTGTGGCACCCTTTGCCAGTACATCTGTCAACACTACTCCGTCCTGGTCCCAGAAGACTGTGAAATTTCAGGTAGATTTGACAACTGAAATTTGGGCAAGGGTATTACTTATTGCACGCTTTAAGTATATATATATATATATATAAATATAAATATATAAATATAAATATATATATGTAAATATAAATATATAAATATAAATATATATATAAATATATATATATAAACATATATATAAATATATATATACATATATATATATATAAATATATATAAATGTATATATAAATATATACATATATATATAAATATATATATAAATGTATATATAAATATATATAAATATATATATATAAATATATGAATATATATATAAATATATAAATATATATGAATATATATATAAATATATGAATATATATAAATATATGAATATATATAAATATATGAATATATATAAATATGAATATATATAAATATATATATATAAATATATGAATATATATAAATATATATATAAATATATATAAATATATATAAATATATATAAATATATATATAAATTATATATATAAATATATATATATAAATATATATATATAAATATATATATATAAATATATATATATAAATATATATATATAAATATATATATATAAATATATATATATAAATATATATATATAAATATATATATATAAATATATATATATAAATATATATATATAAATATATATATATATAAATATATATATAAATATATATATAAATATATATATAAATATATATATATAAATATATATAAATATATATATATAAATATATATATATATAAATATATATATAAATATATATATACAAATATATATAAATATATATATATTATATATATACAAATATATATAAATATATATACAAATATATTTATATACAAATATATATATATAAATATATATATAAATATATATAAATATATATATATATATATATATATATATATATATATATATATATATATAGTAAGTTATAAAATACGGGGTGACCCCCAAAAACGGACCCCAATTTTAATTAGGCCCCTTTCTTAGTATTTTGTCTGAATGAAATGGAACTTTGGTTGTAACTAGCGTATTATATTCAAAACATCACATCAAAACACAAGGGTCTTTTGCCTTTTTTTTCTCCATTCTACAGCATATATTCTAGATTGCCTTCTATTTGGCTTTTTTTTTGTTTTGTTTTTTGTCACGCTGTATATATGGCCATTAAGCTCCACACAATATTCTGCGTTTCATGCACGTTAGGATTCCTGTATATATATTAATTGAAAGGCAATTAATTTTTTAAAGCCCGGGTATCACCTTAGGTAAAGTAGATGGTTACACAGAAGGGTCAGTAAAGTAGAAACAATGTCAGGTCCATATTATTACAAAAATCGACAATAAAATTGTATTTCCATTCTATTTAAAGACTACAATAATCTCTAAGCTCCGAAACGGCTACGTTGTATGTGTCCTACGGATGGGCATTTCTAGGATGGAAACATTGTGCAAAGCATTTTATTTTAGATTTATGCACAATATGCAATGAAAAAATGTTTTGTGCTAGTTAGATTCAAATGATTATTTATTGCGACGTGTCATAAAAGCGATTATTTATTTTGTGAAAGTTTTACGCGAAGGGCCAAATATTGGACCTCAGTCGGACAGTTCTTATAAAAGTAACGCTAAAGCTGAGATCACTCACTACGTTCTTCTTGTGAGAAAGAGAAGTTTGACATCGAAAATGTTATTGCCCAGTAAATTTTTAAGACAGTATTGTACCCTCTCGTGAAACAAGAAGGTGATTTTTAGTAACTCTACTTTAGATGTGGCAAAAGCTGGACGACCATGCTGGGAGTAAGATACTTATTGGAGTCGAAGAACTAGCTTACCAATTCTTCAGTGATGTTGACAACAGATCTGATATAGGTCCCTCGATTCTTGATCAGAGGTCAATGTCAGTCTAAGAAGTTTGCCAAAGCAAGATGCTAATCTCGTTTATGCAAATAACCTTTTGTTTCGGTGATCTTTTCTGTTGATATATTCCTTTTGAATAAATATTACTTTTATAAAGATAGACATCCGTATGGGTTTATGAATTGATTAAAAGAATCAATTCTACAACGCCAACACGATGTAGAAATAATTATACACCCACCGGTATGTAAAATGCAATAGTAGTAAACCCATCAATGCTACATAATTTTTTAATAGTTTTCGAAAAAGATCTATAAAGGAAGACATGTGTCTAGATGAACATGTTCATACGGTTAATCCTCATATTAACGTAGCTTGTTATAGATATACACTTATTTGACGTTATTGATTTGCTAATGAGCACATCAATCGATCAGACGAAAACAACATAGGTTTTAAAATGTTGCTGTTTTTAGACAGTTTATGTATTCGATCAATTAGCTGATTTATTTTCGATTCAAAAACGATTTAATTTATAAATGATGTTACTTTGGATTTTTTATGCATTCTAGACACTTCATGGAGGGAATTGTCTGCCGGCCCCTTATACTTAAGTTTAGAACTGAATATCAAGTATTGATTTATTTGTTGCATTTTCTTTATAATACGGAACATGTGTTAATCCGTAGAATATTGCCTATACATTATATTCATCAGATGTTTATGTAAACATATACCATTTTTAAGGGATTGCTTCATGCTTAAACACTATTTCACTAATCAAAAACAAGATTGAATTTTATTATTATTCACATTTTTTTTTAACAAACCGATTACTTTTAATTTGTTCTAGAAGTCTCAATGTATAGGTGAAACACACTATAAGTGTTGATATCTAATAGACGTTTATGCTTCACTCTTGGATTTATTACGGGAGGCTGAATTATAAATAGCATTTCTATTAGGAGTTTAAACATGTTTCTTAAACCTTTAATTATATGTATTTAAATCGTGTACTATATATGATTCAATATTTAATGTTTTCAGATTGAATTATATTTGCAAAACCTTAGATTGAAATCGCTATAATTATATGTAATATTTACTTTACTTACTAAGATATACAACTTGTACTATATTTCGCCTTCAGGCATTATTCTTATTTATCTTTTCTGCTCTCATTTTATACAGTCTCAAGCACTCCCGTTTCTCTTAATCTGCTATTATTAACAGTTCAATATAATCAAACGAACTATACATTAGAAGAGCTAAATTATGACGAATATCAGCACCATAACTAATATTATTAAACCGATGAAATAAAGATTACATAGGAAGAATATAAGGAAATATAGCAGCAATAATATTTTAAATTTTATTCTATTTTTAATTTGGAACAAAGCATTTCCTTATTTAAACTATCTGCGTGTGCTCCGTATATGATACAAGAGGTGATATTATCTTTAATATTAATCTTTCTAAATTTAAATTAAGGAATCCTATTTGTCTACTACACGAGAATATAAAAACAAATCATATTTTTTTAAAAATTATTTGTCAATTTTAAGTTATATAGAGAGCATATTACGTGATCGCCCAGGCTTAAGCTTAGGATATCATTTTCTTTTCCCGGCCATGCTTAAAATATAATTGAATGTGAATCGCAAAATATCCACAGTGAATCAATGCGTATAAGTTATACGTTATTCATGTTCAGACACTTTGGTGGACTGTCTCCAGTGCGCACTATTTGGCATGAAACTTTAGCAATAACTCGCTTTAAGAACAATAATTGGAAATCCACTGGGAGACCATGGGTTTTTATTCAAGTTTCACCATTACGAGATTGATATTAGTTCAAAAAAGAGTCGCCAACCTGATAGGTCCTGAACTGTCATCTAGGCTTCAACCTCTGTCCAATCGACGAAATGTTGCATCCCTCTGCCTGTTGTACAAATACTTTAATGGTGAATGCTCTGACGAACTGCAAACACTTGTACCTCCCCGACGTAACTACCCCCGACAAACCCGACAAGCTACTAAGTCTCATCCCTTTACAGTAGAGATCCCTAGGTGCAAGAAAGCCTTTTGCTCCAATAGTTTCTTCCCCAGAACTGCGGGTCTTTGGAACTCCCTTCCGGGATTCTGCTTTCCCAACTGCAATGATATGCAGAAGTTCAAGTGTAATGTTAACAAACATCTTTCTACTCTTATCCCTTCATAATGACCCCGCTAATTAATTCCCTAATAGTAGCCGCCTGCTTCAAAGTGGCACTGTGCCTTGTTCGGGGTGAAAAGTGAAAAAAAAACAACAAAAAAAGATATTTGCTTATTTAGTAAATGCCAGTTTTAACTGCTATTTCGGACAAAAAAAAGATAAAAATAATCTAGCTATATATATATATATATATATATATATTTAAAAAAATCTTCAAGTCTCTTTCATTCTCTAGTAATGCATA
>NC_136494.1:79448578-79531078 GCF_053919585.1 Euprymna scolopes
CAGCACCACTTCAGAAGAATTTTGGTTAGCGACTGCGCATTCTTGCTTTCACAAGTAGTTTCATCGCAACCAACTTGCAGGGTTAACCATTATTTCTAAAGACTGATCGGGGTCTTTTCTAGAGTTTTTGTTGTTGTTGTTTTGTTGTTTTTTGAATATTTTCTCTTATTTATATTCATTATTGCTTTACATCCACTTTCATTCTAGTGTTCATTCCGATATTTCGTTTCCAAAAAAAAAAACGATTTAAAAATGTTTGCAGGAAATGAAAGATCCAAAAACTCAATATCAATAACTTTAATTACCTTTGAAGGTTAAAGTTTGTTTTTTTTTCCTTGCCAAATCTCTGTTCGCTTTTTAATATATTCTTGATCAGCGTACATTTGGTGGATCTGTTTTCTTTTTTCTTTAAATCTCGGTGAACTTTCACTAAATTCCTGCCAAGATGTTAATGCCACACAAAATGCGTAAGTAAAATAAAAAAGAAAAATGGGGGTTTGAAAGTTTTTTTTACCAGAAGTTGACAGATAAAAAGACCGCAAAAGTTAGGTGATCATGTATTATTTAGAAACGAAGTTTACGATTTGAAAATATAACTTTGCTATAGCATGATTGGTATATAATTATGACCAATTATAACCGAATGAATGAATCAATCTATTCCTGGGTAAGCAAAGGAATCACTATCAACCAAATAATTTATTATGCATGTTGGTTTTAAGATCAAATGTGTAATTATTTTCGAATAAGCATTGCATTTCATATCAGAATATCACCTCTTTCGATAACATTCGCAAATGAATTTGCGTTATCAAAACAGCTGTTTACCATTGATTTCTCGCTGACAGATGCCGTTGATCTCCACTTGAATTTGAGTGGCAATAAGCCTCCCCAATGTCGCAGTTCTCTTCGCACTTGTCTAGCAGAGGTATGTTCAGCGCTGTCTTCTTAGTCTTTCCATCTTTCTTGACTGTTCTCGACTATTGGACATCACTATTTTTTTTGGGGGGGGTAATGGGGCAATGGGATGGGGTGAGGGAGGGGATAGAGAACTTATAGATATGCAGTTTTAATGTTCTGACTTCCATGTAACGCTACTTCACGTTTTGCCTATGCGGCAGTTTGTCTGGCCCGCGCATATGTGTATTATATGTGTATTATATGTGTATTATATGTGTATTAGTCTCCGCATTCAAGGGTTTTACCTAATATTTATATGAAATAATTTTAATGTTGTACCTAATGTTTCTTCGCAATATTTAACTTACTTCGTGAGATTATAAAAAAATAAATTTCGGGGCACGGGATATTTACAGATTTAAACTCGTTTCACACAATGTGAGAGTGTTTTTTTATTTGTATTTAATATCTTTGAAGTCAGTAATCAATTTCATACATCGATCGATACATAGAACTTTAGTACATACTAGACTACCCGTGACCCGTTGCGTGAATATGTCATATTAGCTATGGAATTAATGTTTTGAGCGTGACACTTGTGACTTAAAGAAATAGTTTTTTTTTTTTTGTGATATAACAAAAACATTTCTATGAAAGTGTATTAAAATGAAAAAAAAGAATATAGATAGATTTCTATGAGTCGTTCTGTTTATAATTGTTTATTTTTGAAACAAAAAACGTACGACCATTGAATAATAAATGATTTGCCATACTTATAAGTGCACGTGCACTGAATATATACCATAATACTTAAAATTCAATAAAAATGTTGATATATCTTTTTAAATGAAATTGTTAGTTGAACGCAAAGAATAGTTAACAACACTCTCCCCCCTGTTAAAAATGGCTTTTTAAATAGACAATAAAATAAAATGTAACTTTAGCTAAATGTTTTCGGATTTATTTATTTATTTATTTATGTTAAAAGTGGAGATAAAAAAAAGGTTCTAAGTGTATTAAAAACGGAGAAGTAAATGTAAAAAAGGAAGGCGGTGGGTGAATCGCCGTTGCAAAATGCTCTTACCGTTGTCAACAGATTAAAGTAGATTTATTTGTAAGAAAATTGCGGTAAAATAACATAAACGAAATACGGGAATGTACGATGTAAAAAAGGCAGAAATATTAACAATTGCTTATTGGAATAATTTAAACGCGAAAAAATAATTGGGACGCTGAATACGTACGCAGTAAAACGATCCATTTTATTGTTGCGTTGATTATTTATTTGTAACGCTAATAAAACACATATTTCGGGTTTATTTATTTATGTTAGTAGTGTAGAAGG
Source organism: Euprymna scolopes (assembly GCF_053919585.1). Classification (NCBI taxonomy): domain Eukaryota; kingdom Metazoa; phylum Mollusca; class Cephalopoda; order Sepiida; family Sepiolidae; genus Euprymna; species Euprymna scolopes. The sequence goes on from NC_136494.1 coordinate 79,450,824, forward strand.
AAATGTATCAATGTTTTTTTAAGAAATGTGTATTAAAAAATGGAGAATAAATTTTAAATAAAAGAAAGACGGTGGAGAAAGAAATCTCGGTTTTAATTGTTCGTATGGTATTCAACGGGTTAAATTGTGACAGTATAATCCTTATACAGATTAGTTGAAACATATCCTCACCCTTCCCATGTTAAATAATAATTTCTGGATAACAACATAAATATTTCAGTGCGCAGGTAAATTCTGCAAAATATGTGTGTGTAAATATATATAAATACGTATATATATATATATATATATATATATATATATATATATATATATATATGTATATATATATATACATACATATATGTATGTGTGTGTAAGTATATGTATATATGTGTATTTATATGTATATTTTTATATAAACATGTGTATATATATATGTGTATATATATATATGTGTGTGTATATGTTAATGTATATATATATATATATATATATATATATATATATATGTCTGTATACATACATGTATGAACGAGCACCCCATACTTTTATTATACCATATTTCTTCAAACTGAAACCATAATTATCAAAGTATACGTACGCAGATAGATATGAAAAGTCTTTATTAAAGTGTGTGCCTATGCCCATTCTATGGAGGCCAGGCGCGAACGCAGACCCCACACTTTTATTATACTATCCCTATTTAAGTTAACACATACTTACCAAAGTAGTATTATGTACATCTATATCAAAAACACTTGTAAACTTTTATTTTTAATTTTTTTATTTTCATACTTTGTGGACTAGGCGCGTACGCAGACCCTAAAATTTTAATGTATCATCATTATGCCAGATCAAACATACCCATTGCTGTGTCTCGATACATATTCTATCATATGTGATCTGTTTTCAATAATAGTCACCCATATAGGAGCCTATTTTCAATTATTAAATCATTTCTTTCTGATAGGTTCATAAGAGTAGTAGTTGATGGGCAAAAATCAGAAGCTCACAGTATAAATGCTCGAGTCCCTCAGGGGTCCATCCTGGGTGCAACTCTTTTCCTGATCTACATTAATGATCTTCCAAATCACATCCTTACATCATTCCTAGACATTTTTGCTGACGACACTACCATCTATGGTAGCACATCTAAGACAGTAAACGACCAAGTTCTCTCCGATTCTCTCTCCTCTGATCTTGATCACGTTGTACAATGGGGAAAGGAGTGGCTGGTTACTTTTAATGCATCTAAAACCAAGCTTCTATCTTTACATCATCAACGTTCTGATCCCCGTCTGGCATCAATTAAAATGAATGGCTCTCGTCTTGGGGAGGCCTCAAGCTTTGACAGGCTTCTGGGCTTGACCATTACTCCTGATCTTAAATGGAATACGTACATCAAATATGTTGCCAAGGCTGCTGGAAAAATGGTCGGATCCTTCTATCGATCCAGTAGATATCTCACTGCTGATGCAATTCTCTATCTATATAAGAGCCAGATACGTTCAAGGATGGAATACTGTTGCCACATATGGGCAGGAGCTGCTAGAAAAGACTTGTCCTGTCTTGATAGGGTTCAAAATAGACTTCGTGGCCTGGTAGGAGATGTCCTTTTCTCTTCCCTGCAACCTCTATCTCACAGAAGAGATGTTGCGAGTTTGTCTCTACTTTATCGTTATTTTCATGGAAAGTGTTCGACTGAGCTTCAATCTATGCCCTCTCTCGCCAAACTTTCACAAGAAACACTAGACTAGCTGAAAACATTATCAATAATTTTCCACACTCTTTATCTGTGCCTAAACCAAAACATAGATTCCATGATCAAAGCTTCTTTCTTAGAACTGTACGCCTGTGGAATTGTCTTCCGTTTTCCTGCTTTCCAGCTGTCTATAATATGGTTGTCTTCAAGTCCAACGTGAATAAGTTTCTGATGAGCCGTTCCACTTAAGTTAACAAATTTACCGAACTTCCATTACTATCGATTACTATATTGTCCTTTTGACTACTCTACACTCTTTAACCCTTATCCTTGAGTGACCTATCGGCCTTGATAAGTGGTGGCGCCTATGTAAAAAAAAGAAAACACACAGACGTCCAGCTTTATATTATAGATATACTGCTGATCAAAATTTAAGACCACTTGAACATCTGTAAAAAAGATTTCAAACTCTTCCAAATTTAGGTTATCAAAACTACAGTCTATAGGGTCATGGAAACAAAAAGCTACATTCCAAAGATTTATTTTTTTAAATTTATGTGTTTATTAAATTAGGCTTTTTTGATCAAAATTATAAGACCAGAAACAAACATTATATTTAATTGCACAAAAAGTGTATGAAAGCATTCAACAATCTATCTTAATGAGCTCTACCTCCACTGCTTTTGAGCACTTCCAAAATTCTTTGAGGCATGCTAGTAGTAAGGGTTTCCTTTTTTTTTTTTTTGGATATTGTTTGCCATTTCGATAAACTTCTCTTGTCATCCATTTCCAAACATTTTCACTTGGGTTCAAGTCGGTGAGCATGCTGGATGTCCGAAGAAATGGACTACATTGTCGTGTAGAAATTTGAAGGCCCGTCTTGCAGTATGGATTGCAGGATAATCCTGTTGGAATAACCATCCATCCCCATACAAACGAGGGCTCTCAATCATCAAAGAGGCTTTTTGTATCATGCTAACAAACCAGCTTCTGAAATTCGGGGGGAAAGGCTACCAAAGGATTTTGCTTTTCCATAATTCTCAGTGTTCTTTAGAAAGTTGTAAATAACAGTTTTACTGAGATTTACCTTAGCTGCTATTGCTCGCTGTTGCAAACCTTACTTATAGAATCCTAGAATTCGAGAGCGCTCAACTTCGGGGTTTTTCCTTGCTTTAGGCATGGTAAGACCTTTACACAGGGATTGCTAATCTCTACCTGAACATTAAAATTACCATAAAGCTAACAATTTATACTTTTGGTTTTATAATCTCATCATGTGTAAAATGCCTAATTTAACAAAAATGTAAATTTTTAGAATGAAGCTTTTTGTTTCCATGAGCTTTCGATAGTAGTGTTTGTAACCTTAAGTCGGAAGAGTTTAAAATCTATCCGTCAAAAAAGGTTTCTTTTTAAAGATTTTTTAAGTGGTCTTAAACTTTGGATGAGCAGTGTACACTCGCACACACACATATAGACATATATATACATATATATATATATATATATATATATATATATATATATATATATATATATATATATATGTATATATATAAATCCACAGCGGTTAGGTAAAAGATATGTAATCTTAGTTATGTCTAGTTTTTCGCGAACGCCTCGTTAAACAACTTCGATTTCCTGTCAAATTTTCTTGCTAGATATTAACCATAAACTATTAAATATACTAGTATTTCTTTGAAATGTTTTAGAGAATACATACTGTTTGTCTTCCTGAAATATCTTTGAGAGCCACACTAAATCTCAGTATAGTCTTTAGATACAAATAATGCCACATTTTTATTTTCCGAACGCTTAAATCTATACATTTTATATCTTGAGTAGTATTGAGTTTAATCTACTAAAGTATGTATGAAAATGGCACAATCGATTTTACTTTTCTTTTGCATAGTCATTTAATATATATATATATATATATATATATATATATATATATATATATATATATAAATAGAAATACACGTAATTAAAATTAAATTCTATATCGCTGTAGGTGAATTCGAATAATAACTATCTAATTAAAGCTAATTAACAAATCGGTTCCAATTACTATGTACAAGCTCAATGTTGAATAAGATATACATTTACAGAGTAATAATATCTTTTACGTAGATTTACGAAAGGGAATTTGTAACATGGATATAAAATGATCAATATTAGAAGGAGTCATGAATCCCAACAAGCTGGTTATATTAATGTTTCTGTTATTTATACGGAAATTCCGAATAGAGTCTATTTAATCCATGGAGTACGCATGCTTCATTTTACATCTATAACGATGTTGAGATCTTTAGGTTTATATTATTTTCTTTGTATTGACCGCATAAAGTATTTAACATTCAACCTACAGAATAGTCTCACTGAGTATTTTATATTACTTTGTGTATTACGCCACTGGCCCTTTCTCAATTCCGTTAGGATTTTAAACTTCAACAAAATACCTCTAACATCGACGAGAATGCTGTTCAAATGATACTTAACATAAGAATGATGTAGGTATTAGTCTATTTTCACTTTCATATTTTGTTTGTGTTAATTTCCATTGCATGGCTTAACATTTGTAGTCGTAAGACAATGTATTTATGGCAAATACGTCCAACAACAACATCCGTATTTCATTCAGATAGGACACTACCGAACTAATTATGGGAAAGTATGATTCGCGATTGTGTTTTATATCTAAGTAATTTTTTGTTTTAAGTGAGAAACGATGCGGCTTTGTTTTTTCATACAACCATTTTTTTTTATTTACACCACTAACTTAGTGTCAAACGCGAATTAGGTAATGAGCTCTCTTAAAGTAAAATTCTATGTGTGTCGTGTAACATATATATATATATATATATATATATATATATATATATATATATATATATACACACACACACACATATATATATATATATATATATATATATATATATATATATATATACACGGCATAATCGCAGTGACACACAGGTTCTCGTCAGATCACCGAAGTTAAGCCACGCTGAGCCTGGTTAGTATCAGATGGGTGACCATTTGGGAATTCTAGGTGTTGTATGTACTCTCCGCTTATCTGGGCATTTGTTTCCAGTCGTCCTGTACTTTACTTGCCACTCGTATTTAACAATGTCGTCTCAGGAGAGGTGTGGTTGGAGATTGCGCACCTCCTGCCACAACAATTTCACGCGCAAGCAACCCTTCCTGGGTATCCATAGTCTGTCCAAGACTGAGGGAACCTGCTGTATAGATAGATAGATAGATAGATAGATAGGCATACAAGCAATGTGTTACAATACATTTTAAATTAAATGTGTCTAAGTATGGGCTAAAATATATGCGTGTTATAGGTTGTATTTGTATAACAACAAACTAATCAACGAATCATCATTGAGGTTTTAATCTAATTTTGAAGGATTTACTTAATATCAAGATAAAGAATGAGACGCACCGAATGCGAAACATTGCGTTAATTTATTCGTCGTTTAAGTGTTTAAGACCTTCATCTTCACTTTAAACATGGACGCAAAATCTGGCAACATTAATTTTCACAAGGATGAAGTTATTTAATTACGTCATTTATTTACGTAATAAACACATTTGATTAACGCAGATTGCACACAATTAATCCATTGGCAATCGTGAATGTTTATTTACTCATTGATGTTTTATGATTCTATCCTAAAGTATTAAATAATGTAAAAATTAAAATATAAAAATATTCACCGTATTCACTTATTTATTAAGGTCAATAAAGGTGAGCGAGATTCACCAAAATACATTATTTCTGGAGCAAACAAATTAACAAAGAAAATCAAAACAAAGTAATAAAAATATCCCCCCCCCATGATTTCATATTTAATACTGTTTTCATTAAAACGTAAATTAAACCAAGCAATTTTTCTGAGAAAGGAATATGCGAATGTTTGACAAGTTCATAATTAGATAAATTAATTAATATTACATAAGATTGCATTATGATAAAATATGTCGGATAGGAAATCAATTACTCGCACGTTTTATATTTACGCTCAGACACGCAGCTGATTCACAAATCGTATACAAAAACAGAGAAACATTATAAGTGCAAGTGCGAGTTGATTGAGAGATATGAACAACATTTCGAATTCTGGATCTAAGTTTTCATTAATGCAATACTATTTTCATTCCTCCTGTTAAATGTCTCTAATTTTCAATTTCTTAGTTATAAATAACAAAATATAATGTCGTTTACAACACATCGATGCCCAAAACAAGAACAGATTTACGATGTCATATTACTCTTATAGAAAAAGTGACGGTGCAATATATTTCTCGATCGATTAATTTCAGTGAAACTTAAAAACGTTCGGTTCTGGATATTTTTTTTCTTATTGCATAAGTGCGCGTTCATTATATGCGCTATTATGTAACAATGTTTTTCACTAGATATTGTTGATAAGTAAGTCATATTAGTATTAAAGGCAACTCTTTACTTTGACACTGCATCAAACAAGCAAGTTGGCCACACGTTGTCCAAGATTGAATGAGAACCCACAAATGTGTCACTCCCTATATTATTATTGTCATAGACATCGGTTATGTTGTCCATTTTTAATCTAATGGATTAATTGTCTGCTCTAGTTAAGGATTTTCCGCAGTGTAAGGGGGGAGATTAACATGCCCCCTTGCAGTTATTCATTGTACTCTAGATTTCAGTGTAGGGAAGCTACTGTTAATCGTATCAAATAATCTGTACATAGTTGTTAATTTAAAGTTTTAAAGTAAACAGTCAAGTGTCATGGCTCCGTTGTGTCTTAAAATAAAACATTATTTTCGAACGCGCACTTGTCTTATTAATGAACAGAATGCTGATATTATGAAAGTAATGTTACATAATCTATGCAATTAAAGTTGCGCTCTGAATAGAAACATTAAATTCGATGACGCCCCTTTCTTATTATAGAAGCTAGTACTAATTTTGAAGGTTGTCTCTTTCTATTCAAATGCAGTTGTCATCTTACGTTAAAGATAAGTGTAAACTTTCGCAAAAATCGGATTTTTTGTTTAATCATAAGTTTTCGATTCTTGATTTTCGATACTTAGTAAACGCATTATGATATAAAACTTACGTAAGAAAACTCGCATATGCATTATGCATTTTCATGTGAAATCTCTATACTATCATCCTAGCCGTTCCCGAGTCCAAAGTAAACGAAGTCACAGGCACCAAGTTCTCAATATATATATATATATATATATATATATATATATATATATATATATATTTGTATTTTTTTTGTAGAAAAAGAAATCCCATACAGTGCTCTATTATTAGGGAAAACACCTTTCTCGAAATAAGAGCAATATATTTTTTGTATAATATATACAGGAATTTACATTTATATCGGTATAAATGTAAATTCCTATATATATTATACAATATATATATATATGTGTGTGTGTGTGTACATATATATGCACATATGCATACATGTATATATATACATATACACACATATATATGTGCATATAAGTATATGTATGCACATATTCACATATATATATATATATGCATACATGCACACACAGATATATATATATATCGGCTCCGTTCAGTCTTGTTAGACAATGAATATCAATGAATGGTGCTGAGCGTGAAATTATTGTGGCAAGTGTTGCACAATCTCCAAACCACTTTTCTCTTTATCTCTCTATCCCTTTCTCTCATGTATGTGTGTAAGCGAAGTTAGTTTCAAATGTACAGTATTTTTTAATATTTTTCCAAACATTGAAGATCTATATAGACGGGAAGGGGATCATTAACATTAGCAACTTTTTGGTGAGCCCAATTTATTTTTTTACATAGCAACCATAATTCTCAATGCACGTTTTTCCTGCCATGAGCAATTGTTGTACATGAATGTCTGGCGCTCGGTTAGTAACACTCGGGTCTTTCAAGCAATAATTTTTGTAATTGAAGATATTTCCGAGCTAAAATAGATGACAGTGGAACTATTTAAACGAGCGACATTTTGTGACCCAAAATTTATATTTCTACATAGACTAAATCATTCGCAATACACTTTAGCCAGGGATTCAATGATAAATGTCTATGTGCGTGATTGCTTACACACTGTCAATACTTGCAACAGAGATATAGAACTTTCAGGTATCAAAATGCGTATGTTCAGTTATCATAATAATGCAATGTACTGCTCCCTCAGTTCAATATGTTTTTAAGATGCGAATCTTAAACTACACTATAAATAATTATTTAATATTGAATATTTTCATGTTTATCTCGATATATAAACATTTCATCCTAGGAAATAATTAGTGTTGCAGAAAACGGCACATCTAGTCCCTCGAATCTAACAACATTATATGGGTATAGTATTCTTAGATATGGAGGAATTACATCCGTTTCAATTAATAATCTAACAACATAGATTTCCATTTGAATAATTTCCTTCAACACTAGTGTGTAAAGCTTAAGGCGAAGACTTAAAAAATTTAAACTTTGGTTTTATGTTTATATCTATTTTTATTATGTGAATATATCTATTTTTATTATGTGAATATATCTATTTTTATTATGTGAATAAATTTCGGTATTTCAAAGCCATATCTTATATTTGGATTAAATATATGAAGTTACACTAAAATATACATGAAGCTAATCACAACAGTTAAATGACGCTTATGAAAAATTACTTATTTCCATTAGGGTGTGCAAAATATTGACGAAAACATATTTTCTCTTTGATTAGAAAATAAAACGAAAAATATAATATATGAATCGGTAAAACATGCAGCCTTGATATCATATACATCGGTACTTTTTTATCTGAGTATAATGTAGGTGTTTTGCAGATAGAAACATCAACAATTTCCCGTTTAGTAAACAATTGCAAGATATTTTTGTCGACACCGTCGAAATCGTATTATAATGTAATATATTCCCAGTGTACTCTTAACAAAGATTGTTCCGTTATAATCGAGACAAACGTAAGGGACTTATCATTAATCTACACATCTCATTATTAATCCATACACCTGGTATTTTTTAAGATGTAATTTGCGCTTCAAGTTGCTTTCCAGGTGACGGTTCATTTACGATAAATTGATGCTCACTGTACCGTTTCGTACTAAATAAAACAAGCCAGTTCACCTCTGGGATTAAAACAGAATTATCGTCTAGAGTTATCTCTATATAGTATATATATCTATATGTAGTATTATAGTTACTGAATTAGCAGTTTCTGTACTTTTCAAATAAAACGAATTTAAAGTAATTATTTGTACGTATTTTAACTACTACTAATAAAACTTACTTGACTACTACTAAAAAGCAAACTGTCGGGATTATTTCACCAACAAGAAGAGGGGGTGTAAGAAAAGGCAGTAGGGGCTTGCAACGAAATGATGACGTTGCTTAAAAGCTGTATTTTCTTTCCTTGTAAAGGTAACAATTAACTGGTAACGTTTGCCGAACAACAGTAACAAAGTAATCAGTCTAAGAGACGCCAACCGACTAGCAAGCCAGGGATATAGGTTCTTTAATCACTAACCCGTAGTGAGACAACTCCTTTTATACATACTAACTCTCAGTGGCGAGAATTCCAACGTGATTTCCAACGAGATTAGAATGTCTATTTAACTTAGTAGGAAATAGACACCCAGTTTCTCAGTAACGGCACAACAGCAGTTCTGTGTCTTTTCTTTCCCTCAGACCCACCACCGGTAAGTCAAATCAATTTCAATTCTTAAAAACACATACTTAAAAACTATTAGATTTTTTTAAATATATGTGCCCTTATGAGACTTTATATCATGTTTTATATATGTATGATCTTATTAATTGCTGCCACTGATAGTTCTAGTATATTTGAAATTGGTTATCTTTTTACAGAATCTTTGAAGACTTATTTAATCATCTCCGTCCTAAACTGTTTGTCATAAAGCCGATAAGTATTCTAATAATTATTATAAGGACGTATTATATTATACTATAGTAATAACAATAGTGTATCCACAATCATTGGTCCAGCATTATTCGTTTAGAGGTTCCCGCTTGTTACAGTAAAATCAGTTCTTAGATTTGTTTTTGGGCAAAGATTTGATAAGAAATGAATATTCGTTTGCATTTTATTGCCATTTAAAGAAATATATAGTCTTGGTTTTTTGACTATTGTTTAACACAACATGTCTTTGAAGAAAATAAAACATGTATATACAACTAGCAGGCCACCCGGCATTACCCTGTCGAAAATTACGCAAACATACTATATTTAATTCATACAGAAACTGTGTTCTTTTTCTAAACAGTTTACTTATTATAAGTAAAAAAGAAAAATACGCGGCTGAGGTCTAAACTACAACCTTAATACAGTGAGTAAGTATGATAACCATTAGGCCGGTTTGGCACGCGTTCAAAAGTGATTTTCAACTTATTGAATTAACCTATTGAATCTGTCGCGAACCATTCGCGCATACGGATTCGTGGAACAGTTAGCAAACAGATAATAATTCGATGACTCCGACGTATTAATTTTTACAATTTTAGCCACTTCGCAGCATTTATTCTCGATGAAATCCGATGAATGAGATTACCGGATGTATTAATATGCTATATACCAAATTATATGTGTGCAGATCAAGTGTATAGATTGAGAAGTGTCCTCACACACATATTCTCACTTTTATAGATATATAGACTAGCTGGCTTCCCGGCATTCGCCGGTCGTAAAATACACACATACTGTTTTAATTAATGGGCAATACTTATTTATTATAAACAGAAACACCATATATATATAATACCACAGGTTTTAAACGTAACGCAAAATTCCTTTAAAAAGAGGAAGTGAAAACAGGAAAGAAATTGAGGGATGTGCATGCGATTATGTTATTTTTTTTGCTGTTTTTCTAAATAGTTTACTTCTTGTAGGTAAAACAAAAATCCTCGAACTGAGATCGAAACCAGAACCTAATGACAGTAAGTCAAGTACAATAACCATTATATCAACTTAATAAGATCTTTAACACGTTTTCAAACCTCGTGAAACAAACAAAAAAAAACCTAAGTAACTATTTTTCAATTTTGACACCATAGCAGCTTTCTTTCTGATGAATATTGATTGACATGCGTTCTACATGTCGAAAAACTTTATATCCCAAATTTCTAATTTGTAGAAAAAAAACTCGTTGAGTATATAGGTTGAGAATTCTCTCACACATTCTAACTTTATAGATATATAGAATAGATTAGTTTAAATATAAAAAAAATATTACAATCGGTTCCCTTTAGAAGATCAACTGTCCTTTAAATTAAAATGCATGCTTTATTTTTTATATTAGATATTAAAGGCCAGTCTTGATAAATTATTGAATGATATATTTGAAATAAAGAACAACATATATTTACTATTTATTCGATGTTTTCTGTAAATTTCCTTATAATCATCTTTGTAAATGCAATTCAGATTCAAAATCCTTTCATTTAAACAAATATTCTTTCGTTTTTATTTGTGTCTCTGCGTTGTTTTACAAACATTTTCTTGCAATCGATTCTGTAAATAAACATCACGAGATCGATCGATATTATTTAATAATCCATGTAAACGTAAATCAATCTGATTCTTATCCTAACGAATTCCATCTATTTTCATACTAGGTTAACATATAAAGGATATTTTCTGAAGATATACATGGTTAGAAATGTCAGGTAACGTAAAATGTGTGAATGAAAGTTGGTAAATTGAACTAGATTCAAATAAAACAAATTGCTAGACCAGTTCAAATATTAGACGAGTTGAAAGATTATTGAAGACTATTTTCACTCCAGAGACAAGCAGTATGTTAAAACACTTGCCTTGTTTTAATTTGTACAGTTTTATAAATACATGCCACAAAGCTAATGCACAATAAACAGTTAAATGCTAAAACAATATTGTAAATTGCCACTTATTCGTTAAGTCTTTACAATACTAAAGCTGCCTACGTTAGCGATTTGTTTTCAATTGGATGGTAGAGTAAATTATTATTAATGAAAACTACAAACAACGGATAAACACAATAAACATGATTAATCTATTTGTGTTGTGAATAGCATTTTAATTGAAGAAAGGCTGTTAGCAAATATTACTGATGGCAAGGATTTGCTAACTAAGCTACTGGCTCGCTTTAGGTAGGATACCGTCAGAAAATTATCACCTGTAACCGTAGACAATCAACGCCTCTATCTACTGTAACACAAGACCCGAAAGTCGAACAAGGTTGGATTTATGGCATTAAAAATCGTATAATGTGTTTTATTTTGCCTTTCATTGTCGGGTCAGTACCGAATAATATTATATATTCTGTTTTAATTTTTTTAATTTTATTTTTATTTTTTGTATGGTTTAAGGTGTGGCTTCATAATTGTAATGGAACTCCAGAGACGAAGACACCTTTAACTCTATTTGCTAAGCTTTTACAAAAACAATTGCAACAGAAATAAGGGGAATTAACAAATTATATAGTATACAATCAGGAATTTATGTATGTATATGTATATATTTATGTATATGTATATATATGTATGTATGTATATGTATATATACGTATGTATATATATATGTATGTATACGTATATATGTATTTATGCATATATGTATGTATTTATGTATATGTATATATATTTTAAATAAAAAATCTCCTAATCTAATGTTTCTAGTTTTCAATGCAATTTTTTTGCGATAAGACAAACATATGTACGGAGGCGATCATGATTATTCTACAAAAAATGAAATCAGGACGTTCATCTTCGTTGTTATATGACGAGAAAGTTGTAAAAAAAAATGACGAACATGAAATTACACGTGTTTTGTTTTCATTTGGCAAAACAATGTTTATCATTATTTTATTGCAACATTCGAGACATTTTATATCTTATGATAATGTGTGAAAGCAACTAACATCTCTATGCTGATTTGTCATAAATGTACGAAAATAAAATTACTCTATTCAAGTTTTGTTACTATATGACAATTTTTTTTTCGAAGCGATTAAGGACGGACACACTCTTTGAAATGATCGGAAAGTGTACATAAATTCAATATGTTTGATAGCGGATTAGATTCGAGTAACTAATCTATTTGATGGAATCACAGAAATAGAAGTTCAAGGAAGCATTGATCATTTACATACTGAATAAGCATTTTTTACAAAGATGACACCACTTATCAAAACCCATGTGCTACTCGAGGATAAGGCTTAATTACTGTACAGTAGTCAATAATAAAATGTTGTAGTAATCGTTAGTAGTGTAAATTTGGTAAATTGGCTTACTTGGGGGATGGGTCATCAAGAACTTGTTCGCGTTGAACTTAAACGCGGCCCTTTTGTATTCAGTTGGAAAGCGGGAAAATGTACAGAGTTCCACAAGCGTGGAGTTCTAAGAAATACACTTTTTACTGGAATCTACATTTAGGTTTAAGCACCGATAAATAGTGGGGAAAATTATTGATAGTGGTTTCATCTGAACGAATGTTTTTTGTGAAAGTCAGAAGAGAAAAAGCATCTTATTCTAGGCTGTGAAGTCTATTTTGAACTCTGTCAATGCAGGATAAGACCTCTAGCAGTTTCTACACCGATGTGTAATCAGTACTCTAATCTTCCTACAAACTGTAACATTACTTGTTTTAGAGTCCCCCCTCCCAAGTAGTCATTGTAATAATTCAGTATATTGAAATAAATCGATTGAAAATAACAAGAAAACATCGGCTATAAATAAGTACTTTGGACATGTTGGAATACTGTGTTTCCATAATATGTTTTGGTAATCTCGCATAATTTGACCCGAATTCTCGTCTTTTTCCGTCAAGCCCGGATCGGGCAAGACCGGCATCATCGTTATGGCATTGTTCAAATGTTCCAACGCTAATTGGACTTTAAAACGTTATTTTTTATCAATGTTTTTAGTATTTTTTTTATTTTATGATTCGTTATTTTTAATGATTTATTTAATTTGAATATTTTTTGTACTTCAATTACTGGGAGTTTGCTTAGCCATTGAAAAAGCGATATGTAAATGAAAGCAGACGACATTCGAATTGGAAGAAATCTATTGACCTCCCCCCAAAAAAAACTGAAAAACAACTATATTTTCAGACTCACCAAGCAGAAAAATTGCACCCAAGGAAATAACTCACATTTCCGAAAGCTGTGGGGATTCCTTCCATTTTCTCTACCCATCAGCTCTCTATTTGCTGTCGATGGCCAATCACCAGTCGACCGAAGTAAAAGATCCCTAAGGAAATATCCTCATCTCAAGAAAGTTTTTCTGCCGGAAATTGACAAACGTAAAAAAAATAAAGAAATAAAATATGTTTTTCTATTTCTGTGTTATCCCTGCTCCCTAAAAAACACAACCTGACTTAACAAAAAGTCTTGAAAATAAAATAAAAAAACAAGAAAAAATACGGTTAAAGAAAAAAAATGTACTTACACGAAACATGTATACGGGTAAATAGCCTTTTCTTGAATATAACACTATTTACCTAACTTGCTGTTGATAAACATTTTGCCAAAAATAAATAAATAAGTAAATAAATACTAAAATGAATTAAATAAACATATTTGCTTTTTTCAAGGTAGGTTGTTTGTTATTTTTTGTATTTGTATTTTTTCGGTTTATTTTGCTTTTTTTCCTTAGTCTGCGTCTGTTACGCTGCTCGAGTGACACCGATGATTGCCGGTCTCGCTCTATCTGGGCTTGACGGGAAATCATGAGAATTCATGTCAAATCATGCAAGAGTACCCATATTTTTATAAGCGAAAATGAAGAGAGTAATAAATTTGAGACAATATTGGACGAAAAGATTACAAATGTATTAGTGTATAATATGTTGCTAAACATATGTATCTGTCATAAAGTAATTAGTTTAAAATCGTTTGTCGTTAGTATATATAGCGTATTCTAAACTTTTATGTCGTTTATTGATTTAAATAGCAGTACTTCCTTTTGAAAATATTATCGGTTTGATAAAATAAAAGAAATAATCTTTCCCATTCATTTATTTAATAATATATTTTAATTATTATTTCTTTTTGCTAAATTCTACTTTAGGTTAAAATTAATTGAACAGACTCCTGCTCAAGCATATCGAACACATATTTTGTATTCATTTTGTTGGTATTATACTCTCAACATTTTTTGTTTTGTAGTTTAATGTTTATTTCTGTTTGATCAGTTTTATACTCCTTTCGGATCATCCCAGAATATCTTTCAGTTTCATATTTATATCATCTATAGCTTTTGATTCATTTCAAATATGTTATTTTTAATAAAGAAAATATGTTTTCATTGTTATTCAGGTTTTACATTCCTCATGAATGCATCGTCAGTCTAATTCCATTTTAGACTCCTCTCAATTGTATTGATCTTTCCATGCGAATATAATAGACTTTCGATTCATATTTGCGATATCCGAAGTAATCATCTTTTCTATTGCATGTGCAAAAGAAAATTATCACAAGATCAAAGTCGCATTTCTATAGTCTACAGTGAGTATATCGATTTTTTTGCAATACCATTTATATTTCTCTTCCCTTTAAACAGCGTGCCCCATGTCTTCATGACCATAAGTGACCTTACCCGTTGCAACAATATTTGTGAAAAGAACAGGTCAGTGGCAATGGACAAGAGCTTATCATGTTTTGGCTTCGGGCCAAAGTATCCTCCTGGGGGTCTAGAGGCCGACACCTGCTTATTAACACTTGTTCTGGATCAGTGCCATAGGTACCCTCGGAACTGGTTCCACTAATTGCGGCTATCTGGCTTTTAGGGCACGCATCAATTTAAGTTTATTAACGCTGATGCAGTGTATTTATTAGTTATTGGGACGGGAAGAAAGAAAAATGTTAAATACTACTAAGAAAAAGTAAACGAGAAAGATGATATCAGAGCGCAAATTGAGGAAAAGAAAACGGCAAAAATTTATATATATATATACTTCATTTACTCACATAAAATTAATATACGAAAGTATAAATTTCTGCGTAAACTTTAAGTATTTACTTCAAAATTGCTCAATACGTAGGTAGATCTAGTTAGTACTTTATAAAATATATATGGCGATTAAGCTACACTGACTATTCCGCGTTTCATCGACTCTAGGACTCTTTAGGCTTATGCATAAGCATGAACAGTCCTGGAGTGGAATATTCAGTGAAGCTCAATCGCCATATATATTTTATAACTTACTATATATATATATATATATATACATATATATATATATATGTATATATATATATATATATATATATATATATACGCGATGAAAACGGAAAGAAGGATGAAAAAAAAACAAAACAAAGCGTAGAAGAATCGATTCCAAAGCTTTTATTAGTGGACATATGCATGTATGAGGTATATATGTCGGTTGTATAGGGGGGTATTTATGGAAACGATAAACCCACTTGATGTAAAAAAAACTAAATACTAAACTGAGCTAAAATGTGGAAACAGTGAATTTAAATTGATTAGATTCAGACTCAGAAAAGAGCAAGACATTTTCATTTGTCAAAAGAATCATGCATGTAATGTTAGAACGAAATGACGTAAACGAGGAGTTACCGAGAGTAAACCTTTTGTATTATTACAGGGCGGTAATTATCAAGACGAACACAGTGATGTATTTAACAATAATATATCAGAAAAAAGGTACGTCAAAGACATACGATATGTTATCCTGGAGTTGTTAAGTGTTATGGATTATTGAATGACGTATTAAATGTAACTATAAAAGTTTTTCTTTTTAAATATATAATAACTCTGTACATCAGCATTGCGACTAACAAACTTGTATCATATAATAACTCTTGGTTCCTACATGATTTCGAGGACGAGGAATAATCTATAGTCTATGAGTAAGTTCATTAATATCATATATATATATATATATATATATATATATATATCATCTATAGTCTATGAGTAAGTTCATTAATCTCATATATATATATATATATATATATATATATATATATATATATATATATATATTTCGCTCCTCCTACTCCTCCTTTTTCCAGGTCTCACATTTCAATTTAATCATAGATTTGATCGAGTCCCTTCTTTATTTAATGATGAAATACTTTATTTCAATAGGCTTCCGATAGCTGGATCCTTGGCTCAAATAGAAAGGATAGCATGACATCGTCTTTTCAGACCGACTTGGTAGCAAGATAAAAAACAATGAATTGGTAGACATTTGCTCGGTATAAACATATACTGTTTATTCTATGTCTAACATTACTAAGGAAAAATACGTTATGTCGGGATTGCCGTACGTGACAGTATGTATCCCATTTTTTTTTATTCGTGGCTCTCTGATTGCTTTAGAACCGTGCTGTAAGGTAAGAATAACCCTATAAATATAATATAATTAGATTACTAGTCAAACATTTCAGATGCGTATGTATTAGTTTGTATTATTATATACGTATGTGCGGCTGTGTGCGGAAATTATTGGAATAGATAATTACTTCTACGTTATTTGTCTTTGTTTTGTGAAATTTTGTGAGATTAATCAAAAAAGGGCACAAAGAGTGAGAAAATGAATACCGCATGTAAGTGTGTTATTGTACACACATGGTTAGCAGTGTTTGCTAAAATTTTACCGCACGCCAGTGGTGTTTATATCGGAGCAAAATAAACTAGCACGACTGCAAGATTAAAATGAGAAAACAGTTTTATTTACTTATCTTAAACTCTTGCAAAATTAAGCTTACGCTAATATTTCTTGCAGCTAGTTATCACATGAGAATAGTAGTGCAATTAATGGAGTATCCGATAGAGAACGAAAACCTGATTGTACTAGTCGAAAATTTATGGTTATAAATACTACACCACACTGTTAAGAGTGGTACAAACTCGACATGACTTACTTTAATGAATCTGTACTAATATATCAAAAGTCATGTGTACCTATTTTTCCAAGTTTGTCTGTATAACGGCTGATAATTCTTAGGATATCTGATTTGGAATCTTAAATTCTGGGAGGGTAATTATTCTCCTGTACGAAGTTTTGTTAATAAAGACATACTATCAATAAGAATGGTTTGTCTACTTATGTATTTCATGTTATAATACGTCATCCTTTTGCGAGGTATTATAGTATTTAGTCTGAGTAGCACTAAATTTATTAGACTATATACATATACATATATATTTGTGTGTGTACATATATATATATATATATATATATATATAGGGAGAGAGAGAGAGAGAGACAGACAGAAGGGGAAAGAGACAGAGACAGAAATAAAGACAGACAGACACACAAACATAGGGTGGAAGAGAAAGCCATTTAAGCATGACAATAATATTACACTGATCTGACATTGAAGTAATGGTTATTTCTAGTTTATTGAACACTTTAGATGAATTGGCCCGTAAGTATTTGTATTAAAATTGTATCTACATCTCTTAATGGATGATAAGTTAGTTATGTTTGCTAACGAATCACAGGGCTTAAGTTTGAGTCTATTTTTGTAAAGAATACTACCTCTTTTAATCTTTACTGATGAGTGTTAAAAAGACGAAAAAATTAATTAATAGACGAACACTTTTTATTAAAAATAACTGGTATACATGCGAAATTAATTTTTTTCTCGCTCGAACATTGATATTAAACGTTTACATTTATTTTAACAATTATAAAAACGAACGCATTGTATACACAGCAATGACATGGGAACGACATTAGAGTAAAATAATTTGGATATTTCTTTGTAAAATGAGCGGTAATTTGTTTCTTATTCATTTTTCTGGTAACTTAGTAGATGATTGATTTCAATATTACGCTGATTTCTATTGAGGCATAGTTTTACATTCTGCATAATTGCTTAGAATTATCAATAAAAATATATAAACACTTAGATATCTATATATATATATATATATATATAGATACATATATATACATATATACATATATATATACACACACACACATATATATATATATATACACTAGAATATTGTGGATTAACTATATTGAATGAGCTAAAGTCGTTATAAATCTCTCCAATATAAAAAAACAAAATAGAGAGTAATCTACAAAGACATTATAATTTATTCAGTTTAGTTTCATCATGGATTTTCATGTTTGGTAATCTATTTATCAAGTACCACGAAGTCGAACTGTGTTCGCCTTACACTCTGGATAATTATATATTGTCTAAGTATTTCAAACGTTATTATTCTTCAAATTTTACGTTTAGTGTTGACCTACTATATAAGTATGGTTATATTCTTTCATCTATATCTATTATAATCTTGTAATGTGTTTTAATTTTAGTAGTTACTGTTTTCTCCTTATTTTCCCATTTATACATATACACGTTTATGTAGTAAAATAAATCACTGAGTCTTAAATTATAAATTACAAGCAGTGACGGCTGTTTAAATGGGTATGTCATATGTATAAATAGTTATTATATATATTTTATACTATATATTAACTCTTTGCTATTTTTCCATGAACAGACCTGGCTCCCGGACTTTGCTAAGCCCTTCCCAATCAGATTATAAAAGATGTTAGAATAATATAAAATATATTAATAAACCAATGTTTTAATTTTTATCTAATCATAAATAACAATTCCTTTATTACAGAGGAACTGATTTTTTTTTAATCCTTGACAATTATAGTGATGGCCCAGAAATAATACATGAGAGAAAAAGAGACATTTTCCAGATAAAAACAATTGATCTCCTGGTAGTGTCGGGGTTAATCTTTTTCCGAGGAGAGTTCGAAACATTGTAGTGTTATTTTCAGGGCAAATATTTTGAATACATAGGTGGAAAACTTTGATGGAAAACTGACAAGGAAAATAAGGCGAAACAGATAATGAGCGGACTCTGTTTATTGCTTCCCACTCAAGTCACGTCGACTTTTCACAACCACGTAATCAATCAAATTATTGGTGTGTACACTTAACTAATTTGACGCCTGCCATTTTACACATCTGATGTTTCACCTAACTCCATCCTTCGTTTAGACTATTGACCCCTGTTCATTCTTAGACACAACGATATCAACCACGTTTATAATTTATCTCTACATTCATTACGTCCTCGTCTTAAATATTCCTTTCATAATGAACTCGCCTAATATACTATGGATTATCTCTCTCTCTCTCTCTCTCTCTCTCTCTCTCTCCTACAATGTCGTGAAAAAATCATTGTCCTCTCGCGTTTGTATTAGTAGACGTCTTGGTTAGCATTCTGATTTCTGCGGTGGACTACTTTCGATAACCTTCTCACAACAGGTATATTAGTCTTTACGTCACTAAAACACCGGTTTCCATCGTGCAATGAGTCCTGTACATTCCATAAAATATGTCGTCTCGTCCAAACGGCGTTGTGTTGAATCGTCTCGTATTATATCATCACATGATGTCGAGTAAAACACAAACATGTTTGTGTAACTTGTTTACCATAAGTGTGTACTGTACTACTGCTAACCCTGCTTATCTATAGCACACTGCTAACAAAACACTGAAAACAATGCAGTTAATATTATTTACCAAATTTATTGTTTTCCCCAACGATATTATGCATCGTATATTTTCATTTTCATAATGTCTTCATAAAGAACTTACACAATAATATTTCCGACATGATTCTTGCAAAACAATTTAAAGAATTATGTAGAATTATGTAATATAATTTTATCATTTTTTTACACAGGCATCACCACTTATCAAGGCCAAGAGGCCACTGGAAGATAAGGTTAAACAGTGTAAAGTAGAAATTGGACAATATAGTATTTGTTAGTAATAGAAATTCGGTAAGTTTGTTAACTCATATGGAACGGCTCATCAAAAACTTGTTTACGTTGGACTTGAAGACAACCATATTGTAGTCAGCTGGAAAGCAGGACAACGGAAGACAATTCCATAGACATGCAATTCTAAGAAAGAAGCTTTTCTCAGGGAAGCTAATAGGCACAGATAAAGAGTGGGGGAAATTAGTGATAGTGTTTTCGGCTAGAGGGGTGTTTTTGTGTAAGTTTGGCGAGGGAGGACATTAGATTGGAGCTCAGTTGAGCACTTGCCATGAAAATAATAAAGCAGAGAAAAACTCACAACATCTATTCTGTGAGAAGGAGGTTGCAGGGAAGAGAAAGGGACATCCCCTACAAGGCTACGAAGTCTATTTCGGACTCTATCAAGTCAGGATAAGTCCATTCTAGCAGCTGCTGCCCAAATGTAACAACAGTACTCCATCCTAGGACGTACCTGGCTCTAATATAGATGAAGAATTGCATCAGCAGTGAGATATCTACTGGATCGATAGAAGGATCCCACCATTTTTCCAGCGGCTTTTGCAACGCATTTAATGTATGTGTTCCATTTATGATCAGAAGTAAAGGTCAAGCCTAGAAGCTTGTCAAAACATGAGGCCTCCGCAAGACGAGAGCCATTTATTTCAATTGATGCCAGATGGGGATCAGAGCGTTTATGATGTAAAGATAAAAGCTTTGTTTTAGATGCATTAAAAGTAACACGCAACCTCTTTTCCCATTGTACCACTTGCTCAAGATCAGAGGAGAAAAAATCAGAGAGAAATTGGTCGTTTACGGTCTTAGGTGTGCTACCATAGATAGTAGTGTCATCAGTATAAATGTCTACGAATGATAAAAGGGTGTGATTTGGAAGATCATTAATGTAAATCAGGGAGTTGGGCCCAGGATGGAGCCCTAGGGGACTCTAACATTGATACTGAGTGCTTCTCATTTCTGTCCAGCAACAACAACTTTTATGAACCTATCAGAAAGAAATGATTTAATAATTGAGAAGAAATTTCCAGCTATACCGTAGTTGGAGAGTTTTTAAAGTAAACCTTTATGCCATACTCTATCAAATATCTTTGATATGTCTGAGCAATTGCCCTGTGAAGGTAGCCTCCGTTGAGAGATTCACTAATCCTATGAGATATAACTGTAAGCACATCTGCTGTAGATCTAGAAGAACGGAAACCATACTGCGTGTCACTAAAAAGGTTATTTGTGCTAGATGGTTGATTACTTCTCTATTTAACAAAGCTTCATGCAACTTACTCATGACGCACAGGAGACTTATTGGCCTGTACTGAGAGGGAGATGAACGATCACTTGAATTCTTTAATACAAGGCATACTGGTGAGATTTTCCAGGGTGATGGGAAGCAATTCCCCTTAAGACAACGTTTAAACACTTTTGTAAGGATGGGAACTAGTTCTGATTGAAGTATTTTGAGTACTATAATTGGAATACCGTCAGGACCGGTTGCTTTACTGGAATCAAGGTTTTTGATTAGCTTGGCAATACCACGTACACATGTTTATATATCACAAAGCGTGTTTTCTAATACAGGAGGAAATATTGGAGGTTGGCGACCTTGATCGCAAAGGGTAGAATTAGCTGCAAAGTTCTTGGCAAAGAGTTTGGCTTTGTCTGATGCTGACGAGATTACCTCAGATCCATTTATGATAGTTGGGACAGAGCACACGTTTCTGTCTAGGATCCTGTTTGCTATTTGCCCAAACTGATGGGAACCAAGTCGCTGCTCGGCTACTTTGGACTTGGCGGAATGAACCTACACCTCTCTTGCGTACTTTATTACTTATTTACAGTGGTTGATTGAAGTACTGAAAGCGGCTTTAGTCTTAGTGCATCTATTACGTTGGAAGCAATGGAAAAGGTGATTTCTGTGCACAATGGTTTTTGCTTTAATAAGTGGACTGGAATTAAATTTATCTTCAATGTTAATTTAATTAAAGCAGCATTCATATTTGTTAATCATTTTTAATGTGTTGAAACGTCATAGATGAAAAAAGTTTTAATCTGATGGCCACCATCTAATATATCATTCTTTATATCCGTACGAAGGGCGTGCAATTCGTAATGCCCCTGGCGCACTTCCAGTTGTCTGATCTAGCCGAACATTTTTTTGCATGTGCAATGATTTGTATCTCTACGGGTGTGCGGCAAATTACAGCTTTGAACTAATTGTAGTTTCTGTTTTACATGTGTTTGAAGAGAATCAGGTGTGAAATTAAGCCTGTTCAATATCGAGCTGTGATCCGGTTTTTGTATTTTAAAGGACGTACACCACACGCGACTTTTGATGAAATGAAAGAAACTTATGGTGATAATGCCCCATCATATGCCTTTGTAAAACGCTGGAATTGTTAATCCAAATATGGCCGGAAGTCTGTGGCAACAGCTCGCAGACCTGGTCGCCCCCCTTCTGCCTTTGATGAGGCATCTGTCCGTAAAGTTTAGGCTGCTATTTTTGAAGAGCGGAACATTACTATTCGTCAAATAGCCCAAGATGTCAAGATTACAGGGTATTTGAAAACATATCATTTATGACCATTTGCATATGCATAAGGTGTCTTCCAGATGGATACCCAGGTTGTTAATACCATTTCAGAAGCAACAACGCGTCGAGTGCTCTAGGATTAATTTGGAGATGTGCCAAGAAGATTAGTTAAAGTTTTTCAAAGGTCTGATTACACAGGATAAAACCTGGGTCCATCACTATGATCAAGAGACCAAAGCACAGTCAGTGCAGTGGAATCACTTGGACTCACCACCTCCAAAGATGGCAAGGGTGGAGGCCTCCGCTGGCAAGGTCATGCTTACACTCTTCTGGGATCAGGACGGAGTAGGGAGGACAGATTTCCTGGCAAAGGGTACCACAATTACAGGAGCCTATTATGCTTCACTTTTGAGGAAATTATCAAGGGAAGCTATCAAAAGAAAGAGGCGGAGCAAGACCAGCAAAGGTACCCTCCTCCTGCAGGATAACGACCCGGTCCACAACTTGCATGTCGACAGATCAGAAGCAATGGGGGTGTGGTTATGAAATCCTTCCCCATCCTCCATACTCTCCTGGCCTTTCACCCTCTGGCTTTCAACTCTTCCCAGCCATAAAGTTGTTTTTGAAAGGAAAGCGTTTCCCAAATGATGCAGCCTTGATTTCTGAAGTCATATCGTGGTTGGAGGACCAACATTGGGTGTTCTACTAAAACGGTCTTCAGAGCTGCATTAAACGATGGGAGAAATATATAACTATGGGTGGTTCCGATGTAGAGAAAGCCTAATAACTGTGCCAAATTTCGTTGCTCTACTCTACTATTCTATTAAATGAACTTAGTCTGTTTGCTTGTGTCTGTGTGAGAATATTTTTCTCTATTAAATCATAAACTGTTGGGGTGATTTTTAAAAATTTCAAATGAAGCTACATTATGTGCTGTTTTTTGTTTTTTTAGATAGTAGTGGTGTCGGAATATCTTCGATAAGTATAGATAATAGAAAAAAACTGATCAAAGAAACAGTAGAACATTATACACCTAACATCTCAAATGCATTTGAATACATTTTTACAACACAAGCAGAAAGGTTCGACATATAAATCAACACTTGTGTCTTTCATATTACAGGGACGCGTTCGAAATGAATATTTCTATTTAGAGCACTAATAAACGGTGATACTGTTGTATTTTAAATTTTAATTCAAACGGTTGTATGTACACAATAATTTTATAAAATAAAGAGTACGTTCCTTAAATTACAATATAAACTACAATGTATTGTAAACTAAGTTACGGTAGTGAGATATGTTAAGCTTTTATCCGGTGCACCTCTATTGGTCTCCAGCTAGAGGAGGAGAGCAATTGATTTGATGAAAAATGAGCGATTTTATTGATTTCAAATATAATAAAAATATTGGAGTATGAAACATTGGTTCAACATCATGCAATGCCAAGCAACGTCGAGTCTACCTACGTGTGTTATTTGTTTTTTGTTTTTTTTTGTAAATAACAACCAATGTCTGGTAATCATGCATGTGTTTTCACGCCTAGTGTTTCCGGTATGTTATGATTACATAAAGTTTCGGCATTTAACACAACAATTATCTGATATATACTTATAAGATGTATATTCTTTATTGTGCCTTTTTTTGCGCTTTTTGCTGTAATCATTAACCTTAAATTACAAAAAAAAATATTTCTAAACATTCGCAGTAAAATCGCGTAGATATTCTGTCTATAATATAAATCCTACCTGTTTGTTTAATTGTATGTATATATGTATGTAGGTATGTATGTATGTATGTATGTATGTATGTCTGCTTAAAACTTTCGACAGAAGTAACGTATTTTCACGAGATCGGTATCGTTTTGAAGCGCAACCTTTTAGATGACAAATATTGAAAAATTGGCTAAAAACATTACTTCCGTCAATTCTGGGCAATTTTCTACGATCATACCCTATTTTTGGTTGACTAGCCTTAATTTTAACCTTCACGATTTCCGCTTTGACAATGGACTCAAAGACCAAGACGTCACGTGTTTTTCACGTTCTTTCCCTCATTCGCGTTACCGGTTCGATCCTGCCTGCCTGCCTACTACCACTTTTCTTCTTTATTATTTATTTTATTTTTTTTTGCTCAACATACATCCCCAAACATCCGAGCAACATCGGACACCCAGGCTAGTTTAATATAAGTAAAAAAACAGTCCTTATTTACAACTATATTGATTAATATACTATTGCTATAACATTTTAAAGTAAATTTCAAATGGTTTTAATCTGTAAACAAAAATTGAAAGCATATCCGTATATTCAGGCTATGGTTCCATAAAATGTATTCATTTCTTTGCAAATGTCAAAACAAGTAAGTGTACGACTGCTCGTTCATCACTATGATTTAAAACCGTAAATTGAGTTTGGACAAATATGAGGGGGGTTAAAAAATAGGGAATTCACATCTTACACTCTATAGATTGCGTTATTAATTAAATTGAATATGCCCCCACCATTGCACACTGCGCTGTTCTTTTTTTCTGTGTTTGATGGATGGGTCATTTCAATTCATCGAACTTAGAAGATATTTGAACCGCTTACTAATCTGACAATAATTTCTTCATACTCACCGTGTATAAAGCGTTTAGATGGAACACATTCGCTATTTGAGTCCAATTGGCTTAGACCAATATTGTTATAATATCTCGGAATCTAGGTGGGATTGTTTTCTGAGACAAGTAAGCGATGTGTTTCCCCTTCTTTTTAATAATCGGATACAATTTTTACCTTAATTAATTTCGCGTGTAAATCTTTTCGTGTTAATTAACAGTCCAAGTCTGAATAATGAATTATTTTAAATGTCAAATTGCTAATTAATTTGTGGAAGCGAAATTGTAAACTAGGAAACGTTTTTTTCCCTGTTTTCGATAAGAAGAGGCAATATCTGACGAGAGGAATATTTAACAGGTTATTCTGCTTTTATACGAAGAACTATATCAGAATAATCGATAATGTTATTAATCGTATGTTTTAAATAAAGACAACTGCTCTCAAATAAAATATTTTCATGGCGTTAAGAAATAGCGTTGTAGAAAACATTCAAATATTTCCCCTCGTGAAATTGGTAAATTATCAATGTAGAGAAATGCTCATAGATTTGGAATAAATCGAGAAGACACTAGATAAATATTTCTAAATATTTTATCGGAAATACATGTTTATCTTTCATATTGCGCAATACTTGAGGTCAGGATAAACATTCTTCGATCCATCATTGTCAGCTTTGTTTGCATATTGAGTATTTCTAGTTATTTCTAACTTCAGTATTTCTAACTCGAAAAAAGTTGAGTCGGCAATTGATGGGTTGGTTACTTTAATATGGATTCAGGTCAGCGGTAACATGTTCGCCTCAATCTCTTGCTAGGTGTAAGGCGAAGGAATTCCGAGGTGATATTTCTAAGATGGAGTTTATATATTTCTGAAATATAGATTAAATTTTAATTTAAATATTCCTTGCGTACAACGTCAATATTCTATTATCCATTTTTAAAGTTGCTGAAAATGTCATTTCACTATTAAACCTATTATCCCGTTAATATTGCAACAAAACATATGTTTGCAACTGCTGATTGAACAATAAGAAAACGTGTACTGGTAAACAGTGACTTTTACTCGCTTTATTCAAATTTAAATAATTCTTATTTAATGAAATTGTTTGAAAAAGAGAATCATCTAAACACGTCAGGCCTGTATTGTGGCTATTACATTAATTACTTTATAAGAAAGAAACACATAGGCCGAATACCTAATAAGATAGTCTGGACAATTCCGATGTTGGACCAAAGAAGAACAAAAGCTAATGGCCAGATGATTTATTAACATGCTTAATGCATAATAGTCAAAGGGATGATGTTGACTTACTCTACGTGAAAAAGAAAAGACGAAGGAGGCGTACTGGTTAGTACAAAAGACTATGTGAATGGCACAAAAAAAGAAGTCAGAAAAATACATAATCAAATACACAGACTCCCTAATCTCAGTTTTAGTTAGTGTCAGTGAAAAATCTTAGATAATGGCTTCAGTGGGGAATCCTAGTGAGGAGGAGGAGGAGGAATAATAATAATAATAATAATAATAATAATAATAATTATTATTATTATTATTATTATTATTATCTATATTAAATATTTTTTTATATGTCTCCATGTTCCTTTCACATTTTTCCGAGCAATATTGAGCCGATCTGACTGAAATTTTGTATAATTTTTTTATGACAAGATGCAGTGAATTACGTATTGTAGTTTCTGTTCGATAATTGCTGAAGGAATTCAAGAATGATTAATCAAAAGCAAGCCATGTTTACTCTGGATATTTTCTCCGAAGTTTCTGAACTGATCCGTCTCAAATTTTGTTTGAACTTGTTAAAATATGCTGCGAACTAAGTACAATACTATCCGGTTGCTGCACACTTAAGAGAGAATAGGGATTAGTATTTAAGTCAGACTTGTTTTCAGAAACTAATTCGCCCACTGTTTACAATATTTGACCATCACTTTTCTTATAAAGTTCTTACTCAAAGTCAACGCGTTAAAACATATGTCTAATTCCAACGAAGAAAATAATCCACAAGAACCGGGCGAATGCAACAGAAATTAAAGAAAGAATTGGAAAGGATTATATCAGAAGAACAAACGACGCATAGAAACAAAATTATATCGCAGAAACCTAATTAAAGGTATAAATACATGGGCAGTAGCATTAGTAAGTTACTCTGGACCGTTCATAGAAAAATTGAGACAGCTTTACCAGAAGACCAGGAAACTCATGGCCATGCATAATGCCCTTATCCAAAGGACGATATTGACCGACTCTACGTGAAAAGGAAAACGGCGAGATAAAACTGATTAATATAGAAGACTGTGTGAATGACACAAAAAAGAACTAGAAAAATACATTATGCAAAACACTGAAAGGATAATTATGGCAGCGAGAGTCACTGAAAAAAATTAACAAAACATAAAACAGAAAGACAAAGGATAAGACGAGAAACGAAAAATGTAATGAGAAACAAATACATGGAAGATTTATAAGAATGACAAAAGATGATAATAACGAAAACCATTAGACAACAATGGGCTTTTCCAGCGAAAACTCAATGGAAAGCGGCTGTTGCGATGATGCAAGGTTTTTGCAAATGTTATCTGGAAGAGGTGAGGAATACTGGAAATTTAAGAAGACTCATTGTCACTCAGCGACAGTGAACACCACAGGATGGCTTCAAGGACGGATCTTTGATAATCTGCATGAAAGCTCCTTGTTGAGCGAATTATAGCATTTATTTAGGACGCGGTATAATCGTTCGTATAAGTTGGGTAATTCGGAATATTTTTGATCATGTTGTTATTCTAACAATGTTTTGACCGATTTAACGTCCGACCTTATTAAGGTACATTTATGGAATGTCGTGAATGTAAACAATATTTCACTCGGACCACGTCATATATTTTAACGAGTCTAGCTTTCTCTCCCTCTGTTAGCCATGATTGAGTAGACGCCTTCAGAACTTTTTAATTGTATTCTTAGTCTCGTCGGTACTGCGGGTTTCCTCTAAGATAAATGAAAAAATCGTATTACGTCTTCGTTAGCCTTTTAACATCCTATAATGTTCCATTTACATGCTAGTTAGATGGCCTACAGAGAGGAGGTGACATCCAATGGCGCAAACTTTATGTCGCAAAGGATTTCTATTCTAATGAGTTTACATTTTAACAGAAATCCATTTATTCGATTGCGGATAAGTGTGATAGAGGGCGCAAAGATTGACATTTTCAACTTTGAGCTATTGATAGCTGAATTTTCGACCAAAAACTGATTTAAAAGCTTGCTGTATGTTGAAATACCCTTTATGTAAAATTTCAAATATTTAGACCCAAAATTGGTTGAATAGTTTGCTAGACACCGCAAAAGTTAAATCTTTTGAACTTTGACCCCTTAGCAGGTAAATCGTTAGGCAAAACCCGATGAAAAAGTTTGCCTAATCTGAATACACTTTACGTAAAATTTCAAATGTTTAAACCAAAAATGAACTGAGTAATTAGGTAAAGACCGTAGAGGTAATTAAAAAAAAATGCACGTACACCTTTATTATTTTGGGCTCAAATCAAATTAAAAAGTTTGACCACAGTCCAAGGAAGAGAATCTAAATATCAAGTGCTTATAACCAAAATTGCTGGAGGAGTTTACTAGTTTTCAAAGGCCAAATCGTTGAACTTTAACCAGTTGACCACAAAATCTCTGTCTAGAAATCGATGAAAAACTGTTCCCAAATCTTAATGCTCCTTATGTCAAACGTCAAGTCTGTAGACTGAAAATTGATAGAGGAGTCTGTTAGGGAAAACTACACATGCAGTCAGACAATTTAATTTTACAGATATATAGATATAGATATATAATGAAAATACTATAGAATTATAAATAGAATATATGACAAATTGAACAGCCAGAGTCCTCTGCAACAGGAATACATATATGATTACTTAGCATCTTTTTTCTTTTCCCTTGTCTTAAAAGTTAGAGCGCTGGTTTATGTCTATCAAAAAGCTGGCGTTCGATTACTGATATTTTTGTAATTTATATCCGGTTTGATAAATGGAAATTGTTATTAAACAGAACTCATTTATGCGCAACCATTAATTGATCGTACTGACAGGTTTTTTTATTATCTTTGGAGGGCATAAGATTAGTCGCGTATGATCACTTCGCCGATATATACTTGCTGAAGTTTTTCCAGTCCTAGAAAAAACAAACGCATATCAATATTAGGAAATCGTTCTTAAGTAGTATTAAAAATCATGTCGTTTAAATTTCACTTTTTGCATATACCATTTTGTTTGTATTTTTATATTGCATTGTTTTTAACTCATAAAAAAACAGAAAGTGACAAAAGTAAACCTTACTTTAAGATGGTGAACTTCTAAGTGATAAAAAAGAATACCACGTTCAATTTCGCTATTATGTTCAAAGGAGCGCCCAAGGCTTGTTGGCCATAATTATAACCATTTTTATTCTTGGAGTAAGGGATGAGCTGCCTAAGGTAATACTGCTACCTGCAGCGCTGATAATTTGCTTTTGAGCTCCGTCTATGCTGCACCGGAACAGAAAAAAAAATCTCATTTTCCTTGGTAATTAAAAACTATGCCGACCCTTGAGGCATTAAATTGAATTTCGGGAATTTTTTTAGCGTAGCAAATTTACATTTCTCAATTCATTTCCTCATTGTTTTATAAACAGTAATATTACTACTTCAGTTGCACCTTATTGTACAATGGATAATGTGAAGATAACCTTAACATAGATTAAAAGTAAACAAACAAAACTCCGTACAATATGATAAGCATGCTTTATATAAAAACTGACCTATACGAGTGGCTAAATTTTCAAACAAACAATTCAACAACAATCAGCAAAAACTCAAAATCTAATTTATATATAAACATACACGATATGAATTACATTTTAGTTTAATTAAATACTTTTTCAAGCAAAATCCGATCCTGCATTTTTGTAATTCCTATCCTTTGGTGCGAAGGAAAGTATTCCTTCGAAACCCCGCGGATTAAAGAGTATCCACTTATTTTGTGCATCCTTTTTAAAATTAAATATGTTTTAACTCTTTTTTAAACTGTTTTATCATGATTTATTAACTATCTGTTCTAATATATATATATATATATATATATATATGCATATGTATATTTTATATATACACATAATATATTAGTTAATCTGATTCATGAAAGTATGATAGATTATTAAAAGATAGAGTTGTAAAGAGATAGCTTTGTAATTTGGGGGTATCAAAACCACAGCAAAATATGATGAAAGTAAAAATAAAATAGATAAACCCCATAATTTATTATACCATACCTGTTCACACTGAAACACTTATTACAATATTCTGTGGATCTATACTAAAAAACCTTTTAAATTTTGTGACATATTTCCATTGTATGGAGGTAAGGCAGGAACAATCACCCCATGATTTTATTATACCATATTTCTTCAAACTGAAACATAATTATCAAAGTACACTTACGCAGATAAATATGAAAAGTCTTTATTAAAGTTGGTGCCTATTTCCATTCTATGAAGGTCAGGCGCGAACGCAGACCTAACAATTTTATTATACCATCCCTTTTACATACAAAGTACAAAGTATTATTATGTACATCTATATCAAAAACACATGTAAACGTGTTTTTTTTTTAATTTTTAATTTTTTTATTTCCATACTTTGTGGACCAAGCGCGTACGTAGACCCCACAAATTTAATGAATCCTCATTATGCCAGATCAAACATACCCATTCCTGTGTCTCGATACATCTTCTATAAATATATGTGATCATTTTTCTATAATAGTCAACCATATAGGAGCCTATTCGTGACCAGACATACACACAGTCGTTCAGCTTATATATATATATATATATATATATATATATATATATATATATATATATATATATATATATAATGTAGTGTCGGAAAAAATAAAGTCCGCAATTGTAAGTTATTCAAAAATTGAAAATTTAAGTTCAATTTAATGTGAATTTTTAAACAACCTATACCTCATTTTATTCGCCCTTTATTCCTTTATGAGTTTACTTCTTCATATTTGACTTTTAATTAAAATGATCTAGTGTTCAGCTCAATTAAAAAAAAAAAACTAGTCAAATTACGGAGTCAAAAAGAAAGTCCGCAGCAACAAATTCGCTTTAAACCCGCTTAAATTCTCGCCCCTTAATCAGTTTAAAATATTCACCAACAGGCAGCAACGCATCTCTAATCGTAATTGTTGTTTTTCCAGGTTATACAACGTAATATTTAGTCCATATGCCACGACTTTCTCTTAGTGATCGCCAGGAGCTCATTAATGTCAACCTTTCTGTTTTATACAATCCGTGAATCGGCGACAGATTAAAATGTGTTAAGAAAATGGCACGAAAGAATGTACAAAAGCACAAAAACAACAGCAATTGTGACACCCCTAAATCTGGTCCGACTAGTGTTACCTCTAAAATAAAAGATAATGCTACCAAAATTCGCAGTCTAAGAAAAAGATTTCATACGGCTCTCCAAATCAAAAGACAGTGCAATATTGTTAAAATGTGCACTCTTCCATTGTAAAGAACAGATTAAAGGAATTTAATTTTCCATTGTCCCGTTTTTCTTTTTGCCTCCTCAATTTGAAGACATGTTTTTAATTGATATGAACGCTAGAATAGTTTGATTATCAGTCAAATATAAACAGCTAACATTATAGACGAATAAAACGCCAAAGAAATGAGGAAGAGTTTGTTTAAAAAGTTACAAATAAATCTAGCTTAAATTTGCAGTTAAAAAAATACAACTGCGGCATTTTTTTGCCGCCTGCGTATAATATATATATATATATATATATATATATATATATATATATATATATATATATATATATATGTCTGTGTATATATATATATATGTATATATAAGATTTATATACATAATGTTATATATAAAATATATGTATAAAAGATTTATATATATAAGATTTATATACATAATATTATATATATATATATATATATATATAAGATTTATATGCATAATGTTATATAATATATATATAATATTTATAAATATATAAGACTTATATATAAAATATTTTATATATAATATATAAATATATATATTTATATATAATATTTATATATATACAATATTTATAATACATATATAACATTTATAATATATATAATACATGTATGTAATATACATAATAAATTAATATATAATATTTATATAATATATATAATATGTATGTATATAATACATATATTTAATATATATATATGGAAGTTATATAATATTGTATAATATATATACACTATTTATATGATTTTCAGAATGTGAGAGATTGTATAATAAATTCCACAGCCAAACCACGCCGCAGCTCACAAGAGCCATGACATCCAACGAACCGGAAGTCCAAGACTCGAGTTTCGCCCTCATTTGGGCCCATCAGTTAGACACATCCGAACTCAGGATTCGAAACCCGAGCCTCTTGCATGCGAGGCAAGCACTCTACCAACTGAGCAAAAGCCCCGCACACAAGAATTTCTATTAACCAACACAGATCAAGTAAACCGCGTCGAAATCCGACTGTGAAATGAACCTAGTTCGTCTCGACAAGGGACGCGGCTGTCCAACCAGTCAATAACCCTTGCCGATGTCTCACAAGAAGGATATATTTATATATATAATATTTGTAATATATATAATATGCATATATATATTTATATATATTATTGTATATATATAATGTATATAATATATATAATACATGTATATAATATACATAATAAATTTATATATAATATTTATATATATAATATTTATATACTATATGTAATATGTATATAATATATATATATATATATATATATATATATATATATTTATAATACCTGATTTTGAAGGGCAATATGTATATAATACCTATATATATATATATATATATATATATGAAACTTGTATAACATTATATAATATATATAAATATACTATATGCAATATATATATCTATAATATATATATAGTATATATACGTATGTAATATATATATATGTATATAATATATATATGCGTGTATAGTACATATTTATGTATAATAAATATATATATATATATAAATATATATATATGATATAAATGTATATATATATATACACATATGATATATATATATATATATATATATGACTGTTTAGAAAAAAAACTTTTGATAGATTCCTGACTGTTCATATTTGTGGTTTTATTCATATTTGTCACTGTTAACTGCTCTCATATATAATCATAATATGCAAAAAACATGCCTAATACGAAATAATTATAAGAATATGAGTAATTATTCGAACATATTTATGTAGGTCATGTTACTAAAGCTGAAACCAAATGGTTCGTGTTTCTGAATTCCTGCCAATTAAACGTTCTAACATTGCACTATCGATAAAAACTTGTGTTGTGTATATCTATATCAGATATACACGTTAAAGACTTTTAAAATAATCTAATATATAGATAACTTGTGCATACACCAACATGTTAAATGTATTCATGTATACACAAAAACTGTTAGAAATAGGAAATAAATGTTTATGATGTAATATTCAGTATCATTTAAGAGTGTTAATACGTGGGTAAGTTTTATTAGTAAGGTATACATATTCATTATATATATATATATATATATATATATATATATATATAAATGGGTATATATACATATGTATATATATATTTTGGTTTTGCTTCAAATATATATTTTCTTTACTTTAGAATGCTCCATATAATTTGAAATTGCCACGTCCTCGCAATCTCACCATACTAGGATAGTCATACATGATCCTGACCAATGCAGATGTTTTGCTTTTCATTATACATCAGCTCAACACTTTTGTGCACTGGTAATTAGGTGAGACGCCATAAAATTCGGAAATCAGCTCAAATCAAACAGTTCACCTGTAGTTTGCGTTTGGTTATTCGTAATTAGAGATAGCTTCTTCAGTAGGGTTTTGAATTTTTGGCGATTCGAAATCCATCTATCGAACACAAACGCAAATGAATTGATGGATATAATTCAGATACACCACAAGCAAATACCGCCTCCTGCTACTTCAAGTTTGTTTCCTCCATGCTC
Source organism: Euprymna scolopes (assembly GCF_053919585.1). Lineage (NCBI taxonomy): Eukaryota > Metazoa > Mollusca > Cephalopoda > Sepiida > Sepiolidae > Euprymna > Euprymna scolopes. Next base: position 79,485,584 of record NC_136494.1, read on the forward strand.
ATGATCCGCTGCTAATTCATAAAGCTTATCATTATTATTATTATGAATGACCATAAAAAAGCCTCTTATCTTGTGTATTTTTCTTCTCCTCATTTGAAAGCGCAAATAGCAGAGAGGACACACCTGCTGCGAATATTATATAAGGTAGTCTCTGTTTGTAATGTAAACATTCAAATGCAAGCTCTAGTAATTCAACGATTAAGCAAGTTACTACTTCTCCAGAAGGATTACCCACACTAATATAGAATTTCCTTTGTAGAATTTACTATTGAATTTAAAATACGTCAGGTCAGTGGAGCATAGTAATAACGACTTTTGAAATATTCACGTAATACTTTTAAAAAACTACACGTCGCCTACATACAGATAAATATAAAATTAACCCGTGATGTTTACACGTTGATATAATGATTTGTGTATGCACTACACAAAAGTATGTTGCATCCATATGCAAAATAAACATTGTTGTATTTTGAAAACTGCAAAACAAAAATAAGTAAATCACATTCTATTGGAAACACCTTTTAACTGGCATGATAAATAATTTTTTAACTGGCATAATGAATCACATTTTAACTGGAATAACAAATACATTTTAACTGGCATAATAAATAATTGTAACTGAAAAAATCATTTTAATCGTTTTTACTTGTTACTGTGACTCTGATAACGTAATTATTTTATCTATAATGTAATCGTGTAATATTCCTTATTTGATATTTTTCTCTTCTTGCAGGTAAGTGAAAGTGTGTATTGTTTGTCACAAACTTTATGCTTCTAAAGATATTCCAACTGAAAAAATAGATCGAAATGCCCATGAAAATTTTTTTAAAATCCCCAACACACAAGGTAACATTAATATGGTAAGTTATTTATTACACATATGATGCCTGACTTAAATGTGTGTAATGATAAGAACTTTTGCGGTGAAAAAACGATCGAAAACGTGGGTGCTTAAATTATCTCATCCCGAATATAGATACGTCATGTTTTAGTTGAAAATGTTAAATAAAACAAAAGCGTTACAAACCAATTAAGGTGCTATTTTTTCAATTAAAGTGTTACAAGTACAACGTATTGATATTTGATATTAAAGGTTTACCGTAAAAAAATGTATTATTTTTGTATCGTAGAATTACAGACAATCAAAAATGACAGTTGAACACTAAGTAATACTAAATATATAATTATTAAAAGAATTTACTCTTGTGTATGTAGATAGTATTATTCAAAACTGAATTGTTACAGATTGCCCAATCATATCTTGTATGTATGTATGTATATATGTATGTATGTATGTGTGTATGTATGTATGTATGCATGTATGTATCCATTTATTTAAAAAAAACATAAAGCAGAAGACCAGTACCCGCATTAAGCTGGTCTGCAGTTTGATTTTTTTGCTGGCTATCTTGCTCTTCCTTGTTGCTGGATCTCAACATTTTGAACCGAGAGAGAGACTTAGCTGTCGTACAAAGCTAAGACTCTGTAACTTCATATTTGTATAGATACTCCCTCAGACATTTGGGCTCATGGATTTTAAATGTCTGAGGAAGTGGCACTCGTCTGACAAGACGTTGCAATCATCATGTCTCCATTGGTCAATCTAAAATGACGGTATCTCCAGGTTATGCATTAAAACAGATTTCTGGACACTCAGTTTTAAAAGTTAAAAATAAATTTAAATATTAATTTTCAATTAATAGACAAAGCAAAACTATATTTGAGAGATTACACAGCTATTATAGAAACATCTAATAACCTAGTATAATATTTTACGTCTAAAAGTATAGAGAATAAATTTTAAAATAAACTACCTAAAAATAAAATAAATAATTACTGACAAAATAAAGCAAAAGTGTAATACCTGATTATTAATTGATCTATTGTCATAACTAGTTAATTTAAGTCACTAGTGCATGTGACTTATGCTTTAACAATTTCATTACAACACAGCATACATTGGGTGGACGGATTTTAGTCTGATTATCTTAAATTAAACTTTAAAATATATATATATTGCAGGGGATGAAATGAAAGTACATTAACTCATATGAACTACGAGAAGTTTGGAATGTTCTGACGTGCTAAAGTTTACATTCAACACACTGTAATAAGAGCAACACTTTGACAGTATACGAATAAAAGATCTCATAGTGCAGACAAATTACGCGATTATATTCTGCGAGCGGACACGAAGTGACAGCTATAAATCCTTAAAGATTAATTATTGCATAATATGGATACGCCGCCAAAAAGATAAATAACCAGTGGGACCACGGGTAACTTATTAACCTTCACTAATAAAACGAACGGTAGTGATAAATCGTATTCCATGGACGGCAAAAATAACATTTAATTATATTATATCAATGCTCAAGCTCCGTTCGAAACCTATACTTTCAACATGCATTATTTATCGATAATAATAACTACGAAGAAAAATGTTGTCATTTAAATTGTAAAGTGATTCGTTCATTTTCATTTCCAACTAAAATTTGACAAATCCAGTACTCACATTGTGTGGGATCCTATTATTTCTAATTATATTGCATAATAATTAAACCTTCTATATGCTTCACCCACATTTTCATAAAATCTGGTTGAAATTTCGCCGCACTGGTTGTTAAAAAAATCAAATTTACTAACAATGGTGTTTAACAAATAGTCATGATTTTTCTTGCTAAAATCCTGGTGTTCCTGGATTTCTCCATTTACGTTTAGTTATTTTTTATTCAGTGTGTTGCGTCCTCACTTAAACAACCAACCATTCGAAAAAATTACCGTATATATTTGTGCATGAAACATGGCTGCTGAATTGGCAGATGGGCATTGAAAATAAAACATTTCACAAATAAGCATATTTCATTCAAGACCTATGCTACAAAAATTATTCACAGATAGCAATCTTCAATCTAGCTAGTTATTTTCATCGCTGCAAATACTTTTGGAGTTGGGAAATGTATGATGTTACTGGAATTTTCTGAGCTCAACCCACCACTTGTTCTCAACGTTTTCGTCATTGCAAAGCGTTGTACATAAAGCATTCCACACTAATAAAATAACATTACACGGCATTCCTTTCTACAAAACAATGCATAGAAAGTATGGCATATACAGGGTGACCCAAGAAAACGGGCCCTACCTCTAATTAGGCCCCGTATCTTAGTGTTTTGTCCGAATGAAATGACACTTTGGCCATAACTAGTTTATTATATTATAAAACATCACATGAAAACACAAGGGTCTTTGGTCTTTTTTTCTCCGTTCTACAGCATATGCTCTAGATGGCCTACATTTAGCTATCGTTTTTTGGGGGGTCACCCTGTATATGTGTGTGCGTGTGTATGTGTGTGTGTGTGTGGGTGTGTGTGGGTGTGTGTGTGCCTATTAAGGGTGTTATCACCAAGATTATGAATTAGCCTTTTTCCTTTTAATTTTGTATCGTTTTATCAGGTACGTGGTACAATTAACTTTATTCAATTCAAATATGTACGTGTTTTATTAATTTTCCTGGATTTTCATCACGTTTTATTTAGTTAATCTTATTATTGGGTGTTAAATGTTATACTTTAAATAAGGTTTTTACATACGTCACATGCACACATATATATGGTCAACCTGAAATCGCTGGTAATATATGACTTGTAAATTACATAATAAATAGAAACTTTTAAAAAATTATCTGGCCAAATATATAAATGTGTGTACCTGTGTAACAATGACTGTTTATATGTATAAAATATGGAACACAAATATACTGATAGCGATGAAACTATAACAGTATATTTTATTCCCAAATAGAATTATAAGCCAACACACACACACACACAGTCGACACATACACACACACACACACAAACACGCGCGCACGAAAGCGCGCACGCACTCACACACACATATACAGTATCTTGCCTTTTTTCTGTTGTTCTTGGCCTTTTGGCCAAGATCAAAGCGTAGTATCTGTTCCGGCAGATACTGCACTTAAGATAATTTGTACCAGTCAATGGAGGGGAAACCCTCTATACTGGGACAATTATTATTTTTGGTAACCAGAGTGACCCCTTTTAGGGGAGCTGGTTTTTACCTCACATTAAAAACGGCCTTGTGCCTAATTTGCTCAGTGGGGGAGCAAATAAACACCATCTGTTCCGGCAGATGCTGCACTTAAGATAATTCGTACCAGTCAATGGAGGGGAAACCCTCTATACTGGGACAATTATTATTTTTGGTAACCAGAGTGCCCCCTTTTTGCCTACTTTAAGGGTAGCTGGTTTTTACCTCACATTAAAAACGGCCTTGTGCCTAATTTGCTCAGTGGGGGAGCAAATAAATACCATCTGTTCCGGCAGATACTGCACTTAAGATAATTTGTACCAGTCAATGGAGGGGAGACCCTCTATACTGGGACAATTATTATTTTTGGTAACCAGAGTGACCCATTTTAGGGGAGCTGGTTTTTACCTCACATTAAAAACGGCCTTGTGCCTAATTTGCTCAGTGGGGGAGCAAATAAATACCATCTGTTCCGGCAGATGCTGCACTTGAGATAATTTGTACCAGTCAATGGAGGGAAAACCCTCTATACTGGGACAATTATTATTTTTGGTAACCAGAGTGCCCCCTTTTTGCCTACTTTAAGGGGAGCTGGTTTTTACCTCACATTAAAAACGGCCTTGTGCCTAATTAGCTCAGTGGGGGAGCAAATAAACACCATCTGTTCCGGCAGATACTGCAAACTATGACTAGCTATTACTAGCAAAGACCACATGTGGGGGCAACCCCACATGCCTGACCATTAACCAGCTCCCATTTCCCACCTATCGGGAGCTGGTCCCCTTTTTCCCTTCCCACTCCCTTCACTCCTCACATTAAAAATCGGCCTTGTGCCTAATTTGCTCGGTGGGGGAGCAAATAAATACCATCTGTTCCGGCAGATACTGCACTTAAGATAATTTGTACCAGTCAATGGAGGGGAAACCCTCTATACTGGGACAATTATTATTTTTGGTAACCAGAGTGCCCCCTTTTTGCCTACTTTAAGGGGAGCTGGTTTTTACCTCACATTAAAAACGGCCTTGTGCCTTATTTGCTCAGTGGGGGAGCAAATAAATACCATCTGTTCTGGCAGATACTGCAAGCAAAGACCATATGTGGGGGCGACCCCACATATAAGACCTTGGTCAATGTAGGGGAAACCCTTCATACCGATTGGCACCATCCAGCTCCCCTACTCCCCGGTGAGCTGGTCCCCATTTCCCCTTCACTCCTCACATTAAAAATCGGCCTTGTGCCTAATTTCCTCGGTGGGGGAGCAAATAAATACCATCTGTTCCGGTAGATATTGCAAGCAAAGACCATATATGTGGGGGTAACCCCCACATATGAGACCTTGGTCAAAGAGGGGCAACCCTTCATACCAATTGTCACTATCCAGCTCCCATTTCCCACCCATCGGGAGCTGTTCCCCTTTTCCCTCCCCCTCCCTCTCTCTCCACATTAAAAAAAAACGGCCTTGTGCTTAATTTTCTCAGTGGGGAAGCAAATAAATACTTCTTGGCTTTCGGGCCGGGATCAAAGTGTGGTATCTGTTCCGGCAGATACTGTAAGCAATGACCATATCTGGGGGTAACCCCACATATAAGACCTTGGTCAATGTAGGGGCAACCCTTCATACCAATTGTCACTATCCAGCTCCCATACTCCCCGGGAAGTTGGCCCCCATTTCCCCTTCACTCCTCACTTTTAAAATCGGTCTTGTGCCTAATTTGCTCAGTGGGAGAGCAAATAAATAAGTGTAGTATCTGTTCTGCAGATGCTGCACTTAAGATAATTTGTACCAGTCAATGGAGGGGAAACCGTCTACACTGGGACAATTATTACTTTGGAAACCAGAGTGCCTCCTTTTTGCCTACTTGTAGGGGAGCTGTTTTTTACGCCACATTAAAAACGGTCTTGTGCCTTATTTGCTTTGATGGGGAAGCAAATAAATACTATATATATATATATATATATATATATATATATATATATATATATATAAACACACAACATACTTTTTCAGAGCACGTATTAATTATGTAATTAAAAATATATATATTACTAGCGATTCCAGACCGACCAGATTATTAAAACTATGTAGATATCGCATGCATATTAGTGCATAGTATTTTAATAAATGTTTGTATAACATTGTATTCACGTGATTATTTTTTCTAGGAACATGATTCATATATATTTTTCTCCATTGCATTGCATATGAGGTTGAAGAGAACGTCCATGTTGCGTCATATAAGTAATGAGTATTATGGATTAGTTAATTCAAAACAGCAATTATGTTTACAGTTTAAAAAAATCAATATTGTTATCTGCTCGGAAATGTATGGAGAAGAGTCTCCAATAGCTTTTTTTTCGTTCTTATTTGCCTTAATACCGGAATAAATTCATATTTTTGGTCATTTTGGAAGTATATGTGGATCTCTGAGACATTACCAAGTATAGAGGGTTCCTTTGCTTAATAACAAATTAAGATACCATATGAATAAATGTCATTACTAATATGATGAGGAGGTAGAACATCTCTTTTATTAGAAGCCATTAATGGTTTTGTATTATAAACAACACGAACATTTGAAGCAAAATAACATCCTTCAAAAGTTGAACTAATTTGTTTGGTGAATTTTTCACTTACTTTCCCAAGGATGTTATTTTGCTCCAAGTGTCATTTATTTCATTTAAATGTGGTTGCGGTGCCGACTTCGTAGGTCGAACGTCTTTAAAATTGGAAAGTCGCATACAACAACATGTACCGAGCAAAATTAGGAATGGAATATTCCTACCTACCGACGCTGTAGACAACACATATGGATCCGCTATAACGGAACACTTTATTAAATACCGGAATAGTGCAACGAACTTCAGCATTGACTCTTTCTCTATATTGAGTTGAGCTCACTTCGTATATCATGTAAAAGTCTTGGAGACTGTTCATGTTCGCCCTAGGAAGGCCTCCCTTTGTAAGCAAAAGGACTGCTTGTTGGGTTTGAATGTGGTCATCCTCTAAAATTCATCCCCATACGATTGCCGTTGCTCCCGTCTCTTTTTTAGATTTTACCATTAAGGAAAACAAATTACTAAAAAATAAATCCCTCGATTCCAATTTTGATGAGTGAGGGCGACACATGTCAATTGACTCGTTTTGATTTTTTTCTCCTCTATTTCCCTACTTTTATTTTTTAGTCGCTATCCATTTTCCTTGTCTCCTCGGTCTATTTTTTTTTAATGAAATGAATTCCGAAGGAATACATCTTCCCTTCCTGATTGCCTTAATAAATTTTTGTACCCCCAGAAAAATCATGATATATATATATATATATATATATATATATATATATATATATATATATATATATATATATATATATATATAGTAGACAGAATGCTAAAAGATGCGTAAATTTTATTTATTGAAAAACCGTCTTGAGTGCTAAACTTAAGAGGAATGTGTATTACTAATTTTTAGATCATCTCTAAAGATAAATACTATTTTTATTCCGTTAATACGAAACTAGTCACTTAGAGAAAAAAAAAAGGTCTCAAGTATTTACCATTTTATGCGCCTTTCGATCACGCGTGCTTTAGGTAGTGCTTATATAGTAATCTATACGGTAAGAAATATGAACGGTAAAAATAAAAAAAATCCGGCGCATTTCTATAGAAAACCTGTTTTTTTTTTCTGGAGAATTGATCAAATATAAATCTTATTAAAAAAGAAAATGAAGGAATAGTAACATGTAGCATTAGTGAAGCATTTGTTTACTATAATGATGCCACGCGAACGACAATCGTCTACAAGACGTTTCACTTCAAGTGACGCGATGTTTTAATAGAAAGCACGCCATCTCAGGCGATCAGCAACACATTAACCACTTTTCAAAAGGAGAACGTAAAGTATGTGAGAGTGGACCTTCCAACATTGCAGAGAAACCTATTTCAACAAAACTATTGCTAGATCTTCTTGTCCATATACAAATAACGAATATGATTTAATGCATATCAATTTACACGTAAACAATCCATCGGACAGCAAATTTCGCATTAATTTCCTCAGACAAGAAATGGGTTTCTTATCACAGAAATCGGACTGATTTTACCAATCGATCCAGTCAGACTAAACGGGCTGCTCATTTAATATATCCTACGTTTTGATACAAAAGTTATTCTTTACAGGGTTGGATCTATATGAATCTCATATTTATCTCTCTTAGTAAATTCGAATAAATATTGTATGCAATTCTCTAGCAATCTCTGATACAGACTTTATCACTACTCATAAGCAGATTATTAGAATTACATATTCCTATACAGTCAATATTTGATAATCATGTAATCACACCAGGTCTCGTTACTAAGGCACCGTTTAGCTTGGTCAGTACCGAAATAAGTAATCAGCTGGGAATACTATGATATGTATGTAATATGAAACCATGAAATGAATCGGCGCCGTCAGGCTATTTTAGCCTTAGACACGTTACATGAGTTAATTACCACTCCTCCGCTATCGGAGAGCTTTCACTCCTCATCATCTATACACTTAGTTATATACTTAAACTCTTTTCGCTTGGATTATAAGACAAAACCCCCCTTTTAACCGTAACAGAGTGCAATGACACTGGTAGCATCGTGAACTAAAGAATGTATACTTTTAACAAAAAAAAACAAAAAAATGCCCGTAGCAGGTGCTAAAAAATGTGGAAATATCGGAATCGAAAGTTTATACGTTCCTGCCTATGAATGATTCATTCATTCTCAATCGCATAATGATCTCGTGCATTCAGTAAAACGTTCCCTTTTAAATGTCATAACATTGTTAAAAATGTTTAGTCAATTATGTATGTCGAGTTTTTTTAAAAAAAATTATTTGTTATTACATTTTCACCCCAAACAAGGCAAATTGCCACTTTTATGTAGGGGGCTACTATCATGGGAAACAACTACTGGGGTACTATGTAGGGATTTGGGCAGCAAAATGTCGGTTCATGTTACACTTGAACTCCTGCACGTCAGTACTGTTGGGGAAGCAGGGACCTGGAATGGAATTCCATAGTCTAGCGGTTCTGGGGAAGAAACTATTGGAGTAAAAATATATTTTACATCTAGGGATCTCTAGAGTGTAGGGGTGGGATTTAGCAGCCTGTCGGGTTTGTCGAGGGTGCTCACGTCGTGGGGGCACAAGTGATTGCAGTTCGCCAGAGCATTCATCACTAAAATACTTGTAGAAAAGGCAGAGGTATGCAACATGGGACAGAGGCTGAAACTAAGATGGCAGTTCAAGGCCTATCAGGTTTGCGACTCTCTTTTGAACCTTGTCAAGGAGCGAGAGACTAGAAGCAGATGCACCAGCCCAGATGTGACAGCAATACTCCATACATGGACGAATGGTGGCCTTATAGATGTACAGGAGTTGCTGATTGTCGACAGTATATAAGACCATGCACGAATATATACGGTAATGGTATGATGCGATGAATTTATTGAAACTACTCCTAATTACTGACCGCATTCAATAAAACTTACTAAAAATGAAATACTAGGACAAACATGTGAATGTGAGTCGTAAACACTGATAATAAATATTCCTTTGGATTAAAAATAACATTTTCTAATAATTAAACAAAGAAGCAAACTACAATGAATTAATGTATTGATTTGATCTTTTGAAATATTCTAAAACGAGGCGGTCTGCTGCAACATTATCAACATTTTTTTGTCAGTTTATGTGTATTATAGAAGTCACCTGCTTATTAGTGTTGTACCGATATGAACTGTTTTGCTTACTTTTCTTGCAAACCACGCTTACACAACCTGCCTTAATGAATGTTAATAATTGCCAAACACTCTCTCTTATATATATATATATATATATATATATATATATATATATATATTGTGCGTGTCTATACGTAATAAAGTTCTTACGTAAATTTACGCTTTATCTTAACTGTCCCTCTCTCTTTCTATATATCTATCAATTTCTCTCTGCCTCTCTCTCTTTCTTTCTCTCTCTCTCTCTCTCTCTATATATATATATATATGTATATATATATGTATATATATATATGTATATATATATATATATATATATATATATATACATTTAAGATAAACCTTTGGAACTATTGTTTAAACATGATATAAAGCAGAAATAATAACGAAGCTTTTGGTCATATTTTTATTAAAAGAAAAAAAAACTTTTTGTTTATATTTACGTAGAAACAGATAAAACATATAACTACTTATATTCTGACAACCGATTTTGACTATAAGAGTTTACGCGCTAAAATATAAAATCTAAACTTTATTTTGACGTTGCGGCTTCAATCAACTGTACAAAACGTGTACATGGGAACACACTATACTTTTGTCGGTTTTGTTTGTATAGTTTAAAATTATGGATCAAGTATTAATGTATCTCTCTCTCTCTCTCTCTATCTATATATGTATATAATATATATATATATATAATATATAATATAATGTATATATATTATATATATATTTTATATATATAATATATAATATATATACATATATATATACATATATATATATATATATATATATATATATATATATATATATATATATATATGATTTCAGACATACATTTTAATACCATGGAGTTTTCGTCTTAATGATCTTTTTTCAGCACTTTTTTTCTATCTTATGAATGTTAATTCTTATGTTTCAGTTGAATTAGTATATGAATGGTTTTTGGTCGTTTTCTTATATTGTTAAATTTGCAAGTACTTTTAACTGATTTTCTTCAGTCATCTTCAGACAGTTTTTGATTACTGTTTCTTTTAAAATCAGGATGATTTTATATGACTCAGTTTAAAATACATTTAAATCACTTTAAATAGTAATACGCCTCGTGTGTAAAAAAACAACGTTTTAAGAACGTCTGTAAAATAAATGTACATGGTTTTAAAGTATGATTTACAAAAGTGTGATTTATAACGCACACACACACACGCATATATATATATATATATATATATATATATATATATATATATATGTACAAGTCAATTTGTGTGTACGCTCTTTATAACTTCCGAAACGGCTGAGCCTATCTTTTGAAAATTTCACAGTAATTTATATGCTTGGTAGTCTACTTCGATATCCGATCCTTGAAATAGTCTTTCTTTCTTACAGAAAAATAAATGATTTTTTAGGAATATATTTTAGGCTGCAACGGCAGGGGGATAATAAAATCTAAGCAAAAAATTTCTTCTCACAACAAAATAGATTAATTAGCATTTCCATCATAGTTTAATTTTTGAGCATTCGACTACAGATCGAATGATCCCGGGTGTTCCTCTCTATTTCATTTACCTTTTCTTTCTCTTTAATGAATTTAAATAACGATTAAAGAGGAGATACAATTTAAAATGGTCGCAGATCATTTCTTTGTTTAAATACTTTAAAAATCAACATTAATCATAAGTGAGTTTGTAACGCATTAGACTTCAAACCCAAAGAATAACCCTGGGGAACACTATTTTTTTTAACTTTCTGTTGCATTTGATTTTTAACTGATTCTACAGGATTTTTAGGCGCTGATTTCAAATCTGAAATTATATTTCTCCATAAGCTCTAGTTTTCATGCAATTTGATATAGATGAAATAGTCTAAATATGAACTTACGTAACCCAAATCTAAGCATGTTTAGATTATATACATAGATAGATTCTAATATTTTTATCTGCCTTCTTTTTTCCTGATCAAACATGGCTTCCTTATCGAGACATCGCTGTAGAAACAAGCCTGATGCCTTCTGTTACATCTGTGGTTGCTACACACTCCATCATCAGAGATGTAACATATCCTTGTTTGTGAAGCGAGCCTACAAGGCTGATTTTGAAGTTCATCTTGGTGACCAAGACTATCAATGTGCTCCTCATGTTGTGTGCCACAATTGTGAGGAAATGCTCCGAAGCTGGACCAAAGGAAAACGCAATGGTCTGCCTTTTGGAGTTCCAATGATTTGGCGAGCACCCACCAACTATGTAACTGATTGCTACTTCTGCATGGTAAACACAGCGGGTGTGGGCAAGAAAAACAGACATAAAATCGTATATCCGAACATTTCCTCAGCTATTCGGCCTGCTCCGCACGCTGAAGAAGTTCCTGTTCCAGTTTTCAAAGGTTTGCCTTCATTAAATGATAAAGACATTGGACATGACACGGATGAAGAAGACAGTTGTGACAATGAATTACCAGAAACTGAGTGGGAACAACCCTAGGAATGTTCTTCAGAGACTGAATCTCCACCAGTCCCCAAGCCTCTTCACAAGACTGAACTGAATGACTTAGTTCGGGATTTAGGTCTTTCAAAGAAAGCAGCTGAGCTTTTGGCATCAAGATTACAAGGTAAAAATCTTGTTGATCACACTGTTAAAGTATCATATTACAGAAAGCGTGACCAGCTTTTTGTGACCTTCTTTTCAGAAGACAGACAGTTTGTTTACTGCCATGATATCCCAGGTCTTCTCAAAGAACTGGGTGTTCCTCACTATGATCCAACTGAATGGTGGCTCTTTTTAGACAGTTCTAAGCGCAGTCTCAAGTGTGTTCTTTTGCATAATGGGAATGTTTACGTTGCAGTGCCTGTCGGTCATTCAGTTCATCTGCGGGAAGACTATGATGACACCAGAATGGTCATGGACTTCTTAAAATATCGTGAGCACAACTGGATCATTTGTGTAGACTTGAAAATGGTAAACTTCCTTCTTGGTCAACAGAAAGGTTTCACCCAGTTTCCATGTTACCTCTGCATGTGGGACAGTCGAGCACGACAGTCGAGGAGGACTGGCCTGTTCGTGAAACCCTTGAAGCAGGCATGCTAAATATCACACACGACCCAATTGTTAACAGGGATAGGATCAGCTTTCCTCCTCTGCACATCAAATTAGGTTTGATGAATCAATTTGTCAAGGCACTGGATACCGAAGGTGAATGTTTCCAACACATCATCACAGCTATACCAGGGGCGTCGTTCGAGAAGATCAAAGCAGGTGTGTTTGATGGCACACAGATTCGAACCCTCATTCGTGATGATCAGTTGGTTGCCAAGATGACCGCCTTGGAGAAGGCTGCATGGTTATTCATTGTGGCAGTCGTTCAGAACTTCCTTGGAAACAACAACTACAATGAACTTGTGAGCAGAATGCTCCTCGCTTTTCGTGCTCTCGGGTGCAACATGAGCATCAAACTTCATGTTTTGAACAGCCATCTTGACCAGTTCCCTGAAAACCTGAGGGCTGTGAGTGACGAACAAGGAGAGCGGTTCCACCAAGACCTAAAGATCATGGAAGAACGCTACCAAGGTCGCTGGGACAAAAGTATGATGGCCGACTACTGCTGGAGTATTAAACGAGATTGACCAGATGAAGTGTACAAACGCAAAAGTTACAAACGCAAATTCCTGTCTGACTAAAATACTGTTCAGACAGAAAGTGATACGCGTTATTAGATGTGATTGTCTCTTATCTGAAGAACGTTGTGAATGACGCTTATCTCAGGTTGCGATAAAGACTGTTTTCTGATAAAGACTGTAATGTGAAGAACGTTGTGAATGACGCTTATCTCAGGTTGCGATAAAGACTGTTTTCTGATAAAGACTGTTATCTGAAGAACGTTGTGAATGACGCTTATCTCAGGTTGCGATAAAGACTGTTTTCTGATAAAGACTGTTAACTGAAGAACGTTGTGAATGACGCTTATCTCAGGTTGCGATAAAGACTGTTTTCTGATAAAGACTGTTATCTGAAGAACGTTGTGAATGACGCTTATCTCAGGTTGCGATAAAGACTGTTTTCTGATAAAGACTGTTAACTGAAGAACGTTGTGAATGACGCTTATCTCAGGTTGCGATAAAGACTGTTTTCTGATAAAGACTGTTATCTGAAGAACGTTGTGAATGACGCTTATCTCAGGTTGCGATAAAGACTGTTTTCTGATAAAGACTGTTATCTGAAGAACGTTGTGAATGACGCTTATCTCAGGTTGCGACAAAGACTGTTTTCTGATAAAGACTCTCATCTGAAGAACGTTGTGAATGACGCTTATCTCAGGTTGCGATAAAGACTGTTTTCTGATAAAGACTGTTATCTGAAGAACGTTGTGAATGACGCTTATCTCAGGTTGCGATAAAGACTGTTTTCTGATAAAGACTGTTATCTGAAGAACGTTGTGAATGACGCTTATCTCAGGTTGCGATAAAGACTGTTTTCTGATAAAGACTGTTATCTGAAGAACGTTGTGAATGACGCTTATCTCAGGTTGCGATAAAGACTGTTTTCTGATAAAGACTGTTATCTGAAGAACGTTGTGAATGACGCTTATCTCAGGTTGCGATAAAGACTGTTTTCTGATAAAGACTGTTAACTGAAGAACGTTGTGAATGACGCTTATCTCAGGTTGCGATAAAGACTGTTTTCTGATAAAGACTGTTAACTGAAGAACGTTGTGAATGACGCTTATCTCAGGTTGCGATAAAGACTGTTTTCTGATAAAGACTGTTATCTGAAGAACGTTGTGAATGACGCTTATCTCAGGTTGCGATAAAGACTGTTTTCTGATAAAGACTCTCATCTGAAGAACGTTGTGAATGACGCTTATCTCAGGTTGCGATAAAGACTGTTTTCTGATAAAGACTGTTATCTGAAGAACGTTGTGAATGACGCTTATCTCAGGTTGCGATAAAGACTGTTTTCTGATAAAGACTCTCATCTGAAGAACGTTGTGAATGACGCTTATCTCAGGTTGCGATAAAGACTGTTTTCTGATAAAGACTGTTATCTGAAGAACGTTGTGAATGACGCTTATCTCAGGTTGCGATAAAGACTGTTTTCTGATAAAGACTGTTAACTGAAGAACGTTGTGAATGACGCTTATCTCAGGTTGCGATAAAGACTGTTTTCTGATAAAGACTGTTATCTGAAGAACGTTGTGAATGACGCTTATCTCAGGTTGCGATAAAGACTGTTTTCTGATAAAGACTCTCATCTGAAGAACGTTGTGAATGACGCTTATCTCAGGTTGCGATAAAGACTGTTTTCTGATAAAGACTGTTATCTGAAGAACGTTGTGAATGACGCTTATCTCAGGTTGCGATAAAGACTGTTTTCTGATAAAGACTGTTAACTGAAGAACGTTGTGAATGACGCTTATCTCAGGTTGCGATAAAGACTGTTTTCTGATAAAGACTGTTAACTGAAGAACGTTGTGAATGACGCTTATCTCAGGTTGCGATAAAGACTGTTTTCTGATAAAGACTGTAATGTGAAGAACGTTGTGAATGACGCTTATCTCAGGTTGCGATAAAGACTGTTTTCTGATAAAGACTGTTATCTGAAGAACGTTGTGAATGACGCTTATCTCAGGTTGCGATAAAGACTGTTTTCTGATAAAGACTGTTAACTGAAGAACGTTGTGAATGACGCTTATCTCAGGTTGCGATAAAGACTGTTTTCTGATAAAGACTGTTATCTGAAGAACGTTGTGAATGACGCTTATCTCAGGTTGCGATAAAGACTGTTTTCTGATAAAGACTGTTAACTGAAGAACGTTGTGAATGACGCTTATCTCAGGTTGCGATAAAGACTGTTTTCTGATAAAGACTGTTATCTGAAGAACGTTGTGAATGACGCTTATCTCAGGTTGCGATAAACACTGTTTTTGATAAAGACTCTCATCTGAAGAACGTTGTGAATGACGCTTATCTCAGGTTGCGATAAAGACTGTTTTCTGATAAAGACTGTTATCTGAAGAACGTTGTGAATGACGCTTATCTCAGGTTGCGATAAAGACTGTTTTCTGATAAAGACTCTCATCTGAAGAACGTTGTGAATGACGCTTATCTCAGGTTGCGATAAAGACTGTTTTCTGATAAAGACTGTTATCTGAAGAACGTTGTGAATGACGCTTATCTCAGGTTGCGATAAAGACTGTTTTCTGATAAAGACTGTTATCTGAAGAACGTTGTGAATGACGCTTATCTCAGGTTGCGATAAAGACTGTTTTCTGATAAAGACTCTCATCTGAAGAACGTTGTGAATGACGCTTATCTCAGGTTGCGATAAAGACTGTTTTCTGATAAAGACTGTTATCTGAAGAACGTTGTGAATGACGCTTATCTCAGGTTGCGATAAAGACTGTTTTCTGATAAAGACTGTTAACTGAAGAACGTTGTGAATGACGCTTATCTCAGGTTGCGATAAAGACTGTTTTCTGATAAAGACTGTTAACTGAAGAACGTTGTGAATGACGCTTATCTCAGGTTGCGATAAAGACTGTTTTCTGATAAAGACTGTTATCTGAAGAACGTTGTGAATGACGCTTATCTCAGGTTGCGATAAAGACTGTTTTCTGATAAAGACTCTCATCTGAAGAACGTTGTGAATGACGCTTATCTCAGGTTGCGATAAAGACTGTTTTCTGATAAAGACTGTTATCTGAAGAACGTTGTGAATGACGCTTATCTCAGGTTGCGATAAAGACTGTTTTCTGATAAAGACTGTTATCTGAAGAACGTTGTGAATGACGCTTATCTCAGGTTGCGAT
Organism: Euprymna scolopes; assembly: GCF_053919585.1. Lineage (NCBI taxonomy): Eukaryota > Metazoa > Mollusca > Cephalopoda > Sepiida > Sepiolidae > Euprymna > Euprymna scolopes. Next base: position 79,502,213 of record NC_136494.1, read on the forward strand.
AAAGACTGTTTTCTGATAAAGACTCTCATCTGAAGAACGTTGTGAATGACGCTTATCTCAGGTTGCGATAAAGACTGTTTTCTGATAAAGACTGTTATCTGAAGAACGTTGTGAATGACGCTTATCTCAGGTTGCGATAAAGACTGTTTTCTGATAAAGACTGTTATCTGAAGAACGTTGTGAATGACGCTTATCTCAGGTTGCGATAAAGACTGTTTTCTGATAAAGACTGTTATCTGAAGAACGTTGTGAATGACGCTTATCTCAGGTTGCGATAAAGACTGTTTTCTGATAAAGACTGTTAACTGAAGAACGTTGTGAATGACGCTTATCTCAGGTTGCGATAAAGACTGTTTTCTGATAAAGACTGTTAACTGAAGAACGTTGTGAATGACGCTTATCTCAGGTTGCGATAAAGACTGTTTTCTGATAAAGACTGTTATCTGAAGAACGTTGTGAATGACGCTTATCTCAGGTTGCGATAAAGACTGTTTTCTGATAAAGACTCTCATCTGAAGAACGTTGTGAATGACGCTTATCTCAGGTTGCGATAAAGACTGTTTTCTGATAAAGACTGTTATCTGAAGAACGTTGTGAATGACGCTTATCTCAGGTTGCGATAAAGACTGTTTTCTGATAAAGACTGTTAACTGAAGAACGATGTGAATGACGCTTATCTCAGGTTGCGATAAAGACTGTTTTCTGATAAAGACTGTTATCTGAAGAACGTTGTGAATGACGCTTATCTCAGGTTGCGATAAAGACTGTTTTCTGATAAAGACTCTCATCTGAAGAACGTTGTGAATGACGCTTATCTCAGGTTGCGACAAAGACTGTTTTCTGATAAAGACTGTTATCTGAAGAACGTTGTGAATGACGCTTATCTCAGGTTGCGATAAAGACTGTTTTCTGATAAAGACTGTTAACTGAAGAACGTGTTGAATGACGCTTATCTCAGGTTGCGATAAAGACTGTTTTCTGATAAAGACTGTTATCTGAAGAACGTTGTGAATGACGCTTATCTCAGGTTGCGATAAAGACTGTTTTCTGATAAAGACTCTCATCTGAAGAACGTTGTGAATGACGCTTATCTCAGGTTGCGATAAAGACTGTTTTCTGATAAAGACTGTTATCTGAAGAACGTTGTGAATGACGCTTATCTCAGGTTGCGATAAAGACTGTTTTCTGATAAAGACTGTTAACTGAAGAACGTTGTGAATGACGCTTATCTCAGGTTGCGACAAAGACTGTTTTCTGATAAAGACTGTTAACTGAAGAACGTTGTGAATGACGCTTATCTCAGGTTGCGATAAAGACTGTTTTCTGATAAAGACTGTTATCTGAAGAACGTTGTGAATGACGCTTATCTCAGGTTGCGATAAAGACTGTTTTTGATAAAGACTCTCATCTGAAGAACGTTGTGAATGACGCTTATCTCAGGTTGCGATAAAGACTGTTTTCTGATAAAGACTGTTATCTGAAGAACGTTGTGAATGACGCTTATCTCAGGTTGCGATAAAGACTGTTTTCTGATAAAGACTCTCATCTGAAGAACGTTGTGAATGACGCTTATCTCAGGTTGCGATAAAGACTGTTTTCTGATAAAGACTGTTATCTGAAGAACGTTGTGAATGACGCTTATCTCAGGTTGCGATAAAGACTGTTTTCTGATAAAGACTGTTATCTGAAGAACGTTGTGAATGACGCTTATCTCAGGTTGCGATAAAGACTGTTTTTGATAAAGACTCTCATCTGAAGAACGTTGTGAATGACGCTTATCTCAGGTTGCGATAAAGACTGTTTTCTGATAAAGACTGTTATCTGAAGAACGTTGTGAATGACGCTTATCTCAGGTTGCGATAAAGACTGTTTTCTGATAAAGACTCTCATCTGAAGAACGTTGTGAATGACGCTTATCTCAGGTTGCGATAAAGACTGTTTTCTGATAAAGACTGTTATCTGAAGAACGTTGTGAATGACGCTTATCTCAGGTTGCGATAAAGACTGTTTTCTGATAAAGACTGTTATCTGAAGAACGTTGTGAATGACGCTTATCTCAGGTTGCGATAAAGACTGTTTTCTGATAAAGACTCTCATCTGAAGAACGTTGTGAATGACGCTTATCTCAGGTTGCGATAAAGACTGTTTTCTGATAAAGACTGTTATCTGAAGAACGTTGTGAATGACGCTTATCTCAGGTTGCGATAAAGACTGTTTTCTGATAAAGACTGTTATCTGAAGAACGTTGTGAATGACGCTTATCTCAGGTTGCGATAAAGACTGTTTTCTGATAAAGACTCTCATCTGAAGAACGTTGTGAATGACGCTTATCTCAGGTTGCGATAAAGACTGTTTTCTGATAAAGACTGTTATCTGAAGAACGTTGTGAATGACGCTTATCTCAGGTTGCGATAAAGACTGTTTTCTGATAAAGACTGTTATCTGAAGAACGTTGTGAATGACGCTTATCTCAGGTTGCGATAAAGACTGTTTTCTGATAAAGACTGTTAACTGAAGAACGTTGTGAATGACGCTTATCTCAGGTTGCGATAAAGACTGTTTTCTGATAAAGACTGTTAACTGAAGAACGTTGTGAATGACGCTTATCTCAGGTTGCGATAAAGACTGTTTTCTGATAAAGACTGTTATCTGAAGAACGTTGTGAATGACGCTTATCTCAGGTTGCGATAAAGACTGTTTTCTGATAAAGACTCTCATCTGAAGAACGTTGTGAATGACGCTTATCTCAGGTTGCGATAAAGACTGTTTTCTGATAAAGACTGTTATCTGAAGAACGTTGTGAATGACGCTTATCTCAGGTTGCGATAAAGACTGTTTTCTGATAAAGACTCTCATCTGAAGAACGTTGTGAATGACGCTTATCTCAGGTTGCGATAAAGACTGTTTTCTGATAAAGACTGTTATCTGAAGAACGTTGTGAATGACGCTTATCTCAGGTTGCGATAAAGACTGTTTTCTGATAAAGACTGTTAACTGAAGAACGTTGTGAATGACGCTTATCTCAGGTTGCGATAAAGACTGTTTTCTGATAAAGACTGTTATCTGAAGAACGTTGTGAATGACGCTTATCTCAGGTTGCGATAAAGACTGTTTTCTGATAAAGACTCTCATCTGAAGAACGTTGTGAATGACGCTTATCTCAGGTTGCGATAAAGACTGTTTTCTGATAAAGACTGTTATCTGAAGAACGTTGTGAATGACGCTTATCTCAGGTTGCGATAAAGACTGTTTTCTGATAAAGACTGTTAACTGAAGAACGTTGTGAATGACGCTTATCTCAGGTTGCGATAAAGACTGTTTTCTGATAAAGACTGTTAACTGAAGAACGTTGTGAATGACGCTTATCTCAGGTTGCGATAAAGACTGTTTTCTGATAAAGACTGTTATCTGAAGAACGTTGTGAATGACGCTTATCTCAGGTTGCGATAAAGACTGTTTTCTGATAAAGACTCTCATCTGAAGAACGTTGTGAATGACGCTTATCTCAGGTTGCGATAAAGACTGTTTTCTGATAAAGACTGTTATCTGAAGAACGTTGTGAATGACGCTTATCTCAGGTTGCGATAAAGACTGTTTTCTGATAAAGACTGTTAACTGAAGAACGTTGTGAATGACGCTTATCTCAGGTTGCGATAAAGACTGTTTTCTGATAAAGACTGTTATCTGAAGAACGTTGTGAATGACGCTTATCTCAGGTTGCGATAAAGACTGTTTTCTGATAAAGACTGTTATCTGAAGAACGTTGTGAATGACGCTTATCTCAGGTTGCGATAAAGACTGTTTTTGATAAAGACTCTCATCTGAAGAACGTTGTGAATGACGCTTATCTCAGGTTGCGATAAAGACTGTTTTCTGATAAAGACTCTCATCTGAAGAACGTTGTGAATGACGCTTATCTCAGGTTGCGATAAAGACTGTTTTCTGATAAAGACTCTCATCTGAAGAACGTTGTGAATGACGCTTATCTCAGGTTGCGATAAAGACTGTTTTCTGATAAAGACTGTTATCTGAAGAACGTTGTGAATGACGCTTATCTCAGGTTGCGATAAAGACTGTTTTCTGATAAAGACTGTTATCTGAAGAACGTTGTGAATGACGCTTATCTCAGGTTGCGATAAAGACTGTTTTCTGATAAAGACTCTCATCTGAAGAACGTTGTGAATGACGCTTATCTCAGGTTGCGATAAAGACTGTTTTCTGATAAAGACTGTTATCTGAAGAACGTTGTGAATGACGCTTATCTCAGGTTGCGATAAAGACTGTTTTCTGATAAAGACTGTTATCTGAAGAACGTTGTGAATGACGCTTATCTCAGGTTGCGATAAAGACTGTTTTCTGATAAAGACTCTCATCTGAAGAACGTTGTGAATGACGCTTATCTCAGGTTGCGATAAAGACTGTTTTCTGATAAAGACTGTTAACTGAAGAACGTTGTGAATGACGCTTATCTCAGGTTGCGATAAAGACTGTTTTCTGATAAAGACTGTTAACTGAAGAACGTTGTGAATGACGCTTATCTCAGGTTGCGATAAAGACTGTTTTCTGATAAAGACTGTTATCTGAAGAACGTTGTGAATGACGCTTATCTCAGGTTGCGATAAAGACTGTTTTCTGATAAAGACTCTCATCTGAAGAACGTTGTGAATGACGCTTATCTCAGGTTGCGATAAAGACTGTTTTCTGATAAAGACTGTTATCTGAAGAACGTTGTGAATGACGCTTATCTCAGGTTGCGATAAAGACTGTTTTCTGATAAAGACTCTCATCTGAAGAACGTTGTGAATGACGCTTATCTCAGGTTGCGATAAAGACTGTTTTCTGATAAAGACTGTTATCTGAAGAACGTTGTGAATGACGCTTATCTCAGGTTGCGATAAAGACTGTTTTCTGATAAAGACTCTCATCTGAAGAACGTTGTGAATGACGCTTATCTCAGGTTGCGATAAAGACTGTTTTCTGATAAAGACTGTTATCTGAAGAACGTTGTGAATGACGCTTATCTCAGGTTGCGATAAAGACTGTTTTCTGATAAAGACTGTTAACTGAAGAACGTTGTGAATGACGCTTATCTCAGGTTGCGATAAAGACTGTTTTCTGATAAAGACTGTTATCTGAAGAACGTTGTGAATGACGCTTATCTCAGGTTGCGATAAAGACTGTTTTCTGATAAAGACTGTTATCTGAAGAACGTTGTGAATGACGCTTATCTCAGGTTGCGATAAAGACTGTTTTCTGATAAAGACTGTTATCTGAAGAACGTTGTGAATGACGCTTATCTCAGGTTGCGATAAAGACTGTTTTCTGATAAAGACTGTTAACTGAAAACGTTGTGAATGACGCTTATCTCAGGTTGCGATAAAGACTGTTTTCTGATAAAGACTGTTAACTGAAGAACGTTGTGAATGACGCTTATCTCAGGTTGCGATAAAGACTGTTTTCTGATAAAGACTGTTATCTGAAGAACGTTGTGAATGACGCTTATCTCAGGTTGCGATAAAGACTGTTTTCTGATAAAGACTCTCATCTTAAGAACGTTGTGAATGACGCTTATCTCAGGTTGCGATAAAGACTGTTTTCTGATAAAGACTGTTATCTGAAGAACGTTGTGAATGACGCTTATCTCAGGTTGCGATAAAGACTGTTTTCTGATAAAGACTCTCATCTGAAGAACGTTGTGAATGACGCTTATCTCAGGTTGCGATAAAGACTGTTTTCTGATAAAGACTGTTATCTGAAGAACGTTGTGAATGACGCTTATCTCAGGTTGCGATAAAGACTGTTTTCTGATAAAGACTCTCATCTGAAGAACGTTGTGAATGACGCTTATCTCAGGTTGCGATAAAGACTGTTTTCTGATAAAGACTGTTATCTGAAGAACGTTGTGAATGACGCTTATCTCAGGTTGCGATAAAGACTGTTTTCTGATAAAGACTGTTAACTGAAGAACGTTGTGAATGACGCTTATCTCAGGTTGCGATAAAGACTGTTTTCTGATAAAGACTGTTATCTGAAGAACGTTGTGAATGACGCTTATCTCAGGTTGCGATAAAGACTGTTTTCTGATAAAGACTGTTATCTGAAGAACGTTGTGAATGACGCTTATCTCAGGTTGCGATTAAGACTGTTTTCTGATAAAGACTGTTATCTGAAGAACGTTGTGAATGACGCTTATCTCAGGTTGCGATAAAGACTGTTTTCTGATAAAGACTCTCATCTGAAGAACGTTGTGAATGACGCTTATCTCAGGTTGCGATAAAGACTGTTTTCTGATAAAGACTGTTATCTGAAGAACGTTGTGAATGACGCTTATCTCAGGTTGCGATAAAGACTGTTTTCTGATAAAGACTGTTAACTGAAGAACGTTGTGAATGACGCTTATCTCAGGTTGCGATAAAGACTGTTTTCTGATAAAGACTGTTATCTGAAGAACGTTGTGAATGACGCTTATCTCATGTTGCGATAAAGACTGTTTTCTGAGAAACTTTTCCAGAAAAACATATTGCACTTCTAACAATGGTGTACTTTAATCTAAAATCACATTTTATTGTTCTGTTTCTTTTGCCTTGTTAAATATACTGTTTTGTGCCTAACATTGCAATATCCAATAATAATGCTCGTTTTTTTTTCTTTTTTAATAAAAATCAAGGATTGCATGACATCTGTAGCTTGCAGAATAAAACTAACTTCAGATTTGAACTCAGCACACTTAAATTGACTAAAAACAAGTATTTCTTTAAATGCAACATATTGAGTGTTCCCTTGTGTAATTAACTTGCAAGAAAACAGATGGGGAAAAACGACCACGAAACTTTCCTGCACAATATTGCAAACTCACACAGATGGAATTTAATGACAAAATTGTCATTATTACTTCTATTATTACTATTTTTCGTGCGAGACAGTCCAACGAGAAAATGATTACACGAAATATATAATATTTAACAAAGGATTGATTCTATAATAATACATACACAACCTGCATAAATAAAAATAGATATCTGTTTAAGCGTTTTGTACAACCAAGCAACGCCGGGCGTTAAGCTAGTATATATATATATATATATATATATATATATATATAAATTCCCGTTCACATACACCTTTCAAGATAAAGCTAGAACCCAGAACTAGATAGAATCGAGCAATTGCATCGACAACAGACAACGCCAGACCCAAAGTGGGTTTCGATGTACTGCATCTCATCAGTGACGTGCTCCGACATAGGCGCGAACCCAGGTCGTCGCACTCATGAAGTGTGCAATACTGACGACCTAACGATATGGGCCAAGGCGCAATCTATTGACTATGCCTCGATATTTTTAATTCTTATATTTTCATCCAGTTCTACATTCTACGATGTGACAGGAAACGCGTCTTATACAACTAAGATAGTTACTGCTGGTATGCAGGTGGTAGATATCACATCTTACAAACTTAACTGAAATTAGCCGACTCCCCAGACACGATTACGGAACCACCTTATTTGTTGAGCGACATCACGTCCCTACGAAGGATGGCCCGCTTTTTTCTACATATATTAGACATTAAGAGGAGATTATAGATAGATATATAAATTCCCGTTGACATACACCTTTCAAGATAAAGCTAGAACCTAGAACTAGATAGAATCGAGCAATTGCATCGAGAACAGACACCGCCATGACAAAATAACTTGGCGTTGTCCGTTGTCGATGCAATTGCTCGATTCTATCTAGTTCTGGGTTCTAGCTTTATCTTGAAAGGTGTATGTGAACGGGAATTTATATATCTATCTATAATCTCCTCTTAATGTCTAATATATATATATATATATATATATATATATATATATATATATATATATATATATATATATATATATATGCAACAGTTTATATCACGGCTGTCAGTGTGTTTAATCGAGCAAGTATTATCATGTTGAGATAAGACACCTAATCTTTAGACTACGACCCAATCTTAACAATGTTATATACAACAAAACTATAAGTATATATATATATATATGTATGTATATACATGTATATATATATATATATGTATATATAGTATATATGTATATCTACACATATATATGCATATATATATGTATATATATAGTATATATGTATATCTACACATATATATGTATATATATATATGTATATATGTATATATATATAGTATATATGTATATATACGCATATATATATGTATATATACGTGTATATATGTATACATTTGTATGCATATATATGTGCATATATGTGTATATATACGTGTATATATGTATACATAAATATCTGCATATATATATATATATATATATATATATATATATATATAATTTGTGTATAATGCTTGTATAGAACGGGTTTCTGGATGTAAATCCAATGACATCCGCGTGATTATTAAAGAGTGCACAATGGAGGACACAGCTGGTATATAGTCTGTTTATTATACAAAAACTATTGGTTACATATATACATGTTGTAGTCATATCCTAATATCGCTCATATTTTAGTCAGATGAAATTTTCTCTTTGAATTGTAATTATACTAAAACATCCATGCACATATGTAACCTATATATAAGTTACATATATATATATATATATATATATAAGGTTCATTTCTGTGTATGTGTGCATGTGTTTATATATTTATTTTAATCCTCTGTTTCCCTAATCTTAATTTTCTGAGATTGAACGCGTTTAGCCGTTTCTTATTCGTATAATAATTCCGTCAGCAACAGCGATTAAAATCTTACATTTAAAAATGTGGAACGTCCACAAAACTCACCATAAATAAGTAAGTTTCAAGTTACTCAGACGTGGTTTATATGACATCATTTAATATTTTTATGCACACCTAGTCCAGGAATTATTTCTACTCTTAACCTTCTACGATACGCTCTAATGTATGATTTTGGCAGTAATAAAATAGATATGCTTCAAATATCAGCCAAGTGCAATTTCATACTTAGTACTTATAGAATACATACGAAAATTCATTAAATAATAATATTGTATACGTAGTGTGCACATAATCATGGTATCGAAGAGACTGATTATTAAATATCAGTTTGAAAATAGAGTTTGATAGAAAATCATACATGTAGATATAGTAATTGTAGATAAAAACTAAAATATTGATTTTTTTTTAACTCATGGTTGCCAACTCGTGTAAAATACGTTTTTATACATTTGGAAAAAATCCCTTTGTATTATCCACATGATAAAGTAAACATTGCCTTACTATCTACGATTTTGTACAAAAAGTTTGGTAATTTTTTAAAAATATTCAATAAATAATATCGAATCTGAAAACAATTTTTTGATATAAATCTATTAGTGTCCTCAGCTAAACATTGTCGTATATATTACTTTGTTACCAAATTTTCTACCCACCCGCATCAAAATTTATATCTATATTTTATCTATATCTATCTATCTATCTATCTATCTATCTATATATATATATATATATATATATATATATATATATATATATATATATATATATATATATATAATTACTTTCATTATTTTAATACCTACAAACTCTAGCGTTTTATCCTTCCGGAAATTATCAGTGAAGGATTTCAAGATTATATTTGTTCGGGAAGTTCGAACCCTGCAACGAAGCTATTTCTGACTCAATTAGCGAGGGGGAAAAACACACGGCCAACGTTAATCGCGAGAAATACAGTGGACATTTACTCATTTCTTTTTTAAATGTCAAGGCTGTGATAGTGATTATAACATCATGATCTGCACACGTAAGCTTAGTTGACCGATTTTAACTTCAACTTCGAGTGCTCAACAATAAGATCTTAGTTCTTAAATAGGCTGGCATACTTATTACTATATTTTTTACTTTATATATATTTAATATATATATATGTATATAATGTATATATATATATATATATATATATATATATATATATATATATATATATATAATATATATATAATCTTCAAATGGATTGTCTCGTACACAATGAAGCCTGTGTTCATGGCTAAATAAACGTAATCTATAAATGTCATTTCATTTTCACATATATTTTGCGATATTTGTGTGAAATAAAGTGCATGTTTATTCATTATCAAATTTTAACTGCCAATAATGCTGCTGGGATAGAAACTCTTTAACAATTAAGTGTACTTCCATAATCTACAGTTTCACAGGGATATGAAATAATAATACTCACATGTGAGAAAATATCTCACTACTGATGCAATTCTCTATCTGGATAAAAGGATGGACTACTGTTGCCATATCTGGGCAGGAGCTCATAAAAACAGCCTATCTTGCCTTGACAGAGTACAAAATAGACTTCGTGGCTTAGTGGGGGATGCCCTTTTCTCTACCCTGCAACCTCTCTACCACAGAAGAGACGTTGCGAGCCTATCCTTGCTTTATCATTATTTCCATGGCAAGTGCTCGTCTTAACTCCAATCTCTGGTCCCCCCTCGCCAATCTTTCACGAAAAACACCCGTCTAGCTTAATCCACTGTGAAAAATTTCCCCCACTCTATATCTGTGCCTAAATCGGAACACGGATTCCATGAACAAAGCTTCTTTCTTAGAACTGCACGCCTGTGGAATTCTGTTTCGTCTGCCTGCTTCCCACCGGACTACAACTTGGATGTGTTCAAGTCCAATGTTAACAAATTCCTAATGAACCGCCCCTTAAGTAAACACTTCATCAAATCTCCACACTAACGTAATGTGCTTGCAATAATCCTTATCCCTGAGTGGCTTCCGGGCCTTGATAAGTGGTGATCACTGTGTAAAAAAAAAAATGTGACTGAATAGATTATAGGTCGTTTAGATTTGAAACAATGATCCTAACAGAAAATTCCTATATAATTGCAACACATCAACGTCTACAGATTTTAATAATATTTCGTTTTGTAAAATAACAATTTCCTGAAGTGTCAACATTGTTAATAAAATTAATAGTTTAACTTCTTATTGAAACTTAATTAACAATTCATAATAGAAACAATTTCATACAGAAAAAAATACATGAATAAGAGTATTTTTTTCCTACGAGATATTTTTTATTTCTATAGAAATGGAACACTAATTGTTTTTGGAAAGAACTAATATAGTTTATGCATCTTTAAATGCAGAATGATTAGTGTCTGCAGTTGTCTTATTTGGATTAATTTTATTATTCACACTAGTGTTCACATACTTTTATTTCATTTATTATCGAAATACTGGGATGTGACTGCTTGTTTGATGGTGTAAAATGAAATGGATTTATTGAGGGACATTCTGTAAATTACTTGTAAAAACATCGAATGCAACACGTTTACGATCTGAATGACATTAGAATCTGTCAGACGTAGTTTTAGTATTTAGATGATATACTACTTTTATGGAACCTGTCAAAGAAAAGAAGGCCTAGTGGTAATTCCAGAAAGGTTGATATGCTCTCAAATAGTCAAACAGAAAAAATATTAATAATATAAGCCTCTAATTAAAAAAGTAATAGATTCAAACACGTTTTAAATACAACTTACCGTCTCTATTGTCTACCAAGGGCCCTATTGCCTGTGCATGCACACAAAATCTATGCTATATACCTAACCCAGGATAGACGTTAATATCTACGTTATAGACTTTACTTAATCGGTTTATTCAAATCTTTTGATTAATGGAGCTTAACGATCTCGCGTGCCTTCGTCTCTGGGATGAAATTCGGTGTTTATTGGATGACGGAAAAGTTTCGAGGTTGAGACAAGGCCGGCCAAATAACCATTTTAGCAATTGTGGAATACCAACGAGTCTTGCACAAGCACACGCTTTTATCGATTTCGTTTGTTATCCGACCGTCGTCTACTTAGATATTTATCGATTATCAGTTGGTCACAAAGTAATTGTAGACGGGTATATGGGTGTGGTAAGATTTGACGAAATAAAAATCGGCTTTTAAAAGGGGTATTAAAGTCGGTGAAAGTATTCGACACGAGAATTTTTTTTACGTATATATCCTTTACCCGTTTCTCTATACAGCTCTCTCACTATCCCCACTTTCTCTACATACACATGTATGTATGTATGTATGTATGTATGTAATATATGAGTAAATTGAAAAACATACGCATATATATATAGATATACATAAGTATACGCGTATATATGTATAAATGCATACTTAAAGGCTCACGTATATAAAAAAATGTGTGCAGAAATAAACAATATAATCGAATGCTAATTTATATTTCACTATTACTGTTTAAATTTGACAGCCTCTAGATATGAAAGCTATTATAAATACTATGCGTTCTATTTCTTTTAATATAACGAATGTTGAGGAACCACTATGGTAGTGGTACCATTAAATCAAGTAAATTTCTATGCTCGAGATATTAATTTTTTACCCATTCAATACCATTGTACATGACCTTTTGCAAGCGATAGGTTGATGGACGTGATTAGGTGTATGTAGCGCGATTTGTCACTCAAATTTCTGCGGACATTCGCAATTTCCAAACCATAATATCCTAATTGTGATTACATAAACTGTGTCGGTTGAAAAGAAATTTGTACTCCATGACACATGCCAATACATAATTTACTTCTCTCTCTCTTTCTCTCTCTCTCATTCTCTGTATATATATATATATATATATATATATATATAAATATATATATATATATATATTGCATATATTGCATATATTATATCTAAATTGTATGCATTATACATTATATATTGTATATATTGTAAATTATATATATTGTATACATTATGCATTATATATATTTTCTATATCATATATATTTTCTATATTATATATATATATTATATATTGTATATAATGTGCAATCCATATATATTTGTCTATTTTATATTTTATATGTATTTTGTATGTAAAACATATATATATATTAATCATTGTATGTATACATTCATATATATTATGTGAATATACAAATTAGTAGCAGCATTCGTGTGTGTGTGTGTGTGTCTGTGTGTACAAAGCTTCTACATCCGATAATGACGAAACTTTTACGGATAGTGCACACATTATTTAAGGTGAGGATCAAATATCAAAGTAACAGTATATACACTCTCCGACAGCCTACACCATAGGAAGGATCTAGACTAAATTTTACATTACGATGTTCCCCTACCTAAAGAAGATGCACACCATTTTGAAGTGTTAAGATCAAAGGTCAATATCATAGTCTATGTATACACACTTCTTGCAGCATACACCATGGGACTGGTTATTTCCAAACCTGGCAGTATGACTGTCCCAAACTAAGGATTGTGCACAAAGTGTTTAAATGTTAAGACCAAAGATCAAGGTTATAGTCTACGTACATATATTTTTTTACAGCGCAAACCACACGCCCGAGCATGACGAAATCTGGCATAATGGTGACCCCTTATTAGGGACGGTGCACATATTTTTCAACGTTTAGGTCAGAGGCAACATCATAGTATATTATGTATATATACTTTCTTACAACCACAAAAAACTAGACCGATCATAACCAAATCTGGTATAATGATGCCCCCGCCAACTAACTATAGGAACCATCAAATTTTTATGGTTTAAGCGTGTATTTTTGCTAGTAACACTATACATTCCTATATAGACAGTGGAAATGGCATAATATCACTGAAGTTAGGGGATGTTTAGTTTCATAAGAACTAGATGGTTTACTACTTGAGAATATCAGGCACTGTACGCCTGAGAAGATCGGCACTAAAACTGAAAAGCTCTTATATAGTAATTTCATTCTGAGTTGGATAAAAGCGATTAGGGACTGTTTGTGAATTTCATGTTCAGATAAGGCATGCTCCGAAAAACAAACAGAACGAGGGTGCATATGTAGTGAAGAGTTATTTAGCTTAATGCATAACGTAATTTGCTATGGATCACACTTGAATATTAGCAAGCGTCCGGGTTTAAAACTTCAATGTGGATACACAGATTTTTCGTAGATTAACGATGTATTTGGTACAATTGAATTATATATACGTGCGTGTATTATATGTGTGTGTATCATATATGTGTGTGTATAATATATGTAGGCTTGTGTATTATATATATATGTGTATATTTTATATGTATGTGTGTATTATATATGTGGATGTATTATATATGAGCATGCATTATACATATATATAATATATATATATACATATATATATATATATATATATATATAGAGAGAGAGAGAGAGAGAGAGAGAGAGAGAGGAGAGCTTCTAAGAACTCGATGCTTATTGTTGAACACTTTAAAGTTGGAATAAAAGTCGGCCACGTTAGCTCGCATGTGCAGATCATGATTTCATAATCATTAGACCACTCTGGACGGATGTTACGACATTTAAATATAAATGTTTAAATGTCAACGATATCTCTTGCAGTTGAGATAAGCCGTGAGGCTTTTTCGTTGCTAATGTAGTTAGAATGACTTGGTGGCCGGTTTCGAATATCCTGACCGCCAGTAATCGTGTCACCCCCACACTACGATTCCTGAAATCACAAAACTCTAGCGTCTGTAGGTATTTACTACTACTACTACTAATAATAATACTACTACTACTATTACTACTACTACTAATAATAATTATATATATATATATATATATATATATATATATGGATCTGTATAGGGCTATAATTCATTTGCCTGTCAGTAGTGTGTGTGCTACGGCAACTACTAAAATACTTAACTGGTGATCACATTTTTAAATTTGCCTGTTGTTCAAATTTCGAAATTCAGTGAATTTACTACGTCTAATTACACCGGCAGGTCTGAAACGATAATACAGATGCCTTTGGGGAAGATATATTCTTGTAAGGTTGATAATATTAGGTTATATGGTATCTCATAGGTTAATGCGAGAATTCTAAATCTAATGTGTGACTTGGCACTTTTTAAATTGTTTCAAATATGAGCTATGGTATAATCTGAGAATAAACATGCGTCATGTTGCTTTTTATGGAAATGTATCATGTAGCCATTATGTTTATTTAGAGTATTCGCTCGCAACTCATTAGGTTGTCATGGGTCAAGAAAAACACTCCTGCCAGTGTTTATTTACTTGGCGATATTCTTTAAAAATCATCGTCTTCTATTTAGTGTACTTTTCTCTAATTATATATAATACTAGGACGATTCGAAACAAAATGGATTGTATATTGTTGATGTTTTATCGTCTATTTAGTGATGCATTTATTTCTGCTGAGCATGCTATCAAATGAAGGCGTTATTTAATGGTCGAGTTAAGTCATCTTCAATTGATTGATTAATTTTATTAGGAAAATCTCATTTTCGAATCCATATAGTAAATTCATAAGTTTTTTTTTTATCTTGTGCAGTTATTAAGAACTGATAAGAATTTAATATGGTAATTTACCTTCCGAATGTCTTCATTCAAACCTCATCAACGCTATTGACATTTGAAGTTCATATGCAAATATTCTAAGAATGTCCTTTTCATTTGTAAGATCGTATGCAAGCTATTTTGATTTATTACTTTGTGATATAAAAAGTATATGTATTACCACAGGTTTTTATGATGCGTTGTGGAACTGGTTCCCAACGAAACAAAATGTGACATGAGGTCGGTTTTGCGTGGGAGATAACCTCAAAAGGGGCATTCTGCAAAAAATAAAATTACCTTAGTATAGAAGAGTTTCCGCATCCATTGATAAGGACAATTAATTCGAGTACGCTTTCTAAGCAGGCACCACACTTCAGCTACCAGTCAAGTACGAGTACCGGAAATCGGCTAGTTATTTATAAGATGCATCACTTTTTTAGAGTAAACAAGAGAGCCATTGTGATAAAATATATTATAAAAGTGCATTGCCCGGTTTTATGCTTCAGCAATGATTCCTGTATTATTTGAAATAAGCTGTTATACACGTAATACGAAAAAATTAACCATCGTATTTTATTCTGTTCTAAAAATATTTTTATATATCTAAAACCGACGCCTAGCAATTCAGTGATCTAGGTATTTTTCAAGTATAGAGCCGACATTAGTTTGGTCTTTAGTTGCTATGATATGTTTTTTTTTCGCAGCCGATTGAATCGACTATGCTGCGTTTAAGTACTATTGTAGCTACAGTAATAAGTGAAGATTTACTATTTTGCATACATATATAAACCGTAGCTCCTACACCGATATGAATGAGTTAACTATATTTATTATTGTACTTACGTCATTTTGTAGGTAATAGTACTTAAATATAGACTTACGATCTAATATTTGCAAATATTAATAGACAATATAGCATGTATTATACAAAAACAATACATTGGCTTTTTTGAATTGGTTGTTTTTTTGTTAATTTATTACCCTTTCATTATCTGAAATATACAAATGCGTTTATTGACGTTACATAATCATTATATTCTACGTCTATCTCCAATTTATTTTCCACTTCTTTATTTTTTTTTATTTCATGACTGAGTTAGTGTTCCGCTTAAATCGAAAAGACTTATATTTTTTCTGGATATTCTTAAAAAATACAATCATGATTTTCATAAACGACTGCATACCGATTAAAATGCTTTTTGTTAATATAAAAACGCCAGATAATTAATTTTTAAGATCCAAGTTGTCCTTTCTGTAAAAGATTTTTCTAAATGAAGACTAGAATATGTCATATTTAATCCCAACTTAAATAGATCTCCCTGAGTGAAATATGCCTTATATATATATATATATATATATATATATATATATATATATATATATATATATATATATATATATATATATATATATATTACCGGCTTCGCGTGTGAAGAGGAGCTAACGATCGGTTCGTATTTTCCAGGATATCTCGCACGAAATTGTGCGTGATAATGTTTACAACTAGGATTTGCTATCTGAGAAGAGGAAGAGGGTTTTTTTTTCTTTGTTTTCTGTGCAGAGGCATATTGTTCTGTTGGGTGGCCAGCATCCGGCCGACACATTTACTTGCGTAAATCAACAGCCAACGCACGGAAGTAATCAAATTAATTGTTGGAAGTAATCGTCTTCGAGCCGTTTTCTTAATGAGGAAAGAATGAAATTAGGAGAAAGGCCGGCTTTGAATTAATTACGCCGACCGACAGGAGAAAATAATGATTAAAGATGGTGAGAAAAATTCTCATGGAACGATAAAAACATACAAAAAAAAAAAGCTAAGACGGTAATGTAGAAAAAATAATGCAATAAGAAATGTAATAAAAATTTACTCAAAATAATAAAGGAAAACATGTTATAAAAATAACATAGTTAAATACTTTTTAAATAAAGCAAGGTTTTCACATAGGATATAACATGAATATTGAGCAGATGGTTAGCTTTGGCACGACTCAGATGGGTAACTAAGTGGGAAAGAGGGCACTTGAAAAATACTCACTATCCACGTGTTTCATCACATATCATAGTAAAAGAAATACGTCATGAATTTTAAGTAAGTGAGCTTTTGTTTTTATTTTTACACCCACCTGTGCATTAATAGGTCAAGAGTTTTAGATCAAAATAGATGGTCACACAGTGGCTAATAGCAACACACACTATTACCATTTGGATGAATTAATACTCAAAGGTAATAACCAAAAGAAAGATACAAGCAGTAGAATAGACAATAACAAACTAAAAAGAACTATTATCACAAATATCAGTATTATTTTACCTTTTTGAGTTTGAGTTGAAGAAATGTAATCTACACCTATCACAAAAGCTGGAATGTGCATTTATTATGTTCTAATAGTTAATTGTACAAGCGCATAAACTTTTCCATTTCAAACAATCTAACATCAGCGTGTTGCCTGACGAAGGGTAACACATAAACATGTTTGCATTCTACTGGTATTAAGTCTGTCTATTCTATTAAAGATCAAATAAATGTTCAAATATCAATACAATTTAATTTCTTTATTCTTTCGTAAAAAACAAACTATTTGTTAATCTTATCTAGTTGTTGCAGCACAAAAAGAAAGAGTTACTTGGCAGTATAAATGTATTACATTGTAAGGAATATGACAATACCGCTTTTTATTTATGAAATAAACTCGACGTTTTTTTTCACACTTGTCGATGTTGCTTTTAGTTAGGTATTAAATTAGAATTTAAAACATGTTCGAACGCATTAATGTACGCCCAACAAATTTCTTGGAAAAAAGAGATAAATATTTCATAGTTAAAAGCAACATTTTACTTGAGAATTAATGTATCAATATCATTACGCTTTATGTAAATACTTTCTTCACATGCATGCATGGACACACACACAAATACACATATAGTAAACATGCGCTATATATATATATATATATATATATATATATGACTTTCTATCATAGTGAATTTACGTGATATGCTTCATATGTGTATACATGTTTTAAATTATTTTACTTAAAGTTAAACGTTTTCAGGCAATATTAATTAAACAGAGTAATCCATAATTCTTGCATATAGCTTCCGTTGTACAAGGTGCAACGGTAAAAGTGTCGCCCTAACAAGACCACAGCTTTATTTTTAAACTATTATTGACAAAAAATCAATTTTGGTTACTTTATTATGGAGTAGATCTGATATCTATTCAATATAGCCGCCTTCAGCCTAAATCACCGCCCTGATACGGGTCCAGAACTGGGAATATGCTTTTTTCCCAGGTGTCAGCGTGAGGTCGCGTTAATGCTGTTATCGACGTATGACTGAACGAATAGGCCGGCGGGTTCAGCTCGGGGAGGATTGCGACATTGAGAGAAGTGGGAAGACGTGTGAGACAGCGCTGAGCCCTTCTGTCTTATTGCGAAGCTTCCTGCGGCCAGCTGATTGCACCAGGGGATCACTACCTTTTCTGCACATCCACTGGTTTAATTGTGTATATACTCTACGTAATTTTAGTACTAAACTAGTTAGTATAAGCTCCAAACTAGTCCTATTACGTATTTTTTCTTAATGAATCAATTCTATCTAGCAAGATTATTCGAGACAACAGTAGTTAATCGAAACTTTTCTTTTAGTCTTTTGCCTCACCTAAGTTTTTAACTTTTCAGACAATTGTGACGTGATTACCCGAGACGATTACGACCTTTGTGTCTCTAAACTGATCAGCCCTCTTTGGGCGAGATGAGACAAGATAATTACGTTTGGCACCTGTCCCAAAGGGCCAAACGTGTTACCCGTTTCCCGACTTAATAGAATATAAATATATTACGCAACAAGTATAGCAATTTAACCATTTTGTCGCAATATGGTTTCACCTTATAATTTTTGTTACATCTTCCGTAGCCCCTTTATCAAACCACCAAAAATCTTTTTATTCAGTTAATCTTTCTTTAGTGTCCGATATTTTCTAAGCATCTTCCATTAAGAACTCCAGTAACTAGCTTCTGATGGCAAAGTTACGTTCCATGCGCGGGAACTTTGTTTTGTTGTCCGAATTCTGTCGGCAACTTTATCATGTTTAAGCGTACTATACAACCAGAAACACCGGGCCTCTAGCTAGTAAAGAATGAAGGGAACCTGATTTTCTGCATTTACCTGAAATTGAAGCATCTTTTAGCAAGTAAGTCTAAGTAAGCAGGGACTATGAAAGGATTCCTCTGTCGCTTGTGCTTTTGTCGGTGTATTGAAAAAATACAAAAAACTTTCTGTGTTTCTTTTATTTACGGAAAAAATATTTGTGTACATTACGTACTGTACTCCCTTAATATATAATATACTTATAGATGTGCCTATATATATATATACGTGTAAATTTGTATAAATATGCACGGATATATATATATATATATATATATATATATATATATATATATAATATGTGTGTGAAAATGTGTGCGTTTGGAAATATGTATAGATACATATTTAATAACACATATACATATACAATGAAACACATGTAAAACTGCATATTATAATTTACAAAAATTTATTGTTTGACAGGATACTCAAAATGAAATAGTAAGATTTTTTTTAATCCGTAGAGATTGAAATAATTTTTTTCTGTACATCAGGTGGATATGTTTTATATGTCAGAGGAATCTCTTATATTTTCTATATCCTCTGGCTTTGATCGAGGAGGGACTAACACTGGCTGCTATGGTTTCAAATGATCTTCAATAACAGCAAGGTGAAATTTGATTCCAAATAGTTCTCATATTTTAGATCTCCCATCGTCTGGAAATAGTGCACGATTATGAATATCTCCAGTAGCAAATAATATTTATACACTTTGAAAATTACATAATCTACGAAAACCAAAGAGTTGGGATATATCATATGAGAATATGTGGGATGCTCAAATTTTGTTCAATAAAAGAAGTGTACTTTCACAACAAATCAATTTGTGGTAAAAGTCAGAAATCCTCATATCTCTAAATAGCGTAACTCACAAATGAAAATAATTTTCATACTGAGCACTACGATACTATAACACTTATAAATTTATTTTTCTACAACACGAAAATTTCCAAACTTTTCATAGGAATTTTCATGGCCATTTCATGAAGGCTTTGTTGAACCATAATATACATATTACATTACCCGAAATGTGCTTATATTGCATGAAATATAGTAGATCTAACTTTTAAATTAGGTGAAAATAGTCATCTACAAACATTACAATGTAACGCATGTCGTAGCGACATTATATATTTTAAAATCATTATAAATCATTTATCTTATTTTTAACATCCCCTCCCGTCTGTTATCATTGACATTATTCTTCTTTGTTATTCGACTTTCCTTCTATCGTTAATATAAAGATAGTCTATACCGTGAGGAGAATTTCGTAAGAACAAATACCATACCGGTTAGAAGAGAATGGGTTGAAAGAAGAGAGAGATAGACCCTAATAGGAAAATGATTCTGTAGGTTTTTTTTGTTTGTTTTAATGCAATTTTACCATCTCAAATATGACAAATCAATTAGTTGTTGTCTTTTGAATTTTTTTTCTCGCAGCGGCATATGGCTTTTATATTTGATTTCCCCGCACAATTCAGAAAGAACATTGATGTTAAGCATATGTTGAACAAAGTGCATTCGGACTCGTTCACCAGATTCATCGGCTTATGCTTTGCTTTTATGCGAGTAGCAGGGACAGGAAGTGTATACATGCTTTAATATATAGAATCTTAAATCTATTTCAAAGGAGATGTCATCATCACTCTACATTTATTCGATTTGATTAAGCAGTTAGAACTTCTTGAAACGATTTAAGACACTTTGATTTGAGTAAGGAAAGAAGTATGCATATGTCTTTATAAGTAAAAGAAGATATCGTCAACATGGCCGATTTGCCGGTCAGGGCACAATGTTACATTTTTAAAAAAGTGTAGGGAGTGTAATATATATATATATATATATATATATATATATATATATATATCTTTTAGATGAAACCTATTGTTCACGTTTCTAATCTCAGATTACATAAAGTTGTTTCATTGAGCTACGGTGTTACCCCGTCTCGATATACATATATTAATTTGTGTGTGAGCATGTACGTGGTATATGGATGCCATCAGACGATAGCATTTCTTTTTTAATAATTGCAACATATGTATATATATATATATATATATATATATATATATATATATATATATATATATATATATATATAGGCAGCATTCTTACATTAAAACAAACGTTGTTAAAGACAACAAATACTTCCTTTTTTTAGACCGTTTGTTGTTTTTTTCTATCAAGTGTTCACGAGGTCTGTGTGAGTAATCTAGTA
The DNA here is from genome assembly GCF_053919585.1 of Euprymna scolopes. Classification (NCBI taxonomy): domain Eukaryota; kingdom Metazoa; phylum Mollusca; class Cephalopoda; order Sepiida; family Sepiolidae; genus Euprymna; species Euprymna scolopes. The sequence continues at coordinate 79,523,948 of NC_136494.1, forward strand.
GATTGATTTATATACAGAAGCAGCGATGAATGAATGCGAGTTGTAACTGCCCAGTTCTGTCGGAAGTGCTTGGTCAGATAAAGGGTCAGCGTTTACGATGGCATTTTAGTGTGTGTGTGTTTTTTTCTGATTGATTTTTTCGTAAATATTGTAGTATTTCACTCGATTCTGTATTATGCATGGTAAGCCGACGTGACAGGTAGTCGTTGTATTACCGACGTAACTAACGTAACTATTAGTTTAATTATTGTTATATAAGCTACACTCTCTCAAGAAGGAATTAATCTGATATATGACGTTGATTCGTTTTAGTGGTTGACAAGGAAGTTGTGGCATTGTTTTTGGTGTTACTTTTTAAAAAGTATATGATACCTCTTATCTAAGTGTTATCAGAGGGAAAACATATATGTGAATAATTATGTCTTTTTCCTCTAATTTAAAGCCCGTTTTTTTTTACACAGTAATCACCACTTATCAAGGCCCGGAAGCCACTGAGGGATAAGGGTTATTGCAAGTACATTAAGTTAGTGAGGAGATTTGCTGAAGTGTTTACTTAAGGGGGCGGTTCATTAGGAATTTGTTAACATTGGACTTGAAGACATCCAAGTTGTAGTCCGGAGGGAAGCAGGCAGAGTGAACAGAGTTCCACAGGCGTGCAGTTCTAAGAAAGAAGCTTTGTTCATGGAATCCGCGTTTTGATTTAGGCACAGATATAGAGTGGGGGAAATTTTTCACAGTGGATTCAGCTAGACGGGTGTTTTTCGTGAAAGATTGGCAAAGGGGACCAGAGATTGGAGTTCAGACGAGCACCTGCCATGGAAATAACGATAAAACAAGAACAGGCTCGCAACGTCTCTTCTGTGGGAGAGATGTTGCAGGGTAGAGAAAAGGGCATCCCCCACTAAGCCACGAAGTCTATTTTGTACTCTGTCAAGGCAGGATAGGCTGTTTTTAGGAGCTCCTGCCCAGATATGGCAACAGTATTCCAAGCCCGGTTGCATTTGGTTATAGTAGAGTAGGTTAATGGTATTAGGATGCAGCTGTCATGAGGTAATACTGTTTTTGATGGATTATGTTTAAGTTTTAAAATGTAATTTTTGTTTAAGTTTGATTTTATTTGCTTGTCGACAATATAGTTTGGGAACTTATAATAGATAAGTACTTGCTTGACATTTTTAGAGTTCGAGAGTGACGGTTCACTTACCAGTTTTGCGCGATTATAACGGTTTTGATGATGGATATGTGGTAACGGTGGGGTATTCCACCCTAAGAAATTTTAACAGTGTTTCGTTAAATATATGCATATTTATATATATATGTATTTATGTATCTATACTCATATCATTTTTTGTGTATTGGTATTCATATTAAAAAACATTTTCTATTTATTTAAAAAGAAAATACTACTTTGTTTTATATGGCTCGTGGAATTGCATTCATCTGCAAAAGATCTAGCTAATTTGCATATATTTTAAACATTCATTTTGATTAATTTCCGAGTAGTTCTTTCAGTTTTGTAATGGATGATCATCTTTAGCTAGGTATTACGTGTAATTATATTCATGCAGATATTCTACATGATTTATGCTTGCGTAATATTTTCGTAAAAAATGTCTAGTAAAGAATAACCTCTTTCTATATATGTGTATGCGTATATTTATAAATTTGTTTTAAAAAATGCCTAAAAAGTCCTCGGGTTTTGGTCTATAGAAATAAAACTAAATATATCGGGATTTGAACCAATGCTAACATCAATGTTAAGAGTTTAGCCTAGGAAATTGGTTAAAAAGTATGACCATTAAAAAAATGGAACTTGCCAGGTGTAGGGCAACGTCGGAATTACGCAAATGCATGCGTAACGTAATAGCTATTGATTCCTGTCTTAAGTTTTAGCCTTGCAGCAAACATATATTCATAGCTCATGCATTAATATAAATAGAAAAAAAAAGTAAATCTAAACCTAAACGTTTTGGTTTCGATTCTCGGTTGTGCGCACGATTCATTTTTTTTTTTTACTTTTTAAATTATTACGATGTATTAGGTTTAATATAATATAATAATACATACGGAATTTACATCAATCAAAATCTAATATTTGAGCGCATTTTACGCCTGGATAATGTTAGGCCACCTGCTAATACGTATGTGCTCTATCTCAACCACCAAAGTCTTTGCCAAAAAAAAATTCTGCATATTCTACCCCATACAATCAGCTCCCCCTTATTTCCGCTTTTTTTCGAAAACACGTTATGCGACATAGAAATATCTGTGCTATATCCAATCAAGCTAATCAAAAACCTCGACGCCAGTAAAGCAACTGGCCTAGACAACATTTCTTTTATAGTGCTGAAGAGCTTGAACCAGAGCGAGTTTCCATACTTACAAAGCTATATAAGCGGTATCATAAAAATAATTGTTTTCCAACACACTAGGAACAGTATGTCCCGTATTTTAATATTCAGGTGATCAGTCATCTCACTTTTGATATTGACTAATCCGTCATCTGTCCATCATGACTCTAGTTGGGTCAGTCTGTGGTAAATAGAGAAGTAGTCATCAACCTTGGCAAAAAAAAAAACTTTTCAGTGACATGCAATATGGTTTCCGTTGTGCTAGATCTACAGCATATGAGCTAACACTTATATCTCTTAAGGTTATCATACCTGTCGACGGAGGCTTCCTTTCTATATCAATTTCTTTGACATATATTTATTCATAATTAGAATGTTGATATGTACTTACAGAAATTATTATCAAAAACCTAACACTACATTACGAAACTACCTACACAACTAACCGAAAACATAACTTCACACTCTCACCGGAGAATTAAATGAACTAAACACTCAACAAAGAGGAATAAATATATGCTATTTATGGACCGATTTAGTCTAATGATCCAGCGTGTTAAGCATATTAACATATCAAACATTTTCATATTTTAATATTAGAGAAAGAATTAACTACTCAAACAAAATTTGTCTAATTCCTATTGATAAGCCCATATATCCACTTAAAATAACTACGGGCATATATCTAATATAAAAACAAACAAACAAGTAAATTAATAAGGATCCAGAAAAAGCTAAAAACAAAGGATAGAATAAAAAACGAAGAATAAAAAAGTAAATTAATATATATAAAATAAATTTAAAAAATAAACATATGAAAACAAAAAATATAAAATAAATACACCTAGCAATATGACGTCGCAAAAAGCAAAGAAAGGACAATAAAAACAATCTAGTATATAGGTAGCATCGACTATGGGAACATGAAAGTACTTTTGATCAAGGCAAAAATGTAACCGCCATATTTCTGATTCTGATTTAAGCACTATCATCAGAATGCTGCCGGGGCCAGTTGCTTTACTGGGATCAAGGTTTCTGATGAGCTGGGCAACATGACATCCATATATTTGTATGCGGCATAGTGTTTTCAGTCACAGGGAGGAAATACAGTGGGTATGCGTTTCTGATCACAAAGGGTAGAATTTTCTACAGATGTTTTTGGTAAAGAGTTTCTTTTGTCAGATGTTGATGAAATTATCTGGCATTTCAGCATATTTTGAGACATTTCATTGTTGAATTACTTCCCCTGTTTTTTAGACGGCGATAGCTTATTTGGTGTCCTCGATGAAACATCTTCCAACATATATTTTAACTGAAGAAATTTATCACTTTCTTAGAATTATTATTAGTATTATGCTTATTATTATTACTATTATTATTATTATTATTAGTAGTAGTAGTAGTAGGTGTATAATTAATATAAGTAGTTTTGCCTAAGAGTGATACTTTTCTGTATCAAAAATCATTTACTTTTACATAAAAAAAAACAAAGTTAAGTTATAAGAAATACATATTATGCATTTATTAAATAAAAATAAGAATTGTTCACATTGTTCCAATTATTTCCATATAAAATGTTTAAATACTGAATAATATCATAATAGATATGTTATAATACATAATATTCTAATATTTCCAAACTGTCAACGGTTTAACCGCATGAAACAACACTCACCCTCACACCTACTCGATAAACATACATTTTTTTTTAATGAACGGATAATAATAAAAGACGAGAAATAAAAAAAAAACTAGAGATAATTAAAACAAATACGAAAATAAATCAATACAAATAACACTGTCAAAAGGAAATAAAAGTTACCACCAATAAAATATATACAGCCATGAAAAACAACCTTAGGATATCGGAAATTTTAAATCAAGGGCAATAAATAACAGTTAAGCAAAAAAGATTCACTCCACACCTCCCTACTAATAATGACTTAAACACGGGAAACATCATTCCTCCTCCCCCTCTCCAGACCTCCGAAAAACCCTACTGCTCACATTCACAAGGCATAAACCCAACTTTGTTTCGTAATGTAAATCCCACCCGAATATCTTATGACAACCAATGTGCTTATGCTACCCGTTTAAATATCAATTATTGTTTTGTTTGATGTAGTGTTGTTCTTAAATAAGGACACCATTGAAACATGTATGAACATATATATATATATATATATATATATATATATATATATATATAATAGGACAACAAGAGTATGAAATGCACTCACAAAACTATATATTAGTAGATATAGAATGGATTATTTATTGAATAATGGAATACAAGCAAAATTTGGGGGATAGACGGGACTCTTTATGCCAAGGAATTTCGAAGCCTAATGCTTCTCATCAGAAGAGTAGAGAAGGTACCAGGTAGCATGAGGAAGATGCGGTGTCTAGCGTAGGGTCATTAGGGACGAAGAAGATAAAGAGGAATTATAGAATGTTGGGGGAATCTTTATTGAATTCTAAATAAATAAAAGAGAAGCTTGTTATATGTAGTATGCTATATAAGATTGCATATTGTCTTTAACATAGTGTTGAGTTTTAGAGGTATATGTCTTAGAGTTCAATTGGGGTGTATTGTTGCTGAGTGGTAATTTATTTTAAAGGTTTGTGGGGTGTCTATTATCTAGAGTTGTATTTTTGACAGATTTATTTTTGCAATCATCCATAAGCACTCGCTATCTGTAAAAATCGCAAAAAACATCAACTTTTTAATATAAAATATTAGCACATCCTCTGAACACATAAATATTACATAACATTAAATAAATAACTGACGTTAAATTGCCTGCGTCTTGGAAAAAACTAATTAACAATATATCTATTTTAAGCATAAACCCTCAAACAACTTTGCCTAACAAACCCTATCCCCGTAAAACCGCACACTTAATACCACCTATTAAATTGCAACCAAACAACCAATTAGCGCACGATGCAACCAGAATACAATCTAACCAATCTAAAACCTAAGCCTAATGAAAAAAATAGCTTACAAACCCCCTCTCAGGGTCAAAGACCTAAAGTCTAAATTTAGAACTATCTAACCACCACCGCTAACCCCAACTGCCCCCAAATAAGAAATAATTTAAAAAATGGCGAATTTGGATCCACTATTAGATTAACACTAAGCCCTTCCTCCCAGTAGTATTTACATTAAAACATTTAAATGTACCGAAAATATAGCATAAGATAAGCTCCCCCGGTTCAGCCCAACCCAACCCCGTCACCCATACAGACATACACATATCCCTCTTCTACCCCTTCCGACTACCAGCCAAGTGTGATCCCAATTCCCCACGAACAAAGTAAATTCCATCACAAGAGTCTCAGATTGAACAAATCCCGTTTTTGCCATCCAAAATAGGAGGAAAAAGAATTCACCAAACCAGCGACTCTATGCAAGACCACCCATTCAATTTTACTTAAAATTTAATGGAGAAATATTGAATTTTAACAGATAGCTGTAAACCGTGCTTCTTGCAACATCTCTTGGATATTAGAACTTCTGACATAAGTAGCTACGCTTAATGGATAGATATTTCCCTCGTGTTCATAAACGAGAAAGTATGTACTCAAATTTCTAGGCCTTGCTTTTTCATGAAAAAAAAACAAAAATTTGATGGACTTTATAATCGGATTTCAAGAAATTAAAAGTTTTAATGTGGACTCTTGAAACTATCTTTTCCAGTGAAAGACTTCTTTAATATAAACGTATGTTTTTTTTTTTGCTCACCGAACTCTTAGGCTTTCCCAGCTAATTCTACGCCTACTTTCAATATACCCTCACTTTTTTATGTGCGTGTATTTTCTTTCTGTATCTGTGTTTGTATATATGGATATATGTGTGTATATGCGTATATATATATATATATATATATATATTCTTTTATTTTTCTTCATTTTCTTTTTTCACGGGACCACTTTCCCCTCACTCCTCAACCCTATTTCCTGTTATTCAACTCCCCACTTGTATGTATCCCTATCTCTTACGCATTTCCAAGTAATTATTATTAACATTATTATCATTATTATAAATAGTACTAGTGATGGTGATAGTGGAGGTAGTGGTAGTTGTATTTTTATTACTATTATTATTATTACCATTATTATTTTGCCTTGTTTTTACCGCTGCTATTATTATTATTATTATTATTATTATTATTAGTATTATTATTATACGCATCATTATAAATGATGTTATTATTATTATTATCCCCCTTACTATGCCCATCATTGTTACCATAAACGTTACCATTATCTTCATTTTCATTGCTATTACCATTAACATTTACATTACTTTTATCACAGATATTAAGATATATATATATATATATATACATATATGCATATATATATATATATATACATATATATGCATATATATACATATATATGCATATATATATATGTATATATACATATATATATACATATATATACATATATATATACATATATATACATATATTTACATATATATACATATATATACATATATATATGCATATATATACATATATATATACATATATATATGCATATATATACATATATATATATATATGCATATATATGCATATATATATACATATATATGCATATATATGCATATATATACATATATATACATATATATATACATATACATATATATACATATATACATATACATATATATATACATATATATATATATATATATATATATATATATATATACATATATATATATATAGGGTAAAAGGAGACACGGCATAAAGTTTTT
>NC_136494.1:79536078-79541078 GCF_053919585.1 Euprymna scolopes
AAAACATGGTTGGAACAATAACTATATATGGCAGCTATTACTGAGGATATAGTTCAGAGACTCTGCATTTTTAGTCTTTGTAGGTTTACCACCTGAAGGAAACCAACGTCGTTAAACTACTATGAAGAGAGGGATAAACATACGCAAATAAAAAAATTTGCGGAAATACCTATACAAGTAAAGCAATCTGAAATCAAATAAAGTAAGATCCAAACTTTAACTAATTTCGACGTAAACCTCAAATGTAAAATAGAAAGTGTTCAAATATAGAAAACGAAAGAAAACTTTATCCAAGTGAAATCTTTAGAGTAATATTTCCGACATCAAAGAAATTAGCAAATATTTGAGAAAATAAGCAAGTAACAATTTCTTGCTAGAAGGCTTGCATATGCTTCTACATTCTGATATTGTGAGACCCTTTAAATTATTTAAATATACTGGGAAATCCTGCGGCGTTAGTGTAAGATCGTCTAAAGAAAGTTGTTGAAAGCAGTGTTCCACAAATTGTTAGGTTTCACTCTCGTCCAGGTGGACATTTACATCACTATATACCGAAAAAAGACGGTTCTTGTTTAGGAGTATAGAGTGTATTAATGTCAATACATAAGAAAATTACTTAACAAGGAAAATAGAAATATAGATAGAAAAAGGCGCATCAGAACTGAAAACGGTCTTTAATAATACTTGATAAAATATAAAGAAAAATCTATAATAACCAAAAATGGAAGATCGTAATCAGAAAAATGCTACCAATATCCAAACATAAAATTTAGATGTCAGGTGCAGCGTTGGAAAAATAACGAATAATTGAATTCAGAATTAAAAGAAAAAATCAAAACAATCGACAACAGAGAATAGATTAAAAAAAGAATATATATATATATATATATATATATATATATATATAAATATATAATCTCTCACATTCTGAAATTATATATATATATATAAATATATATATATATACATATATATATATATATATATATATATATCAATAGCACCTGAAAATGAAGCGACTGAAAATCTATTCCTTAGATACAAGTGTGTATTAGAAAGAAAATTAGCTAGAAAAACATAATTGTTTTAAGTAATATATATATATATATATTTTAGAGGAAACATCATTTAATTTAAATACCAAAAAACAAGAAATGGGCAGATGAAAATAAATTTTTTTTTCCTTAAGGCCTTATCGTCTGACCCTCTAAGAGGAGACGTCAGAATGATAGATTAAAAACTAAGAAAAACGAATGAGGGAAGTGGGGAATTTTGGTTGCAGTTGGAAGAACAGTGAGAGAAAAAAAAAAAAAAAAAAAAAAAAAAATTTAAAATTCTCACTGTTCAGGTGGTTTTAAATCAATGAATATCTCCAACTGATGTCTAAGAATCTTTTGTCTACACAGGCTAGGTCGAGAGTTGTTAATAACTAACGCCTCAATGATATTGAGGTGATAGTTCGACCTAGCACTGTATAAAACAGAAAACCACCCATCGGAATATTGATCGGCACACCTATTTATACTCAACAAGTGATCGCCAATGGCAGACTCATGAGCCTGGGAGTGCCCGGATGCTCTCAAAACCTGGTGTAGTCGAATATCCCGAGGGATATGTTGGGATATTCTCATTTCTAATCTTTGGGACGTTTTGCCAACGTAGTCAGCTCCACACTGACAGACGAATTTATAAACAACAGAGTTCTTTTGAATGGTTGGCAAAACATCTTTACGAAAAGAAGAGAAAAAGGTTCGAGTTGTGTAAACTACTCGAAGCATAGTAGCTGGAAAACACCGTTGAGTAACAGAAGAAATCCTTTTAACAATATGTAGGCCATCAGGACCCAACCATGGTAATTTTAAATAAATGGGACACCGTGATGGACCAATATGTTTACCGCTATTAAATGTAGTAATTTTACGTTCAATAGTAGATTTTATTATATTAATGGGATATCCATTATTAAGAAAAATATTTATGATTTCACCAAGTTCCGTATCAAGACGGTTTGGTGAACAAATCATAAGTGCACACACACACATATATATATGCTATAACATTTTTAAAACATTAAGAATGATATTTAGTGCCTACAAATATAGGTTGGTTTTGCTAATGCAATCATCAAGAAAAGGATTCGTCATGATCAGTCGAAAAATTAAAACCTAATAACCTGGTACTCCGCAATCTAGTATTTTACCTGTACCTAAGCAGAAATTATCACAGGTATTGAGGGAAATTTTACATTTATACATTCAAAAACGTAGCGCTGTCAAACTGTGAACCGTCAGTATTTCACGGGAGTAAATCTCATTAATACACACACACACACACACACACACATATATGTGTGTGTGTGTGTGTGTGTGTGTGTATATATATATAGGCATTTGTATATGATGAATGTATATGTATGTGTTGGATATATAATGCGTATATATGTGTGTATATAATATAGGAAAATATTTATATGAGTGCATATGCAGGTGTGTATATAATATATATCAATATATAGCGTAATATATTTTTCACATAGGTATCACCCTTATCAAGGTAAAGAGGCCACTCGAGGATAAGGGTTGAAGAGTGTACAGCAGAAATTGGGCAATGTAGTAATCGTTAATAATGGAAATTCGGTGAATTTGTTAATTTATATGGAACGGGTCATCGAATCTTCTTTGACTTGAAGACAACCATATTGTAGTTAGTTGCAAAGCAGGAAAAAGGAAGACAATTCCATAGGCGTGCAGTTCTAATAAAGAAGCGTTGCTCATGGAATCTACGTTTAGGTTTAGGTATAGATAAAATGTGGAGGAAATTAGTGATTGTGTTTTCTGCTAGACGGAAGTTTCTTGTGAAAGATTGCCAAGGGGGGACCATAGATTGGAGCTCAGCCCAGCAATTGCTATGAAAATAATGATAAAGCCGAGACAAACTCGCAACATCTCTTCTATGAAAAAGAGGTTGCAGGGAAGAGTAACCAACACCCTATCATGGTAAGATAAGTCCTTGCTAGTAGCTCCTGCCCAGATATGGCAACAGTACTCCACCGTTGGACGTACCTATATATATATATATATATATATATATATAATGTATGTATGTATATATGTATGTATGTATATATGTATGTATGTATATATATGTATGTATATATATATGTATATATATGTATATATATATGTATGTATATATATATGTATGTATATATGTATGTATATATATGTATGTATATATGTATGTATATATATATGTATATATATGTATATATATATATATATGTATATATATATGTATGTATATATATATGCATGTATATATGTATGTATATATATATGTATGTATATATAAATATGTATATATATATGTATGTGTATATATATGTATGTATATATATGTATGTATGTATAAATATGTATATATATGTATGTATATGTATATATATATATATATATATGTATATGTATGTATATGTATATCTATATATGTATGTATATATATGTATGTATATATGTATGTATATATATGTATGTATATATATATGTATGTATATATATGTATGTATGCATATATATATGTATGTATATATATGTATGTATATATATGTACGTATATATATGTATATATATATGTATGTATATATATATATGTATATATATGTATATATATATGTATTTATGTATATATATTTATGTATGTATATATGTATGTATATATATATATGTATGTATATATATGTATATATGTATGTATATATATATGTATATATATATGTATGTATATATATATGTACGTATATATATGTGTGTATATAATATTTATACATATATATATATATATGTATATATAAAGTATGTATATATGTGTATACATATATAAGTATGTGTATAAACCTGTATTGATATATGTATGCAAATGCACCTAATCTATGTCTGAAACAATAAATGTAATTTATTTATGAATATGTGATGCACGTGTATTATATATGAATTAATTATGTATGTGTATATATATATATACATATATATATATATATATATATATATATATATATATATATATATATATATATATATATGCATATATACTTCTAAAGCCGAAATTATTTGCACCCTTTCAATTTTTACGTTTTTTCACTAATTATTTTCATTTATTATAAAATATTCAAAATAAATATTATTAATGATAAAAAAGACGAATTACAATTTATTGGTACTCTTTATCGATAGCAAAGCCTTTGTTTTTAATAACAGCTTCCAGACGTTTTCTATACAACAGTACTAAATTCCTACACACATCAACAGGAATATTTAACCATACTTCCTTACCAATATTTTAATTTCCTCAGGTTCCTTGGTTTCTTTCTTTTCACGTTCGCTTTCACCAAATCCCACAAGTTTTCCATTGGATTCAAGTCCGGACTTTCATTTGGCCATTCAGGACGTTTATTTCATTATCCAAAAGCCATTTCTTCATCGATTTCGCCGTATGTTTTGGAATCATGGTCCTGTTGGAAGACCCGGTTGGTTCTAGAACTAAGGGATCTGCAGAAGGTTTCAGATTTTCAGTCAATATTTTAATGTATTGATCTTGCCTCATAAGGCCATCCAGTCTGACAAGTTTTCCAGTGGCATTGGCCGAGAAGCGACTCTAAAAGATACGATTTCCTCCACCATACTCCACCGTAGGGACTGCATTTGCTGAGTTGAATGCTTCTTCTTTCTTCCGCAACATTTCTCCTGCCAAAAAGTTCAATTTTAGTCTCATCTGACCATAAAACTGAACCCCCAAAATTAAATCTTTGTCAATAAACCCCCGTGCAAACTTTAAGCGGGCTTTAACATATTTTTTTGGAGAGGAGAGGAATCTACCTTGGGCGGTACCCCTGAATCGCGTGTGACTTAAGTGTCCTCCTCAAGGTCGAAACAGAAATTTCAGTACCTTGATCGCTCAATTGTTGGACTACATTCTTACCAGTAGTTTTCGGGTCCTTTTCAACT
>NC_136494.1:79556078-79583578 GCF_053919585.1 Euprymna scolopes
AACCCACAATTTTAATAAATTATCATTATGCCAGATCAAACATACGCATTCATGTGTCTCGATAGATCTTCTATCATTATATGTGATCAGTTTCTATAATAGTCAACCATATAGGAGCCTATTCGTGACCAGACACACACAGACGTCCAGCTTTATATATATATATATATATATATATATATATATATATATATATATATATATATATATATATACTAGCATACCGGCCGGTACTGCCCGGCCATAATATACGCTTAAATATTATATTTGATTAATGTGGATTTCTTATTTAGTATAATACTAGTAGTGCCCGTTACCTGGCGTTTCCCGGTGGAAATTGCGCCTTACCTCGCAAAAATAATCTACAGATTCTGTTGGTGACCCCTGCCGTCTCTGGAAAATGCCCACACTGCTGGTCGGGCCGAAATGAAATTATCTGGTTTTCATTGGTCATTAGTGCTGGTTTGGAGCGATAACATGCAGGTACCGTTTGAATTTTAAAAAGAATTGGAGGTTGCAATCTAAAAAGGAATTTGAAGTTGCATGTTCGGTCGAAGAAATTTAGATGTGTTCATCGCACGTGTGTACAAACCAGGCAGTTATTGTATTAGTGCGTAATACAGATCCTTATGTCTTGTATGTACTTGTATCAGATCGTTGCATGTCATATAAACACCTTTATCGGTAAAATTTGAATGAGGTTTTCTTAATCTGCACAGTCGAAACCTTTTTTGTTGTAATTCTAAAGAAAATCGTGCAGGTTGATATAATGTACACATTTAATTTTCAACCCAACCACCAAAGTTAACGTGTGCGCAATCTTGAGAATACGAATGAAAAAGAAAATTAAATAAAATACACCACAACATTTTAAAATTGGTGAAAACACAAGTACATAAAAATAATTGTTCCCTATGTAAGGAAATTTACGTTAAAACTGTAGCGTAAGTAATCGGTGTAAAAAATAAGTAATTGTGCATAAAACAAGACTTTAAAAAACACCGGCATATATTTTAAATCGGGGACGATCGTAATAGATTGCGCAAGTTTAAATAAAGCCTATTTAAATAAAGTACATAAAAAACGTAACAATTTTTTAAAAAATATACAAACAGAATATCTTAATATTTTTCCTCAAATATATAAGTAGTTTTGAAGAATAGCGGAAGTATTGTACTCATTGTGTGCTTCCATACCTCAATTAGCAGACCTGCTGAGTTGTTTGAAAGTTATGGATTGCTTTTATGCGCAATTAACCAAAAAAATCTAATCGTCAACTGGAATTATAAATGCTCACCCCCCCCCAAAAAAAAAGCTGAGGAAAACATGTTTTTTTTTATCGGGCAGGTTTTCATTTTTTACAAGGGGGAGGGGTTATAGAGCCCTATCGGTATTCTGTACATATTTACATTCTCAAACTATTGCCATGCTTACATTTTTAGAGTGTTCCGGACGTGCAAGAAAAGATGGAGTAGACGTTATTACTTGTGCACATTTGTTCCAGTAATACATTTTTTTCAGTATTTAATTGTCTGTTTATGAGCGATTAATATGTTCGTATTTTTACCGTTAGTGTCTTATGTGGCGAGCGATGCCATATTTGTGAATTTTTGGAAGTGTTTTATTTATGTAAGAATTATTTTCATTCTTAAATAAGTGAATGCCAGGTCGTAGTCACTCAGAAAGAGCGAAACATTGCTAGGTATGCGTTATTATTTAGGATTCGGAAATAATAAGTTATGCCCGTATATGTATTAGCCAGTTACAGAGGGTAAACTCACAATATACTTGAAAAATGTAGAATTTGACAAAGTGACAACTGGTAGCTGTTAGAGTATTAAATATTAAAGATGTGGCGATTTTAATGATTCTGCTCATCGGTTATAATGTAGCATTTTATTATCACGCGTGAGTGTGATAGAAATAGTTGTCGTAAGCTGCATAAGATTATTGCTATCAGAATAGAGTATTTAATAAGTATGTTGCACCTGTCGTTGCAGACATGCGATTCTTTGATCCAGAGGGGAATTTCTGCAATACAAATATTATATACGGGGGTTATATTAGATTCAATATATAGTAATGATTTTAAAAGTTTACAAAAAAACTCGTGCGCCACCACCGTGAATCGAAACCCAAAAGATTAACTTACAATTTACTTTTCTTTCTTTGCCTAAATGCATGAGCTCTGAAGACAAGTTTGTTGCAAGGCTGAAAGTCAATACATAAACTAATAGCTACTACGTTATGCTGTCGTCTGGCCATAACCTTGCAAATTCGATTTACTTAATTTACGCACCTTTTCACCAATTTCCCCCGACTAAAATAGAAATATGTTTTGTATGTGTTCGAATTCCCTATATATGTAGTTTCATGTCTGTAGACAAAAACCGAAAGAGGAGTTTATTAAGTAAATTGTTTTAAACAAATGTATATATACAGGCGAATATATATATATATATATATATATATATATATATATATATATATATATATATATATATAGATATAGATATATATATAGAAAGATGTGTGTGTACACTATAAGCTATTTACAGCAACAATACGCAAGTATAAACATGTACTATATCTTCATGAATATAATTGCCTATATATGTAGTTTCATGTCTGTAGACAAAAACCGACGGAGGAGTTTAAGTAAATTGTTTTAAACATACATATATATATATATATATATATATATATATATATATATATATATATATATATATATGCAGACACAAATATATATAGAAAGATGTTTGTGTTCACTATAAGCTATTTAGGCCAACAATACGCAAGTATAAACATGTATTATATCTTCATGAATATAATTGCATTAAATAGAAAACTGAAGATGGTCATCGCATGTAAAAACTGAATATTCTTACAGGGGGTTGATTAAAATGAAAGTTTAAAAGAGAATACAAATTAGCTAAATTTTTTGCAGATGACTGCAATTTCACAACCATATATAACAGAAGATTTTTTTTTTATTTTCGCAAAATAGAAAGGTAGTATTTTAAATGAATAGCAATACGCAAAAAGCATAAAATCTCCAGGATTATGAATATATATAATATTCTACATTGAAAGGCGACGTGTGACAGAAAATGCCTGAAATAATTTTTAAATAAAATTCAATGCTCAATATTTTTGTAATAAATCCGAACTTCCTCAATGACTTATGTCCACTGTTTTTTTTTTTTCTTATTTTCAAACTATTACCATAGTAATAGCATTTTTTCTATATATATATATTGACAGTTGGAAGGGGAAGGTGGGGATGAGAGTAGGATTTTCATCTTCATTCTGTCTTTGTTTCAAATGGTTTTAAACTCGATTATTTTGTCCACGTTTTAAGATGGTTAAAAGATTATTACATTTATTATGTTGAAGAATCTGTTTACATGAATTAAAAAAATTGAAACTATATGCTCCTTTTTAGTTAGTCATCTCTGCCAACTGTTCCAAATTATCAAGGCTGGGAATGGTAGGATTTGATAGTCAAACGTTTAATAGGAATTCTCTCTAACCTTGAAATAATACGAAGAAAGGGAAATTATTATATATACGTTTTGCATGCGTTTGCATTGCCGAATACCTGGTGAAATCACTTTCTTTAAGAATACTGCATTTTGCATCTGTGTGTTGCTTCAATTGCAATAGACGTGCATATAATGCAACAACAAAATATGTTTTTCTAAATCAACTTCTATCTCATGCGAATGCCACATTTCGTTGGCGCCTCCTCCACCACACTTTTCCCAGCCTAGCTTTCCGTATTCTTCCGTTCGCACCCGAGTTATCGATCAGTACGAATCTGTCTCCGTTGTGACATAATTTGATATCGATCGACAAACGAGGTTGTGAGAATTGTGACGCTTTCAAGGAAATCATAGCTGGCCACAATAGAGGCACAAAAAAGAAACAATAAACTCGAAAATGCATTCAATCAGTTTTCCCCGGTTTTTCTGCGCTGCATAATAGACGCGCATTTCACTTTCTCTCCTAAATCATTTACTTACTATTTTTTTAAATTCATTTATTTTTTATTGTCTCTTCAAAGCCACGCATGTAAAATGAAATAACCAAATTCAGCAAACGCAAGCAAATGTACGTAACAGATCAAGGTAAATATGTTTGTTTAAATAAATAAAATATCTATGTTATATGAGTGAAACTGAATTTATGTTTAATTCAACAACAGCTTATCCTACCAAAATGTATGCGCTGCTTTTTAACTTAATAATGCGTTCCCAAAGAGCTAAACAGATTTCTAATGAATATGAAATGAAGGAGCTTGCGGATTTTAAGTTGTGACATAAGTGGTAAAATATTTGCGGGTATCTACAAAAAGTTTCCCATTTCTCTCCTTATTCTCTTTCTCTTATTGCAAGTAATTCTTTATATAATAAAATAAAAGCAAGTAAATAAAGCTAAAGACTTCTAAAAATAATCGGGATGATTAATAGTAAAATATTACGTATTAAGAGTCCATAATATCGAGTGTGTTTCATATGTGGAACGAATTAGTTTATTTGCAAAACACTGCAAGTGCTGCTTGAATATGTTACTAAGTTAGTGATCGTCACGAACTGCAATGGCAGGTTATTTCATTGACAAGAAACAGAGACAGAAGATGTTGATGCTCCTACTATTATTAATATTATTACAACCACTAACAGCGAGAATATAAAAGTGTTAAATGTGCTACGATTGCTAGTGACGGAATCGCAACAAATTTATTTTCTCTTAGAAATAAGATATAGCACAATGCAGAATTATAAACACTCTACTTAATAAAAATAGTGAAATCACATAATCATTATTACACACTTCAATATGCAAGTGACAAACAAGAAAAATAAAGACTAGAAACGTATAAAATGAAAGCATTTATGTCGTACTTTTCTCAATAAACGTACGCTATTTTCACAGATTTGTTCGACCTTGACATCAGACGTTTTTAGGCGATAGTTTCTGAGCCAGATATTTACAATCACCGATGAATATATAAAGAAATTATACACCCGTGTTCTTGAATATCCACATAAGATATAAACGTTAAGTTATTGCTTGTCCGTGGATAAATTCACTCGAACTGTTTAGAAAAATATGAGCATATTTGAAAAGCGAAGAGTCGTCGAAATCATTACAACGCCGACTTATTTGTATACGTGTGAGGCAAAGAGAGGGCACTAGAAAACAGGATATATAAACAGAATGCTAGTACTGCTCAACCAAGAAAAACTTGCGTGTTGCCTTTATTTTTCTATTGATGAGCGCGTTCAAGAGACATGTTTTTTTCCTGCTTAATGTACTGCTATAAAAAATGTCGAAATTCTCCGTTCGGAAATAACAAGGCTTCACAAAATGCATCATGTCTGAATTTTAAAATGACACTGAAATGTTTCTTAAAACACTGCTTTTGTTATGTATTATTATTATTAGTAGTAGTAGTAGCAGCAGTAGTAGTAGTAGAAGAGAGAAGGAGATTGACAGAGGTAATAAAACAGACAGCAAAAAGAAAAGTAGAAGATGAGTTGCAACATATCTTTGTTCAATTTCTGAATGGTGCATACCGACGTATTATCATGAGTAATCCTAATCATATGTACTAGTGGGACCTGTAGAACTTCAAAAGGGGAGGCATTTATATATAATATATTGATGTTGGCATTATATAGATGTTCAGCGTGAATAAGAATGCCCTGATATAATTGAAGTCTTCTTGTTAAAACAGCAAAACTATTTATAGTCCGATAGTAATGTACGCTAAAATATGATATTTTTAATTTCGTATATATTATTATAGAGGTAATGTTCGATCGAGTTTTGTATATTACAAAGTTGCGATTTCAAAATTAAAAAAAAACATATACATACATACGACTGGGATGCATCAGCTTGAATTGAAAACGAAAAGAATGAAGAATTCTTGATAAAATGTTTGATGATAAAACATTGAAGTCCATAACAATTAAATGACAGTCACTTTGATGTAAGGGTGACAGATAAAAGAAATGAAACACACGCTATTCCATTAATATATATAGATAATTCGCATATACAGTTTTCTCTGCATGTACTTCATCTGCATACTTTTTTCTCTGCATGTACTTCATCTGCATACTTTTTTTCTTTTTTTTACATTAGAGTCGCCACATCAACGCGCGTTGGGCATTCGAGTGTAAGGATTAAGTGGTGTACAGTAGTCACTGGGATTATAGCGTAGTAATCGTAAATAGTGGAAATTTTGTCAATTGGACTATTTATTGGCGACGGTTCATCAAGAACTTGTTTACGTTGGACTTGATGACAATCAAAGTATAGTAAACTGTAAAGCAGGTAAACGAAGGCGTACAGTTCTAAGAAAACAACTTTGTTCATGAAATCCATGTTTAGGTTAAGGCACAGATAAAAATGAGAGAAATTATTGATAGTGGTTTTTGACAGACGAGTGTTTTTGGTGAAGGTTTGGCAAGAAGGGAGCATAGATTGATGCTATGACGATGACATGCCATAAAAATAACAATAAAGCAGAGACAAGCCCTTAACGACTCTTTTTTGGGAAAGAGGTTGCATGGAAGAAAAAAGGGCATCGCTCACGAAGCTACCAGATATATGTTGAACTATGTCAGGGCAGGATAAACTGCTTCTAGCAGTTCCTGCCCAGATGTGGCAGCAGTACTCCATCATTGGGTGTACCTGACTTTTATATAGGTAGAAGATTAAGACATCTACGGGAGCAGTTGAATGATACCACAATTTTTCCAGCGACCTTGGCAACGGATTTGATGTATGAGTTTCATTTCAGATCAAGAGTAAAGGTCAAGCCTAGAATTTTGTCAAAACATGGAGCCTCTCAAAGACGACGGCCATAAATTCAAGTTGATACCAGATGGGTATCAGAGCACTGATGATGTAAAGACACCAGCTTGGTTTCAGATGCATTAGTAGTAACCAGCCACTGCTTTCCCCATTGGACCCCGTGCTCAAGATCAGAGGAGAGTGTCTTTGAGAGAACTTGACACTTTACGGGCTTTGATGCGTTGCCATAGATGGTAGTGTCGTCAGCATAAATTTTAACGAATGATCTTATTATGTTATTTGGAAGATCATTGAGGTAGATCTGGAAGAGAGTTGGGCCCAGGATTGACCTCTGAGGAAATCCAGCATTAATACTGTAAGCTTCTGATGTCTGCCCATCAACCACTACTCTTATGAATCTATCAGAGAGAAGTGATTTAATAATTGAGAAACCTTTCCAGCAATACCGACAATTGATATCTTATATAGTAGACTTTTATGCCATACCCTATCAAAGACTTTTAATATGTCAAGATTAATTGCCCTAGAATGGAAGCTTCCGTCAAGAAATTCACTAATTCTATGACATATAACCGTTAGCACATCTATTATAGATCTAGCAGAATAGAAACCATATTTAATGCCACTAAGAAAGTTTTTTTTTCCCTGGAGTGTGTGAGTACTTCTCTACTCACACAAATGCTAGCAACTTACTCAGTATGCAGAGGAGACTTATTAGTCTGTACTGAGTGGATGACCAATCACCAGAATTCTTAAATACGGGGCATAGTGATGAGGTTCCCCAGTAGTTTGAGAAGCAATTTTCGTTACGACAACGCTTAAACAGCTTTGTAAGTATAGGAGTGCTTTCTGGTTGAAGCTTTTTAAGCACTATAACTGGAATGCCGTCTGGGCAAGTTGCTTTACTGGAATCAAGGTTTTTGATTAGCTGGACACCATCATTTAAAGGTATTAGTATGTCACATAGCGTGGTTTCTGATACAGGCGGAAATAAGGGGAGTCGACGGCCTTGGTCGCAAAAGGTAGAATTAACTGCAAAGTTCTTGGCAAAGAGTATATCTTTGTCTGATGCTGAAGAAATTACCTCAGTTCCATTGATGATGGTTGGAATAGAACACATGCTTCTGTTCAGGACCTTATTGGCTATTTGTCAAAACTGTTGGGGAGGAAGCCGGTGATCAATTACTTTGGATTTAACGGACTGAGCATACAACTCTCTCGTGTTCTTTATTACTCTTTTACATTGGTTGCCAGCAGGGCTATAAGCGGCTTTAGTCTCAGTAGATCTATTACGATGAAAGCAATGGGAAAAGAAATTTCAAATTTCTATTTCCTGTGCCATTTCAATTGCAAACAAATTGCTTAAATCTACCCGGTACAGGCTCATTTGAACTTTGCCATTCAATAAATCATCATATTACATGACGTTCAAGCACAGCATCAGTATAAATATCTAAATAACAGCCATCCCTTCTATTGAATGACGCTATAGGCTGAAAAGAGAACATGTTGTAATAGACGATGTTCGACAATGAAAACACACTTGCGTAGCGCAGTGTAATTCAAAATAAACATTGCAAATACTGGAATATACTTCAATGGCTATTCACACGCTTTCATCCGAAATCTATAATTGAATCGTACAAGTTATACTTCCTTAAAAATTTCTCATTGTATTCATTTCATTATCTCTCTTGTACTCATAAAACATAGAAAATAGACATTCTATATTAAAAAAATGATTATGTATATATATATATATAGTGTGTGTGCGTGTGTGTGTGTGGAGGATTTTGTAATCATGACATAGTTTACATACGTATGCGCATATGTTTATGCCACTTAAGCTGCTCAAAACATCTACGTTGTATAGCATACGAGATCATTAGACATGATATGGAGATGAAAGATAAACACATATGCAGGGTATTTCACCCCACATATATATTTGCATTCATATATATGCATACGAATATATATATATATATATATATATATATATATATATATGTGTGTGTGTGTGTGTGTGTGTGTGTGTGTGTGTGTGTGTGTATGTATATGTTAGACAGTCGACTTCCCAAACACCTCCTTTATGGCGAGCTCGCTGAGGAAAGATGTCTGGCCCAAAAGCCTAAATTGAGATTTAAGGAGTGTTTAAGATCCACCTTAAAAAAAATCTGAGATTGATGAAAGAACCTGGGAGAGTCTTGCTTTAGATCGCGGAGGGTGGAGAAGGACCTTGCGGGGAGGTGTGGGCAAGTTTGAGGTGGACGAACCCAGTATGAACGGCTGAAGCGCAATACCGGAAAGGATGAGTGAAAGGAGCCGTGGAATAGAGTGGGAACCAAATTGGTCTGGAGTGTGAGGTGTGCGGAAGAATGTCTTAGCAGGGCTGGGCTGATGAGTCACCAGTCTACTCATCGGCACTGCGGACCACAAAGCAGTCTTGAGTTGCCAGAATTAACCTGTGTCAACTTCGGGCGGATGTGCAAAACGACAGGCGGTTTGAAACGGCATTTGATCCTGCATATAAAAGAACAGCAAGTACGTGCTGCTAGTGGTGCACATGTCTGTACAATGTGTGCTAAGGAATGGCCGAGTTTAGCAGGGCTTAAAAACCACATTCGTGCAGCCCATCATTGAATGTTTTCGTGTTTCTACATACCTTTATTTCTTTCTTTTTTTTGCTGGCAATGTTCGAAAGCGAATTTGCTGCCATCATATATATATATATATATATATATATATATATATATATATATATATATATATATATATATATATATATATCAGAAAAGTCTAAAATTTATTGAGTACATTTCAGCTTAATAGTAAAGATCCATACACGATCCTCCAATGGAATTGATAAATATATATATATATATATATATATATATATATATATATATACATATATACATATATATATATATATATATATATATATATATATAATAAAAATTACAATAAGTTTACCAAGGCAATCAAAATGGTAAACTTAGAATATATTATAAATATTAAAGTGTTAATATTTACAAGTAAAGTAATCTCAACCAGATGTAAAAGCTCAATAAAACCGAAAAGGAAATAGAGCTTATAATATGAACAAATGATTAATAAAACATGTTAAAAGACATCTTGAAAACGAGTTAAAACATATTTAATTTAAAAAAAGGAAGCACAAGATAAGTGCATAGTCCTTAATCCGCGGAGTTTTGCATATAAAAGTATTTAATGAAACTATAAGTAAGTCCCAGAGCTTACTTGGTAAAAAAAAGGTGAGGTAAGGGGAATAGGAGGTAAAAGAAAAATGATAAAAATATTTCACATGAATGGATAGTCCAGTGAAGTGTAAAAAATCCAAGAATGGTAAAATCCAAAACGGTCGTATTTAAAATTTCCAATCCAATGGGTAAATTCCAAAATGGTCCAAAATGATCCAAAAGGCAGAGTCCCTTGGAAAAAATCGCAAATGGAATGAATTCCAAATCATAAAAAAAAGCACTGAAGAGAATATTTAAAACACATCTCTCAAGGCTGGAGGAATCATGTAAATTAAGGTTTAAAAAAAAAACACGAAGAGCGGTGAAAGTTTACATTTGAAAAGCAAGGTCAAATTGACCCAGACAAAAAGCGCCAAAGTAAGCATTAATAATTAGGTCAACTTAGATATGCCCCAGAATTGAATTAAGAAAACTGGTCAGAAGAACAAATAAATGGCTAAGTTTATGAAATGGAGCGTCTATTATATTAAAAAAAAATGAAAGTAAATAAATTAAAAATAGAAAATTAAAAAAGCTATATATACACACACATGCATATATATACACACATACATATACATACATACAAACACACAAATGCACACAAACATGTACATACATACACGCACGCATATAAATATATATATACATATATGTATACACATACAATAACATACACACACATATATATATATATATACATATATATACAAACACACACGCATGTATAAATATATTCACATATCCAAAAACATATCCAAGTGAAACAAAAACATACATACATACTTACATAGCCCATTTAGGGGAGGGACTGGCCGGTATCTATCAAACTCCGGAATAAGGCAAATAAATGTGTATGTAAATGCATAAAATATAAGTAAAAAAATACATAGAATAAACATGAATAGGTTGATGTATATAGTTAATTAATAGGTTATATACTCATACCATAAAACGGATACACAGATGGAAAACCGGCCAAAGAAATAAAGAAAAACAAATAAAATTAAAAATATTAAAAGCTTAGAAGGTAAGATTATAAAAAAAAAATTATGGGAAAATATATATATTTCAAGGGTTAAATTAATAGCTATGTAATTTCAAATTTACCATATTTAAACTTGGGCATATGTTTGCAATAGGAGATCAGTTCGTTTTTAGAGTTTATTATATTACTACTTTGAGGGGAGGTTATAATAGTTATAGTTTCAGATGTACATTAATATCATATATATATATATATATATATATATATATATATATATATATGTAATATTTTATTACGTTGTGTAGTCGGAATTTGTTCCCACTTCTATCGAAATGTTAGTAAATATTTGTGAATGTTGTGTCTTACTTATTGAGTCTTAATAATACATCAAAAATTATATTTGAATATATGATAACAGTCACAACGAATCATGGGAGAAATGAAATACACAGAATCACATAAAACTAACCCAAGAAAAATGAGGAGATATTCTATAAAATATCAGAGTGGTCTGGTCTTCAGAATAACTAAATAACCGATGAACAGACACATGCTCATATCATGGTATAAGCAGCAATCTTTTGCTTATATAAACTATTTGATGTCTGCAAGACGTTGTACATTTTTTTCACGAAAGGTGTTGCATACATCATAAAAATTGGTCATAATAGATGCATTACTCCAGCTATTACATCCAACTTCTGGGGTTATTTACATATTTCTCACTGTACAAATACCACTTGGATATTTTTGTAACAAATCAAAATACCACCTAGGTAGAACTGTTTTATTTTATTATAACTTTCGGCACTTGCAGTGTAAAGAGGTAAATGCTATTTTATCTTCTTACGAGTATCAAAGGGTATATGTTATGTTTTAGATAAAAAAAAATAAATCCCACTCTTATTTTATTGAGTCCAATTCAATTGTTGTCCAATTTTAGAGTGTCTTATATTTCCCTTTACATCTATGATTGTCGCTTCTATTTACCTACTTCCCCATGAGGTCAGATTCATACACAAGGGAGTATGTTATATCTTGAAAGTCTACATTCCCCTACGTTTACAATAATTTTATACTGACAGACGCCAGTACGTGGTTCCGTGTACGGTTTGTCTTACTACAAGCGTTTCATAATATCGCTTTCATAGACATAAACTGTAAAAAACTATAATAAATATAATATGCAGAAGGCAAGAGAAAAGCACAGTAAAACTGCTAATTGTAAGTAGATGTCATTCTAAAAGCATTGTTTTCTTTAATGTCTTTGAATTTATAGCGATTTGTTCTTACGAAATGACATGCCGTTTCTGTAACTCTTTATACAATTAAATTATCTTCTTTAAAAAACGCATTTATTAACGTATCTTCCTGGTATAATGGTTATTGATCTCTCGGCTATTAATGATTGATTTTTGTTACTTTAAATGTGAGCATTTACAATATACACAACAGTCTTACGGCTACATTAATTTAAGTGATTTTTTTTGGTTCAGACAATGATTGAAAACCTGTATCGTTAGAAATAGAGCTCTGACAATATTGCAAAAGATGGAGAGTCTAAAATCAATTGTTTAAACCTCCATACGGTGTGATATCAAACATACAATCATAAGTTTTCCACTGTCATTCTCTGAAATTTTATTTATTTTGATAATCTCATCAAGGTTATGTGTATATTTTCTTAAGTTGAAAACGGCAAGAAGTGATCACAAATACAATGTGCCTTAAGTAAGTTTCCAGATTTTCTCGTATCGGCATTTTTATTGAAAATACACACAGAAAGCTTCAGTCTCTTTAAAAAATAATCTCCTCCGGTTTCAATGCAGTGGTTGTACCGTTCTAACAACTTGTTAGAGGTCCCATAGAATTTCGGTTTTGTGAGCCTGTTAATGACCCTCATCACAACCACCTTCAACTTTTTCACTTGTGTAATAACTACATATTATAAAGTTTTTCCTGGGCTACAGAAATAAACAAAACTCACAGGCAGTAAGGTCTGGACTATAGGAAGAGTGAGAAACTGTCATGAAACACATCTTGTTCAAATGGTCTTTGAAAAGGATGATATTCTGCGAACATGCTTGTAACAACGTCGCG
Source organism: Euprymna scolopes (assembly GCF_053919585.1). Lineage (NCBI taxonomy): Eukaryota > Metazoa > Mollusca > Cephalopoda > Sepiida > Sepiolidae > Euprymna > Euprymna scolopes. The sequence goes on from NC_136494.1 coordinate 79,569,264, forward strand.
CAAATCTTTCGCATCTTTAGTTCCTCGTGAATAATTATTTGTTTAGTTCCCACACTGACAGCAAACTCTGCATTTGTTGTCTCTATAGATACATGACGGTCTTTATATATGAAATTTTTTTATTTAGCCAATCAGATCTGGTGTTCTAACTTATATATTTCTCTCATAACGCTCATCATTTCTCACATACTCGATTACCTTCGTTGAATAACTTATGCTCCTTTTAAACTGATACTAGATAGGCATAACGCAGTCTGAATATTTAATACGTTTCTGTATCATATTTTCCAAGTATAATATACAATCTTATTGCATATCGTTCTTCCAAACTGTCCACACATTTTTGAAATTCGCCAGATGTGGCAATAAGGCTTTAGTAGGGTGTATTCCAATTCCTGCTGTAGTTTTTCTTTTGAACCTGAAATCATAAAAATGTACCAGTCATTTCATAAGATAGATGGCAATACCATACTGCATTTTTAACATGGTGTTTTGGCTCACCAATAGCCATAAGAAGAATAGAACAACGACAGCAGTTTAAAACATGTATTACATGAAAACAAAGGAAAGGTTAAAAACGGAAGATGTTGGTAATTCACCGAGCATGCGAGAATCGTTCTGGAATTAGATCCCCTCCTGGGATCGCTATGAATTATAGTTTATTTGAACGATGGGTTAGTCCATTTGGAGGGTGGTTCCCCTACAATACCCGCCTCCCAAGCTGATTTCTCCGAGCGTAAAATCAGTATATTTGCTTTTGGCGGCAGACCAGCAAGGGGTATGTGTGATTTCTTTTTCTGACATACTTTTTATAGGTTCCAGGTAAAAACTTACTTCGAAACATATTAGGTGAGTTCATTCTCTCTTTCCTGCACAGGAGACGTTAGTAGACGTTAGTAGATGTTATTAGTCTGTCTCTGTTCTATATTTATATCAATGATAAATGTTCGTCTAAGCTCAAATCTAAAAATCCCATACGAAACGTTCTATCTGTAAATAAATCTAAACGCAGATTCCATGAAATTTATTTTCTAGAACTGCTCACCTGTAACAACACTATTCCAATGGGTGATTACATTGTGGTAGCTTTAAAGTCTAATGTTAACGAATTCCCGAGTCGTCCCATTATATATTCTAAATTCTACTTAATCTACACTATTAACGATCACTACGCTAGCATCTCATATTCATTAACCCTTATCCTCGTGTGGGGTCCGTTGTTGAATAGCAGGGGGTTCATATTGGAAGAAATATGACGATGAGTTCATATTAAAAGAGATATGATGGGGACATTAATATTGAAGAGAGACGGCGGACATATATACAACAATGGTGAGAGGGAAATACATTTATACAGTTCTGTGGATTCTTATAACATATATTAGCGAGGAGGAGAGATACATTTCTGAGAAGAGTTACATAAAGTTCATATTAAGATGATTAACACATTACCTTCAATTTGTGGAATGTCGGCACGAGGAAAACAGTTACAAATATCGATGTTGATTCTTTATTTTATTGGACCGGTCGAATGATGATGACGTCAGGAATTCAAATTCGGGATCTACATAGTTTAATGTTTTTCCTTCGCTTCCAAAGAACTCTGATCCAACTCTCTCTCTCTATCTCTCTGACTAGCAGAATAAACTGTTTTGCTTCAACTGCCCGACTCCCTTCATCTGATTATTTCTAGCTCCTATATTGAGAATTCCCTTTTTGCTATGACGTCAGATGTGTAGGTCCAAAACGTGACCAACTCACGTGGGTAACACACGTTTGTCAAAAACACACTTCTGCAAACAAAGAATTCTCAACTAACCTATTTTTAACCTAACCTATTTTTAAAATATATTTTTAATTTGTATTGTTCATTTTTTAGCTGAGATTTTTAATTCAGTTTTCATGAAAGAACGAACAATCAATTCGTTTTAAAATAGGAACAATATTTAACTATTTTATAATAGAATTTAACAATAGCTAAAGTCTAACATTCCAATTTCTGAATCTTGCTTACAAGTTTCGAGTTTCGGCTTATCCTAGTCTCATTCTCACTTATCTAATGTGCTTCTTATTTACATAGAAATGGGGAAGCCTTTTCTTGTAAAATCGGGCCTTGATAAATATTGACGTCTAAAAAATATTTTCACAAAGTTCCGCTGATGTAACTCTGCAGTGGATATTATCGCATCGGGAGATGCGTTCAAAAATATTTTCAAAGCGAGGAACAGTTGTTCCAATAATAAGTATTATACAAATTATATCTATTTTTTAATAATTTACAGAAAATAATTATTTTCGTACATATATTTTGTGTTACAGTTAACTTTGGCATTTTATGTGTGGGTCGCTGACCAGACGAAATAATTAGTCAGGTCTCCGACAATCATGCACTGATATCAAAATGATAGGCTGTGTCCACAGAATGAATTACACATCAAGTGGCTTTCGCACATTTGTCGAACCTCCGAGCTGAAAACAGTTGCCTATAAAACAATAAGAGAAAGCCTCTATTTTTGCTACACCGTGTATCAATAGGATGAGTTCGATTTTCGTACGTTTGTCGGCAATAGGTAGAAAGGGACTTACTACATCTCTACAGCCGCTTTCTAACAGATAAATATCTAGCCAGTAAATAAAAGTATTTTGGGCTCAGGTATCTTGAAGATTATCTCATTTCACGATGCTGACAACTTGATTTTATTAAAATCAACCGAGTCTAAGCATACGACACACCTTGGTGTGTATTTTCATTAACAGACCCAACACACACACACATACACACACACGCACGCACACACACACACACACACACATATATATATATATATATATATATATATATATATATATATATATATATGTATATATATGATTCCGAGTAATAGTAAACATATGAACTGAAAAAATGTAGGGAATTTATTCTCAAAGATAGATAAGAGTAAAGACTTAAAGCAGTTCTGTTTGGGAATACTAGCATCTAACAAAATTTTATAACAATTACTCTTTTGCATGATATAATCCAATAAAGATTTAAATACTTATATATATATATATATATATATATATATATATGTGAAGCTGCACGTCTGTGTGTGAGGATGTGTGTCTGGTCACGAATAGGCTCCTATATGGTTTACTATTTTAAACAACTGATTACATATGATAGAAGACGTATCGAGGATCAGGAATGGGTATGTTTGATCCTACAGAACGGTTGTTCATAAAAATTGTGGGATTTGGTTTCGCGCCTGACCCCAAAAGTATGGAAATAAAAAATTAAAAAGAAAAAGTTTACAAGGGTTTTTGATATAGATGTACATGAGAATACTTTGATAAGTATGTTTCAACTTAAATAGGGATGGTATAATAACATGTGGGGTCTGCGTTCACGCCTGTACTCCATGGAAATATGACACGTGTTTAACAAAGACTTTCCATATCTATTTTCGTAAGTATACTTTGATAATTATGTTTCAGTTTGAAGAAATACGGTATAATCAAATTATTGGGTGTTTTTCGTGGCTGACCTCCAAAGAATGTAAATATGTCACAAAGTTTTACAATTTTTTTTTTTTAAAAAGGGTAAGGGTCCACAATAACACCTTTACTTTAATCTTAATACACGTGAGCTTTTATTTATTTTTTTGGGTTGAATCATATTGTGTCGAATGAATTCACCTCATATATGTACGTTCTTATTAAAGTGAAAGCACAAAAAAAGTCGGAACTTTAGACAATTCTCGACACAAATTAAACATAACACTTTTTTCCTTCTCCAATTGCACGTGGCACTCTTCGAAAATAGATAAATAGATAAATAATAAAAATAAGAACGTTACTTGTTAGCGTGGCAGAAGAAGGAAAAACTCCTGCTCGCGTGATTACCTGTCTTTTAAAAATATTTACATAACCTTTTTATTTTTATTTATATATCTGTTAAAGCTTTTTCTGTCAGTGTACTAGAAGAAATTCAGTTGATTTCAGTTCTTTCTGCGTGTTCTTTACATTGCAATACTACAACCCTGAATCCGACGGCGCAATACTACACCGTTCAATACTGTAAAAATGAAACGAAGCTGTTCTGCTTGAAAAGGGCGCCATTTTCTTCTTATTCATATCTATATCGATTCTTTGCTTTAAAAATCTAAAGTAATTACGTGGTTATATTTTTAATATCCCATTTTGATGTTTCGGATTATTTTATAAAAGTAAGTAAAGCTTCATTATTTTCAAAACTGTTTTTGTTTCTTTGTTTTTCGATATTTCCTCGATATTATTTAGTAAAAGTGTTTAGCAGAAAAGCCAACAAACGACTACCCGAAAAAATAAATATACAAGAAATAAATGTCACCAAAATCAATAAAAAATCAGTTCATGTTTTTTTTTTGTTTTGAAATATTTTTCAATGCTCTTTACTTGAAATAATTTCAGCAGACCGGAATAAAAACGAAATTTGAGGCGATAACTATTTAATGAATTTTTATATAAACTACACATGCCATAATCGAATATTCCTCAAACACAAAATAACTGAAAACTATAAAATATGTTTATAAATATTCCTTACGTTGACGGAACTCTCTTAAATTGTTAAAACAGAATTCTCAGGTGCCCCTTCTTGAAATTGAAAACGGGGCTCTCAATTTCAAAGTCGTTGCCACTTTAATTTTTTTAAACCGGTTCGTAGATTAAATAAAAAATACAAACTACGTAAAAATACAAACCAATGAACTGTTCTACAACAAACGTAACTTTTATTGACTATGGTAACATTTATTTCTTGTATATATATATATATATATATATATATATATATATATATATATATATATATATATATATAACATTTTCTCTTTCTAAGTAAACACCATTTTGTTGGTCACTCGTGGCTACGAATGGAAATAAAGTTGATATAAAAAAATTATATTTTCGCGAGAAGTATTTTTACTTTCATAATATTTTGCTTCGGGTAACATTTTTGAGTATCAAAATCTATCTCTTTACAACACCCTCATAACCTACCACACTTTTGTCAATCACAGTCCATTTTCTGTAGGTTGTTTTTGAACCCAGACAACGCCGGGTACATTTGCATATATATAATATAATATATATATATATATATACATATATATATTAATATTGATATGTTTATAGATATATATTTTTATATTTATCTGTGTATTTATAAAATATTATGAGTTAATATAAAGATATATATATATATATATATATATATATCCGTATATATTGGCGCATGTATATTTAATGGTATTAATATAGGAACATTTATAGATATTTATGTGAAAAGTTTATTCATATTTGTATTATTTGTATGCATGAATATATATTTATATATACTCAAATATATAGATAGACCCTTATATATTAATAAGGGTGTATATATATATATATATATATATATATATATATATATATGTGTGTGTGTGTGTGTGTGTGTGTGCATATACATTTACAGAAATATAAAAAAACATGTATTTATTTTTAAATATATATTAATATATACATATTCATTAGATATATATATATATCATTATATATGTAGCATATTATATTTTATATATACTAAGATATAATGTATATATATATATACATTTACTTATAATAATATAACATTTTTACTATATATACTTATATACAATTTATATATGTATTTAAATATATAAATATTGATTTACATATTTACACATATATATATAAAATATGAAATCATGAATATAATACATGTAACTACTAAAAATATAATATATATATATATATATATTTATATATTCATAGATACACATTTATAAATACATATTTACATATAGCTGTATATATGTTGTATACATATATACATATGTATATGCGATATGTATTTAAAAATATTCTATGTTTTTATCTATTATATGTATTATATAAGTTCATATATATATTTTATGCACATGTATATATTTATATATATATATATTTATAAACATATATAATGATATACATATGTATATTTTAAATATGTATGCATATATTTGTATACTTACGAAAATATTAATATATATATATGTATTTTTTTCATATATAGATAAATATAGTTACATGCATATTTTAGATATATTTTATATATTTTGTATATATATCATTATATATGTATATAAACTTTTATATATGTACATATTATATTTGCATATTACTATTTTTATAAATCATTTATTTTAAAATATATCTATATATATATTTATATATATTCATATGTATATATATATATATATATATTTCAATATATGCATATACACATTTATTCACATCTACAAATATATATATATTTATATGCCTATATTGATATATACCTATATATATATGTACCTATAGATATATTAATAATTTTATCTATTTATATATATAAATATATATATATATATATATATATACATATATATATATTCATGTATATTTCTCTCTATATGCATATACATGTTTACATAGTTTTCTTTCATATCTTTACATATATTTATGTTGATATACATGTATATGGTTATCCGTTGTTTCATATATAGATATGTGCATATATTTATACACATGATAATATAATATTTATATATTCATGTATATTTTTGTTTGTATACGTGGATATCTTTTTGTATATTATTATAAATATATCTATTTATATCCAGATAATCACATACATATATATATATATATATATATGTGTGTATCTATTTTTCTTCTGAACACACACACACACACACATATATATATATGTGTGTGTGTGTGTGTTCAGAGAAATATAGATACATATATATATACACACAATTATAGATACATATATATATATATATATATACACACACATATATATATATGTGTGTGTGTGTCTGTGTTTATTCTTATTAAATGCTCTATACGTCAGTCATAGTTATCTAATTATTTTATAACGATCTACACACACATGTATATATGCATATATATATATATATGTGTGTGTGTGTATATAGATCTTTATACAATGATTAGGTAACTCTGACGGACGTATATAGCATTTAATGAGAATCAATGTGTAAATTCTTCTCTATCTCTCGCGGTTGATGATAGCCGAATATTTAGGGTCCTTGTTTTAAAGTCAAACATGCCTTCTGTTGCCAGGGGTTTAATATCTCGACTGTGTTAATCGTAATACCCTGCACTGATGCTTCCCGAAAGGATGAAACATTGTTTTATAGAGGTGGAAGCTACATTTAGTGCAGGAATTTTCGATTGTCGCTTATCCTGGAATCCACAACTTTCCAGGGAACCATATTTCTCTTAATTATCTTGTAACATTACCACAGGGACACTGTCGACAGCACTGATTTTCAAGTATAATATGTCATTGTTTAAGGCATAGAGGTTATTTAATGTCGATTTTCAATGAACAAGAGAGTGGAAGATCGTAATTTTGCCCGTAGAGTAACTGCCTCTTTATTTTCTCACAGACAATATACCACTGTATAAAAATATTCATTTCAAATTGGTAGAACTCTTTGAATATTTATTTTCAAATGATTTTATCGGGTATTTGCTACAGATTACAACTTACTATCTTTTATTATCATATACCTCACTATTAAAAAACTAAACGTTCAGACACGTTGTAGTAGGTGGACATCAAAGATAGAAAAGACAAAAGTATTACTTTCAGAGAGGAAATTTTAGAGACATTGGCTTCAGTTTCTGAAAAAAATATTTGATGCCTCTGATACTAGTCAACTTTCTAAACGTCATCTTATTTGTTTTTAATAATGCATAGTTTTTTTGTTTTTGTTTTTTTAAATCAGTTCAGTTACTCAAAGGCTACATTTTTTTCGGGATAAAACAAGAAAAATGTACAAATCTATATAAAGTTGTTCGTTTAATCTGTGAATTTCAATTTACAAGTGCCTACCTGTGTTAAGAGTGTTTATTATTTGTTTGATATATTTACTTTTCCATGAAAATTCTACTTCTGTATAAGTGTATTATTAATAATATTCAGTAAAATATATTTAATTATATCGCGTGATGTTAGACGTTTCCTAATTTATATAATATTTACTCTCTGTATTCTTATAATATTTTCTCAAAGGTGTTGCCCTTTTTATCGAAACCCCAAAAATTATTAATACGCATTTAATTTGAAAGAATATTCAATTTAACATTGCAATATCATAGTTGTCACAGCGCATGAGGAAAACCATTGATTAATTAAAGAATCAATTAAATTTCTTCAAGCACAAAACTCATCTTAGATCGGAAAGAAATAAGCAGGACTTAAGACGGTTTATACAATTATTTCAGCAATTAAATTAATGTTTGGTTTCTTAAGCTATAAAAAAATGCTATAATCAATTTCTTTAATTTCAAGTCTTTTGAAAAATTATTACAACAAAAGTAAATTTAATTTATGTTCGTTTCATAAATAAATTCTTTTTTCAGATGATAACTTTATTATACATGACCTCGCATCTTGATTATGATCAATCTTTCAATTTGCACTTGTTTATTCTCTTTAGTCGGCATCTGTCAAGGCATTAAGGCTAATCGTAGATACATCTTTAAATAAATGTAGGTTAACCGACGATCGCTGTCACGAGATGATGGAAAACTATGCGGTAAGATTAATTAATGGAACGCATCTCAAGTAACCCTTTTAAATTAGACATGTAAATGACCATGATATAGACTGTAAGGAAGTAGAATCCTGGTGTCGTGCTCTAAGAAACAATGTCTTGATAAAGAAAAGTTTGCGAAATTTCCGGGGTTGTTTTTTTCTTAGGAGGAGACATTATAATTCTGCTTTTGGTTTTTGTTGGTGTTGTTGTTGTTGTTGTGGTGTTGTCGTTGTTCTTGTGAGAATTTTTCGTATGGAAGAACAATGAGTACAGTTCCCTTAGATATCTTAGATATCTAGCTTAAACAGTACGATTAAGTGGGAGAAGGTAGCATCCTCTCTTTAGTGTGAAAGACATTGCGGTCTGTCACGTTTTAGTTGAACATATAATACCTTTGGCGAAACGCACCAACTAAAAGAACGCATCATTTTTTACATGTAAGCTTAAATGTGTATGCCACGTTAATTTTTAAAAGCATTTCCCCGGTCTCTTACTGAAATTTTACCTAGTACATTTATTGGATGATTATGCTTAAGTTCTAAACATGATGTTCGTTCAATTTTAGATATCATATCTACCAATGTACAATAGTTCAGATGATATATGGTGTTTTTACCGATGTTACTATGTTGTTTTAGCAACAATAAACAAATTCTCATGTGCACATTTATAGGCTGTAAGACACTTTTGTTTCGAGATGTTCCTGTTGTCACAAATATAGGTTTAAATCAATAACGCTTTACATTATTTAGCTTATGCGGAATACTTATCTTTGACTGTATTTCAACAAAACGTTAGTGCCGATGTAATCGCATACCTTCTCATGTCAAACTCCATAATGTTTCTGTCGACCGCATTAATCCGCCTATAATGAAAGCTAAAACCATATATTTAATTAACGGAGTAAGCTTTTTCTCGTCCCGTCGGCCATGACCGAGTCTACTATATAAGTCATTAACAATGCTATCTTAAATATCACTATCACGAAAAAATGAATCTTTGATCCACAGATATGTTTAACTTGGCACTTTTTATTATTCGTTACGCAAAGAATCTTTGCGTATAAAATTCGAAAAATGGTCCGAATAATTTTAATAAAGACGTTTCGTTGATTCAGAAACAATTATGAGTTATTTTAAATTAGTATTGTTTTTTTTTTTTTTTTTTTTTTGCTTTTGGAAAATCCTATTAGTTTAATGATAGAGCCAAATAAGGGGTTTTCCACGGATAAGTTTGCTACAATTAGGTTCATCAAAATATAAGTGTCCGTCTTTCAAACTTCAATTTAAAATCGCAAAGGCCCAACTGACATATCAAACCTTTGAATATATATATATATATATATATATATATATATATATATATATATATATATATATATATATATATATACTAGCATTTCATCCCGGCGTTGCTCGGGTGTTTGGAAGTGTATGTTGAGCAAAGAAAAAGTGGTAGTAGGAAGTCAGATTCGAACCCGTACCGCGAAGGAGGAAAAGAGCGGGGGAAAAACCTGACGCCTTTGCGGTTACGACCACCATCAAAGCTGAAGTGACTCATTTTAACATTAAAAGAGCGGATGACTTTCAAAAATATCGGCGAAAAAAGTGGCCCACCTGTAGAAAATTGCCTAGTTTAAGGTCAAGATATTAATGTTTTTAGCAGATCTTTCCATATTTGTCGTATGAAAGGTCGAACTTTAACCCGATACTGGTCTTGGTAAATTCCCTCGCCTTTGTCGAAAGTTTTAGGCACACATGCGAACATACATACAGACATATATTTATATATTGATAACTGAAGATTTTCGACCCAAACCAATTAAAAAACTTCCCCCTCTCTGAATACTCTTCATGTAAAATTTCGAATGTTTAGACCAGAAATTGTCTGAGTAATGTGGTAGATACCGCAGAGGTCAATTGTTTTTAAAATTTGACCACTATTATGACCTCTTTAAAATGATTATTTTGGGCTCAAATCAAGTTATTAAGTTAGATCCATGCCCAAGGAACCTATATCTAAAATTTCAAGTGTTTAGACCCAACATTATCGGAGGAGTTTCGTAGTGTTCTCAAAGGACCAATCGTTGAACTTTGACCCCTTAATCGCCGAATTTCTGGCTGAAAACAGATGACAAAGATTTTCCCAAATCACAGTAACTTGTATATAAAATTCCGAGCCTTTAGACTTAAAATTGGCAAAGTCATTGCGTAGTTTAATGTACACACGCACACACGCACACACAAACACGTTCACTTTTCTAGATATACTAGCATTTCAGCCTGGAGTTGCCCGGGTGTTTGGATGTGTATGTTGAGCAAAAAACAAAAAGAAAATTGGTAGTAGGAAGGCAGGCTCGAACCCGTACCGCAAAGGAGGAAAAGAACGGGGTAAAACATAACGTTTATGCTGTTACGACCACCGCCAAACCAGAAGCGACATTTCCTAAAATTAAGGCTAGACAATCTAAAGGAGATGATGTTTTAAAAAGTATCGGCGAAAAAAGTAAGCCCCCTGTAGAAAAGTGGCTAGTTCAAAGTGAAGATATTAATGTTTTTAACCAGTTTTTCGGTATTTGTCGTATGAAAGGTCGAACTTTAAAACGAGCCTGGTCTTGGTAAAATCCGTCGCCTCTATTGAAAGTTTAAGGCAGGCATGCAAACAGATATACATACATACATTTATATATTGGTAACTAAAATTTTTCGATCCAAACTGATGAAAAAGCTTGCCATATATCTGAATACCCTTTATGTAAAATTTCAAATATTTAGACCAGAAATTATCTGAGTAATTTGGAAGAGACCGCAGAGGTATCTTTTTGTAACTTTGGCCCTATTATGATCCCTTAAAGTTTATTGTTTTGGCCTCAAATCAAGTTATTAAGTTAGATCGATATCAAAGGAACCTATATCTAAAATTTCAAGTGCGTAGACCCCAAATTGTCGGAGAATTTTGGTAGAGTTCTCAAAGGTCAAATCGTTGAATTTTGACCCCTTAATCGCCAACTTTTTGGCCAAACACCGATCACATCGATTTTCGCAAATCTCAGTACTCTGTATACAACACTTCGAGTCTGAAGACTAAAAATTGACAAGGTTATTGCCAAGGAAAAATGTATACAGACACACAGACACACACAGATACACACACATAATGTTTACTTTAATAGATAGATAGATAGATAGCATGGGTTCCCTGCGTTGCCCGGGTGTTTGGAGGTGTATGCTGAGCACCCCCCCCTAAAAAACACATTTTTTTTTAAATTTGCCCCCTATTATTCCTCCTTAAGACTTATTGTTTTGTGCTCAAATCAAGTTATTAAGTTAGATCCCTGTCCAAGGAACCTATATCTAAAATTTCAAGTGTTTAGACCCAATATTGTCGGAGGGGTTTGGTAGAGATCTCAAAGGTAACATCCCTAAAAATAGATCACATCGATATTCCCAAATCTCAGTACCCTGTGTATCAAATATCGAGTCTGTAGACTAAAATTTGACAGAATTATTGCGTAGGGAAATGTACACAGACGCATACACACAGACGCTTTCACTTTTATATATATATATATATATATAAATAGATATACTAGCATTGCCCGCGGGGTTTTGAGGTGTATGTTGAGCAAAAACAAAAAGCGGTCAATTTTTTAAACTTGTCCACCTATTTTGACCCCTTAACATTGACTATTTGAGGCTTTACTCAAGTTAGTAAATTAGATCCATGTCCAAAGAACCTATATCTAAAATTTCAAGTGTTTAGGGCGAAAATTGTCAAAGGAGTTTGGTAGAGTTCTTAAAGTTAAACTCGTTGAACTTTGACCCCTTAACAGCAAAATTCCTGGCAGAAAACCGATTATAAAGATTTTCCCAAATCTCAGTAGCATGTGTATGAAATCTCGAGTATGTAGATTGAATATTGACAGTTATTGCGTAAGAAAATGTACACAAACACACAGACAGACAGACAGACACATTCACTTTTTTAGATATCTATATAGATAGATAAATAAATAGATAGATAGATGGATAGATTTAACAAAAATACATACGCATACATAAATATATATGGAAACAATTTTGTGTTTACTATAAACCTTTTACGCAAATATTATGCAAGCATAAATCATGTAGAATATTTGCATGAATATTAAACGTAATAGTTAACTAAAGATGTGTATCCCATTAGAAAACCGGAGCAACTAAGAGGGAATTAATTAAAATGAATGTTTAAAAGAATATTCAAATTAGCTAGATATTTTGCTAGTGAATGCAATTCCACAAACCATATATGAGAGAATTGTATTTTCTTTTTAAATAAATTAAAAATAGGCTTTTTAATATGAATATCAACACACACCAAAGAAAATAGAATTTATATATATATATATATATATATATATATATATATATATATATATGTGTGTGTGTGTGTGTGTAGACACTTAATCCCATGTGTCCTGTATTGCAATCTAGGGTAGTAAGTTTGTTTTTGCGGAGCTTCCTTTTAATCTTGATCCCACAAGGCTTCAATAACGTTCAAATTTGAGAGTTTGGCGGTGATTCACGAACAGGAATCGATTGTTCTTGTAGAGAGAAAGACGTCGGCTTGGCAGAGTATGCAGGTGCCAAGTCATGTTTACAAATAATGCTCGTAGGCGCCCTGTCAAGGTGGTCATCCGACACTGGCAGTAAATTAGTTTCCAGGATATCTTATTATATTTTGCGTTTGCAGTTCCTTTGATGAAGCATAAATTACCAGCACGTTTAGCACTCATCCAGCCCCAAACCATGCAAGACTGCGGGAACTTCACATATTCTTAACGCATTTTTGGTTATATCGTTCCATGGTTCTTCGCAAAACACGTAGCGCTTGGTCGCCGAAGGAGATACAAAATCGAGACTCATCTGAAAAGATAACATGCCGCATTCGTCTGCAGTCCAGGTGTGATGAGCCCATCGCAAACTCTTAATCATCGGCTTCTTGTTAAGGAGCGGTTAGGTGCAGCTATACAATTTCGGTATCCCAGTTGCCAGAGCCCTCGGTAGGTAGTGCTTCTCGAAATGTCGGCGCTAGAAGCCTGTCTCTACGCTTCAATGATTTGACTTGTTGATTGAAACGACTTTTCTTTGCCACCTCGTACAGTGCCCAGTCTTGTCTTTCGGTGGTGCTTTTCTTTCGTCCGCATTATTTGCGATTGCTGTTGGAAACACCCTTAGTACCTTTCTGGATCACTTTGGTCACCACCGATCTTGGACATTTTGCCTTGATTGCGATGTCCATGTGCGTCTTTCCTTCTTCCGACAAATCAAAGATACGCTGCTTCTCAGGCAAAGATATGTCTTTAGAGCGACCCATACGTATACAGTATTATTAAATCGATTTCAAAATCTTTCTAAACAATATTTGCAAAAATTTTTTAGTTTAAGATTACTAAACGGCAAAATGCCCTATTAAATTGAAACATTGACTTTTTTTAATGTGATAATAAAGTACTCATTGTCTGCCATAGTCACCTCCTCAAATGATTAAAAATTGTTGGAATTATTATTTAAATATAAGATATATCACCTGTACAATTTACAAGCCGAAAATTATCCCAAACGGAATGAATTTACATATGTTTTATTATTCTGACCAGCACGAGTATATATATATATATATATATATATATATATATATATATATATATAT
>NC_136494.1:79588578-79628578 GCF_053919585.1 Euprymna scolopes
AGGGAAAAGGCAGAATATTATTAACAGTAATTGGTTATGAGAATAAACAGTTCAACGAATATTTAACAAATCAGATTTAATAGGACTCGTATGTAAACAGACAGAAAGCACACTGTACTTTCTGCTGCATACACAGCGTTCTAGAAAATAAACCATGTTCGTTTGATAATTCCTTAATTGTTGGTAAGGAGCGAGAAAAATGTTTGTATGAGGGAAAATATTATGGTTCCGTGATTGCACCCCGTCGACTTCTTGCTAAGAACATTTTATAGATGAATTTCCCGATTCCAGGATCGACCTTGCACTTATGATGATATTGACGATACAGGACAGAGAAGTTGTCAACGGGTCTTCTACGTAAAAGCAGATCTATTTTCGATGAGATATTTTAATATCGACGTCGGAGATGTATTTTGTCAAGACAAGAATACAAGCACCAGGCAGCATTTCAATAGATATAACAGCAATACTTTATCTTCTCTCATCTGCCTTTTACACAGGCAAGAGTTCGCATTAAAAATTATCGTCATTAAACTATCCCATTATTTTTCAATTAACGAAAATAAAATATATGATATAGGACTTTGAGCGTGAATAGTATTTTTTAGTAGATAATCAAAGAAAGCATACTGTTTTAGAAAATATCTATTTTTTCGATTTGAGGATTATTGAGGATCTGAGCGTTGTAAGTAAATGATTAAGAGGTCGTGGAGCAACATCGTGTGTCAGTTCATGTCAGATGATTTTATTATATCAAGGCCGTTTGTTTAGAAAAAGAATATCCGATACTCTGGGAAATCAGCCCACAATCAGCCATTAGTATTGCAGAACAAAATGCCTAGTTTTTATTCGTAACAAATTTGTTTACCTTAGAGTGATTGGCAGCTACTGGAAATCATACAGATTAGAAGAACTGATGCATGACGTACAAAGGACTGATCGTCTGAACTGAGATGCAACAGAACGGTCTCCAGAATTTTTAAGGATTTGAGAAAGCAATAATCTATTTCAGGATAATTGAAAAATTGTATTTAAAAATATCTAGAGAGATTTATAAATTCAGCGGCAACAATTAAATAGATTTTTTAGGTATCAGCTGTATAGTTAATATCTAGATTCCAGACAAATTAGAAAATATTAGGGGCAATTATTCGCATGCCGATTAGAATTTTTTCAGCCATGGGATATATTTTTTAATGTTAGTTGGTCTTAATCACAGATTATGAAATATGCTCTAAAATTATTATGGGAAAATTCTAGTTTAATTATCTTCTGATAATATCAATCCTGGTCCATTTATGATAGTTAAAGTTAATTGCCTTCCTTTTCGTCAGAAACTTGTTCGTTTTTCTGTACACCTTAAGACTTACCTTGTCTGAAGTAAGACTTTGATTTGGAACTATCTACTTTGTTTCAGGCAAGTGAAATAATTCTTTTTCTAGGCTGTTTACACTAGGGGAAGTACATGCAGAGGTATATTCAGTCTGACTGTTAGATCTCTGTAGAATTGTTTTGGAAAGTTTGAAAGCTCTCGATGTCTACAGTAAATTATAATATGTAAGGTCTTAATCTGTCCTAAATCAGCTGTGGTCCTGGATATGACCTTTAACTATATCCGATGGTGAGGCCCATCAAATGGTGTAAATGACAAAGTTCTCTCTGATTCTCTCTCCTCTGGTTTAGTGGGGGAGGGCGTGGCTGGTTACCTTTAATGCATCTCAAACCAAACTCCTATCCTTACATCATCAACGCTCTGATCCCCATCTGGCATCAATTGGGATGGATGGCTCTCGTCTGTGTGAGGTCCCCGTGTTTTGACAAGCTTCTGGGGTTGACCTATATTCCTGATCTGAAATGGAACACTTACAGCAAGTCTGTTGCCAAGGTCGCTGGAAAGATGGTAGGATCCTTTTACCGATCCAGAAGATATATCACTACTGATGCAATTCTCTAAAAGCCAAGTACATCCAAGGATGGAATACTGTTGCCATATCTGGACAGGAGCTGCTAAAAACAGCATATCCTGCCTTGACAGAGTACAAAATAGACTTCGTGGCTTAGTGGGGGATACCCTTTTCTCTACCCTGCAACCTCTCTCCCACAGAAGAGACGTTGCGAGCCTATCCTTGTTTTATCGCTATTTCCATGGCAGGTGCTCGTCTGAACTCCAATCTCTGGTCCCCCCTCGCCAATCTTTCACGAAAAACACCCGTCTTGCTGAATCCACTGTGAAAAATTTCCCCCACTCTTTATCTGTGCCTACATCAAAACGTGGATTCCATGAACAAAGCTTCTTTCTTAGAACTGCACGCCTGTGGAACTCTGTTCCGTCTGCCTGCTTCCCACCTGACTACATGAATGGTAGCTCTGTTATTATGGTAACTACATGTTTTCGTTATTACATTATCAGGTGGATAGTAGCAGGAAGGATGAAAGGTTTAACCTCATCATTTTTTTTACGAAAATAGCGAAAAAAAGAAATTGCATAAGTAATCTCCAGCTATTGGTTTTACTAAACTGCCAACTGAGAAACAGGACTTTACACCTATATACTGTATACATAAAGAAAGACGTAGAGAAAGTGAGTGTTTTAGGGTTGCCAAAAGAGAATCCACAGTTCACTTTCTTGTCTATAATTTTTGGGGCAACTATAAAACAAATTCGTATAAAGAAAAAATTACTTCCAAGTATGTGCTTGGATTCACTTTTCTTATCTCGTCAACACTAATATAAAAATTGTCTCACTCGGTTACGAGCGTTTTTCTACAAAATCAAAGGTCAAAAGTGGAACAATATAATAGAAATAAAAATTAAGATTACTTTTATATTGAAGCAACAATTCTCACCCCGATGTTTTGTGATGTTCAAAGCTATGAACAACAATAATTTGCTACAAATTGTTACTTTAATTAAAGCGGAGTGTTAATCTAAAACGTGCACACTTAATCACACAGGACTACTGAAAACGGATGGGTCCTTCAGCCTCAGTTTCTTTCTCACTTAGAACAGCAACTTTTTTTCTTAGGAAGGGACTTTCCCCTTCTCTCGCCGTGTTCTCAACTCGAGCAAAATCACAGTCGCCTATCCGTCCGTGTTCGGTGTTTTATTTCACTCAAATCTTGGGAATTCTCGCGGTTAGTCACGCCCTCTTTTCCATAAAACCAACCACACCTACCGCTTTTTTTCCTTCCTATTCGTCCCCTCCCAGTTCCTGTGTATTGACAGCAAAGATACATTCTGTCTGTTGGAGGTCAGTGCATTAAAATAATTACTACTACAACTAGAAAAAGCAAACAAATGTATTAATAACATTTGATAGCCGAACTTTGTGAGTAAAATCAGAGAAAAAATGAAAACAGCAGTCACAAGTTTTAGTAACTGGTATACTCCCATAATGTGGATATGTATCTTTTGAAGTAGCTGGGGAAGTTTTAATTCAACTTATAAATTGGTATGTCACAGAATTAAACGTGTGTCGTAGTGGAAGCGGGTTTTACAAGCTTGTGTAACTTACTACTGTCTCCCGAATGACACTACCAGCTAATATTTATAGCTTAACGATTTCATTCCATTATTGCAGTAGGAAGAAAATCGAATATACTTATATTTATTATATCACCTTCTTCCTCTGAGCTAAAGTTTTCTATCGAGTTTATCTTTAATATCTCTCTTCGTATATAGCTTTCAGTTCGAAATACTTCGACTTCACATAGTTTAACTTGTCAGTACAAGGATTTTAAAGTTATCATATAATACTTTCATTGGTATCTCTTCAGTACTTCGGATGCCTCTATAGCGTTCCTGTGTCTCACTTGATTCCAGTGTCTTGTACATGGACTTTATTTTGTTTAATGGCATGTATTATCTGTCCAATTCTTTTCGGAAACTTTTTTCGCCCCGAAACATTTCTCCACCTTAAATATTTTGAAGAAAAATTACCTCCCAACATAGAGTTTTTGCACATACTTTACATTGATGCTTTTTTTTCGCCGGTATAGGCAAAGACTTATAAAACACAAAACGTATTCTCTTTGCGAACTCTTCTACTGACGATATACATGACGTCGTATTCCTGTTGGGTGTGGTTCTGTTACGAAGGGCGTGCAATAAGTAATGCCCATGACGCACTTCCAGTTATGTGCAATGATGTATATATCTACGGGTTATGTGACAAAGTACAGCTCTGAACTTATTGTGGTTTCTGTTTTACAGGTGTTTGAACTGAGTCAGGTGTGAAATGGAGCCTTTTTAATGTCGAGCAGTGATCCGGTTTTTGTATTTGAAAGGGCGCACACTACAGGAGACTTTTGATGAAATGAAACAACTTATGGTGATAATGCCCCATCATCTGACCTTGTAAAACGCTGGAATCGTGAATTCAAACATGGCCGGAAGCCTGTGGAAACAGCTTCCAGACCTGGTCGCCCCCTTCTGCCATTGATAACGTATCTGTCCGTCAAGTTTAGGCTGCCATTTTGGAAGATCGGCGCATTACTATTCGCGAAATAGCCCAAGGTGTCAAGATTAGTACAGGGTGTGTGGAAACTATCATTCATGACCATTTGCATATGCATAAGGTGTCTGCCAGATGGATTTCCAGGTTGCTCACCCCATTCCAGAAGCGAGAACGCGTTGAGTGCTCGAGGATGAATTTGGAGATGTGCCAAGAAGATGAGTCAAAGTTTTTAAAAAGACTGATTACACAGGAGGAAACCTGGGTCCATCACCATGATCCAGAGACCAAAGCTCAGTCAATGCAATGGAAGAACTTGGAATCACCACCTCCAAAGAAGGCAAGGATTCAGCCCTCCGCTCACAGTCTTCTGGGACCAGGACGGAGTAGGGATGACAGATTTCTTGGCAAAGAGTACCACAATTACAGGAGCCTTTTATGCTACACTTTTGTAGGAAATTAAGGGAAGCTATCAAATTCAAGAGGCGGGGCAAGATCAGCAAAGGTTCCCTCCTCCTGCAGGACAGCGCTCTGGTCCACAACTCACATGTCGCTAGATCAGAAACACAGGCGTGTGGTTATGAAATCCTCCCACATCCTCCCTACTCTCCTGGCCTTGCATCCTCTGACTTTCACCTGTTCCCAGCCATGAAGTTGTTTTTGAAAGGAAAGCGTTTCCCATATGATGCAGCCTTGATTTCTGAAGTCACATCGTGGTTGGAAGACCAACCTTGGTTGTTCTACAAAAACGATCTCCAGAGCTGCATCAAACAATGGGAGAAATGCATAACTCTGGGTGGTTCCTATGTAGAGAAAGACTAATAACTGTGCCAAGTTTTGTTGCTCTACTGATATGGGAAGTGGGTCGGGGGCATTACTTATTGCACGCCCCTCGTAACCCGCCAAAAATTACTGAATACTTCTTTCATTTGTGTCGCATTAATTCTCCTTAACAGCTCGTTTGTATACGTCAACACATTTGTTTGTCATTCCGTTTGATCTTTGAATGTAGACTTGCGTTTTTACGTGTTGAATTGACATTGATTTATAATATTTCCTTAATTATTTTTTTTTTGAAAACTGGGTTCCATTAACGTGAAATACATTTTTCTTGGATTTAAAAACAAATAAATTTTTCCTTAAGTGAATTTATTGTATGTATAACCGTCAGATGTCTGTCTGAAACATTTTCTGCCTATTATATGATACTATCCATGATGGCTAGCGAATATAATCCATCCATTGGTCCTGCATATCTAATTGAGTCCATGAGATATCTGTCTTTGACCATGACTGTGTTTTTTTTACCGACAGATTCTTTGATGCCGGTAAGCATATTGTTATCCATAATATCTATTTCCTGGTCTACCTTGGGCCAATATGTTTAATTTCTTACTAACTTAAATCTTGGGATGGCCTTTGTGGAATTTTTTAAGTACTCGTTTATACAGAGAAGCAATACGCGGTCACAGAAAAGGTGACACATTGTTTCCTTTTTTTTTTCTTTTGGTTTTTGTCATTCTAATAAATTCTTTTTTTTTCTCTCACTTTTGTTAAGAAATTATATTTTTCTGCGGTTTTAGCTACATCATACAGCGTGGTCGGAAATTCTCCTATTATGTATTGCATAACGGTTGATAATTTATTTTCGTCATTTTACGCCGTTCTTATTGTTTCTTCGAGTATTCTGATTATTTACATATTAACCCCAATAGCCTACCAGCTTTCCTACTTTTTTACGATGTATATTCTATTTTAAAATTATAATTCAATAGAATTACGCCTCAACGTTGTAATCTTTGTGACGTGTGTCTTGGTATCAATTTTATTTGAAACACAGATTGTTATCCGCGGTTTGTATTATGCTTGAATAATTTACTCTATTCCGTACAAAAGCCTGTAAAACAGTTTTACAACGTAAATTACTACTAAAATATTTTTCAATTCGACTGTAATTTCGTTCCGCAAGCAGCTACTATCTAGGGAGATTAGCTGTTGGCTTTGTAGATCCATATTCTAATTTGTGAAGCAGTACGCCACTAAGATTGCTAGCATCATAATGTTTCTGTTTCGAATCGAGCTGTGCAAATAATAGAGCAGCTAACAAACATCCTTTATTTTTGTAAATCCCTGTTCGCATTAGTAAAAACCATGCCCATTTTCTCCTAGCTTTGTGTTCTATTTATGAAGTTGTTTCGCGGCTCTCCCATATCACATAGTTTTGTTATACACGATAAATCGACAGTTTAAAATCTCAAGCTTTAAATCTTGGTTAAGAAGGGGTAGTAAAAGATTTTTGTATGTTTAACTCTTTTATTAAATACCAGCATGTTGTTCTATGTATCCACATTTCTGCGCCTACACTTGCTGAATGAGAACCCTAAAAGCTCGAGCGCAGTCTGTTCGCCTTAAAAAGTCTTCAGGGATGTCAGACCGTTATGAGGCGAGCATTAGAGATTTTCTTAACATCGCCCCGTAACCAATAGTCACAGGGTTTCAAATCTGGCGTGCGAGAGGGCCAGATATTCTAGGGCACCAAAAAGCTGCACATCTCTCTTCGAAAAGGTCGGAACTGTTTTTAAACCAGGAGCAGGTGCAGACTCCTGGATGAACATCACTTTCTTGGGCCATAGTTCTTAATTCAAGGTAAGAGAACTTTCTTCAGAATTTTCAGTTATTTAATCACGTGAGAGAGCATATCTTTCTTATCACTGGCAACAGATCTAAACGCAGTTGCAGATGCAGGGTGTTTACTCTACATGACTGAATGGACACTAGTAGGATCATTGGCGATAACTCTTGATTTTCTACAATTGGAGACTTCGTTTACCACGAACTTTTTCTCGTCCAAAAAAAAATGCACACGATACAACTATTGTGTTTCAAGTGATCCAGTAGCAAGGGGAGCTATCCTTACAAATGATCTTCGATTTCGTTAAACGAATGCTCCGACGTCGTCTGAAATACGACTTTATTCCAAGATCACCTCGTACTGCATTAGAAATGGTAATTTTAGTCACATCCCTCTTTTTCGCCAGTCAACCATTGGCTGAGATGAATTTGCTGAGATGGACCGTTACATGCCACCAAGTGAACTTCTGGTGCAAATTTTATCACTTCACGGACTTTGAGCCTGCCTTTGAATGTTTTTCCTTTCCCGTAAGTTCGCGACAACGCGAGAAACAGTCCTATAAGCATAGAGATTGTCTATGATAATGTCAGACGCCTTATGACCGGCGCATAATAATTCAGAAATAACCATTCCATGGTTAAATTATAAATTGCCACTCATTTTTTAGTATTTTTAGGCAGCTAATCTGGAACATCAGAATCTAGAGAGTGCAGCAACTTACACTTCAGATTGATAGTACTGCTTTAAAAGTCCTTAATCATGAATTTACATTACAGCCAAACTATCATTTACATCTTTATATATGTTTTTATAACCTACTAATCTTAAGAACGCATGCACTTTAGCAACGTACTCGTGTGCGGACATATTTTAATGACTTCAGCCATTTCATGGTCTGGCTTCTATTTCTTTCCTGTCAATAACCTTTCCTAAATATTTCATCTTCTTTATTGCTGCCATTATTTGAAGGAAGAGGCTTGGAGATACCGTCGATCTAAAAGTAATGCAATTAAGTTTAACACGATCTATATGTGTGCATATTGTTAATAAATTCAAGAATTAATCTCTGACTTAATCCTGAGGATTAGCTTCAGAAAAATCACATTTTCAACACACCTTAACACCTTAACAAATGTAAGAATAAATCTACTCGAGAGCATACGGGAAATGTGTATCTTTCACATAATCATTAAAACTAGTCGAAGTCAACGCATAATCTGATTTTTCGGGTTTTAATTTTATATAAACTACTGGCGACACCCCATACGAGTAATAGACTTCTGATATTACGTCCTTTCCTCGGTCAATTTACCGACTAGTGCTATGCTAAAAACTTTTCTTTTGACTTAGGAAAAAGACACGGCCAACAATTTTGTGTTATTATTTCTACTAATATGTGAATATGGTTATTTAATATTCGCCATAATAAAAATGATCTTGACTGAAATTTCGTTTACTGATTTAAACAACTTTTTTACGGACACACACATACACACACCATATATATATATATATATATATATATATATATATATATATATATATATATAAGCGAGATAAGACACAGATAAAAAATCAGGTGAAATATCCTGATAGATATTACTTATGGTAATACTCTCAGGGTACTCCTACCCAAAAAAGAATTCATTTAAATTAATTCCCTATTAATTACTTCGGTTTTCATTGGGATAAGCATCTTTAGTTAACTATCACATGTAATTATATTCATGCAGATATTCTACATGATTAATACTTGCATAATCTTTGCGTAAAAAGTTTATAGTAAACACAAAATTATTTCCATATATATTTATATAGACGTATATATTTTTGTTTAACACATTTTCCCTGCCAAACTCCTCCTAGAGTTTTTGGTCTACAGACATGAAACCTCACATATGAGGTATTTGAATCCATGCAAAACTTTATATTTCGGTTTTAGTCCGGAAACATCGGTGCAAATGTGTGAAAATTACAAAAAATGAAAATTGCCAGGTGAAGGTCGAACGCCGGCATGACGAATGCATAATGTAGTAGCTATTGGTCCATGGTTTTATTTTTAGCCTTGCAGTAAACATGTTTTCATAGCCAAGTCATTGACGGCAGAAGCAAAATAAATTGTCAGCTGAACGTTGCGGGTAGTCCTAGTCGTTTCACCATGTACAGATGCCCTCATGTAATTTTCTTTTGAAAATGTATCTACAAAAAAAATGATAACAGCTTAATCTATTGTTTCCTACCATTTAACTTTCGAAAGTGTAAATTCAATTTTTAGTCTAAACTTTTTTAGAGAATTTTCTAATAAGTCTTTTTTACTTTAAACATAATCCAGCACACTGGATAATTAAACACTTGCATTTTTAATAGAAACGATTCACTTAGGCGCAGATGCTGTGAAGATAGAAATTGTTCCGTAGTTCGTTCCGGAAATACGGGATCTTTGCGGGAAAATGTTGAAAAATTATACGTAGACAACCAATACTGCACACAATCTCATATTATATTATAATTCTTATTAATCAAAATTAGAGAAGTAATGTTGTAAATTCATCGCATAATTTAACGGTACTATCAACTAGCTTATGAAATAAAATGATATATTATATATTATGTATACTATATCTACGTGTTGTTTTTGGTATCGTTCGATTATATTACTTATACATGTTGCAAAAAAAAAAATTAAGTCCCCGGGGTATTATAAGATATTTTGTAATGGATAAACTTTCCTTTTATTTGTTTATGTTTATACCCAGTGTAATCGGATTGGGCGTACACGTTTATATATTGTCTACAGTGATATTTTTTAGTAATCATAACATCATTTATAAATTTATTTCATTAAATTCCATTTTTTTGTTTTAATTAAATTTCGCTTTTTTCTTCCCTTTTCTCGTTCTTGCTTGTCTGCTGTTGTAATTTACTATTTTTAATGCTTTGCTTAGAAGCTTTGAATATATAAAACTTTCTAGATTCTAGAGATGCACAGAAAATGATGAGATATACAGTGCCGGCAAAACGAAAGTCCGCACTTGTAATCTTTTTTCAAAAACTGAAAATTTATGCTAAATTCAATGTAACTGTTTTAACAAATTATTTCTCATTTCATTGGCCTTTCATTCTACTATAATTTTACCTGTTTATATTTGACGTGTAATTGGAATACGCTACTGCTCACGCCAATTAAAAATATAACTTCAAATTGAGGAGGAAATAAAGTAAGCAGCAACAAAATCGCTTAAAACCAGCTTAAATTATCGCCCCTAAATCAATTTTAAGTATCCACCATCAGGCAACAAAGCATTTCTAATCGTAATTGTTGTTGTTCCAGGTCATACAACGTAACATTTAGTCCACATGCCACGACTTTCTCTTAGTGATCATCTTGACGTCATTAATTTCAACCTTTCCGGTTTATTCAATCGAGAAATCGGCCGCAGATTGAAATGTGATGAGAAAATGGTACGAATGACTGTGCAAAAGAACAAAAACACCGGCAGTTCGAGTCCGCCATAATGTGGTCGGACTAGACTTATTTCTAAAAGGAAGACAATGCTATCAAGATCCGCAGCCTAAGAAACAGATTTGAACCGGCTCCCCAATTCCAATAACAGTGCAATCTTGTTAAAAATACTCTCTTTCTACTGTCAAGAACAAGATAAAGGAATTTAATTTGCGAAGATATGTTGCAAGACGCAAGTCAATGATTTCCGTAAAGTACAGAAAGCGCCGTCTGGACTTCGTCAGATGTAATGAATATCATGACTCTTCATATAGGTCAAAAGTTATGTTTAGCGACGAAAGCAAGTGCAATAGGCTAGGCAGTACGGTCGTCGGAGGAAATACGAAAAATGTAATCCTAGATGCTCATTTTCAACGCTGCAAGGTAGTGTAGGTTCAGTTTTAGCGTGGAGCATAATTAGTACCAATGGAGCAGGGCCTATAGTGCGCTTGCAAGGTCGAATTAATTCGACTAAGTACTTCAATATGTTGATTGAGCATTTTCTACCCTACGTTGGTCGGAATTTGGATAATAATTCCATCTTTATGCAGTATAATGCTCCTATTCACAGAGCTGGCAATGTCAAAAGGTTCATGGAAGAGCATAATATTTCGTGTTTGGATTGGCCTTCACACCTTACTCCTATCGAAAACGTATGACATTACATAGAG
The DNA here is from genome assembly GCF_053919585.1 of Euprymna scolopes. Taxonomy (NCBI): domain Eukaryota; kingdom Metazoa; phylum Mollusca; class Cephalopoda; order Sepiida; family Sepiolidae; genus Euprymna; species Euprymna scolopes. The sequence continues at coordinate 79,599,837 of NC_136494.1, forward strand.
CAACACCTACACGATGATAACACTTCAAATTTGGAAGAACTTGGGATAAAAATTGAAGAAAAGTGGGATGCCCTTTCCCCCGGAGTATTGTTGCAGCTTTATGCAAATAATTCTCAAACGAGTGCAGGCTATCAAATTGCAGAAGAACTATTCTACTAAATATTAACTAGTATTTGTGTTGCATTACTTTCCTAAAGTTACATTTAAATAACAATTTTCCATCGTGCGTACTTTTTTTGCCTCCTCAATATAAGTTATTTTTTTTTAATCGATGTTGAGACTACAATATTTAAATTAAAGTCCAATATAAACAGGTTAAATTATAGATGAATAAAAAAAACCTATTAAATGAGGTATAGTTTGTTTAAACAGTTACATCAAATTTAGCTTAAATTTGTAGTTTCTGAAAAAAAATAGAAGTGCGGACTTTATTTTTGCAGCCTTTTTCTTTCTCTCTCTCTCTCTCTCTCTCTCTCTATATATATATATATATATATATAGAGAGAGAGAGAGAGAGAAGGAGAGAAAGTAAGTTATGAATATATATATATATATATATATATATATATATATATATATATATATATAAGGCAATTAAATTATACGGAGTATTCCGCGAATTCTCACGAGAATGAAACGCGAAGTATTTTGTTTAGCTTACTTGATATATATATTTTCATAACTTATAACCTATCTCTACTTTTAGTATTGATCACTGTTATAATAAATACTGAAAAATTACGTATAAAATTATGTTTTCGTATATTAAATTATGTGATTAAATGAAGTAATTATGTATGTATATATATATATATATATATATATATATATATATATATATAGTAATTTATAAAATATATATGGCGATTAACCTATACTGAATATTCCGGGTTTCATCCGCTCTAAGACTCCTCAGGCTTATGCGCTTTATAAATTACTAACTAGCTCTACCTACGTGTTGAGCACTTTTGAAGTAAATACTTAAAGTTTACGAATAAATCTATACTTTCGTATATTAATTTTATGTGAGTAAATTAAGTAGTTATATATATATATATATATATATATATATATATATATATATCCATGTGTCTGTGTCTGTACACACATTTACACATACAATTCAGCTATTATAATTTAAACGAAAATATTTCCAGCAACCTCCAGCTTTTGGAGAAATAGATCTTGTATCATAAGAAGATTTATTTAAAAGAATTTAGATAAATGCCCGACCAAGTGTAATATTCATAGATTGTTTTACGTATAAATATTTGACTTACCGCAGAAAAACGGTTGTCTATTAAGATTGAACATTCTGAACGGCCAATTATAACAAATAATGTTTTTTTATGAATTTTTAAAGTGCAGAAGGATGAAAAATCCTTATACCACACTTCACAACCGAACGCATACAAATCGCGTGTAAATATCGACAACAATCCAACAGAAATACTATAAAATCGACAATATAAATAGCTGATTAAACTAACTTCTGTTAGAAAACGTATTCGAACTTTTTAAATTCATAAAATATTTCAACAAGATTTGAAAAACATAAACCTATTTTTATTTACAATATTTCTACGTGTATCATGTTTTTAAAGCTGACATAACTCAATAATACTGCAAATACCCTGCACATTACAATGCACAAGAAATAAATTTTCCTGGCAAAAAGATGACATAACAGTGTCAATATGCACTTAAAAGACTACCACTCAACAAAAGCGTATTTAAGTTGAATTGCATTCCCCTGGTACTCATTCATAGAAAAACTAGTTCAAATTATCGCGTTCTCTTCAGTATGCTTTCATATGCTTTAAATTTCTATAAAGCAACATTGTATTTGCCAATGGAAAAATTATATAATCCAAGTGACGTATAAACACCTGTATAGGGAGATTCATATCATGGAAAATTTATTTTCCCTTATGAGAGTCGAATTTATTCCGTATCGTTTATAAAGTAAACAATAAAATGATATTTTCTCTTTTTCTGTTTCTCTATCTCTATCTCCTATACACACACACACTCACACACACATACACATGCACACACACGCATACACACACACACACACACACATATATATATATATATATATATATATATATATAATATATGCATTGAGGGCATGTTTCGTTGATTTCATATGCGTCATAGTAGTTTGAGCCGACGGCTACCTACAGTAAACAAAAAACTCATGTCGCGTAAAATTGTGTCCCATTCTCTAAGCTAAGGGTAACATAAAGTATATAATACTAACTTATTAATATTATAAGCTTATTAAATAATATACTTTATTGAAGAGTGCGAAAATACTTGTCGGTGCCATAGCCTTGATGTGGCACCTATAATTTATGAAGCATCGAATTATAGATTTGTAGGTATATAAACTTCCGGTCGTAATGATACTATTTCCTGCACTGTAGAAGGAGCCTACATACCTTGCGCATCCCTCTTTGTATGTTGTATTAATTTAATATAATCTGTAAATATTAGGACAAGAAATAATTACTTTCGGCTTCCATGTAATGGGTGATTAGTGATAGCTTTAGGTAGGTGAAATGATTTCTTCATTTATTCATGACCGCATTCTATTAAAAACTGGAATTAATTTTCTTCTGTTCCAGCCATCGTCTGGGATACGCGTGAATTCATTTTAATAATACGTTGCCAATAAAGCGTTTGATCATCAACAATTATATTCATCTCTGGGCATGGTTACATAAAAAAGGTTGCTTATAAAAATCAGGAAACAAGAATATCACCATTTAATACCGCGCCATTAATGTCAGTTTTAGATGTACCGCCATAGATCTTCTGTTCATTAATAAGTATCTGATAGTTATAACACAACAGTAATACGTACCGACTCATTTTCATAAAATCTTTATTCCAGACTATGGCTCAGCTTAAGATATATCAAATAATTCCGAATCCTTATTTGTGTTAGTTTTTTATATGCAAAACCGTTTCTCTATTTGTACTATATTCGATATTCAGCCTAATCATGAAATTATTCAGCTAATTTGAAACTGGTTCAAGACATGCCAGGTATGCACGTTATTTAAGATACATTCTAGATTAAATTATCATCATAAAATTTTGTGTTTTTAAACAAAGTTGGAAATTAATAAATAAGAAAACTGTTTCTATTAAACAGAGAAAAACTATCTACAAGTGATTATAGTGCATAATCGTGTTGACACACCAATTCTCATTTGGATCGCTGAAATATAACAACGTTTTCCTTGACTAATACAAGATGGGTTAGAATTTGGAACTATCAAGGTGTTTATCTAGGAGGAATTCCACATCTGTCTGCAATAGTTGTTAAAACTTGACCTCCTCATCTCCACTGACAAAGTTGTACATGCGATTGTGAAGCGATTATTAATTTTACATTTCCGTGGATCTTTGATCCTGGATATGACCTTAAACTATATCCAGTGGTGAGGCCTCAGCTTGCGGGTTTTGGGGAGTGTGGAGCCACCCTTTAATTGCCATTGCTCCCAGGTCCACTTTGACCCGGAATGGTAGTACCTGTTAGAGTCCCACCTATGGGTTTAATAAAAACCGACTTGAAACCAAAAATATATTCTATTAAAAAGTGTCTTCAAATCTTTGGATTCGGCATTAAATAACCTGAAAAGGGTTGATATGCCGTGAAAAAAGTAACCAACCAATCCATGAACCTTAGTTCTTCGGAGAAAGCCGGTTCAAACCGACAAAAGCAAGTACGGCTTCACTACAATACATTACTGTGCACAAGTCAGAAAAATAGAAATGAGAAAAAATGAAAACCTGGATTTACAAATGACTGGAATTTGACTTCAAATTGACAATTAACATGGTTTCGCACCGGATCAAATATGTGTACCCAGTGTTTGGTGCTCTTTCTTTATTGTTGTATTGCATTCTATGAGCCCTTGTATTCGATGTTACTTAAATATATTGTTTTGCTCTTTAAATACCATACAAGCAATGCTATTGCTTTTTCTTTCTTGTTCTTTTACTTTCTGCGTATATATATATATATATATATATATATATATATATATATATATATATATATATATATATATATATATGTCTATGTCGATTTGCATTGTTTCAGCTTCCACTGTTCTTATCTCTCCCGCTTGGTTATACCTTCCTTAAAATTTCAGGCCTGCTGCAAACTGAATTTTTTCAAAACCAAAATTTATTTTGAAAATTACTTATATTTATGTATCGAAAACTTTTGGATGACTGTTTTTCATTTGAGCTACGGGTTGACATCGGATTTTATTCTCACAATATATTTACTGATGTTAATTACCACCATTTAGGTGTGTTTTATCAAACTCGTAAATCATTATGTATAAATCTGGAATCAGCATTGGCCTTTCGAATTACATCACTCATATAATACACATGCGTATCATTTTATAGTTTCTCAGCGCTAGAAGATATAAATATAATTGATTAATAAAATTCAACGGCTAATCCTACGAATCTTGTTATAAATAGGGGTAGGCTATGGAAACAAAATTTTTCAAATAAATGCCAAAAGTGGCTTATTACCTTCATTTTTATGTAAATAGATGGGAACAAGTGATTTTTTTCAAAACGGGTCAAAATTGGAGGGTCGCTGGCCCCAAACGTGATTTGACCGCGTCAACGCGTGAAATTGGCCCAAATTTCGCCCCCGAACACACTTAATCATTAATTGAAAGCCACAGGGTGCATTTTTTTACTATAAATGCATTTGTATCATCAAATCTAACATTCCCATTGGCTATCCCACAAGTATAGGGTTTTTTTTTAGAGTATCTCAGAGTCCAAAATGGGTCAAAATTAGCCAAAAATGGTCGGAAATCACGGATTTTCCAAAATGCACCTCCCAAGCCACACAGGGTGCAATTTTTGACCATAAATGGCTCTATATCATTAAATCTAACATTCTCACTGGCTATCCCACCTATATAGGGCTTTTCAAGGTATCTTAAGGGTCCAAAATGGGTGAAATTTACCCCAAAATTAGCCAAAAATGAACGAAAATCACGGATAATCCCCAAAATGCAGGTATTATATCTCATCGGGCTTCTATAAACACTCCTGTATGGCTTTTTACAGTTGGAAGACTGAAATAACCACCCTGTTATCTTATTCATTTGTATTTAGGGTATTTAGAGATCTTTGGGGGATGTAAAAAGGGTCAAAACAATCCAAAAATGACAAAATTACGCTTTACGGTACATAACATATGAATCATTAGTTCATTCATCAATGATACTTTTTAGAAACATCGTAACTTTACTACATCAACATCTCAGAAAGTAATTAATTGTAAATTGAACATTGAATGTCAATAAAATGCTGTCCAAGAAGAGTCTGAATTCATATTGTTCTCATAGTTACCCCAAAATTGATGAAAATGGCCCTCGATTCGCTATTTCTCAATTTGTAACCAATATATTGAATAACTTGATAAAAGGTATGAGTAATTAGCAAAGGAATTATTTTGTTATTTAAAGACACAGTTTCACTTCACATTACCAGTTCGCAGATTGTAAGTGACATGTGTTTGGGTGGCGATCTCGGTACATGGGACAGTGCTACGGATTGTACCCGATCTGTTTAATGAGTAGTTCAAATTGTTTGAGGTATCATGCTCTGGCAATTGGTCACTTATATCCTCCACTTCAAATTGATCATCATCCAAATCCAAACGATTGTGCAGTTCTTGCTCTGCCAGAAACCGTTCATGTGCCATATTGACGTGGAAAGTGCCAATGAGCCATTTGCGAGAGAGAGACTTTTGATCGACAAAGAATCTTCGTTCATGTACATCAAATTCATCAGGATTCACATCTTTTGAAAGTATATTGAGAAGGACATGGTGCTCTCGTTTCCATTTAATCATATTCACGTCTGGAACCCTTTGCTTTGTAGACATCTTTGTCGTAAATTTTTAGCGATCGATCAAGTTTATGTTTTATCCCAGGTATTGTAACATAACGAACATCACTTCCAAAGGCTTTCTGCCACAATTGTAGTAATCGCAAGGAGAACTGGTGAATATGATTTTTCTGTGTCGTGGTACCATATTTGGCAGCATGATGTTGCACAGCTTGAACACATTCAGCCTCAGTTGGAAGAGAATCAAGCAGAAGATAAGTCCAATCGTCGTAATTATAATCTTCGTCAATCTGCCCTGCTATACCAGCCATGTTCATTGCATTTTACTAACTGAAAAAGAAAGCAAAGTTCAATCAAATTCACAATTAATGCAATGCAATGTTATCGTGTCTATTTAAAGATGCCATTGCATTGTTACAGAAAGAAAACATTTCCTTATTTGATAATTTTCCATCTATAACTCAAATTAAGCCCCTTTTTGACAACCTATGTTGATTCTAAGGGATTTTTGACTCTCTTTGGCTAAATCGGCCATATTTAGCCCCTTTTTAAGGTCCTTATACCCCTCATTAACAGTGCAAAAGTAAGGAGAGTGCCTGCTTCAAGCATTTCCCAACAGTTTCTGCCATGTAGAGGTGTCTTTGGGTCCATGGGAGGTGCATTTGGGAAAATCCGTGATTTCCGACCATTTTTGGCTAATTTTGGGGTAATTTTGACCCATTTTGGACTCTGAGATACCCTAAAAACCCTATACTTGTGGAATAGCCAATGGGAATGTTAGATTTAATGATACAAATGCATTTATAGTCAAAAAATGCACCCTGTGGCTTTCAATAAATGATTAAGTGTGTTCAGGGGCGAAATTTGGGCCATTTTCACGCGTTGACGCGGTCAAATCACGTTTGGGGCCAGCGACCCTCCAATTTTGACCCGTTTTGAAAAAAATCACTTGTTCCCATCTATTTACATAAAAATGAAGGTAATAAGCCACTTTTGGCATTTATTTGAAAAATTTTGTTTCTATAGCCTACCCCTATTATAAAGTTGTTACTGATACAAATCTAATTATAAAGTAGTTAAGATTTCTTATCGACTGTATCTGGCGTGGCCAGATAAACGTGAACATGCTAAATCCCACGAATAAAAATTACCCTCATAATTCTGTATTTATCCACTAACTTGACAAAAGGCACATTGAAATTGTCGGATGTTAAATCATTGTAAGAATAAAATCCAAAATAACTACCACAGTGTGAATAATACACGCATAACATTGTATTGTACATTTTTAATTCTCCAACTTGGCATATATATAATTTTCATTGTTTGTCTTTATCAACGTTGATATATTTAATTCTCGAACATTTTTATAGGTATGTTTACTTTATTAAATATTCTTCTTATATCTATTGTATGTGCGACTACATTTACTATGTAAGATATCGTTTTTAAATGCAAGTAACTAAATTTTTAAACGTTCATGCATCAATAAATTTAAAAAAAATAAAAAGAAACTCTAGATTATTTCGAAAATAGCGTTCGGCAAAAACATAATTATAATCCATTGATAAGGGTATCTTTTTAGTTCTTTTTGTGTTAGTTCCATAGGTTTTTATTGTAGAGTTAATATTCACTTGATGTTATAGACAAACAAGCTTATAAGCAGTAATAATTGTAAGCAATAAAATATCCGACGTATTTTTTATATTTGCAAAGTATGTATTTCTTATTTACGGAGACTACCTACTTACTTTTTGACATTACAGATATTAGTGTATTCATATTTGAGATTCATGAAAAATAACAAACAAAAATGATATGACATAAACTTACGAAAATTTGGATTACGTATCAGTAAAAATAATCCCTACAAAAAACTAAAGTTAAAAATGTAACAGGGAATATGTTCTTTATATCCTTCGGCAATTCTAAGGATTAACGCAGTATTATAAATGTTTACTTGCAGTTCGACCGCAAGTACTAAAATTCTTTTTTTATATCTTTGAATTATTAATTCCCAGCACTACTTAAGACAAGCGTTTCTATTATCAATTCCTGATGTTTTACATTGATGTGTATTACTGTAAAAACTCACGTTAATAATAGACAATAAGAAACGAAATACTTGTAGATGTTTTCCCTGCTTAAATCAATTAACATATATAACATGCATTAATTTAGTGTTTGATATATTAATTTCTGCTGATAGTAATTATTTTTATTTCGCCAAAAGATGGATTTAGATATATTTTTGTCCCAAAGTTAGACATTAATAAAATATGAGGAACAAAGTGACATATCACTTTATTATATCATCATTAAAATAGGGAAAAGAAGAGGATAAAAATCAACAGGAAAATCTTATTAGGCCATGGTATTTCGAGATGCTTTCCATTATAGCGGGAAATAGGCCAGCATTATACAAAATAGAAATAAAAGGTAGCTTTAGTACATTAGGTTAAAAACGAAGAATGTGTATATTGCAAATAAAAATCAAATATATATGTATAACGAAATATGTAAGCATACATAGATATGTGGATTAACTAAGATATAAAAATTAGTGTGTATGAGTAAATAATAGTAGTAAAATAATAGGGATCACTTGACACATTAGAAATCATTAAAAAAGAGAATGAAAAAGCAAAGAAAAAAAGAGAAAAAAGAGGAAAAGGTAAAATAAATAAGGAATTAGGATGAAGGAAGAAAAAGACAAGAGATACGAAAATACAGATACAATGGGAAAGTTATACGTATGATAGAAAATGAAGAAAAACAATTATAAGCAGTAAATGGACAGATAGAAAATTTTCATATTTTATAAATAGTTTAACGTAAAGTCCTTAAAATAACATTCCAGAGAAATGCAGCAACTCTCTAGGGTAATGTGAACCGAGAGCGAAATTCAAGTGAGATTTCCAGGTAAGGGGATCCTCAAAAAATTCAAACTGTTAGTAATATATCCGTTTTGTCTATGCGCATGCGCATGTAAGGATGATCGGAGTAGAAATGTTATGTAATTCCTCATACAAGAAATTACAAAAACTATCAGTCAAAATAAAACTCCACACGTCTTCTCTAGATATTTCTCCAGGGAAAATACTGGATTGTTAAAAATTATAATCAAACTTACGAAAGATTTGAAAAATAAAGTTTATTTTTTTATGTATGTTTTTAAAATAATTTAAATAAATGCACTATTCAATACTAATTTAACTGTATTTTAGCCGCCTTTATTTAAATTGTGTATGTTGCTTAACTTTCTCTTACTCTGACAAAAGGAGTTTCGTTTTGAAATGCATCGGCCTTAAGAAATTTCTTTCTTCGTTTTATCTTCTTTCCTATTCATCTGATGATATAATAAAGTTTTATATAACTTTAACCTCATCTTTTATTCCATATATTAACCGCTACTCTTATCCGTGTAATTGTTTTGTATGTTGGTAAGTTTGTCATATTATGACGATCACATATTTTTTTTTCAAATTAATGTATTTCCCACACGTTTTACTAACAAAATTGTATATTAAGTAATATGTAAGTAAATCATGTGTATTGTCATGGTATTAAACACTAAAATATTAAGCTGTTGCATAAGATCCTGCCGTTTTTTTAAAGAAAAACAATGAATTTTAACAACAAAAGTAAGTACATGTGGGACATATGCTCTACGGATTTGTGTGAATCCCATCGACTGATGATGGCAGTAAATTGCAGCAAAATTAGACTTCATCTTTTCATCCAATTCTCTACATGTCTAATAGCCATCTTCCTTTAAAAGAACTGTGAGTTTGTCTTCGTCCATCTTGATATTTCTACTGTAATAAGGAGCCTCATTGAGGTTCATATTTCAACCTGGTAAACCAATCTCGAACAGTTCATTTAGCTATGGCATTTCCTCCATTTACGGCACAAATATCCTTGGTCCCTTCACTGGGTTTTTGACCTTGATTAAAAGCGACAAGAAGAAGGTGTCGAAAATGTGATTTCTTATATATTTGACAATTCATTTTAAAAACGAAAAAAAATTATGTGAGCAAATAACGGTGACTATTATCGTGTAGATAACTTTGCTAAATATCAAAACGTGTTTTTAAAATAATTTTTTTCATGAAACTGTGGGAACATTTCCAACAACTTGAACCACCGTAGAAAATAAGCTACTTTTCCAAAATAATATTTTCTCATTTAAAAAAAAAAACATTGATGCTATACATGTTTTAAAATATTGAACTGATGAGAAAATATCCTCGAGAATTGTCCTTAAACTTCATATACTTATACTATTCTTTAACTTCCGGAAATACTATTATTTCTGTTAAACAAAAATAACATGTCGATGACTCTATAAAAAAGCATTTTCAGCCATTGCAGTTGTTTAGAAAAGTCTTCAGCTTCAAGTAATACCAAGATGAATTTACAAGCAGTGATTAATGGATGTTAGTTCTGATGCACCCTGTGGGTGAGGCAAAATGTAATGCACGAATATGTTGAGATCTCGCAACATATCAAATTCGTTAGGTCTGTGAAGTAAATAAGGATTTTTACTGAATGTAATATCTACCATTGTCTGCCTCAACCAGAAAATGGTGAGGAACAATATTATTGCATAACACTAATCAGAAAGTGCCACTTTCATGTGAAGATTCATGAATTAAAAAAACATTTGCCGCATCTAACCTAGCGTAATAAACACGTTAGTAAGATGAGAGCCGATTATATATTTGTAATTATAATGAATCTCCTTCTCACCGTTCCATAATGTATTGTGATGTGGTCTTACATACTGACTTCGAATAACGGGATAGCATTGTAAACACCGAACAGCTCTTTGTATCTCTGAAATAGTTGTTAGCGAAGAAAGCGCAGGTATGTTGAGATTTACAACTTCTAATCTGTTCGAGATTTGAATGATAGCCTTAATAATAATAAAAAAAAAATAACCAGCACATTTTTCGATAATTTTATTACCTTTTCACGGTTATTCCCAGTAAATACATTATAATAGATTGCATGTTTCTTTTCTTACCTCTGTAGATTGGGTTAAGCATTCAGATTGCACGTATGAAGACAGTGTTGTCAGTCCAAGAAGCCAAAACACATCCTCTCACGACGATATATAGTAATTCGAAATGGAATTTCTCATTTCATGTATAATTTTATCCTTATGTATCATTTCCGTTTTAACCTTGTATTTGTTTGATATGACACAAAATAAATAACGATATATAATAGTGATATTTTAATGATTTAACTAATTTTTTTGTGTTATTCTAATGTGGAATTCTTACATATCCTCAGAAGGTTTCGGTCATTTAAAATTATCAGATGACTTAAACACCATTTTATATATATTGCTCAAATAGTACTAGCTGTATCCGGTTGAAGTACGTCGTTATCAAGAAAGGACAGACGGTAACAAAGGAATTCATCAGAAACATATCCTCGAATTCCAATTCTTTGATTACACATAGCAAAATGCGGCGCTTCTACACTACTAGGACGAAATTTCAGAAACTGTAATACTGTATGTCACACGAACACAATCGCATCTATGTATTTTATTGTATTTTTAAGATGTTTATATACCAAAAATACGAAAATCGATGAGGTAGAAAATTATTAAAAAAAAAACGTAGACTTGGATGAAAACGATCGTGAGGTACAGGAGTCTTAAAATGGAGGTAATATTCCGTTTGGATTTAAACAGGTTGGCCGCATTTAAACACGATTAACATTTTTTTTATGATTCAGTAATATTCAGGTAATTTTGACTGCTTAATTTGAAAGCTAACATTGTAATTTATTAGAATTGAGAAAAAAAATCAGTAGAAACCGTTCGTTTTCATCTGAAAACTCCATTTATCGACTTAAAATGTTCGTCCCAATAGTCTAGAAACACGCAAAATGAAGTTATTCACCAGCGCGCTTACTATGCCAATCTATAAATTATTATTCAACTATGATTTATAAAATAATTGCACTGATAAGCTATGAGTATATTAACTATTAGTAGTTAAAATAATTATATCGCAGAATTTTAGGGTTTGTGATGTTATTTTTAATCATATAGTTATACATTAACGCAAATAGGGCATTTATTTCCAAAGTTGAATGAATTTTTTTTCAGATTACAAAAGTCAACATATTTTCGTTATGAACCAATAAAATATGTATTCAAATACTTTCGAGAAGTAAAATTCACCGGCGTTTATTGTCTTTAATTATATTCAGTAAATATATATTAGTGTAAAACCTAAAATTTCTAAAGTTAATTAAAATCAATTTGTAAAGAGTTTGTGTTATTCTCGGCTAAGTATGCTGCTAATATATTTTAAAGGATAACGAAACCCGTCCATAGGTTTGTATGTATGTATAAATAGCAAATTCCATGCGTGTTTCTTAATTGTATATCGATTAAAGTGAACAATTCCTTTCATATTTGATGCTTCTTGAATTTATTCTGCGATGAGTTATATGTAGGCGTTTTTTAAATTTTTGTCGATCAAAAGAAATTCAATACATCCATATTCAAAGAGGATTCTCCTCACGATGATTTTCTTTCTTTCTTTCTCTCTCTCTCTTTCTCATCGCAGACTATTGGCAATGGTTATGTGCTGTCAGGAAAACACAAGAAAAGGGTGACTTTTTTGCTAAAAAAGATTGACTCCACCACTGCCAGAGCGAGAAGGACGAAGGTGAATTTTACTCCCGACTAGACTCCTCAGTGACCTATTTGGATCGCATATTATGAAAAAAGTAGAAAAGTTCATATAATAATACTGCGATACTGATATCTATTCTTCGTCTTTAGAACATGTAAAATTACATATGATCCAAACAGATTTGAGACATTTGAAATCTTAGTTATAATACGAATTCGTAATACCATTCTGACTACGGTTCTCATCTCGTTTTATATTGATAACATTTCGGCTAATGTTACTCCGATCTTCCCCGGATGCACCGATTCAACCGCGGAAATTCTCTATTACAAACGTGCGTATCTTATCGATGCTGAGCGGAATATCGAACTGACTCTTTCATTTATTCTCCGGAAATAGATTGGCTTGACGTAGATTAAATAAAGATGTCGGTCTGAATTCCGTCAGATAAACTAGAAAGTTCTCAGAGGAAATCATAAATTATATCGACCGAGACATTATGAATATAGCAGACACAATTGGAGTAATTTTTAAAATGTTTCTTTTATGGATATATCATAAATAAACAACATAAAGAACATAGATTACACAGTAACACATTTGGCTACACTGATATGACAGGATTCAACATATCAGAATTACATATATATATATATATATATATATATATATATATATATATATATATATATAATTCTTATATGTTGAGTCCTGTCATATCATATTAATTTTATTAATGTATTCTTATTTCGGACTATTAGTCTCATCTTTATTAGTTGTTGTTTTTCATCTTTTTTTCTAATAGTCCGAAATAAACATGAATTAATAAAATTAATATATATATTGCTCATCTCAAAAATGTATTCCAATTAAGGAATAATATATATATATATATATATATATATATATATATATATATATATATATATATATATATATATATATGTGTGTGTGTGAATAAAAAGGAAAAACCTAAAAGAGTAAAAACAAAATTAAATCAACGTTTCGTCCCAATTTCAAGGGACATCATCAGGATTTCTATGCGAGGATGTACAGGAAGACGGTCATATCACATGCGAAAGAGGAGAAGTTTAGTTCTCTTTCGCATGTGATATGACCTTCTTCCTGTACATCCTCCATCGTATATATATTAATACGAAAATGCCTCCTCTTTAGTATACTTGTAAACAGTACAAAAATAATTAGAAGATTTCTTGATTGAATGGAATTACCATTTAAAAACTATTTCGTCTCGTCTGCATGTAATAGACTATTTCGTTTCGTCTGCATGTAAGAGACAACAACGTAATAAAAACTTGGCGCAACTCAACCGTACAAATTTTCAATACGAATTGTAAATATACGTATCATATCAATCTTTCTGGAACTGATATTTTCGTTTTTTTATCATAAATCTTTGGTCACTATAAAGTTTATATGAGTATATTATATGAATGTTAGAATGCCTTATACTTTTTTCATAACATGTGACATGAATTTTATAAGTATTTTCTTTCATCAATAAACGCATTATGGAAATCTACAAAAGTTTAAAAAATAAAGAAATAGATACAAATGATTTTTGGTTTTATTTTAACCATTTAATTTTTGACTGGTAAATATAAAACTCGTGGGTACCTGCTTATAGACATGCTATTCCTCAGGAGCCAATTAGTCATACATATAGGATTTTCACTTATATCAGAAGTGAAAACTATTTTCCAAGAAAAAATAAGACGCGTAAAAGTAAACATATGTTTGTATGAGATAAAAAAATAGGAGGTACATCAGGTAGACACAAACTAAACAAATAAAAATATCATGGTAGAATTAGAAGGATTCAGATTTAATGCTCCAATATATGTATATATATATTTATATATATATATGTAGATATATATATATATATATTATATATATGCATATATATATTATATATAAATATATATACATATATATATATTATATATAAATATATATAATCATATATATGTATGTGTATATATATATTACATGTAATAGAGTATGTTAATATTTTGCATGTATATATATATATTTATAATTATATATATATGTATGTGTATATATATTACATGTATTAGTGTATATCAATATTATGTATATGTATAATTATATACGTATATATTTATATGCATATATACATATACATATATATATAAATATATATATATATATATATTCATTAATAATCTACACGTATATATATACATGTATTTAAAGCGCAATGTTATATGTGCAAATTATTGTTGTGTAAATCTTACTCTTTATATAAATTTAAAATAAAACCTGTTGGGTGTTTTTCCTGTGCGTTTGATGACCCACTAAGTATGTAATGTAGGTTTCTTAGTAGTCTATAACTGAAAGCTATTGTAAACATCCGTATAGTAACTTTGGTTATATCTTATACCTTATGTGTAATTAACTTGTTGAGTTTATTTTACAAACGACACATTTATTGTTCATAAGTGAATTTGAATACACGTTCCTTTACATTATTTTTTATATAACCTGTTATATTTCTAAATATATACGAAAAAAAAAACAATAACGCCATCATATAACCAGTAAAATGGATATATATATATAATTTATACAATCAATATTATGAACTTATATTATTCCAACAAATTCAGCAACTGCTACAGAAAAACAACATATCCATGTTTAGTTTGATCGATACTTGCTTCTAATTTTTAAGAAGAAATTATATATATTTTTTGTAAATGATACTTCGGAGTATAAGACCATTTTAAAGTTAGGAGAACATGTTTTCATTACCTTTTCAGTTATATTTTGATTTCACTTTTTTTTATCCAGTTAGAATACCGTGTTTCACAAATTTATGTCAATATAACTTTCTCAAACATGAATCAGTCATATTTGAACGATGCGTTCAACGCACCGGAATATTTCCTGTTCTTCTACTTCTTGTTGTAGCTAGTTTATATATTGTATATAGATTTATCAGATTCTTCATGAGTATATTTGAATTTTTTTAGAACAATGCCGAATTCTGCAAAAAGAAAATTCAAAAACTTGTTGTTATAAAGAGAAGGCAATAAAAGGCAGCATCTTATTTAAAATTACAAGCATAGTTTTACTACGAATAATACTCATAAATATACAATGTCGTGCAATTTCATTTTGATTTTGTTAATATTTGCATTGATGTTAGATTTCGAAAATATTTAATATTAATAGAGTCTGCTCAATAAACAAAATATGTATTTTCTCTATAGGAAAAATGATCATAGGCCTAGTGAAGGCAGATTATTCATATTTTGCTGTAATTCTATTTTAATAGTACTATAATGTCTTATGCTTATGTAATAATTTAATAAATACGTCTTATTAAATGTCTTATTGTTATTTAATAATTTAATAAAGACGTGAATAACCTCTGGTCATTACATGAAAATAAAATTTTACTGTAAAATAATCTTTATGAAATTATAAATTTATAAACAATTTGGTACATATTTTTTTTTTTTTTAATATATGCATTAATATGTATTTATAAAATATTTTTACAAGATATAACAGATTACTCTAATAGAAAACAATATTTCATTTTTTTCTCTCCGGTTTATTTCTGTTTTGCTGATATATTCGTAAACAGATACATTTAAGTTATATGGTAAAAAACACAAGAAAATGACGAAAACTATCTTGTAATAACATAAAAATTGAATATGATAATGTATTAATATTTATAAAATAGACGCTTAGATGTGTTTCCAAGTGTTCGCTTATAATAAAATCACTCGTTTAACGTATCAGATTGTTCATATTTCCTATATGACTTGCGAAAACATGTCTATTTTTCCATTGCTATAGACGTAATTGTATAGTTAATGCGAAAGATATAGTTCCGTCAAAAATAAATATAATTTATTTAATAAATCGCTAAATTTTCATTTTAAAAGTTTTTCTATTGGGTAACTAAATTGGTGAACTATACACAAGGATGCCCCGAGGCCGCTTATTATTAGCTACCACACCAAAATATTAAAAAAAAAAAAATGGCGTTCATTTCTTGGGAGAAATTTTCATAACAGGATGTTCACATCATAATGGTAAGTATTTCCGAAATGAGACAGCAAGTCACAGTTTTGTATGGCTTGACTGGGGATTAACGCTGCTATCACAACTCATTAGTAAACACTTCTATCAGATTTACAAGAAAGTTCCTGCGGTTTTTCAACTTTTAAATTCAGATGAACATATCTCAGCTCAAACAAAAATTTATTGATCGATATAAGCACCTTCAGAATCAACACACTTTGTTCAACACAAAACAAGAGTATTTATGCCAGTACCATAAAAATGTCCTGTTCTAGTGGCGATGAAGTCGCTGAAGGCGTTTTTCATATCGCTTAGTTTTTTTCAAACATTTCTCACACAGAAAGTTGTCGAGATGCTGGAAAAGTAGTAGCAGGTAGGCGAGAGGTCTGGAAAAGATTGCGATGGGACAACATGTGGTCGGGCATTGTTGTGGAGGAGAATTAGGACTGTTGGCGAGACTTATCCTTGGTATAGTTGTCGAAGATTCTGAGGTATTTCATCCATTTGTTGACAGTACGTTTTTCCCCGTCATGATTTCGCCTGCATTCAAAAACTGTAAAAATATGAGACCGGTCGCAGACAACCAAACAGTCTGTATGACTTTCTTTTGGTGCAACTCTGAATTCGGGAAGAGCCATGGAGCTTCGTGGGCGTCTAACTACTGAGCTGATCGCAAGTCACAATCCGGTCAAGCAGCTGATTGTTCTTGTTACATAAAAGAAATGAAGATGACACTTAATGACGGAGTACCTTTAGGCTGTTGTTCAATTTGTGAGGTACGCATTATTACGTTTCTTTTTTTTCTTTCTTTATTTATTTTGGCTCTCCAATCTCTCTCAAGTTGTTGGAAATCGTCATACGATTACGTTTTATTCAGAAGTAAGTTCTTGAACACTTGTGCGTTGATTGGGTTCGTCGGTTGTCATGACTTCGATCGGCAGAGAGCAGGAGTTGTCCAGCGGCGCATCTCCGATCTCGTTCGCTGAACATTGTATCACTTTCAGTTATGATAGAAGGCTGCTACCCCTTTGGGAATTTATACACAACTGGAAAACTAGTTGATGGCCTTTAACAAAAGAAGACAACCAGTTTTTATCAAACGGGAATTGGATAAATGCCGTATTTACTAAAGCGACAATTGTATCGTTCCGCTCCGATATATATTAAAAACGTATCTTTTTTACCTTTATTTATCTCTCTGTCTTTCTCTCCTTCCGCAGCCCTAGTTTTAAGTTTTTCTTTTCTTTTATTATTTTCTTTCTCATGTCAAGTTTCTTTCTTGCAAGCAATACATACAGACAGCTGCCTTTTACATGAGATACTCCTTAAGCCATTTATCGCCATTTACTTTCTACATTATTACGTAAGAAAACTAAAAAGCTGACTCTCTTGGAAGAAAACTGACTCAGTTGCTCCACAGGTAATGAACATTTTTTTCTTCTAAATTTAACATATCATTTCTCCAGGGCGACTCCGATCAAAACAGTACAAATTTTGAATGTATTTGCTTCATCACTTTTGACTTTTAGTCATACAAATGCACAAACATACAAACAAAAATGTGCCCTTTTATATAATAGATTTTAGATGAAGTAATAAAAAATGCATCGTGGCATTGTGTGTTTATCATGTGTCAAAACAAATGTCAGGTTTTAACCATTGTCGCGTTTTATTGGCCATCTCTAAGGCTTTGTTTATCAAATGTGACTCACTGAACAAGATAGAAACGAAACATTTATTGACATTTCTCTGGTTTCATAACTTATCCACGTATAATTCATTATCTACATCGATACCGGGTGAAATCGGGTGAAATATTTATTTTCTACCATTCAGGCTGATTTCCCTTGAGGCGAATTCCCATAGACACGCAGGAGTCCCTCTAAGAGCTCGGCATCAAAATCTATGAACAACGAGATTGAAAAAATTCAGATGGGATAGGTACAGCCTTTTGTCATTGTTGGCATCTGAACTAGGAACCTACATCATGTTCTTTCTTTATTTATCAATACACATTTTACAAACACACACACAAAGACACGCACGACATATATATAGATATATACACACACACACACATATATATATATGTATATATATATATATATATATATATATATACGAAGGAAATTCAGATTTTCTCTAGTAAAGTGAAATACAAGTCTAAAATAGAATAACACATCCGTATTAAAGAAGGCAAAATCATAATACACACATAAATATTCCTCGGTTTGCGATAAAAAAAGATTCCATTGTTAAAATCTTCAGATGAAAAAGAGATATATAGGTTGTAACATAAAAAATTAGAATACTATTTATGTTAGTTCGAAAAATATACTTGGGATCATATAAATCATAATGCACAATAATGTATTTAAAATCGTATTAGAAACAATCGTACGCAAAATTATTGCCGTGTTCAGATTCTTGGAAATGATATAAATATGGTGATTTTTATTGATCTTCACATATTTTAGATGGGTGTATATACATGTATATATGCATATATATATATATATATATATATATATATATATATATATATATATATATATATATATTGCTTCGCGCTTATTCCATTATCGATTATAAATTATTGAAATATAAGCGTGTATATACGTGTGCATATATATATATATATATATATATATATATATGTGTGTGTGTATGTGTGTGTGTGCGTGTGTGTGCGTAGTAGCAAATTACAAACAATCAGATCTGGTGGCGTGTACTGACAAGACAAGTAAACCTCAGGAAAGATAGAAAAAAGAAAGCAACAACAGTAATGTAGACTGTGTGTAATTGATTCAGGTTTTTTTCAGATATTATATTACTGAAAAAACCCGTCGAAATTCAATGGTAGCTGAAAAATTAAGGAAAACACACATTAGTAACAAACATCTTATCATATAATCAAACAATTGCATTGAGGTTGAATCATGTACCAGTAAAAACTTAATTAAATCGCGAAGCTCTGGATGTTCAGGTCTTGGCATCTCTGCTGACAATTGAATCAATTTGATGAACTGCTCTAATCTTATTCTGATCTCGCAACATTTTGATCATGTGGAAGTATGGTAGCCCTTTTTTTAAATTCAATAAGACAAACATTTGCGAATAGAAATACCAGTACATGACTGTATTTAATATCGTTTAGAATCCAGCTAGATGTGCAAGTACACACGTGAGTTTAAGTCAGGTCAACTTTATGTAAGTTTGGATAGTCCCAAGTTGTCTACTATTTAAGGGCGTCTTTAATTACTCGTGTATGTAAGGAATAGGTCTGATCTTCCGTATTTACAGAAAACTGTTTTGTATGGATTTGTAATAATTTCAACATATAGTATAAGTAGGAAATGATGTTTTCACCTGAAAAGCGTAGGTTTAAAAGATCGATAATCCACACAGCCATCTTATGATTTTACTTATTTTGACATAAATCATTTTTATATAATGATGTTTTAACTTGAAATGTGTTAGGATTTTTATTAATTTCAACATGACTTGTAGGAAGGTTATACTATTTCACCGGAAATGCGGAGATTTTAAAAGATTGCTAATCAACAAAAGCGCTATAAGATTGTAAATATTTCCACATTACACTTTAGTAGGTAATAATGTTTTCACCTGAAATGCGTTGAAATTTCTACTAATTTAAACATGCCGTAATACTTTATATCAGTTGGAAATAAGTTAAACTTAAAACAATAATATTGGAAGTAAATATTTACTATGATTTCATTATTCAGTTCACACAATAAACGGCGGCATTTAAGAAATGTACCCAACCTCTAAAATCCACAAATAATTGGAATTCGTTACTGAGATGAGTATTATTTATTATTTTTTTTTAAATTTATTGCGAACAGTTATCCTCATCTTTTTAGCTGTTGTCTCACGACGTTTCAACCACCTCGATTCGGACTTCCTATCCCGTTGCGGTTAACACCTAAGTAAGGCCAGATTAATAGTTGGCCGAAATGTCGTGAAACAACAACTAAAAAGATGGGGATAATAGTCCGAAAAAAAAAACAAAAAACAAAAATAATCCATGTTTTCTTTTGTCACGTTCCATGGCAGGTGCACGTCTGAACTCCAATCTCTGGTCCCCGTTCGCCAATCTTTCACGAAAAACACCCGTCTAGCTGAATCCACTGTGAAAAATTTCCCCCACTCTTTATCTGTGCCTAAATCAAAACGTGAATTCCATGAACAAAGCTTCTTTCTTAGAACTGCACGCCTGTGGAACTCTGTTCCGTCTGCCTGCTTCCCACCTGACTACAACTTTGATATCTTCAAGTCCAACGTTAACAAATTCTTAATGAACCGCCCCCTTAAGTAAACACTTCATCAAATCTCCACACTAACGTAATGTACTTGCAACAACCCTTATGCCAGAGTGGCTTCCTAGCCTTGATAAGTGGTGACCACTGTGTAAAAAGAAACAAATCCTCGAGTCGCAATATTTTTCTCATTGATGGTCACGAAGTACGTGTTCAATTTAGTAGTAGAACGTAATAATTAAAAACTGATTCCCGACGATAAAATTCAAAAAAATATTTTTTTTCAGTTCTTGTTTTTAATCTGAAAATTCAGATTGTAATAAATCAGACTCATGCAAAGAAAGAAAATAAGTAACTTGAGAATTTTCGAGGCGGGCGTCATTTTCAAAAACGCATGGCTTATAAACAAAACAAATAATACATTTTATTTTTTCAGTTACCAAACAAGAGATTCAGTGGCAAAATAATCTCGATTCTGTTATCACATAGTGGCAACATAATTTCCATATCATCGTTGTCACTATGCCAACAATATATAAACAATGATATCGGTATTTCCGAATTGGCCTTCGGGCAGAGATCAAAGTGTAGTATCTGTTCCGGCAGATACTACACTTAAGATAATTTGTACCAGTCAATGGAGGGGAAACCCTCTATACTGGGACAATTATTATTTTTGGTAACCAGAGTGCCCCCTTTTTGCCTACTTTTAGGGGAGCTGGTTTTTACCTCACATTAAAAACGGCCTTGTGCCTAATTTGCTCAGTGGGGGAGCAAATAAATACCATCTGTTCCGGCAGATACTGCAAGCTATGACTAGCTATGACTAGCTATGACTAGCAAAGACCAGATGTGGGGGCAACCCCACATACCTGACCTTTAACCAGCTCCCATTTCCCACCTCTCGGGAGCTGGTCCCCTTTTTCCCTTCCCCCTCCCTTCACTCCTCACATTAAAAATCGGCCTTGTGCCTAATTTGCTCGGTGGGGGAGCAAATAAATACCATCTGTTCCGGCAGATGCTGCACTTAAGATAATTTGTACCAGTCAATGGAGGGGAAACCCTCTATACTGGGACAATTATTATTTTTGGTAACCAGAGTGCCCCCTTTTTGCCTACTTTTAGGGGATCTGGTTTTTACCTCACATTAAAAACGGCCTTGTGCCTAATTTTCTCAGTGGGGGAGCAAATAAATACCATCTGTTCCGGCAGATGCTGCAGGCTATGACTAGCTATGACTAGCAAAGACAAGATGTGGGGGCAACCCCACATGCCTGACCAGTCAAGTCAAGGATTCGTCACTTGACACTCAGCCCAACAGGTGAGGGGCCGGGAACCGGCCCAGCACCTGTTGGACTGAGGTACACCACCTGGGTAATACCTAGGAGGTCCACCCTCCCAGGCCTTGCCACCGGGCTTTCCGGTGGGGCAAGTTTATTGCTTGCTGCCTGAGGCGCCCCGACCGGGCATTCCCGACGTGGTTACTCAGGCAATTTTTAAAATTGCAGGAGTGCCCCTCCTTTAGGGGAGCCTGCGGGGTTCCCACTTTCCGGCCTTGTGCCACATTTTGCTGATGTGGGCAGCAAATAAATATCAACCCCACATGCCTGACCTTTAACCAGCTCCCATTTCCCACCTCTCGGGAGCTGGTCCCCTTTTTCCCTTCCCCCTCCCTTCACTCCTCACATTAAAAATCGGCCTTGTGCCTAATTTGCTCGGTGGGGGAGCAAATAAATACCATCTGTTCCGGCAGATGCTGCAAGCTATGACTAGCTATGACTAGCTATGACTAGCAAAGACCAGATGTGGGGGCAACCCCACATGCCTGACCATTAACCAGCTCCCATTTCCCACCTCTCGGGAGCTGGTCCCCTTTTTCCCTTCCCCCTCCCTTCACTCCTCACATTAAAAATCGGCCTTGTGCCTAATTTGCTCGGTGGGGGAGCAAATAAACACCATCTGTTCCGGCAGATACTGCACTTAAGATAATTTGTACCAGTCAATGGAGGGGAAACCCTCTATACTGGGACAATTATTATTTTTGGTAACCAGAGTGCCCCCTTTTTGCCTACTTTTAGAGGATCTGGTTTTTACCTCACATTAAAAACGGCCTTGTGCCTAATTTGCTCAGTGGGGGAGCAAATAAATACCATCTGTTCCGGCAGATACTGCAAGCAAAGACCAGATGTGGGGGCAACCCCACATGCCTGACCATTAACCAGCTCCCATTTCCCACCTCTCGGGAGCTGGTCCCCTTTTTCCCTTCCCCCTCCCTTCACTCCTCACATTAAAAATCGGCCTTGTGCCTAATTTGCTCGGTGGGGGAGCAAATAAACACCATCTGTTCCGGCAGATACTGCAAGCTATGACTAGCTATGACTAGCAAAGACCAGATGTGGGGGCAACCCCACATGCCTGACCATTAACCAGCTCCCATTTCCCACCTCTCGGGAGCTGGTCCCCTTTTTCCCTTCCCCCTCCCTTCACTCCTCACATTAAAAATCGGCCTTGTGCCTAATTTGCTCGGTGGGGGAGCAAATAAATACCATCTGTTCCGGCAGATACTGCAAGCAAAGACCAGATGTGGGGGCAACCCCACATACCTGACCTTTAACCAGCTCCCATTTCCCACCTCTCGGGAGCTGATCCCCTTTTTCCCTTCCCCCTCCCTTCACTCCTCACATTAAAAATTGGCCTTGTGCCTAATTTGCTCGGTGGGGGAGCAAATAAATACCATCTGTTCTTCAGATGCTGCACTTAAGATAATTTGTACCAGTCAATGGAGGGGAAACCCTCTATACTGGGACAATTATTATTGTTGGTACCCAGAGTGCCCCCTTTTTGCCTACTTTTAGGGGAGCTGGTTTTTACCTCACATTAAAAACGGCCTTGTGCCTAATTTGCTCAGTGGGGGAGCAAATAAACACCATCTGTTCCGGCAGATACTGCAAGCTATGACTAGCTATGACTAGCTATGACTAGCAAAGACCAGATGTGGGGGCAACCCCACATGCCTGACCATTAACTAGCTCCCATTTCCCACCTCTCGGGAGCTGGTCCCCTTTTTCCCTTCCCCCTCCCTTCACTCCTCACATTAAAAATCGGCCTTGTGCCTAATTTGCTCGGTGGGGGAGCAAATAAACACCATCTGTTCCGGCAGATACTGCAAGCTATGACTAGCTATGACTAGCTATGACTAGCAAAGACCAGATGTGGGGGCAACCCCACATGCCTGACCATTAACCAGCTCCCATTTCCCACCTCTCGGGAGCTGGTCCCCTTTTTCCCTTCCCCCTCCCTTCACTCCTCACATTAAAAATCGGCCTTGTGCCTAATTTGCTCGGTGGGGGAGCAAATAAATACCATCTGTTCCGGCAGATACTGCAAGCAAAGACCAGATGTGGGGGCAACCCCACATACCTGACCTTTAACCAGCTCCCATTTCCCACCTCTCGGGAGCTGGTCCCCTTTTTCCCTTCTCCTTCCCTTCACTCCTCACATTAAAAATTGGCCTTGTGCCTTATTTGCTCGCTGGGGGAGCAAATAAATACCATCTGTTCCGGCAGATGCTGCACTGAAGATAATTTGTACCAGTCAATGGAGGGGAGACCCTCTATACTGGGACAATTATTATTTTTGGTAACCAGAGTGCCCCCTTTTTGCCTACTTTTAGGGGAGCTGGTTTTTACCTCACATTAAAAACGGCCTTGTGCCTAATTTGCTCAGTGGGGGAGCAAATAAATACCATCTGTTCCGGCAGATACTGCAAGCTATGACTAGCTATGACTAGCTATGACTAGCAAAGACCAGATGTGGGGGCAACCCCACATACCTGACCTTTAACCAGCTCCCATTTCCCACCTCTCGGGAGCTGGTCCCCTTTTTCCCTTCCCCCTCCCTTCACTCCTCACATTAAAAATCGGCCTTGTGCCTAATTTGCTCGGTGGGGGAGCAAATAAATACCATCTGTTCCGGCAGATGCTGCACTTAAGATAATTTGTACCAGTCAATGGAGGGGAAACCCTCTATACTGGGACAATTATTATTTTTGGTAACCAGAGTGCCCCCTTTTTGCCTACTTTTAGGGGATCTGGTTTTTACCTCACATTAAAAACGGCCTTGTGCCTAATTTTCTCAGTGGGGGAGCAAATAAATACCATCTGTTCCGGCAGATGCTGCAGGCTATGACTAGCTATGACTAGGAAAGACAAGATGTGGGGGCAACCCCACATGCCTGACCAGTCAAGTCAAGGATTCGTCACTTGAAACTCAGCCCAACAGGTGAGGGGCCGGGAACCGGCCCAGCACCTGTTGGACTGAGGTACACCACCTGGGTAATACCTAGGAGGTCTACCCTCCCAGGCCTTGCCACCGGGCTTTCCGGTGGGGCAAGTTTATTGCTTGCTGCCTGAGGCGCCCCGACCGGGCATTCCCGACGTGGTTACTCAGGCAATTTTTAAAATTGCAGGAGTGCCCCTCCTTTAGGGGAGCCTGCGGGGTTCCCACTTTCCGGCCTTGTGCCACATTTTGCTGATGTGGGCAGCAAATAAATATCAACCCCACATGCCTGACCTTTAACCAGCTCCCATTTCCCACCTCTCGGGAGCTGGTCCCCTTTTTCCCTTCCCCCTCCCTTCACTCCTCACATTAAAAATCGGCCTTGTGCCTAATTTGCTCGGTGGGGGAGCAAATAAATACCATCTGTTCCGGCAGATGCTGCAAGCTATGACTAGCTATGACTAGCTATGACTAGCAAAGACCAGATGTGGGGGCAACCCCACATGCCTGACCATTAACCAGCTCCCATTTCCCACCTCTCGGGAGCTGGTCCCCTTTTACCCTTCCCCCTCCCTTCACTCCTCACATTAAAAATCGGCCTTGTGCCTAATTTGCTCGGTGGGGGAGCAAATAAACACCATCTGTTCCGGCAGATACTGCACTTAAGATAATTTGTACCAGTCAATGGAGGGGAAACCCTCTATACTGGGACAATTATTATTTTTGGTAACCAGAGTGCCCCCTTTTTGCCTACTTTTAGGGGAGCTGGTTTTTACCTCACATTAAAAACGGCCTTGTGCCTAATTTGCTCAGTGGGGGAGCAAATAAATACCATCTGTTCCGGCAGATACTGCAAGCAAAGACCAGATGTGGGGGCAACCCCACATGCCTGACCATTAACCAGCTCCCATTTCCCACCTCTCGGGAGCTGGTCCCCTTTTTCCCTTCCCCCTCCCTTCACTCCTCACATTAAAAATCGGCCTTGTGCCTAATTTGCTCGGTGGGGGAGCAAATAAATACCATCTGTTCCGGCAGATACTGCAAGCAAAGACCAGATGTGGGGGCAACCCCACATACCTGACCTTTAACCAGCTCCCATTTCCCACCTCTCGGGAGCTGATCCCCTTTTTCCCTTCCCCCTCCCTTCACTCCTCACATTAAAAATTGGCCTTGTGCCTAATTTGCTCGGTGGGGGAGCAAATAAATACCATCTGTTCTTCAGATGCTGCACTTAAGATAATTTGTACCAGTCAATGGAGGGGAAACCCTCTATACTGGGACAATTATTATTGTTGGTACCCAGAGTGCCCCCTTTTTGCCTACTTTTAGGGGAGCTGGTTTTTACCTCACATTAAAAACGGCCTTGTGCCTAATTTGCTCAGTGGGGGAGCAAATAAACACCATCTGTTCCGGCAGATACTGCAAGCTATGACTAGCTATGACTAGCTATGACTAGCAAAGACCAGATGTGGGGGCAACCCCACATGCCTGACCATTAACCAGCTCCCATTTCCCACCTCTCGGGAGCTGGTCCCCTTTTTCCCTTCCCCCTCCCTTCACTCCTCACATTAAAAATCGGCCTTGTGCCTAATTTGCTCGGTGGGGGAGCAAATAAACACCATCTGTTCCGGCAGATACTGCAAGCTATGACTAGCTATGACTAGCTATGACTAGCAAAGACCAGATGTGGGGGCAACCCCACATGCCTGACCATTAACCAGCTCCCATTTCCCACCTCTCGGGAGCTGGTCCCCTTTTTCCCTTCCCCCTCCCTTCACTCCTCACATTAAAAATCGGCCTTGTGCCTAATTTGCTCGGTGGGGGAGCAAATAAATACCATCTGTTCCGGCAGATACTGCAAGCAAAGACCAGATGTGGGGGCAACCCCACATACCTGACCTTTAACCAGCTCCCATTTCCCACCTCTCGGGAGCTGGTCCCCTTTTTCCCTTCTCCTTCCCTTCACTCCTCACATTAAAAATTGGCCTTGTGCCTTATTTGCTCGCTGGGGGAGCAAATAAATACCATCTGTTCCGGCAGATGCTGCACTGAAGATAATTTGTACCAGTCAATGGAGGGGAGACCCTCTATACTGGGACAATTATTATTTTTGGTAACCAGAGTGCCCCCTTTTTGCCTACTTTTAGGGGAGCTGGTTTTTACCTCACATTAAAAACGGCCTTGTGCCTAATTTGCTCAGTGGGGGAGCAAATAAATACCATCTGTTCCGGCAGATACTGCAAGCAAAGACCATATGTGGGGGCGACCCCACATATAAGACCTTGGTCAATGTAGGGGCAACCCTTCATACCAATTATCACTATCCAGCTCCCCTACTCCCCGGGGAGTTGGTCCCCATTTTCCCTTCACTCCTCACATTAAAAATCGGCCTTGTGCCTTATTTGCTCAGTGGGGGAGCAAATAAATACCATCTGTTCCGGCAGATACTGCAAGCAAAGACCATATGTGGGGGCGACCCCACATATAAGACCTTGGTCAATGTAGGGGTAACCCTTCATACCAATTGTCACTATCCAGCTCCCCTACTCCCCGGGGAGTTGGTCCCCATTTCCCCTTCACTCCTCACATTAAAAATCGGCCTTGTGCCTAATTGGCTCGGTGGGGGAGCAAATAAATACAATCTGTTCTTCAGATGCTGCACTTCTATTTCTTGTTCTCTTTCGGTGGAGGAGAAATCCTTCACGACTGAGACAATTTTTTTTTGTACCTTTTCTCCACGTTAAAAAATCCCCCTGGTGTCTAACTCTGTCCCGTGGGGAGGCATAGTAAATAGGTACAACTATTTTATTTACTTATTTTAAACAATATATACAGAATTATTTTTACAAATGTTAAACAATATAAATAGAACTTCTTATAATATTTAACAATATAAACCTTTATTATTTTTAATTTTAAATAATACAAATAGAATTTTTATTTTTTTTCATTTTTATATTTTGTATTTTTAATTATAAACAATATAAATAGAACTTCTTATAATATTTAACTATATAAACCTTTATTATTTTTAATTTTAAATAATACAAATAGAATTTTTATTTTTTTTTCATTTTATATTTTGTATTTTTAATTATAAACAATATAAATATAACTTTTTATAATTGTACACGGTAAATTTTTACTTGGTTTCCACCTTAACATGTACCTTTGAAATGATGATTTCAAAGGATTTTAGGTATTGCTGACAACGAATATCACAAGGAAAGTTTCACAAATAAGTAGTTTACCGGGTATTAACAATGTAATTTATATTACAAGCGGTTGCCATAGTTGTACACAAAAATATACGCGCTTGCGCGTACAACTATGTACAGCACTTTACACACAAGAAATTTTATCGCTTAATATCCAAAAGACTACAACATTAAAATGCAGTATTCGTTTTCAGCACATCCAAAAACCTGAAACGTTTTTATTTTCAAGGTAAGTGTTAAGGTGGAAACCAAGTAATAACTTACCATGAACTTTTAAAAATTTCAAACGATATAAACAGATTTTT
>NC_136494.1:79633578-79766078 GCF_053919585.1 Euprymna scolopes
TATAATTGTTTATAAATATGAAAAAATACAAATATATAGACAGATTGACGAGTATCTGCATATTTATTCTTGTAATTTATGCAATTGTACAGTGAAACAGCGTCTGAAGTAACAAAATAATGGATTTCGTCATTGTTCACATACACTATTATATATTATATTAAACAAAAATTATATAATAGGGTTGAGTCAATAATTAAAGTTTATTATGCGAGAATTATTTCAATCATTGCTGATTGTCTTGATGAAAAGGTGTTCTGAATAAATTTGCCACTTTTCATTTTTCTCGTATCATAATTGAACAATTTTGCCAGGGACTAGAACAATCGCTGGAGTTTTGTTATTAGATTTATATATATATATATATATATATATATATATATATATATATATATATATATATTATTCCTTAATTTCATCTGCAACTGTAGAGATTCAATGTCTCTATCAACTGCGCCACAGGCCCCGTAGGGCGATCAAGGTTGCATTCTTTGATCTTATAAATCCACGATTATTTATTATCTAATCTTCCATAGTCAGGTCCGTACCGATTGGTATATATATATATATATATATATATATATATATATATATATATATATATATATATATATATTATTCCTTAATTGGAATTCATTTTTGAGATGAGCATTATATATTAATTTATTTTTATTTCGGATTATTATTCTCATCTTTATTAGTTGTTGTTTTTTGATCTTTTATTGGTTTTTGTTTATTCACAACGTTTCGGCCAACTATTCCTCTGGCCTTCGCCAGGTGGTAATCGCGACAGATAGGAACTTCGAATCTCCTAACTACATTCTCAGCTATCCCTGCCATCCGTAGTTGTTGTCGTCTCACCACATTTTGACCAATTAACCTCTGACACGCTTTGGGTGGGATTGAAACAGCTATCTTCAGACAATGTTCATCTGGAACTGTAGAGATTCAACGTCTCTATTAACTGCTCCACGGGCCCTGAAGGGCGATCAAGGTTGGATTTTTTGATCTTATGAATCCACGTTTATTTATTATCTGATCTTCCATAGTCGGGTCCACACCGATTGATATATATATATATATATATATATATATATATATATATATATATATATATATATATATATATATATATATATATATATATATATATATTATTCCTTAATTGGAATTCATTTTTTAGATGAGCATTATATATTATTCCTATCCGTCGCGGTTACCAACTGACGAAGACCAGAGGAATAGTTGACCAAAACGTTGTGAATAAACAAAAACAAATAAAAGATCAAAAAAACAAGACCTAATAAAGATGAGAATAATAGTCCGAAATAAAAATGAATTAATATGTAATGCTCATTTAACAATGGCGTTCCTATGATGCGCTTTTTTATTGTATTCAATTCTAAACTTTCTTTATACAGCAATAGTAGATTTCAATTCAGCCAACCAAAGGACAGAGTTTACTTTTCCCTCAATTGAAGCCATGGGATCAAATTGATTCTGAAAAACAAAAGAAAATAATTTTACCTGTTTTTTGCTTATCTAAAAATTGTTACGACTTTTGTGGTGAAAAATTATACAATAACTATACTTAAAACTAGATGCATGAAACTTTATAACATATTTTACAGATTATTTTTATAGCAAATATTAATAAAGTTATATATTTTTTAAGTGCAGACGAACTTTATGGACACACACACACACACACACACACACACACTTTCTCTCTCTCTCTCTCTCTCTCTCTCTATATATATATATATATATATATATATATATATGTGTGTTTATATGGTCCCTTTCGAGATTTACAAAATTCGGGAATTGTATTTTTGTGCAACGCTATATACTATATAGAGGGTGTCCACAAAGTCTGGCTACATAATGTAGCCAGACTTTGTGGACACCCTGTATATATATATATATATATATATATATATATATATATACACACTATTAATATTAACATTTTATTATTAATATTAACTATTAATACAAATATAATACAATAAAACAATAAGACTGTATAGTAACTTTACGGACACTCTGTATATAAAAAAATATCTGATCAATTGTAAGTATTAAATTGTGCTTCTTGTTGTTAAATACATTGAAGTCCATACGTTATATATCGGAATTTTAAAATGTATTAAAAATTTCAACTATAATGTACTAAACACATAGAATGTATCTTTTTTCACACACACACACACACACACACGCATATATATATATATATATATATATATATATATATATATATATATATATATGTGTGTGTGTGTGTGTGTGTTTGTGTGTGTGTTGCTAATTACATTAGTTGCAATATAGGTAACGTAGCGAATCTATTCCATTAGCCAATCCAATATCTCCAAAATTGTTACTTTCAGAGTTGTCCATGTATTCTCTTGAACTTTTACCTTGATATAAAATTATATAAATTCCCAGCTAGTAGATGACTGATATATTAACTTGGCCTGATATATTAACTTGGCCTATGGTTGAGTAACAGATTTCAACGATGAAAAGTACTACCTTAATTCAAAAAGTGTTAGGACAATTATTTCCAGGAGATTAGTATTGCATTTTAGATATCTCAAAATAAATTCAGTTCTACGTCTGTCCATATTATGCAAGTCTCTTGTTAAATCTATATTGACGTTTAACTACATCCAACTAATAAACAAAGAGGGAATCGTAACAAACTCGGCCAAAACGTTAAAACATTAGCCAAGGTGTCGGCTTTCAATTCACACATACCCACATCATCGTCGTAATAGTAAACAAAAAAGTGCGTATTCTTTGAATACGGCACACGGTTAATAAGATCATAGCATTATCTGTTTGTAGGCAAATGCAAAATATATAAAGTAACAAACTCATAAAACTCACAAAACATTTTGCTAGGCAAGAGTTGACCTAAACACAGAACCTTGCCAAGAAATGTTGGCACAATGTCCATTTTAATGATGAATTTACTTTTATTGATAATCGCTCCAGAACTTTGATAAACGCCCACATTTTTTTTTGCAGGATACGATTTCAGAAATATGATCAAATTTTAAATATAACCATTACTGTATTTATCATGAATTCGGAGAGAAACGGTAAATACATAGCTTATTTTTTAGATTTAATACATTATTGCGTACGTTATATATATATATATATATATATATATATATATATATATATATATATATATATATAACGTACGCAAAGTAGTTTAAATAAACTGTGAATATACATCTCAGTGTTTTACTCCCAATAATCATTTGTTAGCCTCGATCCGAGATAGTAGTTCCTTTACATTCAACGTGGTAGTTTGTTTTGTTTACGTTGAAAACGATTGAAACAAATACCTTACATTATATATATATATATATATATATATATATATATATATATATATATATATATATATATATATATATATATATATACAGGATGTTCCAAAAGTCTTGGGCACATTTCAAGTCCTCATATCTGCTTAATGTGCCCAAGACTTTTGGAACACCCTGTGTACATATATATATATATATATATATATATATATATATATATATATATATATATATCATTAACGTTAAGCTCGTTAGAAGCACCCTTAAACCTCTTGATAGTAATTGCTAACTTTTACCGAAGCTAGACGAATATGCCAGGTTTTATTATTGTTGTACCATTAAGAAGACATTTTTAAAAGAAAAAAAATGATAAAATAAGCTATTGAAGTTCCGACACATAAAATATACTGGAGGGGAATAGATTAACTTCTACAGTGTTTGTTGTCAATTATATGGCGCTTTCATCTGTTTACAAGTTTTTTTTTTGCAGGAAACTATTTTGGAATTGCCCCTATTTTCATGATAATCCTATTTCCTGACTTACGAACGCACTTACGTAAGTAAGAATGTAATTACAATAAACATATTTCAAAAGTTATGTCGTTGTTTTCTTTAATTCTTATTTTCCGTTTTATTTATTCGGATATAAACTACAGTTTATTAGGAGAACACTGTCACAATATGATGAATATCTGAATATTGCATACGCTACGCAATCATTCATATGAAGATACACCGGTGAATTTCCTAACAAGATTACAACACTGAGATCTATTCACGCAGGAAATAGAGATGCAGAAGGAAAATATACATTTTATTATTCTAATGTAACATTAAGCTTTTTTTTCTGTACAGCTATCTCTTATTATTTTATTAAGTTTATTTTTGTACATTGAGAATGTTAAACAATGTCACTAAATTGGTTTCGAGACATTGTTAGAATGTCTTTTGACTCACAACTCAAAATAGACCAAGTAGACGAAATAACATCATATCACCAGCTTACTTCATACTTCCATTGCACACGAGCATTTACAATGATACTGTAGTTAAGTATATAGGAAAATATTTCTGTTCTCTCTTTTGATGCGGAAACCTCACATAAATTTATCAAGAAATGATTCAAGATGCAATAGGTTTACTA
Organism: Euprymna scolopes; assembly: GCF_053919585.1. NCBI lineage: Eukaryota > Metazoa > Mollusca > Cephalopoda > Sepiida > Sepiolidae > Euprymna > Euprymna scolopes. The sequence continues at coordinate 79,638,070 of NC_136494.1, forward strand.
GTGCAAGATTCCATTTCATCCATAAGTAATCTTATGCAATTTTATATGTCTTTGATGGGATCTATATTATTCACAGCACGGGAAGATATGACAAAAGATTATGAATGTGAGAATTGATAAGCCGGCGTATGCTGGCCTGCAAACAAAGTGCGTCAGTAACTTCGTCGCCATTCTCTGGTATTAGATCCTCAAATGGTAGGAAATAAATTTTCCCTTTATTATATCGAGCACGATATGTCCAGAAGGGTAGAAATACTAGGACAAGAGTGAATTATACATTAGCTGAATAACACAAAGCAATGGTAATTATGTTCCACTTATACAATACTAGCGGGAGGTACCCGGCGTTACACGGGTGTAGAGAGGTGGTGTAGTAAGGAGTCAATACAAACAGAAAAAGAGTCGGTAAAATAATTCGGTTTTTGTTTTGAAAAAAAAAAATCCCATTACAAAAACCTCGAAAAAAAGAAGAGTACGCAAGCAGGTAGGCTCGAACGTCATACGCGAGGAAGGAAATAAAACCACCATAAAATACTCCGCTGTCGTTCAAATTAAGGGTACTCATTTCAAGTGGGTATGATGACTTGCTAAAAATGTTCATAGAAAAGCGACCTCCACTCGTACAAAACTGCTCAATTGAGGGTGGGGGAATGAATGTTTTTGACCAATTTTTTCGATGTTTGTCCTCCGAATAATCGGGATTAAGGACCCGTCGCGTGTCTGTAAAGTTTTTGCGAGACATACAAACATACACACATTCCGTCTTTTATATACTAGATGGCGTTTTTCTATTTAATTTTAGAAGCTAACATTTCCAAAATCTTTACCAGCACATATATATTTGATTTCAACACTTTCATATTGTTTTACATATGAACTACGTATACACATACATATATCCATTACTGTTTGTTTTCCTATATGAGTTGACCCCACTTGAAAATAATCGATTAGTAAACTTATAATTGTCTATACCAATAGGCCATTTCAAGTTGCAGGTTTTTCTAATATGATACACAGCCAGGATCAATTTTGTTTGGGAAAGTTAGGTAAACTCCAAGTAGATTTAACGCAGAACATGTATAACAAATTTAATCGTGCTGTATCAATTAATGAAAATTTTCCATCGGATATCGATCATAAAGTTGAGGTATGTACTGGAGTTTTATATGTTCTATAAATTTGAGAATTCAATAATTATCATGCATTCGTCAAGAGGTATCTGCAATAAAGAAAATATTTACTAGTAATCAGCGCGACATAATAGCTACGTAATTCATCTTTTGCACTTTGGAGCATCATCGATCGTACAAATTTAGAATAGACGGCTCGCAGAGAACTATCGATACACAGCGATTAACAATCCCTAAAGTTATGGTTCTATAAAGTCCTTTATACCTTCACGGGAGACACGCCCACCACACGCCAGCACGCCTTGCCGGTCCTCTTGAACCACGCTTGTCATCAGTTTGTGTTCCGTTCGAAATGAAACTTTTGTGAGATACAGAGACATGTGTGATCTTCACACTATGTTTTATTCAAATGAAATCTTACTAATGGGTAATGAATGTTTAAATATTATTTAAATATTAATCAAGATAAGAAGCCACAAAGCAAGTCAAAGATAACGAGATATTCTAAAATTGTTCACTTTCTCTTAGCTCAACTGTATGAGCATTTACAATAACGTACATATTTGCAAAAAAATAGTTATGAATATTTTATTGCACAAAATATTGAATGATAACTTACCTTTTCTAATCGAGGCTGTGTTGTGTAATTAACGTCTGATTTCTCAATATAGAAGACAAAGTAAAACAAGTAATTTGTTAGTTTGAAACAGCCAGACCGCTTGCTTTATTTTTTCTAATTTGGACAAGTCTGAATTTGAATTGTTTCGCGCTTTCGAGGAAGTTTTAAGCGTGTAAAACTTCCGGTTGTTGAGTGGATTTATTGGAACATTACGCTTCGTATTAATTGGAAATTTTAGTCTACTGTTCTTGTCGTCATTGTGATATTAACAATGTTTCAATTAATGTAACCTCCACTTTATTGCTATTTATCTTCTCCAACCCAGATACTTTTAGCTGAATCTGAAAGGAATGTTAATCGGAACCCTTTGTTTAATCTATGTGATAGGATGCGTTCGACTTATCAACTAAGAGTGCGTAAAATCCTAAATAAATTGTATTTTCAGTCTAGTCCACATAAGGGAGTGACACTTCACCTCCAGCAGAGGGTACTTACTCATTACATTACTAAGTACTTTATACACTATGTTATAATCCCTTGCGAAGGACAGTAGGCTAAAAAATCCAAATAATACGAATAATCAATCTACATTATACACATTCTGAAACAAAAACACGCCTATATGTAATGTATGTGCTGTAATATGCGATTTATTATATTTTTACATCGGCTTTGTATGGAGAGAGACACAAGTGAGCATAAAATTTCCATGAGCTTCGGTAAGGTAAGTTTTATTGCATTCTATTTCATCTGCAACGGTGTACATTAATGCGCATCCAACGCGAACGAATTCTACTTTGGACCTATCAAATCTGCGATTACATAAACCTAGGGTCGGTAAAAACACCGGAAAATTTACGACCGTTACTTTTTATAATTATGATGTTCAAACTTATTTATATTGTTTCTCAATCGATCAAAATTCTTTATTTCTAAGATAACGTTTAGACAGACGTATAAAATTTTCAATTTCCCTTGCTAAATTTCTGACGTTAATAGCTTTTACATTTCAAAAGTTGAAATATAACTGAAATCATTTACAGCGATTTTTTTTTCAGATGGATTTACTACCTGTTCATAAAAATCGAACGTAGACAAAACGCTTATCGTTCATGAAGACGTCAGCAGAAAAAAAGAACCCCAGTTACTACTTTACCAATATTTAATACACTTGCCGGCTTCCTTATATATTATAAGTCGCAAAAAAACTGTTGTTAGGTAGTTATGTTTGCTTTTAGTTTTATTCTATGCCATGTAAAAGATGTAAGGAACTTTAATTCTTTAATTATTACTTGTTTAGGTGGTTTAATTACTATGCTTTCCCGTGCACTTCGTTGCATAGAGTAATATTCAGACATAAACTTGTATTTATGTTATATTCTTCAGATACTTCAATTGTTTAACAAAAATGCATAGTGCATATATATTAAAGAGTTTAATTTCATTTTTCTTAATTTTCTGTACGGTAAATACTCGTCTAGCTAAAATGACATCAATGATACCCCACTCTTTATCTGTGCCTAAACCTAAACATAGATTCCATGACCAAAGCTTCCTTCTTAGAACTGCGCACCGCTTTCCTGCTTTCTGACTAAAATATGGTTGTCTTCAAGTCCAACGCAAACAAGTTCTTGATGAGCAATTCCACTTAAATTAACAAATTTACCGAATTTCCATTACTAACGATTACTATATTTTCCAATTGATTACTGTACCCTCTTAGCCCTTATTCTTGAGTAGTCTTTGGGCCTAGATAAGTGGTTATGCCTATGTAAAAAGAAATTCTTTTGCAAAGTGCAACTGCACGAGGTAAATAGGAACCTTTTAGTTGATAAATATGTGCCATTACTTACAAAACATTTTGGTCATTTAATTAAAATCATCTATATGTATATAGATAATTTTCCCAATGCATACACACACACACACACACACACACACACACACACATATATATATATATATATATATATATATATATATATATATATATATATATATGTGTGAGAGAGATGCATGAATTCCTGTATTGAAATGAGATATGTTTTAGCATCTGTTATAGATAAATTTAAAATATCGATAGGACAAACATCAATTCTGTTATAAATTCAGCTGATCATCTCGGAAAGATATATACTGTGAGCGGACTAAATCACAAACAATGGAAAAGTTCATCCGATGCACAATTGTTAATATCGCTTTTGGAATCTTCGATAACCATAGGACTGGGTATGTTTATGATATAACAAACCAAATATTATAAAACTTCTCCTATGAGCAGGTTAATAAACAGCAGATTCGTAAAAGACACATACAGTTATAATATTTACAAAAGATAATATTGCATACTGTGGAATCTATGATGATTAAGCCATCGGCTTTTTAAGGAACCTACACACACACACACACGCGCGCACACACGCATACAGTGATGATCATATTTATTGGCACGGTAAAATAAAAGTTAAATTTTGTCTAATAAATTCTAAAAAAGGGATTAAATTAAAGAAAATAACAAAGTATATTATGTATTTTTAACTGGCCTTTCCGATGCAGCAATCGGATTTTAGAAAAAATAAATAACAAAGGAACAACAAACATAATTGCAAAAAAACCCTTGTTCAAAATTATTGGCACAGCTTTGTTTTTCTTTTAGTATCAGTATAATATCAATCAATTTCCGGTTTACGTGCTTTCTGAACTTTTTTATAGCCATATTATGCTTGTTTAACGCTAATTCAGTGAATAATTTTTTTCAGATAATTTTTAGATAGCGATTTATTTAAACTATTATAAGTGACTAAATTATAATTTTCAATCGCCATGGTTAAAACTAAGGAGCACAGCGAAGACGTCAGGAAGCTTGTTGTAGCATGCCATACCAATGGGGAGGGCTATGATAAGATTTCAAAGAAGCTAAACCTTCCCAAATCCACTGTTAGAGCCATAATAAACAAGTTCAAATCGCAAGGCCACGTTATGAGTTTAGAGGGTAGAGGGAGAAAAAGGATTCTTTCCCCAAGAGATGAACGGAAAATTGTTCGACAAGTAAAACAAAACCCAAGGATCTCTGTTGGGGAGATTGTTGATGAACAGAGCACCTCTGGAGTGAATGTATCTCGACATACAATTGGTAGAGTTTTGAAGAGAGCTGGTTTAAAAGCATGTCGTCCGAGAAATACTCCCTTATTGAAGCCTATGTACCTTAAAGCAAGGCTAGCCTTTGCAAAACGTCATATTGATAAAGATGTTGCATTCTGGAAACGTGTTCTATGGACTGACGAAACGAAAATAGAGTTATTTGGCCATAATAAAGTGTCTTATATTTACAGAAAATCTGGCGAAGCTTTCCTGCCTAAGAACACCATACCCACAGTGAAGCACGGTGGAGGCAGTTTGATGTTTTGGGGATCCTTTGCTGCCTCTGGACCAGGGCGACTTGTTAAGGTCACAGGTAGCATGAAAAAGGAAGATTATGTTAAAATATTGGATGAAAACCTGAAAGACTCTGCTAAAGAGCTCTCACTTGGTCGTCGTTGGTGGTTCATGCAAGATAATGACCCAAAGCATTCGGCTAAACTGACTAAGAAATGGCTTGAGGACAATCATATTAATGTTTTGGAGTGGCCATCACAAAGCCCAGACCTTAATCCAATTGAAAATTTATGGAGAACATTAAAATTGAGGGTAATGCAAAGGAAGCCTAAGAATCTTATTCAATTGGAGGATTATTGTCAGGAAGAGTGGGCTAAAATTACTACTGAAGAGTGCAACAACTTGGTTGTAAACTATGAAAAGCGACTGAGGAAGGTAATCAAGGTCAAAGGCTATACAATTGATTATTAAATAAATTGTGCCAATAATTTTGCACAAGGGTTTTTTGCAATTATGTTTGTTGTTCCTTTGTTATTTATTTTTTCTAAAATCCAATCGCTGCATCGGAAAGGGCAGTTAAAAATACATAATATACTTTGTTATTTTCTTTAATTTAATCCCTTTTTTAGAATTTATTAGACAAAATTTAACTTTTATTTTACCGTGCCAATAAATATGATCATCACTGTATATATACATATATATATATATCTATATATATATATCTGTCTGCGTATCTGTATATATATACATATATATCTGTATGTGTATGTATATATATATATGTGTATATATATATATATATATATATTACTAAACATTGATCTACTAACATACATTTCTTTCCTATCAATACATTCTTTCCTATGAATCAGATTATTCCATTGTTTACATAAGATTTTCCAATATCTTTCTAGTTTTACCCCTTCCTATAAAAACACCGGGTACTCATGTTTCAAATATCCTAACAAGAAGGAGTGTAGGAGTGTATACGAACCTGATTCGAACGTGACACAACTAAGTTGTCAGTACGTACCCTTAATCACATATCACTTACAACTTTTACACAAAGACCTCGACCCATATCTATCATAACATCAATCTCTTAAGTAATTACTCAGATATAAGTTAACTTATTTTAGGAAGAATTATTGTGGAACAGCGACAATTATATTGATCTGTATTTGATAAGTTAATGACAACTATAAAAAGTTGTATATATTGGAAGTTAATGTCATGTGTGGTGGGTAGGTATTAACAGTAGGGAAAGGAAACCTTTCGATCTGGTCGGATTAATTTGTTTAATGAAGCAAACTATTTGTGTAGAAACATTTAGATTGAAAGGAATTTAGTATATAAGGGGGAAAAAGAGAATGTTAATTTCAATAAACCCGCATCAGGAATAAGTAAGAAAAAAGGTCAGTATCAAAATGATGTGTGCGACCATTATGTAGATATAGTTGTCGTGAAATTTTCAGACAAACGATTTTCTTCATTAATATAGGGATACACATCTCTGCCTAAACTAATCTAATCTTCACACAGCAGAATAAAAAATATAGCACAAGCTTACGTATCCCAGGATTTTCAAAGTGCATGCATCTTCTATTTCATGGAAACAGCACTAAAGCGGTGATTTACTGTTGTTGCCATCAATCTGAAGTTCTAAAGGACACAAAACCTTTGATCTCCAGGGCAAAAAAAAACCTTTGACTTACGATCAAGGATCAACGTAACACCACAACTACAATGATTTTCGACGTCGGGTACAACGCACAAGAAATTCTTATAATTACTTATCGAACGTTTTTTTCATATCTCAAACCAGACTCTGATATCGCCTCAACCACAACTCAAACCAATTTCAAAGGCACAAAAACACACCTATCGACACTCCACAGATTGCCCTACGCCAAAACACAGTTCAGCAAATTTCTGATTAATTTAAAACGAAGTGCAACCTTTGCCTTGCTGATCTGCAAACATATGCCTACATATGAACCAACCTCGCTACTCACACACAACTGACAGTTCAATACTACACTATTAATTACACTTACCACGCGTATTACGCGTATTGCAGTAAGAGCAGTTAGGTTAATCTTAGAGCTACTCTGTTTCGCGTGATGTTAATCAACAATTAAAAAGGCCACCGGGAACAACACCATCTTTTCGCTAATGTTACGGCATAAATCTAATTAAACTAGAGAGGAGATAACATAAATTGCATAGCGGTTCAATGCACCTTATATTTAACGGAACATTGTAGAAAGCCGGATCTATGTACCCACGTCAGGAGACTAGACTCGGATATAAGTTATTTGAGCTTTAATATATTCTTTTCCTTCCGGTCGACAATAATTTCTTACGTAATATATATATATCAGGTAGGACATCGCCAGGCATATAGAAAACACACGGAAATGTCATTGTCAAAATTAAAGTTTTCTGTCTTTTGTTTCAAATTCTCCTTCATCGTTCAATCATATCGGAAAATAAGCGAACAACAAACGCCCATACATACGGCCGCAATAATTGACTACTAGTCAATTACGAAAACTCTCATTATATTTAACGGTTTTTAACAAATATGTTCACAATTCAGTCGACACTCAAAATAGTTCTAAAACTTTAAAACAGAATATCTTTAAAAATGAAATTGAAAACCAAAAACATGTATGGATTTCTTCAAATTCATCAAATACGCAACACACGAAATATTAGCTTAAACGTTGATAATTTGTATTCAAAATAATAGCTTATTTATTTTTTCATCCACTTGTGTGCTATTAGCTTCCATTGCCCGAATAAGCTACAGTACATTTAAATACTTATGTTCAGCACAGACAGTTTTGAATTAATATATTAGTTTTCATCTTCGTAATAGGACGTGTGCGCGCGTTTGTGTGTTTCTTAATGTAAAATAAATAGAAAGTCGTTTTCGAAACGACCGTACACTAAAATTTACTTTGTTTTTCCAGTTGAATCTAATTAACAATTTGTAATTATTAATCTTTATAATCATATATTAATACAGGTCTGTGAGAAATATACCTGTTAAACTCATTTTATTATATCCACAGTATTATATGCAAACTTATTTTAAAGTGTTGACACATTAAAATAAATTTGCTACTTAAACCCCAGATCTAATTCCCTCTTTCTCTCGCTTTCTCTCTCTCTGTCTGTCTGTCTCTCTCTCTCTCTCTCTCTATATATATATATATATATATATATATATATTTATATATATATACCGAATCAACCTAGCCAATTATATCACTAATTATTTATGTTTTTTTTTCAGAAAATTGATTTACTATTTGCACAGTATTAATTATATTAATTTTAATTATTTGTGCTCTGTTGGCTTGTAATGTCTTAAATTTATGATGTTCTAAATTTGATAAGCTATTCACTTTGGTGTTTAATTATTGAAATCTTTAGCAAAACACAGACATATGTATGTATAAATATGTTGATAACGAAGTAATTAATAGTAAACATATTTTTATTTATAACAACGTCGACATCATACCTAAACACGGGTAACTAACACCTTGATTTAAATAATAATATTACTAAGTAATGTAATTGATGGCAGATCCACTAGTTCAACTGCAAGCCAAAAGTAGACGGAATCGCATTTGCGTTTAACATAGAACCCAGGAAACATCTTAATTTTATAATATACGATAAAAAAACACCTTAATGTGTAATTTAAAAGAATGCGTACAACAGTTTCCTGAAATGAGTGTCTTGTTTTGCACTTAGATGCTGATGATTATTTACTATATATTTAATGACCGTGATACATTATCATCCTCACTACTGCACATGAGACTAATGTTATATTACAGGCTGAATATATATATATATATATATATATATATATATGCCTTATAATTGTTTTCTCCAAATTGCCTCAAGTAATTAAGCACAATAAAAATGAATTTACACTTGCAGAGCATGTATCTTTGAAGTACACATTTCAACTACCGAGGCATTCTCATAACACTCATGTTAATTTATCTTAGTATGATTCTTTATACACGTGTAACTTTCACTGGAGAAACATCTCTAGAAAACTTACTAGAAAGTGATTTATGTTTCTCGGAAATATACGCAGTTGGCAGTTTTTATTTTTCTTTCTTTATATTACCCATTTCACTTTTGAAGATTTTTCTTTTTCTTTCAACTGTTTTCCTTATTAATCAAAGTAAAAAGGAAACACGTGTAAGACGATTTATGCTAATAATGAAAGGAATGTCGACTTTATATATACATATATATATATATATTTATATATATAGTAATTTATAAAATATATATGGCGATTAAGCTACATATATATATATATACATATATATACATATATATACATATATATATATACATATATATATACATATATATATATATATGCATATATATACATATATATATACATATATACATATATATATATATATATATATATATATATATATATATATATATATATATATATATATATATATATACAGGGAAAGAGAGAGAGCGAGAGATGGGGGGAGTAAAACAGACAGAAATGTTTATCGATACATATCCAATTTAATTTCCACGTTTAGTTATTTGTAACGTATATGCTTGCCTCGACTAAGCAATCAAATTTAAGAACCCCGGTGGTAATTTATGGTAATATATATATATATATATATATATATATATATATATATATATATATATATATATATAAGAAACAAACAAAAAATTGATAGAACAGCCTTTATCGTCCACGCGTATTAGATAAGAAACAACTATAAGTTAATAAATCTCATTACTATACAGAGTCAAACATAAATCACCGATTCAAATACCATCTTTATTATATCCAGAAAAATATACGGAACTTAGTAACATTTTTTTAATAAACAGCAAGAAAATATGATAAATCTAGAATATGCCCGCATATATAAGGCGATTTAAATATCGCAAAATTAATATTTGGATCCATACAAGATAAACTCTCGCAGGGTTTTATATGATTTTTCTGATTGTATTTTTATTCTGAACAAGACAAAGTGACACTTTTATGTAGGAGGCTACTTTCTAGTATATAATTGCAGGGATATTATGTAAGTTAGTTGAGCAAGAACATTCTGTTTACATGATATTAAACTTCTGCATGTCGGTACAGTCGGGGAAGCAGAAATCTCAAAGGGAATTCCAAAGTCGAACAGCTCTGGGGAAGAAACTATTAGTGTAAAAGTATTTCTGGCATATGGGGATGTCTATTGTATAGGGGTGAGAATTTGCTGATTGTCTCGTTTGTTGACGGTATTTACGTCAATGTACTGTTCATAATTTTATGTGCATATGAATATACATATATATATATAAATTTGACTCATGTCAAGGTAACCTATATCTACAATTTTACGTGTTTAGACCAAAAATTGACAGATTTCAGTAGAGTCTGAAAAGGTCAAATATTGGACCTCATCGCAGCCAACTTTTCGTCCAATAACTGATTAAAAGCTTGCTGCATGTCTGAATACCATGTTCGTAAACTTTCAATATTTAGACCCAATATTGGCTGAATCGTCTGAAAGTTACCGTAAATGAAAATGTTGTTAGAACTTTAACCCCTTGGCAGCCAAATTATCGGTCCAAAACCGATTATAAAGATTACCCTATGTATTACACCTTATGTAAAATTTCAAATGTTTAGACCAAAAATTGGCTGAATAATTTGTAGAGACTACGGATGTCACATTTTTAAAAAATTTAACCCGACTTTTGACGCCTTATCATTTATTGTTTTAGGGCTCAACTTAGATTAAAAGGTTTGATCCATGTCCAAGTAATTTGCACACACATACATACAGATATATATATGTTTAGACACAGAATTTGCGGAGGAGTTTGGTATTTTTCAAAGGTCAAATATTTGAGTTTGGACCCCTTGACAGCAAAATTTCTGGCCGAAAACGGAATAATTTTTTTTCCTAAATCTCAATACCACTTATGTCCAATCTTGACTCTGTAGTCTGAAAATTGACAAAGTAGTTAGGTAGGGAAATGTACACACACGGACACACACATACACATACAGACAGGCAATTTCCCCTTTATATATATATATATATGTGTGTGTGTGTGTGTATGTGTGTGTTAGTAAGTATTGTGCCGATATTAATTAGTGTTCACAGTGATTACTATTCTGTAAAACGTACTCTCTATTTCTGCTGTCTTTCCTTTTGGTTGTTCTCTTCTTTTATACAATCTACTGTTATATAAAAGGAACTCTGTGTGTGTGTGTGTGTGTGTGTGTGTGTGTGCGTGTGCGTGGGTGTGAGGTTGTGTCTTATGGACTCGAAATCTGCAAGGATGATTTTTATGACATTTCACGCAAAAGTAGTCTATGTAGCTTGCAATATTCTTAGATAAATTTTGTATCGGGATATCTTTGATAAGTATCGATCATCAAGACAATCCGATTAGGAAGGGACAGATCTGTTTGACTAAAGTGAAAACCTCACACAACCATACATCATAAGTGGATTTGAGAAGTTTTCTCATCACAAGCCGAAAGTCCCGGCATATAATGTCAACTGTAGGTTCTTAGGTATGAGAGTGGTGCGTTTAAAATGAATATTTCTGTTTCGAACATACTTGAAGCTGTATGCTTTTAATTTGCATTTTAAACTTTAATTCAATCTATCATATATATAAAAAAACTTTTATGTAATCGTAGGTTCTCTACAGTGTAATGTAGACAAAAACGAAGTGTGGATCAAGTCACTGTATGGAAGCAGGTGAAGATTCCTTCTGGTTATTTGCGATGGGTTTCCAAATAAATCGATTGATTTCATTGAAAAATGGGCGATTTCACCGATTTTGATTACAATAAGATTGTGAAACATCCGTTGGTCATCATTCAATAACAGGCAACCTCGGCTCTCTTTATTTGTAAACACACACATACATACAGATATATATATATGTATATACATATATATATGTATATGTGTGTATATATATGTGTATATATGTGTATATATATGTATGCGTATATATATACTGATATATATATATATATATAATGTATATATATATATATATATATATATATATATATATATATATATATATAATGTATACGATTTTACGCAAAAATATGTCACTCTTGTAAAAGTAAACAAAATACCAATAGATGTGTGATGGATTCTGGATCAAAAAGATAGGCCGCGCACACTTAAATGCCTTTAATCAATAATCCAATTATACATACAATTAACAGACGACACTAGCAGTAATGTTTAACCCAATCGTAACAATTCTTGACTTTTTTTTAGAGTAGAGTGATCTACGCTAAATTCAACAAACCCGCCTTAAACACAATCGATTCTATGAAGAATGCCATTTTGGCTGTGTTCACCAAAACAGAAAAGTGATGTTTGTGATCGTTGTCTCCGCCGGCAGCGGTTACCTAGAAAAATTATGTAGTATGTTACTATGTTCATAAATCGAATACCGGATCCATGCATATACAACTTTTATAATTGCGGTTTCGTATTATTTTCTCAGAAACAAGCAACCGGTCATGTTGTGTACAATATCTCTCGTTTATATCGCTATTTTTTTTATAAAGAAGTATTTTGGTATATCACTTTTTTCTTTACCAAAAACATTTATTGTCTGACTGTTTAATAGTGTTTAAGTCGGCTTTATTTTTCCACCGCTAATGAAACAAATCTAGTTGGTCTGCATTCCTGGAAATATGTAACGACTCTTCTTACCTGACCTCAAAGCGAGACGTGACAATCAAATGAAATCACCTGCAGCAATATTACAATATTACATCTTGTTCAAGACGGAATGTCTTGTTGTTCATGACTTAATTTTGGTAACCAAATGTTTTGAGGTGAGTATTCTACTATAACATTAATTGTTATATAAATGAACTAATTTCCCATGCATATTTTTCTGCATTGCAGCCTTGATCTCTTATGGGGTATACATTTGTAAACATGTTTATGTATAGTAAAATGATTGCGTATATTCTAACACTTTCCATGTCTTTTGATGTTCAGTAAGCATAGAACAAAGGCCAAATGTGGAAATGCGTACCACCCACGGGACCACATACGAAGAACAGCCATCACTCTATATACTCTTCTTGGAAATTCATTTCAATCAATCGTCTATTTGTCGTATATATATATATATATATATATATATATATATATATATATATATATATATATATATATATATATATACAGTGATGATCATATTTATTGGCACGGTAAAATAAAAGTTATATTTTGTCTAATAAATTCTAAAAAAGGGATTAAATTAAAGAAAATAACAAAGTATATTATGTATTTTTAACTGGCCTTTCCGATGCAGCAATCGGATTTTAGAAAAAATAAATAACAAAGGAACGACAAACATAATTGCAAAAACCCCTTGTTCAAAATTATTGGCACGGCTTTGTTTTTCTTTTAGTATCAGTATAATATCAATCAATTTCCGGTTTACGTGCTTTCTGAACTTTTTTATAGCCATATTATGCTTGTTTAACGCTAATTCAGTGAATAATTTTTTTCAGATAATTTTTAGATAGCGATTTATTTAAACTATTATAAGTGACTAAATTATAATTTTCAATCGCCATGGTTAAAACGAAGGAACACAGCGAAGACGTCAGGAAGCTTGTTGTAGCATGCCATACCAATGGGGAGGGCTATGATAAGATTTCAAAGAAGCTAAACCTTCCCAAATCCACTGTTAGAGCCATAATAAACAAGTTCAAATCGCAAGGCCACGTTATGAGTTTAGAGGGTAGAGGGAGAAAAAGGATTATTTCCCCAAGAGATGAACGGAAAATTGTTCGACAAGTAAAACAAAACCCAAGGATCTCTGTTGGGGAGATTGTTGATGAACAGAGCACCTCTGGAGTGAATGTATCTCGACATACAGTTGGTAGAGTTTTGAAGAGAGCTGGTTTAAAAGCATGTCGTCCGAGAAAGACTCCCTTATTGAAGCCTATGCACCTGAAAGCAAGGCTAGCCTTTGCAAAACGTCATATTGATAAAGATGTTGCATTCTGGAAACGTCTTCTATGGACTGACGAAACGAAAATAGAGTTATTTGGCCATAATAAAGTGTCTTATATTTACAGAAAATCTGGCGAAGCTTTCCTGCCTAAGAACACCATACCCACAGTGAAGCACGGTGGAGGCAGTTTGATGTTTTGGGGATCCTTTGCTGCCTCTGGACCAGGGCGACTTGTTTAGGTCACAGGTAGCATAAAAAAGGAAGATTATGTTAAAATATTGGATGAAAACCTGAAAGACTCTGCTAAAGAGCTCTCACTTGGTCGTCGTTGGTGGTTCATGCAAGATAATGACCCAAAGCATTCGGCTAAACTGACTAAGAAATGGCTTGAGGACAATCATATTAATGTTTTGGAGTGGCCATCACAAAGCCCAGACCTTAATCCAATTGAAAATTTATGGAGAACATTAAAATTGAGGGTAATGCAAAGGAAGCCTAAGAATCTTATTCAATTGGAGGATTATTGTCAGGAAGAGTGGGCTAAAATTACTACTGAAGAGTGCAACAACTTGGTTGTAAACTATGAAAAGCGACTGAGGGAGGTAATCAAGGCCAAAGGCTATACAATTGATTATTAAATAAATCGTGCCAATAATTTTGAACAAGGGTTTTTTGCAATTATGTTTGTTGTTCCTTTGTTATTTATTTTTTCTAAAATCCGATTGCTGCATCGGAAAGGCCAGTTAAAAATACATAATATACTTTGTTATTTTCTTTAATTTAATCCCTTTTTTAGAATTTATTAGACAAAATGTAACTTTTATTTTACCGTGCCAATAAATATGATCATCACTGTATATATATATATTATTTACTATAATAATTAAATACCTATAGATGCTAGTGTTTCCTTCTTTCGGGAATCTTCAGTGCTGAGTGTCACAATTAACACCAGTCGATAGATTCGAACCCGGCAAAACAATCAATCTCTGGCTTGACTAGCAAGGACCGTGTCCAATCGGCTACCGTTAATCGCGTGAAATAACGTTGAAATTAAACATTTTATTTTTAAATGTTTTTTTAACGTCAGTCATTATATGATGATATATGCATAAGAGCTAAATTGACCGACTTAATTCAACTGAAAGTGCTGAATGATAAGAAAAGAGTTTCTTAAAGGGGCTGCCATAATCATTTACTATAATAATTATATATATATATATATATATATATATATATATATATATATATATATATATATATATACAAAATTATTATAGTAAATGATTATGGCAGCCCCTTTAAGAAACTCTTTTCTTATCATTTAGCACTGTCAGTTGAATTAAGTCGGTCAATTTAGCTCTTATGCATATATCATCATATATATATATATTATATATATATATATATATATATATATATATATATATATATATATATACATGTGTGTGTATAATATTCACGGTCGGACTCAACTTCTTTTCCAAATAACTATGCCTTACACTAAGTGACAATAAATTCCTCTCCTTACTAAAAAGTTTAACTCACCAGTGTAGATTCAATGTTGTCAGATTCGTGTCTCAGTTCATGTGAGTTACTAAATATAGAGCTTGTCAAATGAATAGACTTTATTAATTTGAACTTGAGCATTTCAGGAATTTATGCGCTGATGATGAATAGGGGAAACTTTGTTGCTAAAAGTATTAAATATAAGTCAGTAACAGATATGATAAATTTATAACTTGAAATATTGCAGCATTGAGATTTTTTTAAATTCAATTTATAACATTATATAATCAATTCCATTAAATCGGCTTAACCGTTATCTAGCCTATAGGGAACTCGTTATCTCTCCCTCCCTCTCTTTAATTCACTCAACGAAAGTTTCTTTGGTATAATACTATATATATATATATATATTTGTATATATATATATATATATATATATATTTATTTATATATATTTATATATATATATATTTGTATATATATATTTATTTATATATATTTATATATATATATTTATTTATATATATTTATATATATATATATTTATTTATATATATTTATATATATATATTTATTTATATATATATATATATATTTATATATATTTATTTATATATATATATTTATTTATATATATATTTATATATATATATTTATATATTTATTTATTTATATGTATTTATATATATATATATTTATTTATATCTATATATATATATTTATATATGTATATTTATTTATATATATATATATATATATATATCTATATATATATATTTATTTTTATATATAGATATCTATATCTATATATATATTTATTTATATATATATTTATATGTATATATTTATTTATATATATATATATTTACATATATATATATATATTTATATATGTTTATATATATATTCATATATATTTATATATATATATTTAAATATTAAATCCCCGAAACAGTGTTTCGTGTTAAACAACTGATGATCCCTTGAAAAATAAAAAAAATAAAATTGGTATTATAGTAAATTCGAGAGAGTTGATGCAGTGATTGCAGGTGATTAAATGACTTACTGACTAGATTTTTTTTTTTTTAACGAATGATAAAAAGTAAATTTTTGTATGGTTTCAAATGTTGAAAACTTCCAAGACTATATATATATATATATATATATATATATATATATATATATATATTTATATATATATGTATATATATATATGTATATAAAATTTCGTGCGTATTTTAAAATAACCTCATGGTTTATCTTGCATTAATTTATTGCTTTTTTTGTATATACTTCAGATGTAGTTGTTTTCCATTCATCCTTGGTTTTTATTCCACATTAACATTGAGATTAATGATGCCAAACACATTGAACAGAATATGTAATAGTGATTAAGATCGTATGTATGTGGAAAGTGAACGGTTTCTAAGACTTCTCATCTTCAAACGGAAAAAAAGAAGAAACAGACACAAATTCGAAAGCATACAACATATGCTACACCGGAGACCACACACATGCTTAATATACGCGTATTTTTACTGCATTTTTCTGTGATTTTTCCATCAATAAATGTTTAAAAATCGTACGTCAATGTGCTGTCATTTAAGCCAAACTGTTCTCAGTATTTGTTTGCGTTTTTTTTTTTCGTTAGCTGTTAATTATTTTATTTTTTTTACTTTTGTATTTAGCAATACAGGTGGTTTAACGTTGCCCGGGAACCAAAATCCTGTAATCTCTCTTGCAAAGGAGACAAAGAATAGAAAATAATTTAACTCGTCTTTGTTTGTTTTTTGTTTTGTTTGTTTTGTTTGTTTAATTTTTTTTTTACAACGACATTTCTTTTCTCATTGATTAGTTACAACTGACACATCTGTCATACAATTGTTTTCTCGACCACCATCCATATTTGCAATCTGAACAGGAACGTTCTCCACGTCTCTAAAGTGGCTTCCATTTTTAAAGTCCTTTTTCCCCCCTACCGGTTACGTAATTTCGCACGCATTTGCATACGCACCTCCGCGCAATGTTATACTGGTAAAAATAACCTACTTCATAATTATACTTTTATAATGGTAAATACAGTCGCTATTTTTGATATAATCAACAAGAGATAGCATATATAAAAGAAATAATTCGAAATAAGACACATGAAAATAAGTAACGTTTCGTATTTTCTCATGTAACATATTTCAAAGTATCTTGTTAAGATACAGTCAAATTCATCCGTATTTTCCACAAATACGTTCTACTTAGTTTATATACAAAAACAGCTACAATAGATTATATTTTATTTTCATAATGTATTATGGCTCACGTGAAACTTAGTTTATCAAATGTTGAGAAAAGAAGAATTGCCTTGTCGCATACATGAATCAAATTCTAAAATGCATTCGGTAAATTGATTAGCATCAAATATCGTCTATGGTTTACCAACATTTCAATGTGTTATTTACGTTGGCTGCTTACAACCGGAATCTCAAAACTTTTGGGTAATTATATCAATAATGCTTTTAACTAGATTTAAAATGAATGACACATAAAATATAAATTAATATAATTTTCTTGAAGTGTACCCACATTAGTAAATATATCTGTACATATTTCTGATTGCTAAGATAAAAATGTTCAAAAATAATTATATTTACATTATGATAATTATAGAAAATATTGTATTATAAAAACTATTATGATTTTAATGCTACTGAAAACACTTTCCTTATATCTGATATGGTGACAAATATGCTTACATCCTACACATCAAAAAGTCCCATGATTTAATTTATCTTTTATTTAATTGTTTCTCTCTAAATACTTAGTTTTCTTTTTTTTGGAAAACTACATTGCCATAATACAGCTCAAACGTTTTAACGCATTATATTATTTTCAGGTAACGTATAAACACATATTTATTGCTAACAATGGTTTAAATTTTTAATGCTTGCATATGCTTCGATTTTGGAAAATAAAATTAGTCTGAACGACCAGTATCGCCGTTGTAAGATAAAGGTGTTAGCCAACAAAATTTCCAAACAACTTTAATTACCCTCTGAAATGTACTTTTTAATGACTGCACTAAAAAAAATTTCAACAGTTGAATACCAAAGATGTTGTATTAATCTACATCATCTCTATTGCTTCCTTAAGTTTGATCGAGTATACGCATATTATAACTTAAACTAGTGCTTTTTAAAAATGATTTGGAGTAATTTATGATAACCCTCCGAAACTAACAATTTTAATAGATGTTGCTTTTTTAACAGTATTGAACATTGCAAAATTCTTCTAGCTTCATTATTTCCAGTATTTTTGGATATACTGTCATTTATTTTCAGAAATTTTGAGAAGATGCGTTTTATTCTTTATTTTTGGATAATTCGGGGTTCTGTTTTTTATATTGAGGGCAATTGACATGAACTTTCGATCGATACTTGAGGTGCATTTTGTTGAAGTCAGAAATTTTTATATCTCATCCAGAGGAATTCCGGACGAAACACGTAATTTGATCAACGGAGTATTACAGATCTAGTTTTGTCAGCAATGATCGATTAAAAGGATTCAGTAATTGGTAATAGTTATCTTTTTCCCCTTGTTTACAAAACAATACCAAGCCACCCTATATTAAATAAATCGTTCCGTTTTAAATTCTATACATATCCACATGTCTAATAGACACGACGTATTATGGATCCTTAAATTGTTACAATTAGATTTGCTGATATAATGTTACACGCATTTACACACGCGTTTACATAACTCCACATTTTTTAACAGAGTAGCTCGCATGGCAAATAGGACAATTAATAACCAACCTGTTTTTTAACAACAACATTATTTCCGGGTACTTTCCCGAATAAAAGCTGACCGTTCTCTTTTTCTCTGAACTCTGTCTTTCCGCACGTCATCTATACACACGTTCTTCTGAGTATTTTTAAATTCTTTGCACTGGCACTATTTCCCCACACAGATCGGCATTTGCATACAGCCGCCATACTCTGTTATAATGCACCAGAAATGTGATGAAAGATATAATATCAGAAACATAAGTTGATTGGTACGAAAAAAAATAATATCTCATAAATCTGACACTTAAACAATATTTAGAAAATAAAAGAACGAACACTAAACGTTAGGAAGAGCAGTAACTCGTGAGAAAGATGTGCAAGAATTAAACAAGTCATACATTTAAACAGATGAAAACATCACCTAAAACGTGTGCACAAATTGGTCAGAGAACATGATGTCGGTAATTGCTGTAGTTCTATAAAATGTGAGATAAACATAATTTACGGTTTAGCAGATGTTGTTTGAATCGTCACCCTCGCGATCAACAACAATAAAAAACATAGCAGTGGAATTTAATTTTGCAAACAAAAACTACTGTCAATTCGCAATTTTTATTCCAAAATTGAGGGCAATGATAATTATGCTACATGAATAAAAGTTTTCAATAAATATATTTTGAATGCTGTGAGAATTTACTTGTATCTTATTTTATAGTAATCCAATCATATAGACTTTACACGAGCGTAATATATTTTTTTTAATTTTCTTCCTTTTAAAATTAAAATGCTGGGGATGGAGCAGTCAAACAAACTGCCAACATTGCCCTGCTTTTTATTGAATCCAACCTGAAGCTATTTTAAATATCCTCGTTGTTCCTTTAAGAGCAATTGTATGGATCGTTTTTGCACTTGATTCACCAGGAATATTATTTAGGTAGGACTCCAGGTCCTTTTTCATAAGCCCCGTATCATCTATAATAACTGGTATGATTGATATTTCCTTAGGATTCTAGTTTATTTTCATATCATACATGAGACATTGATATTTGGTATGTTTCTGTCTTTCAGCTCTGTTCAAACTGCCATCATTAGGGACACTCACTTCAGCAAAGGTTGCCACTCTTTCTGACTTATTCCATATAATTATGTCAGGGTTAATATATCAGAATGCAATTCAATAAGGACATTAAAAGAACAAAGACTAAAATGTATGTTGATTATATCTTGGAATACAATCAGTTACCTTTAAAATTATATATAGTTGTAACTGTTTAAGACAAAAGCATTACACACAAGAAACTGTGTCGTAATTGATACATAAATCAATTATTATGATTGAAACAAGTTGATAATTGCAAGGTTATTTCCAAACGGAAAATGAAAACTAAATTGGTAAACCTATTTTGGCAGATCTTGAAACTCTAATAAGTTTTCGAAATGTTTAATGAGGTGCAACAATTGTTTTTATTGTCTACATTCCATAATTGTGGAATAATAAACCGAGTGACACGGTTTTTGAATATACAAAATGCATTTAAATAACTAACATTGTTTCTCGTGTTTTAATAATTATATTTAAACGTAATAACTCTGTTAAGCAAACATTTATAATCAAGTTTATTTAAAATGTAGTTTCGATTATATAATATCGAATGTAAAGCAAAAGAAACACCTGAGAAATTTATGAGGATGTGTATCGTGTTTTAAATATATACAATATGTTCTGTTTCTAAAAATTAGAAATCAGGCCGTCTTCGATTTTAAGAACGAATTTCCAAAGTTTACTTTTCCTGATATGATCCATCAATTGTGTATTATTTTTGCAATCCATGAAACAATATTCGTCTCGTGATTTTGTTGAGCTTTAAATAAATGTGACAGAACTGAACTATAAAAATGTAATGATATATATTTTTTTTATTTGCAGCATCACTGACAGAGATCAGTAAGTTGGAGTGTGTTAATGAATCGATTGAATGTCGGGCAGCAAGTGGATGTTAATGTAACTACGGCGTTACGGTTTTTATTTAGCGTTCGAGTATTTTTCAGCTGTTGATAAAATAAATCTCAACAAGTGTATTTGAATTAAGCAACAATTACTGTATTTTTGACAATCAGTCATGTGTTTTTTTTTAATTTTTTTTAGCCAGGTTCACGTTTCATTTATCGATAGATGATTTTTCCAGTATATCCGGGATTCAACAATTGAAGTTTCAAAATGAAATGTTTGATTTAAAAATGATAAACTTATAAATAACCTTTTTTTTCCTACGATATTCGACTAAATTGAAACAGCCATCCATCAGATTGTCAACGTTTATCGCCAGTGAACCTATTCAGATTGGTTAATAATTTGGAATACCGGGCTGTATAAATAACCATTCAGCACCGCTTATGGGTGGTGGAGAAGCGTAAATTGCACAAACAACTGCTTTTTAATGGAAATGTTCAATCTATTCCTTTTCTATTATGCTATAATACTATATCGAATTAAGAAAAATGTTGTATCATAGAGGAAAATTTATATGAAAACCAGAACTGTCCGAATAAAAAAAACGATCAGATAACATAAAATAAACTCAAAGTAAGCAATAAGGTATAGAAATATAGCATAGCGTATCCAAGACGATAAAATTGTTAGAATTAACTGATATGTCTATAATGTCGCAAGTGTTTTTTTTTAATTTTTTGTTTAAACAGAAATTATTCCACACAGCCTCTTTGTTCAGCACCTCTCACATTAAAACTGAAACTTTTAAATAAAATAAAATGTCATTTTAATTAGCAAATTACTAAAAAAACTAGGTGTATATTCAAACAAAACTAATTCGCCTCTTTTATTGGGGCTTGCATTCACGAATATCTACGGCATTAGTATAAATTTAGATGAGGTTACATTATTTCTCCTAGAAAGCTCTTGGATATCTTGGCGCTAAATATAAATAACCTACGCTCCTCCACCCCGTATAACCACTTTAGCATGCCTGGTTATCCCCCACCTCATCATAAGCACTCAGACATATGCACAGACTTGACTAGAGAATTAAAACTAGAATCAGAGGGCCGGGCCTTTCTCTGCTTAAAACTTAACCTGCAACATAGCCTTAACTACTATTATTTTCTTTGCATAACTCCCTCGATCCAGGATTGTGGTCTAGCAATCAAGTGTCTGACAGCATAGATACAGTATTTTTCTTTGATACAAGCGCGCGAGTACAAGTATTTGGTCACGTTAATGTCCAGCACACTAATTGGCTTGGTCTCTACTTACACAGACGCAGGTGTTAATATAACCAATAGATTCTCTATATCGCATTCCTCCAAAGGATAGTTACGTTTGCGACCCGTGTAATGAATGTAAATAGCCCACTCGAGAATGCTGATCACGTTTGTGATTATGGTAAGTATAATCCCAACCATTCGACCCAAAGTTGAAAAGCCATTTCACAAAAGGACAAGGTACTATAAGAAGGCTGACAGGGAAGCCATCAGGGATTTCATCAGAGATTACCTATGTAGAAATATATGTTCTCTTCCTGCAGAACAGTACGCAAATAAAGCTACTGAATGGTTCAAAGCGGCAATTGAAGTCCATGTTCCACGTGGAAGTTCTATAGCACACTCCACACTCCCCAACGTTTTAGTTCTACTCGCGCTATTGCTTATAGGCAGCATGCATAACGCAGATTTATCCTACATAAAACCAGTATGAACAAACAAAAGTTAATGAAATATACATGAAGTTTAAGAAGTAAATATGACAGCTAAAGGAGAATATACTGATCCACCAGTAACGCATAAGAGAGTAGAAATTAGGATCTAGTTATTCTAGAAAATATACAACAGTGTAGTAAATAATGGGTGATCAACAATTCCCTCACTATCCAACGATTATGTGGTTGTTTGTACCGCAACCTAGAAGTCTAACACTTTGCCTCAAACACTTCATTTAATCCAGGAAACAACTTTCTCCCTGATTTGATTTTGCGAACTGAAACAACACAAGACGATTTGAAAATTGCCCCTTCTCACGAGCATGATATCATAAAACACTTAGACACCTTCAAAGCATGTGGATCTGATTTCATCCCGACTGTACTATTTTACGAATGCTCCGCTGGAGTTAAACCAGTTCTCTTCAAACTTTTTCACAAATGCCTTAGCGAATTTTTTTTTTCTGACAGCTAGAAAACTGTGTCATTGGTACCATTTTACAAGACTACTGGTGACAGAATTTATCGCAGTTAGCCTCCTTTCTCTTTCCGCCTAAAAATTTGAGCCCAAAATTAATCAAGCTCTAGCCCCCCCCCCATTTGGTACACTTCTCTCCGACAAACAATATGGACTTGGCAAGCTCGCTTTATTTTGGATATTCTTACTGTAATGTCTGAACGTATATACCGTGTAGTGGATAAATCAGAGAGACGTACGGCAGTATCTCTAGATATATCTAAGGCTTTTGACAGGGTATGGTATGATGGTCTTTTAAGGAAAATCAGATTCGTTGGTACTACTGGAAGGATACATAATTAATTCCTGCATTAATACAAGTAGAATACAGGCTGTCCTCGATAGTTATACGTACACATAAATGTAGCTTTACCTCAGGGGTCGATCCCTGAACATTTATATCATTCCTGATATTCATAAATGACCTCCCTGATCAAAGTGTCTCTGAGATTGGTATATTAGCTGATGGCACCACGCTCTATACCAGACACGAGGCAAAAACGAATGAACACCAGTCCAAGATAATGGCGAAAACCATAGCAGAAGACCCCAAGTTTGTAGTGGAATAGGAACGTTCAATGCTGCTGAGACAAAGCTTGCCTTTTTTTTAAATAATTTCAAGAAACCTTCTCAACGATTAGTAGCTATGACTCATGATACATTACTTGTAAGTACTTCGTTCAAACTCATCAGCTTAACGTTTACAGGGAACATGAGTTGAGACCGAAACATCAAACGCATTGCCGCGAGGAAGATGGGGTATCTCTACCATAATAGAAACTTACTTACGCCTGAAAAGATAGTGTACATCTTCAAGGCCACCATTCGCTCAGGTATGAAGTATTGTTGTCACATTGTGGCTTGCGGATCTGCTACCAGTCTTTCACTGCTATACAGAGTTCAAAAGAGACTCGCAAACCTAATAGATTCCGAACTATAAACAAGGTCCACATTTCTCAGTGATGGGATGCATCATCCCTCTGCCGGTTTTACGAGTATTTTAATGGTAGATGCTCCGAACCACATACCCTTTTACTCCATAGACGTAAATACTCCCGACAAAGGCGACCAGCAGCAAAATCGCACGTCTAAAAAACAGAGACCCCCATATTCCAGAAAACCTTTTAATCAAATAGTTTCTTCCCAGAACTGCTAGACTTTTGAATTCCCTCCCGTGTTCCTGCATCCTGACTGTACTGACATGCAGCAGTTTGAATGTGATGTAAACAACCTTTTTTACTCAATTCTCTATATAGTGTCTCTGCAATTATGTCCCAAATAGTAGCACCATACATTAAAGTGGCAATGTGCCATCTTTGGGATAGACAAAGCAATAAATAAAACGTCAAGATAGAAGGGTGAACTCTGATAAAAATGCCCAACAATACCTATTTTTCGACATTATTTAACGAAGTATTGTGTCTTCGGGTGTTTTACGATACAGGTCTTCTAACTTAAACTACACCAATCATTAATGGTGTAGTTGCCTGCCTCTTTGCGAAACGCAATCATGTGCTGGAAAATTAAAAATGAAAGCAATTTTCACATATAAAAATATAAAGAATAAATATAAATTAACAAATAGATGACAATATAAAGCACATGAACCATGAAAAAGGTTTTTTTCTAACATTATTGGATTCGATGTTAAATAACGGGAAATATTGGATATGTCGTAAAAATAAAACATAATAAACATTTGAAAATGAAAAAGTACTTGAAGCATAAGATAATATTTTAAAGATTACCAGATCGACATTTAATAACCCAGATGTGTTAATAATATAAAACATTAAGCACAATCAAAATTTTCGATCGTTACTAGATTCGATATGAAATAATGAGAAAAGGCTGATATGCCGTAAAAATAACTAAACCTAAGTCCATACTTCAAGATATAAATTACATTAAGAACGAAATATTCCTTCAAGAATAATTAGATGTTGTATTAAATAGAAAATAGTGTTAATGCCGTAAAACAAAACAATACATCAATACATACTTATAATATTTTGTATTTACAAATAGGGTTCTACATAAAAATATATCAGAATACATTAAATTAAACCTTCTATACATTTTACCGTGTTTTTATCAAGGTAAAATATAATCGAGAGGGAGATTGGTAGAGTGTCACTAGAATGACAGTGATTACTATAAGAGGATTAGAAACCATAACACCCATTCAAATCAGGATTGAGAAAGCGAACCTTTTCTGTTATTTTTATTTATTTATTTATTTATTTATTTTAGAAATGATCTGTTTAAGTAAGGACAAAATACGGCGATGCCGGACGATAAAATGGCCTTTCTTTCTTCATATTTTTGTTATGAAATAAGCTCGGAATTACGAAAATGACTTTTTATTCAATTCATAAAACTGAACTTTCGAATTTTCTGAATTCTTGTTCACATTTTGAAAATTAAAACAAAGAAAAATACACAATGACGAATATCTGATTTTAACCTCCATTTTAAGATGTTCATTGATTACTTTTTATTTCTTTATATTATGAACCGTTACGAACGTAATATAAAAATGCCAGCATATGTAAGAAAGGTATGTCATATTCATTTCTATGTTGATATATGGGTACTTATGCAGTTTGATCCAAGAATTAAAATATTGAAAAAAAGTATATTGCACGCACCGTTTATGGAATTAAGTTCTCATAAAATATTTCATTTCCTTTGATCAAGTATGTTTTTTTTTACAGCGGGAAAAAATTGTTATAACGACGAGCAAAAGCAGCCGTGTTTGAAATTTTAGACCACGAGGAAGGGACGGGGCCCCCGGCACGGGAAGATAACTTAGTCTTTTACATGCGCAGATAAGTTCAATAACACGTTGTGATATTGAAATACGCAAATGTGCGATATAAAATAAAAAAAAACATGCCTCCCCAATCAAAAATAAATAAATAAATAAATAAAAACGGTGGTTCTTCTGCATAAATTTTACCGTTTCTAAGTGAATAAAGCGCCGACATTGATCGAGCGTTGTCAGCCAATGAAAAAGCGGTACGTTACAAGACACTCCCCATGTTTAATAATAGCTTTCAAATAACGTCAGAACATTACGTCGGTTTTGTTTAAAGGAGGGGTAGGCTTGTTTAATTAAATATCGCACATTTACGTATTTTAATATAACAAAGGGCTACTCAAATTCTATACGCCCGTGAAAGACTAAGTTATCTTCCCACGACGCGCTCTCAATCCTCGTGGTCTAAAAATCCAAACATGGCTGCTTCTGCTCGTTATCATAACAAATTGTTTTTACGCTGTTAAAATAAAAAAAACGAAAACTACTTGATCAAATTAAGTGAATTTAATTTATGGGAACATCATTCCATAACGGGTACGTAAAATGTAATGTTTGGGCAATATTTTCATTTTTTGATGTCTTGATTAAACTGCACAATACAGATATGTGTTAGTAATGTTTATTATACTTGCAACTCTGCTATGCTTTATAAAATAAGTAGAGTAACTTAAATATATTATAATGGGTGACTCGATATGTTGACAATTATTTTTTTCTGAACAATCCAATACATGTGCTACGTGTAAACACTGGATTTACTATAGCATTCATCAAAGGAAGATAATTAAACTGACATTTCCGACCAAACTACTCATAAGCTTAATACCTTATTTGCTCTACTTCTTTGAATTCCGAGCGACACCGAAAATTGATTATTTCCGCAAAATTTCGATGGCTTATTACAGAAAGTCATTGTTTTTTTTACCTATGTATTTTTTTTTTTTATTTTCGCTTTTTATGAAAATTTGCAGACTATTTCAATCCTTTCTAGACTGGCTTATTTCCAGCATCTGTTTTATTTCAAATTAAACTTGGTTGATAAATTTAATTTTTGAAATTGTTCCAACACATTCTGTCGGCAGTAATAAAAATCATATTACTTTCACTGGTAATACTCCAATATAACTGCTAATATTAAAAGAAATAACCATATTTTGGCTCCCACAATATTTGCAAGAATAGAAATAATATTCGAAAAAACACTCGTTGTGTGTTTTTGTTTTAGGCCGTGAGAACGATACTAATAAATCTATTAATACTACAACCACCGCTACTACTACTACTACTACTACTACTACTACTACTACTACTAATAATAATAATAATAATAATAATAATAATAAATCACATATAGATATATCACAGCAAGAATCATGATTAAAATAAATTCTAACTGAAAGACTCTTTGAATATCAGTGCTTCAAAAACGGAAATAACACTTCTCCTATTATGAATAAATATTACAACCACTCTCTACTATTGTCAATACGTTTTTTTTCTAACCAGAAACTGATTGTTTAATAATCTCCAAATATTATCTTAACCGCTCGAATATTAGTGCAACACATTTAGCGTCAAGACTTCGTTGAATGTTGACGGTTATATATATATTAATACGATAGCGTGTGTGTTCTTTTGTGTGTTACGCTTACATCCGCATTATTTAATTCTTAAGTTCTTCTATTTCTTGTCATAAATAATTTTACCAAGATTTATTCATAAGTTTTGGTGTCGGTTTCGACTATAGCTTATGACACTTAAATCATCTATTTTTTATACATAATTTTATCAAGAATTCTTTATAAGTTTAAGTGACGGTTTCAATTCTGCCTCAAGAAACTCAAGGTATATATATATATATACATTTGCAGTTTTAACAAAAAAACTACAATAATATCAGAGCGTTTCTATTTACACTGAACATCTACAGAATGTCAACATCAATATATTACATATGAATGAGCCCCTGTGAAATTTCCACAGGTCCCGCTAGTAACTATGAATATGAAATGATTCTCCACAATCATATGAAGGTGATAGAGAAAAACTCTTTCTTTTTCCAGCATTATATAGGAAATAATACCGACGTAACGTTCATGGGTAAATTAACATATCTTATGTAAACTTGAGTGCGAGCATGTTCTGATCATTGGACAAATACATCCAGAAACACAAATGCTCACTGAATCTATCCATCTATAAAAGTGAGGATGTGTGTGAGAACACTTCTCAACCTATATACTCAACGAATAGCTGAACTACAGACTTCAAAATTAGTGTTTAGAGTACTCAGCTATGTGAAAAATTTTAATCTGTTTTCATCCGGAGAAATGGCTGTTAAATGGATAAAATTGAGAAATTGGTACGAAGGGGTCATCGGATTGTTTTTATCAACTGTTTTACGAATAAGCTGACAGGAATCGTTTACATGACTGATTAATTACGTTAAGAATAAGTAGGTTTGAAAACACGTTTAAAAAGCGTGTCAGTATTGTCTAATGGTTATCATACTTGGCCCATTGTCTTCGTTTTGGTTAAGATTTCGACTTGAACATTGTTTTTCCTTACAAGACGTGAACATTTTAGAAAAAAACAAAAACATAATACTCGCATACACATTGTTTGTTCCGTTTATTTTTACTTCATTTTTTTACACGTAATTTTATGTTACGTTAAATTCCTACACTATTTCTGTTCATAATAAATAAACATTCTGCAGTAATTAAAATAAAATATAAATGCATGTTTTACGACGGGACAACATCGGGCGGGATTCTAATTATAATACATCCTAAAATATTCGTTTCAGAACTGGCACAATATCATGTTTTTTTTTTAATATTTCGCAAATACTTACATTTTTTATTCCTAAACGTGTTCTCTTTGATATACAATTTAGGAAAATAATAATGATAAAATCAAATGTAATCTTTCAAAGAGTCCTTTTACTTTATCATTCTATAGAATCATCTGTTTAATTGTTTTGTAGAAAATACAATAATTATTTTGTCAGTCTTCATATACTAACATATTTTATATCTTATTGTGTATTTCAGATTATAAAACCGTATTTTTAAATACTGTGGAATGTACTTTGCCAATTTCCCTCCCAATCCAAATAACTGTTTATATAACTGAACTTTGTATTATCGGCAGCGGGAAATATGATTTCGGTAGCGGGGAATTATGAATTTTACGAGATATCAGTTTTTTTTTTGTTTTTGTTTTTGAAATCGTGCATTTCTCGTATACGTATATCGATTGTTAAGCACGACATTCAAGGAAGTCATAATATTGCAATACATCACGGATAAAAGTAGAAACATGATATATTAATATCATACGAATTAGAACATCAATTCATAAACACATAAATTACTGAAGAATATCTTCAATAATACACGGCCGAAATTGCCGATTTCAGACCTTACATTATATCGGATCAGAGAGCAACATCGACCTGACACCGAACGCTCCAAATCGACTGCTTTAAATGCTATCATCTACATGTACTGACATTACAAATATTCATGTTCTGAAAACCAACGGCCTTTCTTTTCAACAAAACAACAGAAAAAGTCATGTCAGTGTATTATGAAAAATGAGTTCGAGTGAATGTCGTGAATGACGTAAAATAACGTAAAGTATCCTACCTCTCATTTACAATGGAATTCTATTCTATGACTCTGTCCTTTTTAGTTTAATCTCTTTCGATGCATCTTATATTATACTTATAATTCCCATAATATCCCGCACTGTTACTGCTTCCACTATGTCTATTTTTCGATATTATGCATTGACACTCTGCAACCTACTTCTACATGGTCGCAGTGAATATTACATCAATTGTTACGATATTCTACGATAGTTAACTGGTATTTTATATGTTTTCCTCTGCTTGTTTATTTGATTGCTTCATCTCATGACACTGATATTTTTAATATTTGTTTTTCCAGGACAGGGAAATCAGTTACAGAATATCCAGTCTTAAGTGAATGGATTAATGTTGAAGAAAATAGATTATAATCTCTCATAAACCCTTGTATTAGTGTCATCATATGCAGCCACAATAGATAAAAGATTATTGTACAAATAATGTGACATGAAATTTATTTTGATAGAATTTTTCAAAGGATAATTTAATTTGTATTTATTGTAATCATATGAGATGAGTACTAATGCATTTATTTATTTGCGGGTTTTTATGCTCATCTTCAAAGACTCTATTTCATTACGTTTTGGCCAACTCGTGCTCTGGCCTCTTCAGCTGATTAATCGTTAGGGGATAGGAATGCTAATCTCGAACCTGAATCTTCACTTATTACTGCCTTTCATAGTTGTTGTCTTACTACGTTTTTACCTGGAAAAGGTCAGAGTACGTGTTAGCCGAAACGTTGTGAAACAGCAACTGTGGAAATGAAGATAAAAGCGTACAAATAAATAAATACAAAGCATAATCTGTTTAGACAGTCTTGTTTATTTTATGAAAAGTTCGATTGTCTTAGCTTTAAAAATATTAAACAACAAAGAAACATATCTAATTTTCGTTTAGTCCAAGTTATCATCCCTTTATTCGTTTCTCTCGCATTTAATGTGTATTAACGATTATGTTTTCTGCTCTCTTCTTTCTATATTTGATTGAGCCAAAACAAGGTCAAAATCATTATTTTTTCACTAACCTAATAATAAGCCAAGCATTATTTTGTGAGTAAAATTCTAGAAGGTGACCAAAAGTTCTGTGTAAAATTGTTATTTTTCCAGAGAAATATTATTAGACTAAAGTGTTCGTAGTTAAACAATAGCTGCACGGTGCTGTGTACACACTTTTTCTAGCTCATGTGTGTCGATGTGTGTAATATAGTGTTGTTCATATAACATTTCTTATCACTACTGGTTTTATATCTCATATAACATAAGATTTAATGTGTGTTTTTTTTTTAAATAGTGATATTCAAAATTCAAGATATGAATATTCTTCAATTTAGGAATAGAGGAAGAAAGTGTGGAAAATTTTTGCTAACTTCAAAGCATAAATATATTTTATTAAAAAAACAATTCCACTTTCATACTAGTTATTTTCTTAACAAATCTACAAAGACGTCATTTTCACATGTAATTTCTTTGCATGAAGTGATTCATAAAAATAACCAGCTTTTTATGGTGATATTTGATTAGAAATATGACTTGACTATTTAAGCTGTGCGAAAAACAATTGATCCATTATTCTTTTTGATTAGAGATATTTGTGCAGGATGTTGCCAAATTTGAACTAAGGCATCGAAAAATCAAATATTTTACGCTGTCTGAAATTGAAGATCTAATTGAATAGTTTGTGTTTTTTAAATATGAAAACGCGATTTCTCGGCAATGGATATATTACATAATACATCTAATGCTTTATTATTTTATGTATGCACGTTTGTATCGTCAGGCGATTAATATGGTTTCTGATATTCTGTCCTGAAATAATTAAGTATTATCAAAAACGAATTATGCATATGTGTACGTGTGAGTGTACTATTTTTACTATTGTTTTTAATCATATTATCATAAAGAGATCAGTATCTCTCGCTCATGTAAGCCTCAGGTTTGAAAAAGACAACTACTGCCAGTCGGGGATTCAAACTCACTTGCAAATCATATTTAACTCCACCTACCATCATCAAGTGACATGTATAGAAAATAATTTAAACGCTACAGTATACCATATCAGCTACAAATAGACTATGGCTTATATAATAGTATAAAACTTCGGTTTGTAATATTGATAAATATTGTTTCATACAATGGGTTTTATTCCCCGTTAAGCAAAGAAAATAATTTAAAATCTAGGATTAGTATATAATATAAATACAGCATAAGGGAAATATACAATATTTAATCCAATGCTAATGTGATGGTTCGCAGAAATTGGCGATGTAGGTGATGACGAATAAACTTAGTATAGATGCATGCTGAGGAAAGTAAATGTTAGAAAAATAATTACATATGAGTAATCCATAACCGTAATTTATAAATAGTTAATGTTAATATTAATAATAGCAATTTGTTAATAGTTAAACAACAATTCGTTCCAATCAAAAATCAAATAGAATTTATGGTAATGTAAGATATTAAACATGGAAAAGTTAAAGTAATATAACAATGACTACCACGATGACGGTGAGGTTACGTGAAAAAAAAAGAGAAGCAAGTACAGAAGCTTAAAATAATTATCTGATACTTGAGAGGAGAAAGAACCAGTAAAATCCAAAGTTTGAAAATGATGGGATACGTGTGTATTCGCGGAAGGGCACTTATGTTAGGAAGAGAGTAAGATGTTGACTTGCATGTTGTACGCTATGCATATATAATTTTATGTAATTTTACATATATATATATATATGTATATACCGTCACGTATTGACAGTTTTCGTAGATTCCATCGTAATTTCAGCCTTTTTCATGGATTATGTGTACTTTGCTTCCATCTCAGGGAAGTATGAAGGTCTTGTCACATACATGTAGAGAATATTTCTGTTTGTTAGCAAAATAATTTGAGGTCTGATTTTTATTGCTTTTTATGAAGAAAATCACCCAAGTTAATGTGATTATGTAGGTCGAATATACTGAAAAGATGAAGCATAAAGTAAAGAACGTAAGCACGTATAAATTGAGCAGGATGCATATATATGAAATGGGATACGATAGCTAATGATAATCCTTTAAATTGATCGTGGATGTATAAAAATATAATATGTCATGTATGCAGAGATACACACACACATATATATATGTGTGTGTGTGTGTGTGTGTGTGTGTGTGTGTGTGTGTGTGTGTGTGAATGATTATATTCTAAATTATGGGGAACTATATATTTCGGAACTGAGGTTTATACAACTTACTGCAAAAGTCCTACCTGGTAATATTCAAAATGTTCAGTAGTAAACAAGCTACATTTTTTTTAATGTAAAATGTTTTAAATTTGGTGTGGCCGTAATTTCTAATCAATCACATATTGAATATTTTTAGTTTGGTGTTAGAGCCGTCCATTGCATTTAACTGAAATACGCATTGCGGATGTCAGTATTTTGTGAACATTTTTGAGGTGACGTTCCGATATGTTTCGCTAGTTACTTTGATGCTGGTTTTTTACACGGTAGCTCTGATCTGTAATGAAGTTGTCTCTTCCGCTGAGACAATATGTGCTTGGATTTGAGATTAAAATTATATACATCTTAATCGTTGTGCAATAACAGTTTAAGCGATTTCAGCGTTTTAATGTATTCATTATTATTTTGGAACTTTTGTTCTTACTAACGATTTTATGACTAAAAAACACAAGTCACAGAAGGTTGAGATGCACTTTGTGGGGAAAATTATTTCTATTAAAATCTTTTTATTCAACAGGAAATAACAAGTTTTTCTCTCATTTTTAGTCGCGTGCAAGCGACTCTATTAGTCAATCCGTTGGTCGGTCGGACGGTCTGTCGGTCTGTCCGTAACACTTTTGTGCTTGGTCTTTTTGGTTAAGATCAAAGGTCTGTTGTTAATAGATGTTCTTACTACATGCTGTACTTATGTTTGTAACTTTGTTATATAAAGTGGGGAATCACTTTTCTGTATTAATTTAATGTAAAATGATCCCCCACTTTACAACCAGTCAGTCTCAAAGCCATTCAAGTCATTTTCCAGATCATTCAAGTTGTTTTTGAAGGATTCCACTTATATTTTAAGCATCCAAGTCATTCTTTAGTCATTAAATTCATCCTTAAGTTCATTAAAATAATTTTGTCATTTACTTTTTATTTATTTAAGTAATTTCAGCCCATTTTTCGGTCATTTTTGTTTATCTTTAAGAATTTCATGTGAATCCTACATTCACGCATTTATTTATTGCACGAGAGCACAAGACTGATGGCTATCGGCCTTGTTTTCATGTTGACTCGAGTAAATAATTCCTGACGCCCTAACATAGTAATATTTAACCCGCCTTCTTCAAGCGACACCTTAAGTTTTGCCGACGGTTTGCTGTTACGGAATACACTACTAATTTAGATACATACAGTGAAAATTTGTGTTAATTTTCATTAGAGTTGATGATAAAAATCAGTTACGCTTCGCTACTTATAATCCGTATATTGTTAAACAACTGGATTCTACATAGTGCGGAGAAGGGGTTGTTTCAAAGGTGAGTCGTTTTTTGCAATTTTCACTGGAAGAAAATTTATACGAAATATTGAAAAAGTTAAAAATGAAAACTAAAATCATTAAAATTTCTATTTTTTATCAAAATAATTTGAAATCTGTTTTTTATTGCTTTTTATAAAGAAAACCACCCCTGTTAATATGATTATTTAGGTCGACAAAGAGACTGAAAAGATGTAGATGAAGTAAAGGACGCAAACGGGTTTGTAATTGACAGGAGGACTAAATATGTAAATAGGATACTTTTTCTACTTTTAGAAGTAGTAATCCTTAAAATTGCTTGGCGATGTATAAACATGCAATAGGGAATGTACGCCCACACATTCATACATACACACAGACACAAACATTATATATATATATATATATATATATATATATATATATATATACGTAAATTGAATAAAATCACAACCTACATGAATAGAAATTCACTTTTTTTTTGGCGTTAAGCTCTTACAGCTGTTTCGTGAAAGGATGGACAATTACCTCTCGTATATATATATATATATATATATATATATATATTCATGATTATATACATCATAACCAGGTTAGTACACCAATTCCCCTTAGATTAGCGAAGTTAAACAAAGCTGGGCTTGTCAGTGCGAAAATTGGTGACTATTTGGCACTTCCAGATGCTGTATGTGATCTCAGCTTATCTCAGCATTTTACCCGGTCGTCTAGCACTTTGCCTTGCCACTGGACTCAAGCAGTTCCACTTCAGGAGAGATGTAATTGTAGATAGCGCAACGCGTGCATCACAATTATACGCGCAGCCACTCTTACATGAAAGGGGGGCATCCATTGTCCGATGTGACTAGAAGAAGAATCGATTAATCGATTCAAGGTTAATTTTATCCGTTTTGCTGAGAAATTATATTGCATAACTTTTGGAGCAGTAGCCTAATCTTTTAGTATATTATTTTTTTTATTAACGATGAATGATATAAAACTGCAATCGTTTTAATAAATAAATCCGAGCCAAAAGTCTTGAGTCAGTAATTGCAATAGATAAGTCATCAATTATCGGGCATTAACATCAACGTGGTTAAGAGGTGATTGCCATAAACATGTGATCACTTTCTTCTCATCAGAATGAAAGTATGTACAAATGTGCAACTGTTTAGCAGATGAATGCCAGACCACACACACACACATACACACACATAATTATATATGTGTGTATATATATATATATATTAATATGCATATTAATGTTTTAAGCATATTTTAATAGACCATTGCCTATATATGTAATAGCTTATTGAAAATACTATCTCTCACGCAATAGGAAATAAAATTGCTGTATCTACAATCACGTATAAGAAAATGGCGCCTAGTGCACTCGGCCGATATTAAGGACATTTGATTCTTATGATTTCAGGCAATATAAAGCAATAGGCCAATATAGACAATTATATATAATCGGTTCTAACCAAAGACAACACGGAAGAAAATATACAATAAAAAGAAAAGTATCATTTAAATAGACAATTACACAAGAAATCACAGAAGCCATGTATTTATTACAGATGCGCAATGATGACATTAGTTTCATAAACATAGAAACTAGACATTCTCCGCGAGTGGTTAAATAACCTCTTCATAGGAGTGTTTTCCTCCCACAAGTAAACCACACTCAAATATTGTAAATTACTGTGACGGATACCAAAATAAGAGCCCGTTTGTCTGATTACACACTGACTGATACAGTGCATAATTCGCCTTCGATTAATTACGTTGTCATTTATTCTAGCATGGCGGCTGTATAACCAAGACAAATAGAACCCTTACTGCTACGATGTTGACTCTTATAGCAGCATTACGCTGACGGCTACAATAGTCTAAATAAATTTAGGTACTAGAATCCGGTAAGACTAATTGTCCAGAATACTATAATATAATAAACAGTTCAATTTGAGAATGCAAACTTTAGGCTGTTCTCTTCCTTACTAACCCAATATTGAAGAAGTAATAAAGATCTTCAATGGAGTATTTTGACATCTGTGTGAATCATATAGAGATCAAATCTTAGACACTATGAAAGTATCATATGATTTAATTGAATGTAAATAAGGCGAATAAATATATGAGCAACTTAGTTTGGTGCTTTTGCTTTAAGAGATGATGGATGCTTCTTGAAAGTGTGCTTGCATAATCATTAGTGTAAGTTAAGACTACGCTCGGTAATGTTAAATCGCAGCTTGTTGGACTGCGATTTTTGAATTTCACTTACAAGCGAGGTATACAAAAATGATTACGGTGTTTGTTTTTTTTAATAAGTCAATAAGTACTGGTGATATTTTGGATTTTTATATTCCGAGTGAGACTATAGAGGTTATAACTCCGGTCTACTCTATAATTTTTCCCATAGCTTTTGGGAAGGACGGACTAGAAAAAGTACCAAAAGTCACAATGTAGACACTATATTCAAAAGGCCAGGTATCTAAACTGAGTAGTCGTAATATTACCTGCCGGCTGTTATATGGTTAGAAATATTGTTTAAACATTGTATTAGTAATCAGATTGTTAGTGCTAGCAAACTATATCGGATAAATGTAATGTTATTGTGTGGGAGTTAAAAAGTTGGAATTAAGTCACACTTTAAAGAACACAGCTATGTTGGATTTGTTTTGGTTTTACAATATTATTGGAATGATAATATCGTATTCAGATTAATTTCATTTTTAATTACATATCCACACCTGGAACATAATCAGATGAAAAGATTTTAAAATTAAAATCTAATTAGAAGAATACTTACGTGCAATTAAAAATATAGAGTTACACTCTACAATAAACGTGACTTCTTTTCCTACGTGAGTTTATAATCGTCTACGCAAATAAAATAGAAAAAGGAAAATGACTTCATTGCATCTAACGCAGCTTTAAGTAGAAATACTTTTTATAATATATACACGTACGAATACGGATCGCAGCTTCAAAAGTCTTAACGCATTTTTAATTTCTGAATCGATAAAAATCTAATATAAAATGAGAACATTTTTCAATTTCCTAGAGTTATATGAAACAGTAATCATTGTGACTGATATTCGATATCCTTTGATTTGCTTTAAATAAATCAAAACAGGCATCCATCATCAAACAGTCACTATGGCAGAAACAGATACAGTTCAATACAAGCAAGGCGCGATATTAATTCAGGCATTGAAAGATAACGAATCAGTAGTGATTTGCGTGAACACCCTGAGCAGTTAATTTACATTCTTAATTAAAATATCTATCGATAATTGTATAAAACAAGGCGAGATTTCTGCACCCATGTCATACAATATTTACGTTGCCAAATCTATTTTGCGGCGATCCATGAAAACTCATGTGGTATTAATATCAAATATCGGACATCTGACAGTGCCTATAATGAGTACTTTCTCAAACAAAATTATCTTATTCCTTTGTGAATGAGTTGCCCCATGCAGATGACTGTTGCATCGTTGCACATTCTGAAGATAAGTGGATTTGCTTTATGAACCATTTTGTATCCGCATAGAACTTGTTTAATTGAGATATAAACTTTAAAAAGACAGTTGTCATGCATGATATAGCACCCACATCACCTTATATCGAACCGACCATTTTCATTAAATGTAATAAAATAAAATATAGCGTACACACTTTATATATAAACAGTACATTTCCAAATGACGCAGCCTGAATAAAGAAATCGCCATCAATATTGAAAGGACTTCTTGATACTTTCCAACACTTAAACAACGGTGTAATTCAATAATCGTATCACGTCACAGTGACTTCCCTTTGTCATGTAGGTGAAACATGGACGCCTTACTAACAGCAACTAAAACTTCGTGAAACTTCATTCCACCGTGGCTAAGAAAGATACGTCATATCATATGATAGCCTTAGATACAGAAGTATCAGAGAAAGCAGGGAAACCAAACATTTAGTGGATGATTAATTTACATTGTCTATATGGATAAAAATTTAGATTATTTGTGGACACATGGGAAAATAGCCTTAGATAAAGGTTAACAGCAGAGACTGATTCTCGAAAGAACATTATCCTTTCAGAATAGCCGTATGCAGTACAGCACTTAAAACGTATGATTCGCAAAAGGTTACAGAGTCTAGCACCTTGTTCTTAAATCAATCATGCTTATTTGTTTTCACAGCTATTTGTATAAATATAAATAACCTGCATCGCACTTTAATAATGTAACTGCATATTAAACTAATGGGATGTGCCAATTCTGTATAAAAATCTATCGAAGTTTGGAGGGCATGAAGTGTCACCTAAGTACACATACAATTCGAGGGGAAATACAAAATAAAAGGAGTGATCGCGCTTGAAATCGACAAAATCACCACCATATGTGCGTGTGTATATGTATATCTATTGCATATATATATATATATATATATATATATATATATATATATATATATATATATATATATATTGCATACATACATGTGTGTATACATAGATATTGTATATATATGTAAGTGTGTATATACACATATATATTGTATGTATATATATATATGTTGTATATATATATATATATATACATATATATATATATATGTGGGTGTGTATGTATCCGGCATAATCAGGTGTACACTCCGGTTCTCGTCAGATTACCGAAAGAAAGAATTCCTGAGCCTTGCTATCACCAGAGGGCTGACCATTCAGGAAATCTAGACACTCTATGTGCTTTTAGCTTATCTTACTATTGTTTCCAGTCGTCTTGAATCTCAACTTGTCACTGATATTGAATAGCTCTGACTCTAAATAAGTGTGATTGCAGATGGTGCAACTCTTACTACAAGGATTTCACGCACAAGCGCCCTCATAGTGAGTATCCATAGTCTGTCAAGACTAAAAGAAGCTATCATTGCATATATATATATATATATATATATATATATATATATATATATGTGTGTGTGTGTGTGTGTTTATGTATATATATACCCGTATATAAATGCATGTGTATATATATATAATATTACATATGATATATATTACTTTACCATGAACAAATCTTAAATGTACAATGCATAATGTTTATTAGTTTTTACATACACATTAGTTTTTAAAAAATTCGAGTTTATGCACCCAAGTCATATGGATTTTTTTTTTAAATCGCAACTTTATAATATATAAAAATCGATAAAAATTAACTCTATAATACATCTATAATACTATAATTTAATCTATAATAATATATAAAGATATAGTATATTCTAAATTAATGTAACATTTAGAGCCTAAAATATTGAATTAATGTAAATGCTCGTACCCAAAACATGTGGCAAAATAACCCCTATAAGGCCGAAGATTCAAATATACACATCGAGTTGTTAATCACGCTGAAATATTTTTCTGTCATCCATAGCCACTAAAACCCGTGGACATCGGTGAAGAGACAGAGATGGGTTATAATGGCCAAAGGTAATTTGAAATACCGAGTAAGATGAAGACTACCCATATTTATTTTTCGTATGACATGGATGTACAGGGGCCCTTACGTGTCGAATTATTTTTCAAATTCATAGAATAACTACTGGTCGTATGAATGATAAACGGCTACTTCCCGAACGTAAATAATTTAGACTGGTAACTAATAATCGAGTGGGATACTAGCAGTCTGGGAGAGGGTCTTGATGTCGTTCAAAATCGAGGGATTATAATCTGTTTGTACTGGTGAGTGATCAGTGATAATGTTTCCTGTGAGATCTTCTAGTGAGTAAATGCATAATCCGATAACAATCACCCTGTGAAGTGTGATGTGATGTTTTTAGGTGTTCTCCTGGATCTGTTGAGGGAATAGATTAAATGATTGTACTACTTTGATTAAATTAAATCGCCCGAATAAACACAACAGATTAGAATGCATATAGCTGTGATTTAAATGATTTTAATACTAAACGCGTTATCTTTCTAAAAATATTGATTAGCTTTGGTCATAGCTACGTAATCCTAGTGTAGATATATGATTTACGTAGCTGTAAGTATTGCATATGCAAATAATATGAACCGCCATAAGATTTTAAACTCGTCACCTTTCGTACTATTTTTTGTTACGCTTTTCAACTAAAACGTTTATGCCTAACTTTACTAGCGTCACTTATTCGACTGTATACTTTATATTGTGTGTATTTGCGTGGTTAAAATATAGTACATGTCATTCCGGCTATCAATAACATCATTTTTGTGATATTTATATTAGAAACTTGATTAGTTATTTGGATTTTTTTAGATCATATAAGAAAATTACATGTTGCGCATAAAAGATGACAGCAGATTGTTTTTATTTTTATTTTTACATTTAACATTATTTGAGATGATGCTCAAAGATGCCGTAAGGCCTAATAATTTGAAGGAAGTGTTACTGGTCTTCTTCTGTAATTATTAATGACAGTCAATGACCGAAAGCAAATTTGAGAGCAAAACAACATAGATCGACTTCATTCTGGTGCGATTTTAAAATCTTCTTTTATAACATCTATCAGAAATACAGAGTTGTCTTCCCTTTAGAAAATAAACTGGCACTTATTTCTTTATAAACCATGAATAATAATACGCGGGCAAATGATAAGGTGCTATCGAACTCATGCCTCAGTTACGATGCTCTAACCACTCGGTTCCGTGTCGAACTTGTTGTATACACATTTAATAATGGGTATGAAACAAGAAAACTTTCGTAATTACGTACAGTGTAATTTATTGATGAATTAAAATTTGCTGGTACTTTTTAAGTCATAATTATGATTTAGGAGACAGTGTAATAATGTGTGTAGAATAGTTTAACAATAATTAACGATTCGATAATTATTTGTAACGGCTATAATTATTAAATACGGACATCGAATCTGCTTAGCAAAAACATTAGATAATAATTACACGATCAGACTATTGTTTGAAAGAACAAATTCTAATTAGTATAAAATCTACAATATTCGCATTACACAATTATTTTCGCTATGAAATGATCTTGTCCTTTTCACAGCATACATATGTCAGATGAATGTGTCTTAAATAAAAACTATAATATTACTTCAATTAAACAAGAGTTTTGTAATATTGTTTATTTAGCAATTCGGTTTATTAGTGCAAATACATTCACATTTTCAATTCTTCATTAGAAAATGTGGCTTAGTGTATGCTATTTTTCATTATATCTTTCTTTATAGTAATACTTACTCATCCTTCAATATTGTATAAGTTCTTTCAAACACATACATACAAAAACACTTACAAACATATACACACACACACACACACATATATATATATATATTTATATATAATATATATATATATATATATATATATATATATATATATATATACTGCTCTGTTTTTATATTTAACAAAACTTAAGCTTCTAAGCAGTGGATTGATTTACACAA
The DNA here is from genome assembly GCF_053919585.1 of Euprymna scolopes. Classification (NCBI taxonomy): domain Eukaryota; kingdom Metazoa; phylum Mollusca; class Cephalopoda; order Sepiida; family Sepiolidae; genus Euprymna; species Euprymna scolopes. The sequence goes on from NC_136494.1 coordinate 79,680,181, forward strand.
AGTAAATAATGGAAACATATATATTACTAAAAATAAAAACGAAACATACATACATTACAAGAGAAAAATGCGAGTATGAAAAATAATATGGTTAAGAATAAACAGGAAAAAGTAAAAAAAAATGATTGTTTAAACTAGAAAAGAAAAGGACAAAATATCTAGTAAAAATATACTAAATTTATAACTTAAAATATTACAGTATTAAGAAGTGATTATATAATGTTAAATTGAATTTAAAAAAAAAACATTCTAATGTTTCCATATTTAAGTTATAAAATCATTATATTTTTACGTGAATATACTGTACTTTTTCTGTTTCATCTTTTAGCTTAATCATATGACTTTTCATGGTCGCATTTTTCTGTATTAATCCATGATTATTCCAGGCTTCCAGTAAATTCACTTGATATATATTTTTTTAATTGCAGTCTTATATTTTGCCCCCATAAACATAAAATACATATATGTAAAACAATGCACGGCACTCATCTACTTTAATTCTCTCTATTTCAGGTGTAACTTCTCTTTTCGCAAGAGCGGTGAATTAATAGAAACACTAGTCGCTGAAGCGACGTGACTGCAGTGGAAATCGCCCATAAAAAACGTCGCTCATCTTCTTAGGAATTTGTACGATTTTAAACACCAGTAATTTAACCATGACTTTTATTTTTTTGCTGAACGAAAATTGATTTTTTTTCACAATATAGCTGAGAAGGTGATCTATAAAGTGTAATAATGGTTTGAAATTTGGGCGAAAATGAGTGCGCAGTGAAGCTTTAAAACAGTTCTAAATGACTAAAACTGCAACTTAAACCTATATACAAACACGGTAGTGTTTGAATGATATATATGTGTGTGTGTGTCTGTATTTATGTATGTGTTTATATGTCTGGATGTGTATATATGTGTGTTTCTGTGTATATGAGTATATGTCCATATATGTATATATATATATATGTGTGTGTATATGTGTTGTATATGTGTATATATGCATATATATATATATATATATATATATATATATATATATATATATATATATATATATAGTACATAGGACTTTCAGATCACTTGGCCGGAAATGGCAATAAGGTTTCTTAGATATTAATTTTAATAATATCTATTTAAATGTTTAACAATTTCGAGATCTTACTTTAAGCGGGGTCATCTAAATCAAGCTATATCCTTGACTTAGATATGACGACTCTGTAAAAAGTAACAACATTTTTACTTAGTTTCATTTTTTTTACATGGGGATCACCACTTATCAAGGCCCGGAAGCCACTCGGCGATAAGAGTTATTTTGTATACAATAATCAATGGGATAATATCGTAGTAATATATTTTATTGGAGATTTGATAAAGTGTCTTAATTAAGGGGGCGATTAATCAGGATGTTTTTATGTTGGACTTGAAGACGTCCAAGTTGTAGTCAGGTGGGAAACAGGCAAACGGAAGAGAATGCCACAGGCGTGCACTTCTCAGAAAAAAAAACTATGTTCATTGAATCTACGTTTTGATTTAGACACAGATAAAGAGTGGAGGGGAATTATTGACAGTGGTTTTAGCTAGACGGGTGTTTTTCATGAAGGATTGGCGAGGGGGGCCAGAGCTTGGAGCTCGGACGAGCACTTGCCATGGAAATAACGATAAAACAAAGACAAGCTTGCGACGTCTCTTCTGTGGGAGAGAGGTTGCAGGGAAGAGAAGAGAGCATCCCCCTAAACCACGAAGTCTATTTTGTACTTTATCAAGGCAGAATAGGCCTTTTTTAGAAGCTCCAGTCCAGATGTGACAGCAGTACTCCATCTTTTGACGTACTTGGCTTTTATAGAGATAGAGAATGGCCTCAGTAGTGAGGTATCTTCTAAAGCGGTTGAAGGATCCCACCATATTCTCAGCGGCCCGAGCAACAGACCAAGCCCGAGCAGTCTATTTCAGATCAGGAGTAAATATCAATCCCAGGAGTTTATCAAAACATGAAGCCTCCCCAAAACGAGAGGCATCCATTTAAATTGATGCTAGATGAGGAACAGAGCGTTGATGATGTAAATTTAGAAGTTTGTTTTTAGAGGCATTAAAAGTAACCAGTCCTCTCTTCCCCCACTGAAACACGCGGTAAAGATCAAGGAGATGGAGTGAGAGAGCTTTGTCATTTACGGCCTTTTATGTGTTGCCGTAGATGTCGTGTTATCAGCATAGATGTCAACGAATGTATTAAGTATATGATTTGGGAGATCATTGATGTAGATCAGAAAGAGAGTTGGGCCCAGGATGGACCACTGGGGGACTCCAGTATTAAGACTGTTGGCCTCTGATTTCTGCCCATCAACCAATACTCTTATGCACCTATCAGAGAGAAATTATTTAATTATTGAGAAAACATTTCCAGTTATAACGTAGCTGGAAATCTTGTGAAGTAGGCCCTTATGCCTTACCTTATCGAAGGCCTTCGATATGTCAAGAGCAATTACCCTGGGAAGGAGGCCTTTGTCGAGAGATTCACTAATCCTATGGGATATAAATATTAGAACATCAGCTGTTGGTCTAGCAGAACGGAAACCATATTGCATGTCACTAAGTAGGTTATTTCTGCTGAGGTGGTTGACTACTTCTTTATTTAATATGGATTTCAGTAACTTACTTATGATACACAAGAGCCTTATTGGTTTGTACTGAGAGGGAGCTGACTTATCACCTGAGTGCTTAAATACAGGGCATATTAACGAGGTTTTCCAGGGTGTCGGAAAGCACTTCTTAAAAAAACGCTTAAACAGTTTGGTAAGTATGGGGGCAAGTTCCTGTCGAAGCTTTTTCAACATTATAATTGGAATGCCGTCTGGGCCAGTTGCTTTACTGGAATCAAGGTTCTGATTAGTTTGGCGACCTCGTAAACAGATATGTGTATGTTCGATAGTGCGTTGTCTGTTGTAGGAGAAAATACGGGGAGATGATGACCTTCGTTGCAAAGGGTAGAATTAGCTGCAAAGTTCTTGGCAAATAGTCTGGCCTTGTCTGATGCTGATGAGATGACCTCAGATCCATTGATGATGATTGCAATAGAACGCACGCATCTGTTCAGGATCCTGTTTGTTATTTGCCAAAACTATTGGGAATCAAGCTGCTGCTCAGCTACTTTGGATTTGACGGACTGAGCATATAGCTCTCTTGCATTTTTATTACTCTTTTACAGTGGTTGCTGGCAGTCCTGAAAGCAGCTTTAGTCTCTATTACGTTGTAGCTATGGAAAAAGTGATTTCTGTGCGCAATGGCAGCAGCACATTCTGGGGAGAACCATGGCTGGCTGTTAGGTTTTGTTGGAATTTTTTGATGGTATGAATCGCTCTATTCCTACAATTAACCATTCGGTCAGGTCTGATACTATATAGAATAAATCCTTTTTAAACATGGTATTCAGAGGTAGATCAGATATAAATGTACGGAAGCTATCCCAGTCATCCATAGAGTATCGATATACAGTACGGTGGAGAGGTACATCTGAAGACTTATTGTATTCCATTTTTATCTTAACTGATACAACTGTGTGATCGGAGGATACCAGGGGACATAGAACTGAACATGAACATAGCTCAGGGGAAGTTGTCAGAAAAAGGTCTAGAAGGATTGCACACTGACCAGTAGTATCGGGCATACGGGTGGGTTCGTGAACAATCTGAGTGAGGTCATAGGCAATGGCAAAATCATTACAGAACCTCACCTCATCATCTCTCTTATTTGAATGGGTCAGCAATTCCACATTATGGACATTGAAGTCACCGCAAATGTGAATGGTAGCTGAAGGATGAGCAGACAGGATGAGGTCAATTTTCTCAGATATACTCTTAAGGACAGAAACCCCGCTGTTGTGGGGGGTAGAGGGCAAATATGAATGCGGTGGTGTAAGCAAGTGTAACCCGGAAGCACACATAAGGTAAATTTGGGTCTTCTCTGAATATATCTCTAGCACACGGGAAGCCATTTTTAATGTAGGCGCATATTCCATGTCCATGGCGATCTTGGGGGTCAGATTTAGATGTTGTTAGAGTATCCTTTTATTCTAAATTCATCTAGGGAAGTGGTCGCCCCTATGAAAGTTTTGCTTAGAAAGAATAAGCCCAGTAATTGGGTTTCAACCTCTGGAAGGTTGGAACGTAGACCCCTGATGTTGGAGAAGGAGACATGGTAGTAGCGGTCTACGTTAAAGGATGGGATTCTAGGTATATTCGGTTTTTTTTTTTATTTGGAGATATTTCATGTTGAGCTTTTGGGGTTTGTGGAACAGGTCGACAGACTTGGTTAGTTTAGGACAGAGAGGGAAGTAAGAGAGAAAAAGAGAGGATATGTTTGTAGCATATGAAAAGGTAAAGCCGTAACAATTACCCAGTAGTATGGCATCGAGAGGCCCCACCAGAAACTACTGCATCGTCCAGAATCCATTCACCAAATGGCAATACAGCAGCCCTAGTACTTTACACCTGCTGATAGGATAGCCTCCAAGGTTCGGGTCCCTGCCTATCAGGCGGGTAACATCAGCCCAGATGAAACGTTTACCTCCAGCACCCTTAGTAGTGACGTTGCCACAAGGATAGATATAGAAACAGAAAAATTTTAGACATCTCAGGCTACTGTTAAAGAAGTATTACCGCCCTGGAAAGCAGATTTTTTTTCACCCTTGATCAGAAACATCATTCATTGGAAATGAGGAATGAGGGACAAAAAAGCAGAAGCGAGAGTTAGTGGAGCTTCCGATAACAGAACCACAGTGTATTATCTACTCTCCATTTATAAAAAAATTAAAAAACTAAAAAAAAAAAAAATTAATTAAAAAAAAATAAATAAATATAAATTTAAAAACAATGAAAAAAAAATGTAAGGATGTATTAATGTCTACTTAGTATAAGTCCGTTACCCCGTTCTCAGTTTGGGAGAATATTTAAAAATAATCTTCCCTGACATAATTATGCGTGAATATTTTATTTTTTTTTTATTTTTGGTTTTATCTAACCTCGATAGAGAATGATTTTAGCATTCGAGCTTTACCTTTATAAGATACCGCAATGGAACTTTCAATTTGTGAGGTTTTTTTTTTATATTAATTTAGTTTGGAAGAACTCGTTCAAAAGCTGGTGAAGAGTAGAACAATTTGGCGTGGGTACTAAGTTAAGACTGGTTGGGTACTAAGTTAAGACTGGTTGGGTACTGGTTAAGAAATAATGCATACTGCTGAGAAAAAGTAATTTTCAGTGTTTAATTAAGAGTGCAGATATAATTTGAAGAAAAAAAAAACAGAAAAAAGCGCAAAATAAAGATAAGTGCAGTTGAAATGTTCATAAATTAATCAAACCTGGAAAAAATAAATAAAAGAATAGAAAATAACATTGAATTTTTAATAGCCATTTTATTTAATCAAATAAAATATATATTAACACGTTATAGAATTTAAATTGTAAGTTTTATATCCGTATATTTAATTTTACTTTTTCTAACGACATTTTGACGTTACAATTCAGCATGTTTAATGAATTGCTGGTTTCCGCGTATACAAGCATTTGCGTTATCTCCCAAATGTATAAGGTTTTGCGCCGCCGAGGTTTGACTGTCTATAAATGAGTTTTATATATTCTTATGTTTCAGTAATACTAGGTAATAGTATAGATTGTCTTTTTCTCATTTAGCAAAAATACGTATTTCCTCCGTCCATAAGTGTGGCTGCATGTATGTGATTGTATTTTCTTACATGTAAATTTACTCTTCGTTATATATATATATATATATATATATATATATATATATATATATATATATATATATATATTACGATTCTCTTGTTTTATTTTACTTCAGTTTAAGTCCTCAAAAATCAAGAGATAGCTTCCTGACCAACAAGCAGAAAAATGTTAACTACGGTTGTGGTTGATAGACACTTTTATTCCCTAAACAATTATGGACATTGGCAACCGTGACTTAAATTAAATAATCGTGTTTCACTGGCGATTAGACATGGTTTGGGTCGATGGTATGCAGGTACTGCTTGCATTAAATAAATGGGGGATGCGTAAATCAGTATCAATTAATAAAAGTAAGAAAAATTGACCATTAGAATTATAATGGAAAGTAAAAACAGAAGTTTTTAGAGGTTACGAATTTACACTGTAAATGCACTGTTTAGAGTCATCTGAATAAGCGGTAGTAGTCCTAGCGTTTTCTTTTCTTTTTATTGTTCAATCTTCCTCTTCTTTTCAGCTCTTATGCCAACAGTATTAAAGTAAATTAAAACTTTCTGTCGTGTTTTTTAACGTGCAAAACAAAACAATTACGATTTTCTTTACTTCACTACTTTGCGTATTGTTCTGTTTAGAACGGCGTTTGGAATAAGCATCCAAAACGCCTCATGTTCAGCACGGCGTTCGGAATAGAGACCCCAACATCCCTAAGCAAAAACGGCTTTCGGAATAGACGACCCCTTTTTTATTGGGTGTGTGTGGAAAATTTATGTTAATCTTTGTCAGCACACCCACCCGCAAATGCAAAATAAAAATGTTGGGAGCAGTGTTCGTAGGAAAGAAGTGTGTTTTTTTTTATTGCGCGTGAGTACAAACCTCGCAGCCAGTTAATGTCTTGTTCTCTTTCGGTGGAGGAGAAATCCTTCACGACTGAGACAATTTTTATTTTTGTACCTTTTCTCCACGTTAAAAAACGACCCTGGTGTCTAACTCTGCCCCGTGTGGAGGCATAGTAAATAGGTACGTTGCATTATACAGGTTTTTATATATCTATAATTATTCATCTCCTCAATATTTGAATGAGATTTTCTCAATCAGCACAGTCGAAAATATATAGAAATGGTTATTTTAAAGACAATAGTGGAGGTGAACATTATATATCCCCCACAAAAAACAAAACATGCACGCAATATTGTGATGGAAACGATATTTAAATAAAATACTCCACCGAATTTAATTCCCTATGTAATGAAAGTTACGTTAAAACTATAGTGTAGGTAATCGGTGTAGAAATCGGAAAGTGTTACTAAATACCAACCCTAACTTGCAAAAACGCATGCAGGTCAGTCAATTGAGGTAGGAAAGCTAGAAAAAATGGAGAATATCTAAACAGGTAATCTTGCAGCATTTGACCCGGTTCTCGGGATATCCCGTCAATCATGGATTGGGCGCGAAAGGCAATCATCGGATAAAGCCGAGCGCAGTAACAGACGTACACAAATGAAAAAAAAAAAAAACAACAAAATAGAAAAAATAGAAATTCACTAATAAATATAATAAAAACATATCTTACAGTGACTTAAAATTAATGTTTTGTGTATTTTTTTCAAGATTTTTTGCAAATTATTTATGAACCACTAGTTTTGTTTCATTTTAGAAAAGCTAAAAAAGTGTTTGCAAAAATCGTAAATTGTTAGGTGAACGAACAAGAGAGGCAACGAGGGAGATAGGAAATACATGTTTGTTATTTTGTCTTAGAAGTGAGCGAGAGAGAGAGAGAGAGAGAGACACAGAGAGAGAGAGAGAGAGAGAGAAAGTTAGGACGAACATATACAGCGAGAGAATCCAATGTATCGCGCAGGTTTAAATAAAGGATATATAAAAATTACTTTAAAAAAGTAACTATGTTTGTGAATAGCATAAATAATTTCTGAAACATAGGTACAAATCTGGCGACAAATCGTTTAGCATGCGAATCCCATAATGGTAGATTATAGGAATAACCAGAAACCTTCCAATCAGAAGGGGCGGAATTATTCTAGAAAAACTTTATTATTTCCGTAACGGAAAAAAGGAAAGGTTCTGTTATGTTACTAGGTTTATGATCCAGTTACGAATGGTGAAACACCATATCTGTCCCACATGCAGAGTACCTCCCGTTGATAACGGCGAGCGTTAGGAGTACTTGTTGCTTAGAGTGAAAATATGAACTTATTCAATTAAAGGTGGTTGCAATTGTAATGATGTTACTCCTCATATGTAATGTAGGATTTTATTATAACGACTAAATGTGTCTAAAATGGTGTTCAAAAATTACCTAAGGCAGTGGCTAATAGTCTAGATATAATGAATTTGAATGTGGCTTGTGCTGTTGGAAACCTACGGTATTTTGTTTCAGAGGCGAATTCCTGCAATCAAAATATTATATAGGAGATTAACAGCGTAATGATATCAAGTTTACAAGAAAGTTTATTGCGGAATTGTTAATGTTTATTTTAAATGATGCACTTTAAAATAAGTTTTCGTTATAAAACCTTTACTGTATATATCGTTTTAGAGAACGTGCTGTTCTCTATCTAACCGTTTAATTACAATCGTTGTAAACAAGTGTATTTTCAGAACGTTAATACAAGATCGAAAAAAATCGCTCAATTTTCTTATTTCAATGCAAGGTAAACCGAAAAGCTGCTAAAACAGCCGGCGATAAAAAATAAGCGTTCGGCCCAAAAACCAATATTAATCACACAGCACAATGGTGGCTTAAGACATTTCCTGGCGGCGACGAGGGTCTTGAAGATTGTAAGCGTAGTGGTCGGCAATCGGATGTTGACAACGATCAGTTAAAGGCCTTCATCGAAACTAATTCATCCACAATTCTTCAAGGACTTGCTTCCGAATAAAACTTAACGTATACGACGATTTTCACACGACTTGAGACGGACTGAAAAGACAAAAAAAAAAATTATAAATGGATGCCATTACGAATTGCATGAAATGACACCCACAAAAACCAGCATTATGAGGTGTCATCTTCTCTTCTTTTACGCAACAAAACGACCCCTTTTTTTGACCGAGTGGTGATATGCGATGAAAGGTGGGTTCTTTACGACAACTGCCGATGCTCAGTTCAATGGTAAGACTAAGAAAATCCACGAAGCCATAGTCTCACCAAACGAGGGGCATTCATATTATATGGGGATCTGCGACCGGTTTCATTCATTGTCATTTTTTGAATGAATGCGAAACTATTACGCTAGAGAAGTAATGTCAACAAATGCATCAGAAAATTCGCAAAAAGTACCCTGCAATAGTCAACAGATATGGTTCAATTCTCTTCCACGACATTGCTTGACCGTACATTGCTAAACTGACGCTGCAGAAGTTGAACCAATAGTGATACAAAACTATGATTTATTTAAGCATCTTCATATATTTCTGTATGATAAATGCTTCCAAAACCTAAGCGATATGGAAGACGCTTTCATCGCCACCAGAACGCAAGTTGTTTACTTTACTGGCATGAATACATTTGTTATGCGGTGGCAAACGTGTGTTAATTGTAAAACTGCTCATTGCGATCAATATTTATTTTTATTTGAGATATGTTCATCTGACTTGAAAAGTTATAAACCGCAACAACACACTTGTCAAATTGATATATATTTCTTTTGGTTATGTGATATTACTGAGATCCAAAAAAGTCCATCTAGTCTTGTGACGTATTTAGCCTTGTGCTTTTACTTACAGTAAACTGACTTGGAGAAGGTTAACAATCTCTTGTAAAATAAACTGTACGCTAGCAATACTGATGAAAATCTTATTTGAGCAGTGAATATTATGTTATTTTTAATACTTGTGCGGGCGGTATCTTTATGAAAAGAAAACTGTACAGCTTCGGCTAAGACACTAAGAGATATTGTCTAATATACTTCTAACGCTTGCACGTGTGCGAATTGATAAAGATAATCGTTAAGTTATAATAATTTTTCCGTTTTATTCAGCAATCCTTATATTTAACAGATGCGATGTGACTGATAAAAATGTTTGGCACGCTTAATTCACGCGATATATATTGATTATTGCATGAACATATTTTCTTTTCTTGTGTACGATTATATTAAAAATGTTTTTTCTTTTACTTTTCTAGGTGAGTTATTTTATAGTTTTTACGCGAATCGTGGCACATAACAGTTATGACGCGGTAAGTTAAAAGTTTCTATTTTTCATTACACTGGCAACTTTATTTTCCTTTAATTGCGAATTTGACAAATATTAGTTATTTTAAGTTCAGCTTGATTCAGTAATTCATCACAAAGTTATGGCACCCTATCAGCCTTTGTAAATTATAAATGATACGATCAGTTTACTGAGAGAAACATTTGATGAATAAATAATTTCAGAAACTATCAACTGATCACCTCGTTAGTGGCATTATATTCATCATATTACTTATATTAGGGGCGTGTAAAGATCCATGTCCACGCCAACAAACCAGATACAACAGACGATTTTAGAACAGTTCATGCGTTATTGCCGAAATACATCATTCTTTAATGCATATAGTTTGTGAAAATTGGAACTCTAAATTACACAGCTCCTAGCAATTGGGTCATATGCCTTGAATTGTATTTAAATAAAAAAGTTTTAAAATTAGTCTTTTTAATAAAGAAAATATTTGTATAAGACATATTTTTCTGTGATTTAGTTTAATTTAAAAGTTGTTTCCTCTAAAAAAAACACGCATGTATTTATAAATTATGTAGAATAAAAACAATACGATATAATCAATATTTTTAAATTATACACGCAAACAGTACTTCGACATGCAAACAATTCTTCGAAATGAAAAACATTTTTCTCTCTCTCCGTTTCTCTCCCTATTTATATATATATATATATATATATATATATATGTATATATATATATATACATATAAACAAATATATATATATATGTATCCATATATATATATATATATACGTATATATACATATATATATATATACATGCACACATATATGAAAAAAAGCTTCCTTCAGTCTTGACAGACTATGGGTACCCACAGTAAGGGTGCCTGCGCGGGAATTTATTTGTGGCAAGAGTTGCGCAATCTGCAACCACACCACTCATGATTCGACATTGTTGAATACCAGTGGCAAGTAGAGGTTCAGGACGACTGGAAACAATGCTGAAATAAGCGGAAAGAACATACAGCGCCTAGAATTCCCAAATAGGCACCCATCTGGTACTAGCCAGGCTCAACGTTGCTTAACTTCGGTGATCTGACGAGAACCGGTGTGTTAACGTAATTATGCCGTATATAATATATATTACACATATATATATACACATATATATACACACACACACACATATATATATATATATATATAATCCTTCTGTTTTGTGCATGTTATTGAGTAGAAATGTTATAACCTATTTTTGAATAATTGAGTTTCCATTTATCTTAGTATTATCTGCAGAATATAATATAATTTTATGATTTATAATGTGTGTACTAATAATATTTTTGTGATATAATCACCTTGGAATATAGTAATATTTCTACTTTTAGCTAATATTTATCTTAAAAATATAACTGCGTTTTAAACAAGCTGATACTTTAAGTGTGCTAGTATTTTTGTTTAATTATTATTTTATTTAATTTAATTGTGTTTAGCGTATTTGACTGTTTTTGATCATTCTCAATTTGGAGCATATGTAACTGCATTACAGTATACGTCTTTATAATACTCTTCGTAGTATAAAAATAACATGACAATTTTTCCGTTTTTCCATATATAAAGTGTGTCCAAAAGTTGCTGAGAACCTTTTTTTATTAGATAGATTTGTTAGTTTTGGTGGCATCTTTCTCTAATTTTAATACAATCTGATTAAGACATTAGGATACTTTGAAAAATGCTAAATTCAAACAATTTATGAAAAATAATTTCTTTTAAATGTTGTCCATTTCAGCATTGCATATTTGCGCTCTTTCAAAAACATTATTCAAGACAGATTACAAGATCTATGGATTGCGATTTTACCTCCTTATTTTATTTCTGGTGTTTTCCCTCAATTCTTGCAGGGTTTAGGGTTTGACGTTTCGAGGTCTGCCAGATAGCGGACAGATATAAGGAAATTACTCGCAATCCAGAGATTCTGTAATCTGTAATGAATATTTTTTGGGCAAGAGCACAAATATGAGCAGATGAAAATGGGCCACATTTAAAAGATATAATTATCCAGGAATAAAACTTATTTGAATTTTTTTTAATTTTCTTAAATTGGCCTAATGTCTTAGTATGTTGTGTTAAAATTACAGAAAAATATTATGAATAATGTTTTTGAACGAACACAAATATGGTTAGCTGAAAATGGATAATATTTATTGGGAATTATTTTTCATAAATAAAGATTGTTTTGAATTCTTCATCTTTTCTTTAATTTCCCAATGTCTTTGTCAGAGTGTATTAAAATTACAGCAAACATCATCAAAAATAAAGGATCTATTTAGATCCAAAGCCCTTTACTGACTTCTTGGACACCGTGTATAATATTGCGGTATGACACACGTGTTTCTAGTCGTCATTGTTTGTATGTATCATATTATGAATTATCCAACCATCAAAACACACAATCATTTTTTCAATTAGTGTCACATTGTAAAGCACTCGTCTCATTCATAACAGCATGCAAGTTATTTCCATTTAGAAATACAAGATGTATCTTCTTGTAAAAGAACCATTATTATATTTAATGTCATTGTTTCGAAAGAAATATCAACATGTGTTCTTTGTATTATAATTTTTATAAGGCATGCTATTTTATTTACAGTTATATTCCTAAAATGTTTGCCAATGTAATTCTCATATTTTAAAGATAATTTTCATTCTTGGAAACCTTGAAAATATGTACCGCAATAACGTAAGGAATCGCCCGAAATATTGTGAATACCAAATCAAGGTAATATTATTAACCTCTATAGGCTAATCAATAAAACTTATCATGTTTAATCTGATACAGTTAAGAGGCTAATTTGTTTCGTACATCTTTTATATAATTCGCACGGCTTCTTTGAAAGAGAATTAGAAAGACGCATGGAAATTTTAATCTGTCTACGTTTTCCTGAAGATGCATTCACCTTAAAATAGAAAGACCTTATGTTCGAATATAACACAATCGGACTAACTGGATCATTGTCGTTTTTAAAGAAACGACGAGATTAAAATATCACTAAACCATGCGTGGCTATCGCAATTCTCGTTTTATTCTATGTGAATATTGAAGTAGAAATATAGTTTTAGCGATCTTTCACTTACGATATTCTCACAGCGAGATTTAATTAACCTAATTGTCTGTACTCTTATGCAGATGGGCGCATTGTTTTAGAAAGAGATATTTAATAATAGACTGGTTGAGTCACTAAAATTAAAAGTGCAGAAAGCTGATTACAAAGGTTGATATTAACTTCTCAGATGAGTGTGTATATAGCGATATGAGACTTAAACATTATTAATACAAACATTATATGAAATCAAATGCAGCAATTCTTACCATATAATTATTTTTGAAAGTTAGGTATAACGTAATGGAATAATTAGACTGAAAGTTGATGATCATATTGTACTAGTGTTGGTGTTTTTTCGGCAGTATCGGAAATCTTATTTCGCTTATCATATTCTTTAGTACTTCAAATCAATAATCGATCTTCCTAACAAAAATATGAGGCATTACTGATTTCTGGTATGTAATTATCCTATATAATATTTATGAATGGAAGGATGTATACTTACGAGTGGTATTTAAGTTCCTTTTATATCAAGTAGTTTCATGATTATTCTAGAACAAATTCCATGAAAAAAAAACAGAACTCAAATTGCTAAAATCATGTTTGGCTTATCTTAAATATGTTTATGCATAATGATGACCGTTTCATGAATAAGGATTATATGTTTTATTGTTTTTACTTATTTATATACTCCAAACTTTTCAGTAAAATACAGAGTAGTTAGCATTCGATAGTTAGTAAAACTGCTAAAACGAAACAACATTTATATCAAAGCGGTCGATTAAGATTCCCCCAAACAATCTGAACAATATTGATATTTAAGTAACATTTTTACACATCATTTTTAGATCTCAAAAATATCTTCTTGGCACTTGATATTTAATCATTATGTTTTATTTTACTTCAGTCGAAGTTCTCAGAAATCAAGGGGCCCACAACCTGGGGCTAACACTTGAAGTCTATATGAGATACATAGATATTCGAATGTTCCATTTAAGTTCTTTATTTCTCAAAGAAGTTGAAAACATAATTTTCCTCTCCCCAAGTAACCATTTTCATATATTGTATTATATCTTTTATTTTGGTCTCTTGGTCTTACTGAATTCCAGGACAAGAATTTATCTAGTCTGGTGGAGTATCCAGTTTCGTGCTGTTACTCGAGGTAACATCACTTGGAGAAGGTGCCCCATTCCTCATAAAAGCTATGGGTTAACCATAGCAAGGGGATCTTATTTGGGCAGTGAATACTATGTGATTTTGAATATTTGGTCAGTGCTTACTTCTATGGAAAAAGTATCCTCATGCCAGATTGTTCTGACACACCCCTGTACAGAGAGACTTTATACACTCGAGGATAGTGTCTAGTAGGCATTACGCGTGTGGTGGCCGCTATCAAATACCGAGTTTTTAAAAGAGATATTTTATTGAACAAAACTTGTAATCTATAAATGTGTCAACACATCTACTTCTTATAACGGATTATATTTTATTACAGCTAAAGTGATGGTTATTGCGTGCAAACTAGTCTGTAGGGTTTAGATTTAATCTAATTTGTTTCTTCAATTAATTATTTCTGTATATTTTACACCAATATCGAAAAATGTATTCACTATTTCACAAGAAATAAAACCATTTACTTATAACCAAATCTAGTAATATTTTTATTTGCACATGCAAGGTCATTTTCATAATACCTAACAAGTGGCATATAAATATCGTTAAACATTAATAGAATTATTTACAAAAATTTGATTGGTTAATTTTAATCGTTTAGGCACGATTTGATCGATTACGGGAGTATGCTGCCTTTCTGATTTAGATTAGAGATTAGAGTCTGTTAATGGAGTATATTTTATATGTAATGTTCATGGAAAATGAAGATGAACCACTGCTAGATTAGGACAATAGTTATTTTTGCTCTAATTCAAATAAGCTCTTTTAGAAGCAAGATTACACATATTAGAAAAAGACCGCAAAGTAAGTGTTGCGGCAAAAAAATGACAAGAAGGTCAATACCGTAGTTTTGTCTAAAATGTAAGAATTTAAATAAATCTATAACATATATTTTATATATATTTATATATATATATATTTTTATATATATATTTATATATATATATATATTACTGCATTCATTCATGTTTTAATTATAGCTAGTTTTCGATAGAAAATCTGATAAAATTTCAATTATATTTGAGAAATCATTAGAATAATTACATATTATATTACATTCTCGTGGATATCAAAAGAAAAATCCTTAGTGCTGGCAAGATTTGTAAAATAATTGCGAACAACAAATAGCAGACGAACTAGTGGTTGATCGAAAGGGAACTTACTATCATCACTATGGAAAAAATGTATCCGTGCAAATTCACGATTTCAAAAAACATTCCTGTACTTAACACAATGAAGAAGGTCGGAGGTTTGATCAACGAAAAGGTTTTACGAATAAGTGTTAAGACGAGCAAGCTGTCCGATTAATACAAATAATTCGTCGTATGTCTTCTCCAGACCTCCTCCAATTTTTCTTCGGGGCCATTTGAAAAATAATAAAAAGAACGCCGTACAGAGGAAAATATACACACGCAAACGCTTCTATCACGGAGGAATTTTTTGTTATTACCTCTCTGCTAATCGCTTACACTTTTTCGACAAGTATTTGCATTGCAGCAATGGTGACTCTCTCTTTATTTTTAGACGAAGCAAAGCATTAGAGGTGTGGTTGTTTGTCTTTAGGGACTGGGTGGATATTTTTTCTGCAAATATCTGTCACGCATCGACAATAATACATTTTCCTCCGGGATTTCAACTACCGAATACCCATATTTGGCGCCTGTCACCACACGTGTCCTCTGTTGTAATATATGTATCCATATGCTGAGTATCTATCATTAGCTTTCCCAGGTGACTAAATTAAAACTTGTAAGGCATATGCATACTCGCACACTAATGTATCGCAAATGGGGAGTATAATGTGCTTCTTGCGATTTCTTTCCATACTCTACTAACTCACGGTTCACTTAGTTTGTCTTTCGTCCCCACAATTTATGAGCTATATTTCTGATAGACGATTACGCCTTTCTCTTTTTTTTGTTTATTGTTGTTGGTTAGTTTTTGAACTTTAAGTGATATTTTATTTTATTTTTGCTTTTTTACATAAAGTGATTTTATGCTTTGTCAGAATAGATGGTTTATTTGTATAAGAGTGCACGTTACGGAAGACATGAATAATATAATGACATATTCGTATAAAATACGGTTTATATTATCGTATCCGTATTTTCGTTTTACATAGGAGTCACCACTTATCAAGGCCAAGAGGGCACCCGAGGATAGGTGTTAAAAAGTATGCAGTTGTTAATGGGACAATAACGCAGTAACCGTTAGTAGTAGGAATATGGTAAATTGTATTACTTAAGGGAAACAACTCATCAAGAACTTGTTTACGTTGGACTTAAAGACGACCATATTGTAGTCAGCTGGAAAGAAGGCAAACGGAAGAGAGTTCACCAGGTGTGCAGTTCTAATAAAGAAGATTTGTTTATGGAAGATTATATATAAATTCTGCTTAGTATTAGTGAATTTGAGATGTGTTAAGCACGGTGGACGTCTTTCAATTTCTAATACTTTCTTACTATTGTTGGCTAATGGCAAAGTCCGTCAGGAATATGTAAGCAGTGCCGTGATCTATAGAAGACAAACCTGGTCAATTTGATTTGAGGGTAAACGTTGCGTGGAAAGAGATGTTGCGAGAAACTGGATGTTTAATGCCAGTTTAAAATGCAACTTAGTTTAGAAATTTAAATCAGAACACTATACAGGTTAAACAATAAAGATGTGGCCACACAGAAAACAACACTACAGTTTTATCTTAAAACTTTTGATGAAAAAATCAATTCAGGTAACTTGATTATGTAGTAGAGCTGGCATCTATTCAATGTAGCCGCCTTCAGCCTAAATAAGGGCTTAATATTGGTCAGAACTGGGAACATGGTTTTTCCACAAGCACCGGCACGGGCTCGGCGGATAGCGGCGATCTGGCTGACTTTGGTGTTGTGAGAGGTCATGCTGGTGATGTTCTCGACGTATGACCAAAAGAAGTGGTCCAGTGAGTACAGGTCTGGAAGGAAAGGATAAGTGAAAAAAAAAATTACATAATCGTAGCAATCTTTTTGAAGCTAAGCCTGGGTCTCTTTAAAATCGTTGCCGGCACCGAGTCCTGCTATCAAAACCATTGCCTGCTAGCGACCATCTGATTGCACCAGAGGATAATCTCACACTTCAATACATTCAGGTACATGTTAATATTTACTTACAAGCCGACTTTGAAGATGTGAGGTGGCCGTTACTTGAGACTACGCCAAAAACAATAACCGTTGCCGATAACTTTGTTTTCATCACACTGGGCACATTCCTGTAATTCGTGGCAATTCAGCGATGCATATCGAGCGTGCTAGCAATGGTCATGCTGCCCTAACTGTATCCGGTACATCGGCGCATCTCAGATTTTAATCGTTGAACATTATGTCACTTTCACACATGATAGAAGGTTTCTATCGCTCTTGAGATTTGTACACAATTGGCCAACTAGTAGATGGTCTGCAAAACCGGTTTTCGTCCAAGGGAAATGGAATTAGGTTGCATTTTTCTTTGGTGAAACCTTTACTGTTAAACCCTGCAGTGAGTGTGTGCAGAGGAAAATTCTATAGTATGTCTAACAGATACAGTCATGCACTCCGATTTTACTACTTTTAATATAGCGTAAACCTGGTTGACAAAAAGCGTAATAGATAAAAGGAAGGGAGAGATAGTGAAATGGGAAATATGTCAATATGTTGCATAGTGTTTTGGAGGAATGCTCCAACATATTACAACGACCATATAAATCAGTTCTAAGACTGAATCGCTTCAAAACATAAATATTGATAAAAGTTTTGCGAACTGGATTGAAACAAATGCACTTTGGATATTTACAAGAATGTTGCAAATAAAGTGGAATTCCTTTACTGTGCTCGAAAATTTCCTAAAACAACAGAAATTATCAAAGTCACATGGACTGTTGTTACCACATCTGAGTTAGAGTGTCTCCCACTAGTCCTGTACTCTTCGACAGGATTCAAAAAAGAGTATCAGATCTGATACGTCTCACACTATCGCCCAAGCTCTAATTTCGTTTCTATTGCCCCCAATGCTTTATCTCTGTGTGCATTTAAGTAGCACTTTAATGTAATGCGCTCTGATGAACTCATAACAATCGTGTCCTCTTTTTGTATATACTAATCGACTAAGGTGACAAACAGGATAATACAATATTTTCCCTCGGGGTTTTAGGCTTTAAATTCCCTTCCTGCTTACAACTCCAAAATATATTAGGAAAATACATTTTCCTGCTCAACTCGTAATGATATCTTGTCAGGCACGATCCCAAATAGTCCCACTAAAATCCTACCTATAGCATGCATTCTTTGGAGTGAAAAGAAAAAAAGCATGTCTCTAAATAGGCATTGCTTTAATCTGTTTGCATAAACTTGAAGGGAGAAACAGTTAGCCTGAATTTAATATTTGACTAAAAGCCTTCCAAATGTTTTATTTTCATTGTGTTTCAGCGATTTGTATGTATACGAATAACCTGTAGAAATGAAAACCTGCAGTATATCTTTATCTCTACTATTTAGTAAACGAAACTTTGTATGTGCGTTTGTGTATCATGAGTTCGTTCCGTATGGATTCCGAAACAGCTGTGCCGAATTCTTGGAAATTTCACACAAATGTAGCATATGTGTCTGGGAGTTTCCTAGGATAGGTTTTGTAACGGAATGCCTCCGATAATTGTTAGAAATCAATCATCGAAAAAATTTACTAAAGATGGAACATTCCGGCTTTTTTCAACTTTACCACTTTTACACATTTTAACATCAAAAGTGTATTTGAGAAGTTTTATCACCGGACAAGCAAATGTGTCCGGCCAACAAAATCAAAAGTAAGCTCTCTCATATGACGGTGGCGCGGTGGAAATGAATGTTTCTGGTGCAGCATAATTGAAACATTATACGTGATTTCGCATTTTAACTTTAATTCAAGCCATTACCACGACACAAGAAGAAAGATTAGGAATATAAAATATACTAGGATCTTTTATATGACAAGGGCGTGTTGGAAATGAATGTGTTTGTTTACAGCACAGTTTAAGCAGGATACTTGACCTTTGCATTTAATACATTGATTCTAGACATTTTATTTACAAATAATTTTATAAAATAAAAAGTATGTTCTCTACGGCGCAACGTATTATGGACTAATTCAGTGCAGGTGCAATGTGAAGCTTGCCTCTAGTTCATTGCGACGGGTTCTCATATAGAGATAGCAATGATTCGATTTGATTGAAAAATAGGCGATTTCATCGATTTTGAAGATAATCAAATATGGGAGGGTAGAACATTTTGTTGAGCGTTATTAAATCCCGGAAAAAGGCAGGTTTCGCTGTGACTTGTATATTTAATGCTTACGACAAATGTTTTATAAGAACATTATACTTATGTTTATGCATTATACACATTTATTAAAATACGCTCATGTGTTTCAATTATACAAATTAGACAATTTCCTTTAAAATCTATACTTTTATCCTCAACACAAAAGTTACGATACAATATTTTCTTTTTAGTTTGTGATGTATGCAAATGCATTAAATTTTGCTTAATCTCTAAATAATACACATGCACTGGATTTTTAAAACAGGACTTTCTGTTATGAATTCAATATGGTATTTCGCTGGTATCTAAACCAAGCCAAAACCCGTCGGATACGGTTTCGTTGGGCGGACTGTCATTCTGCCGAAGATATGTGCTAAATAAAGATCGACATAAACACGTAACCTGTTTTCATTTCTTTGTTCGGCCTTGTGTTTTATATGCTCGCGCAACGCACCTGCTTTTGTTTAATTGTATCTGTCGCAATAAGGTAGGACTATATATATATATATATATATATATATATATATATATATATATGTATATATATGTATATATAAATATATACATATATATATATATTTCTCATATATATACATATAAACAAAGAGGGAGAGAGAGAAAGCGAGAGATAGAAAAGACAATTTAGGACGGTAACATATACTTTACATAAATTTATTGTTCGACATGATACTGAAACAAGAAAGATAAAGATTTTCTTAATCCGCGGAGTTGCAAATAACTGCGGTCATCTCATTGAAGGAAAGATATTAGCAAATGAATATTATAATTTTATTCGCATTAAAACTTTTTCGAGGGTAGTAATTGTGTCTTGATATGTGTTTGTGGTAAAAATGAATAAGTACAGCAGAACTAATATAGGTTTCACATTTAACATAACATGGATTCATTAATTTTTATGTCTACAGATATGTGTTTGGTTTTATTCATGTATTCATTACGTATACATCTGGAAAAAAATTATATGTGAAAATAATCATTTCTCATATAAAATAGACATTGTGCTGCAGAGACGTTGTCGCCTCCTTTAATTAATTAAATATCAGCGTAAATTTCTCTGTAATCTTTTTTGGCCAACTGTTTTTAAATCCAGATGAAAAAAAGCATCGCCTATAGTGATACATTTTACAGCTTACAATTCCTGCTAACAACAAGACGAACAAAAACAAACAAAAAGAGAAAACAACTCATCCATAGACCAAAAATCCTAGAATTTAGTATCACAAAATTTTGACACTTCAGTCGAACACGCCCGTATCCAATATTGACGGCGCGGCAAACTGACTGTATCTTTCTAATAAAGAGACACAACTATGCCAAACGGCTTTTGATTTATAGCTATCGTGGGCTGCGTTTATGATGTTGTTGTACGCGCTAAGTAAATGAATATACTTAACTCACAAACACACACACACACACACACATATATATGTGTGTATGTGTGTGTGTGTATTTAGACAGCATTTTTTCATTTAAACAAACATTGTCAAAGACAACAGACAGCTTTTGTTAACAATACCTTTTTGATTTTTTCAGGTTTTCTGATGATGTGTTTGTGTATGCATCAAAGATATAATTAAATGCCATATGGATTTTTCGCTTCGAAGCACGTCGCGATATCTTTTCCTTTTGTCTTCCGTCAAGATATTATATAGAAAATGTATAAGATTTGGCTGAGCTGACGGGCGAATGGTGGTTAGTAGTTGTTGCGAATCCGGTTGTGGCCTATGTGGAGAGTGTCCGGTATGAGGTAAGGGTTGGGTTAGGAACGGGAAAGGAGTTACGATAGGTATTTTAAAATGTTTTGGCTGGATTGGTATGTAACCATAGTTTATGAGGTATTATGTATACTGTGTCTAAAATGTTCAATCTTTTAACGTTGGTTTCATGGTTTATTATTTGTATGTTGCGAATAAAATTCCCCTAACTTTGAAAGTATGCGAGGGGCGTGCAATAAGTAATTCCCCTGACTCACTTCCCATAGGAGTAGAGCAACGAAACCTGGCACAGTAATTAGTCTTTTTCTACACAGGAACACCCCAGAGTTGTGCATTTCTTCCATCGTTTGATGCAACTCTCGAGATCGTTTTTGTAGAACACCCCAGGTTGGTCCTCCAACCATGAAGTGATTTAAAAAATCAAGACTGTATCGTATGGTTAACGCTTTCCTTTCAAAAACAACTTCATGACTGGGAAGAGGTGAAACTCAGAGGGTGCAAAGTCAGGATAGTAGGGAGGATGGAGGTGGATTTCATAACAACACACCCATGTTTCTGGTCCGGCGACATGCGAGTTGTTGACCGGAGCGTTTTTCTGCAGGATGAGGTTACCTTTGTTGATCTTGCCCCGCCTCTTGATTTTGATAGCTTCCTTTAATTTCCTCAAAAGTGAAGCATAATAGGCTCCTGTAATTGTGGTACCCTTTGTCAGGAAATCTGTAATCACTACTCCGTTCTGGGACCAGAAGACTGTGAGCATGGCCTTGCCAGCGGAGGGTTGCACCCTTGCTTTCTTTGGAGGTTGTGAGTCCAAGTGCTTTCACTGCATTGACTGGATTTTGCTCTCTGGATCATAGTGATAGACCCAGGTTTCGTCCTGTGTAATCAGTCTTTTGAAAAACTTTGACTCATCTTCTTGGCACATCTCCAAATTCATCATCGAACACTCGACGCGTTCTCGCTTCTGGAATGGTGTGAGCCACCTGGAAATCCATCTGAAAGACACCTAATGCATACGAAAATGGGCATGAATGATAGTTTCCGCAAACCCTGTACTAATATTGACAATTTGAGCTATTCGGACAATAGTTATGTGCCGATCTTCCAAAATGACAGCCTCAACTTGACGGACAGATGCTTAATCAATGGCAGAAGGGGGCAATCAGGTCTCGGAGCTGTTTCCACAGACTTCCGGCCATGTTTGAATTCACGATTCCAGCGTTTTACAAGGTCATATAATGGGACATTATCTCTATGAGCTTCTTTTATTTCATCAAAAGTCTCCTGTGGTGTGCGTCCTTTCAAATACAAAAACCGGATCACTGTTCAACATTCAACAAGTTCCATTTCACAAGGGACTCAGTTCAAACACCTGTGAACCAGAAACCACAATTAGTTCAGAGCTGTAGTTTACCACGTAACCAGTAGAGCAATAAAGAATTGCACATGCACAATTTCAGCTATATCGGACAACTGGAAGTGGGTCAGGGGCATTACTTATTGCACGCCCCTCGTACGTAATGTTTGTTCATGTAAATGTAATAATATAGCACTGCATTCTTAATTTTGTGTGGTAAGGCTATGGGATAGTGTGGTCGCTATGTAACGGACGTAACCAACGCAATTACTATTTTTCTTGTTATTACTTGAGTTACACTCTCCAAGCGGGTATTTGAACTGATGCATGACGTTGGTTTGTTCTAGTGATTTGAGGATAAGGGAGGCACTTTTTTATAACTAATTTTCGTGTTTTAATTTTTTTTATAACATATAATATTATATGAATACCATTTTTATTGAACTTTCCTACAATGTAAATCCTCATTCCATTTTGTTGCAGTAGAAAACGATAGAAGTATTGAGATTTTTATCTTGATGGAGATTACTATTTGTGGTAGTGTTTTCTGTAAGTTCTGGAACGTCGACTGTACTTGCTGGTCGACTATGTAGTTGTGAAATCCGTTATTGATGAGAACTATACTATTATATAAAATAGAAACTTTGTGGGCGTGTCTGCATGCGTGTGATTTTTTTTCGATAGACACGAAAACGGCTGGCTCAATTTTCATGACATTTAACACGAATGTAATTCATGTGACTGATAGTGTTTGTAAACAGGGTTTGCATCGAAATGACATCGATGGCAATCAATAATCGATAATCGAAACAATCTAATGAAAAATTGTCAAGCGACTTAAACACAAGTTAACACTTTACAAAAACAAAAAATCTACAATAAGTTCTTTATTATAGCAGTGACGCGTTCCAAATGAATGTTTCTGTTTAAAGCGACTTGAAGCATTTACGTGTCTTTTGCATTAAAATTTGATTCCAAGAAATTATATATAAAGTAATTTTATAAAATCCACATTTACTTCTCAAAGGTCTAATGTGGGACCACAACGTATTATAAACTAATCACTGCGAAAGAGCATGTGAAATTTCTACGTGCTGCACAAAGATGGTTTGTCACCAGAGCAAGAAATCGATCGATTTAATTTCCAAATGGGGGATTAAACTTATTTCAATGACAATAATAATGTTGTGGTCTGAAACATTCCTTAATGTTCATACTATAAATAGTTAGGGCGGGTATCTTTGCTGGTATATATATATATATATATATATATATATATATATATATATATATATATATATATATATAATTCAAAACACACAAACGCACACACACATATATATATATATATACATATATATAACAAAGTAATAAATATTGAGAACCAACAACGTTTTAATATGAAGACATTTTGTTTATGCATGTATGTATGTATATATGTATGTACGTATGTATGTATATATATATATATATATATTTGTGTATTTATATATATATATATATGCACATATATAATTTATGTATATATAATTTTACACGTATACATATGTATATATATGATTTTGTATATTAATATATAATTTGGGAAAATATATACTGTTGTATTTATACTGTATTAACAAAACCAATACTTAAAAATAGGAATTGGTTGCAACAAACGTGTATTTCATTGTAAGTTAAAATTGTTTAAATGGTGGTTGGGCAATTTTAAGCATTATGTCGTTTGAAAATCTTGACATAACCAGCCTTTCTTCAGACTTCTTGAATAAATAACACTTGACAATAGAACATTATTTAAAGATAATTCCCTTAAATGAAATGAAGCATGCTAAAATATTTATACTGGACGCATCCTTTGTCCAGAGCACATATAAATATTAATGTGTCATCTAATTTTCGTATCCTTATTTAAAAACCTATCATAAGAATTTTCCACAAAAGCCTGTAGCCATTTAATATCTTTTAATAATACTATTCATTGAATTCCTAAATGAAATTTCTATATTTCTTTATTTCACATAATTAATTCTTTAAAATTTTTTTTTTTAATTTCATTTTTATATTTATAATATGGCCAGAATAACCTTGCTATAACGTTACGGTTATTTTTAGTTTCATAGCTTCAATGTTTACAAAAGATGGATTATCTTAAGACCAGTTTAAGGTTAATATTTTAATAAATAGGGAGATAAAGAATGGCATTACCTCATATTTATTAATCCTCATACAATATTCCAAGTAAGGTAACCTATTCTATTTTTTTATTATTATTATTTAATACTTTATTAATCTCTCTCGTTCTAATCTATTGTGATTCTCGATAATTGGGGAGACCTACTAGCGAAGGGAGACAATCCATCACGTTATAGATTTTCTAAAAATTAGTTGCAAAATTATGTGGAAAACAGATCGTCAGTTTTTATAAAGGTTAAAGGGAGACAACTAGAGCCGTTTGATGTTTCAAGTCTAGGAAATACTAAAAAGCGTCTATGATTTATTAATTAATGTAATAAAACAGATGCAGAAAAGGCTATGATACTTATTTAACAAATTAAGAATTTAAAGTATATTTTTTAATCTTAAAGCTGATTATATGCCCATGGGGTGATCCTACATCTGCCATATATTCATAATTCACTGGGGTTACTCATGGTTCCAAAACCAAAATTACAATTCGTGTATTGTGTTCTTGGATACATTAATAAAAATATTTTGGTATCCTCATAATAATTATTCTGACAACAAAACCGGCCAATATCTACAAATGTGTTTCACTCCGATGAAAAGGTGTTTACCCTTGCACTTTTGGATAAAACACATTTTGAACAAGAGTAAATACTCCAGCAGGGATTCTACAAGCTTTAGTTGTCAGAGAACAATATCAATTAATTTTCAATCCATTAATTGCTAATTTAATTTTTTTAATAATTGCTAGTTTATTGTTAAGTTGTTTTATTGACTTGGAAAGGTATCATTTATTTCATCATCAATACTACTACAACTAAATATTAAAAAGTGCTCGCGGTTATGGAAAAATGTTTCTAATCTTCGTTGAGATTTATACTTTATCTATAATTCTTCTCAAGTTAAAAATAATAGAAACTATATTTGCTTACTAGATTTGGATCCTTTGTTTAGACTACATCATTCAATGTTATTGAACTCTACATTAATATTTGGCCTTGTATTCAAGGGTCTTTATGGTTATAAAGTTTTACCTTAGTTACATTTAAGGCGTGATAGCAGAAACCTATTCCTGTGAAGACATCCCTGTATAGCATCTAGCCTTTTGAATAAAAGGCATTTACAAGACGTTGCATATCAGTCCCCGTGTGAGCCACCAGATCTCAGTAGAGCAAGTCACGGATTGTATTGGTGAGAAGCTTTGTATTTGCGTTGAAGCGCCTAATGTTGGACAACCCTCCAGTATTTCGGTAGCGAATATAAACACTATCAGAGCAACCTTCAAATGCCATCCGAAAGACTATAGGGAAATATAACGCAAAGCGTGTGGGTGCTGGAATATCTACCTGCTTAACAACTGAAATAGAATGAGCCATTTTTCCCACAACGTTTATTACAGCCTTCATATCATCGTACATATATATAAATATATATACATATATATATTAATATATATATATATACATACATAAATATCCATAGATATGCATATATGCATATATATATATGTACACATATATCTGTACATATATATATACATATATATATATACCTACATATATATCTATGCATACATATATATATAATTATTTAATATAATAATTATATACCTACAGACACTAGTGTTTCATCCTTTCTAGAATCTTCAGTGCAGGGTGTCCTGATTATCACCAGTCGATGGGTTCGAACCCGGTAACGCAAGCAATCTGCAAAAAAGCGCATCCATTCGTCTAACATTAACTGAGTTAAATAAAGTTGAATTGTTACATTCTATTTCTGAAATGTGTTTTTCTTTAGTCTAAGTTATCTAATCGTTATACGATTATCTATGCATATATATATATAGCTTTATACGGGGCATACACTACTTGGGATGATTGTCCAGAAAAGCTTCAGTTGATTTACTATAAAGTCGCAATTATTTTCGGCGTGTACTGAAACGTTTATATATAGTTGCTTGTATATATGTTATATTTTTAAGTACGAACAGTTTATCACTGCTATTAAAAAATATAATGAAAATATCATAAAGTGGAATCATCTACTTATAACGCTAGTATTGTAGCTTTCTTTGTTTTATTTGGATTAAAATTTCAAAATATATTTCGATATTCATATGTATATATATATATATATATGTATATATATATATATATATATATATATATATATAACCTTGTGTATGTGTGTATGTGTGTACGTATGTATGTACCCAAACATATATGTACATGTTAATATATATATATGTATATATATTTATATATATATATATATATATATATATATAGGTACACGCACTTATGTATGTATATGTAAATATGCATGCATGCACATGTATAAGCTCATATATATATGTATATATATATATATATATATATATATATATATATATATATATATAATTACTTCCACTGCCAAACAACAGTGCAGTCAGCAAGAGTCACGGAAGCCAACAAACCAGCTTTCGTGGCTCTTGCTAGCTGCAATGTTGTCTGGCGGTCGAAATAATTATAGATTCTCTCACACATTCCGAAAAAAATAAATATATACATGTTCAGAATAATTGAAATAGTATTCCGACAAATTAGAGAAATAAAAATGGACCAAACCGATTTTTTTACACAGGCATCACCACATTATCAAGGCAAAGAGGCCACTCGATGGTAAACATTAAACAGTGTAAAGTAGAAATTGGGCAATGTAGTAATCATTAGTAATGGAAATTCGGCATATTTTTTTACTCATATGGGACGGCTCCTCAAGAACTTATTTACGTTAGACTTGAAGACAACCATATTGTAGTCAGCCGGAAAGCAGGAAAACGGAAGACAATTCCACAGGCGTGCAGTTCTAAGAAAGAAGCTTTGTTCATAGAATCTACGTTTTAGTTTAGGCACAGATGAAGAGTGGGGTGGAATTATTGATAGTGTTTTCAACTAGACGAGTGTTTCTTGTGAAAGTATGGCGAGGGGGGACCATAGACTAAAGCTCAGTGGAACACTTTCCATGAAAATAACCCTACATCAGAGACAAACTCGCTACCTCTCTTCTGTGAGATAGAGGTTGCACGGAAGAGAAAAGGGCATCTCCTACGAGGCTACGAATTCTATTTTGAACCCTATCAAGGCAGGACAAGTCCTTTTTAGCAGCTCCTGTCCAGATGTGGCAACAGTATTCCATCCTTGGAGTACCTGGCTCTTATATAGATAGAGAATTGCATCAGCAGTGAGATATCTACTGGATCGATAGAAAGATCCCACCATTTTTTCAGCGGCTTTGGCAACAGATTTGATGTACGTGTTCCAGTTAAGATCAGGAGTAAAGGTCAAGCCCAGACGCTCGTCAGAACTTAAGACGAGAGCAATTCATTTCAATTGATGCCAGATGTGGATCAGAATGCTGATGAGGTAAAGAGAGAAGCTTGGTTTTTGATGCATTAAAAGTAACTTGCCACTCATTTCCCTATGGGTGCTCAAGACCAGAGGAGAGAGAATCGGAGAGAACTGGGTCCTTCACTGTCTTAGATGTGCTACCATAAATGGTAGTGTCATCAGCATAAACGTCTACAAATGATGTAAGGATGTAATTTGGAAGATCATTAATATTGATCAGGAAAAGAGTTGGGGCCAGGATGGACCCCTGATCGACTCCAGCATTAATACTGTGAGCTTCTGATTTTTCCCCCTCAACTACTACTCTTATGAACCTTTCAGAAAGAAATGATTTAATAATTGAGAAGATATTTCCAGCTATTCCATAGCTAGAGATCTTGTGAAGTAAACCTTTATGCTATACCCTATCAAGGACCTTAGCTATGTTAAGAGCAATTGCCCAAGAATGTTACATGTTCATAAAGTTTTTTGTCTTTATTTACTCCAGAGGAAGTCTCGAAATAAAGATGAAACTTGATGAACACTTACCTCAGTTGTTTTTATTTCATTTCCTCATATAATGAGTTGAAAATATATATATATATATATATATATATATATATATATATATATATATATATACGGCCTAATTTCCATCGATATTTTTACAATAATTGATAACTGAACAAGATTTACCAACCTATGTACATCTGCCTTTTATAAGTTATGTCAGTCTCGGTAACGTTTTTTCATTGACATCGGTCTCCAAGAATCTCTCGAGGAAACGTTCGCCACATCTGTGCTTAGATAATTAGTCACCAATCAGTAAAGATAATATGGCGCCGATTCGGTTTGTACTAGCCTGGAAAGGTCACTCACCAGATGAATGTGTATTAATGTAAATATTGACGCAGTGGTGGCATACACTTCAATAGTAATAGTGGAGGTGGTAGTATCTGAAGCAGTTCAGAGCTTTAATCATCACAGATATATTATCAGATTTCTTTACAATTTATAGTTGCTTGGATGCTAAATTTTAAAGATCGCAAAAAACATTTTTTTTTTACAAAATTAACTCCATTAGTTGTTTTTTTAGCTACTGCGAACTTGATTCATTATATATACATATATATATATATATATATATATATATATATATATATATATATATATGTATATATGTGTGTATGTATATATGACTATGTGTGAATATATGTATATATATGTATATACATATACATTTATATATATATGCATATATATATGTGTGTATGTATATATGACTATGTGTGAATATATGTATATATATGTATATGCATATACATTTGTATATATATATATATATGTTTGTGTATATATAATTTTTCACTTTTCTCACTGAGTGATATTTCCTATTATGGACTTATACGCACGGAGTTAAAATGGACGTTACGTGACGTTATTCAGGTACGTTTTTAGAAACTGGCGATTCTTCATCTCGAATTAAGCAGTACATACTTTCGACAGATCAATAGATTAATCTACACGCTTAGATTATAAACGTTTCATCTGGCATAGTCAAATAGAAGCTTTAACTAATTCGTAGTTATTTCATTATTGCCACCTTAGATATTTACCTATTTCTCTAATCTTAACAAATATTCATGTTTATATGGAACCCTAGCGGATGATGAAGGTGCTATCGGAGACATATCTGGGACTGAATATAATTTAGAATTACACCCAAGCATGTCTGATGAAACATGTGGAATCTACTTAAAGTATAGGAGTGCAGATTCCGAAGTTGGAAGCACATGTTTTCAGAGTTTAATATGATGCATGTAAAGATGGTCAATACTTACATCGATCGTATCCTTCTCTGAATAATATACAAGACGATATCAGTATAGTAATTATATATATATATATATATATATATATATATGACTACTTCAATTAATCTCATAAATTAATATACGAAAGTATAGATTTATGCGTAAACTGTAAGTATTTTCTAAAACAGTGCTCAATACGTAGGTAGAGCGAGGTTGTAAGTTAAAAAAATATATGACGATTAGGCCACACAGAATATTCCGCATTTCATCCACGCTAGGATTCATCAGGCTTTGCGAGGATTTTTTGGTCGCCCGTTTTTATATATGCAGCTTCTATTGAGTTTTTAGTAAGCCAATCTGTTTCTAGATTCTACCGCACCTTTCCTAATTAGCCAATTAGCAGGAAGTTACAGGACAAAGGCCCAGCTGATATCCGATTCACCCGTTCCTTTGTGTGTGCTATTTTAGTAGGGAGCGTCCTGGCTTATTTTAAACCTACGTTAAATGTGTTTTTGTTTTTATTTATGTTAGTTTATATATATATATATATATATAT
The DNA here is from genome assembly GCF_053919585.1 of Euprymna scolopes. NCBI lineage: Eukaryota > Metazoa > Mollusca > Cephalopoda > Sepiida > Sepiolidae > Euprymna > Euprymna scolopes. The sequence goes on from NC_136494.1 coordinate 79,710,687, forward strand.
ATATATATATATATAGATATAGTTATATATATACATGCATATATGTGTATGTAGATATATAAATATATATCCATATATGATAATTTATGTATATTATGTTTATTTTGTTTGTTTATTTTCTATTGTTATTGTTAGTTTTAAAATTATTTTGTATCGCTATCCTCGAGTAAAGTGTATCCTGCGAACACAGTTGTTCGCTATTTCTCTCCCACAGTTATATAGATGTTTGGGTTCTTTAAATATAGGACCGTAAATTTTTCATGAAGGCATAAGGTACATGGATCGTATAGGTATTTACATGTGTTTGCTTGTTTTACTATTTTTCATTCGACTGCCGGCGAATGTCCACTTTCTTTGAGTTCCTAGTATTTGTTTTCTAGAATTTTTTTATTCGGTGTTTTTTTTTAATGTTCCTTTGTAGTTATAATATCATGTTTTGAAATCTAAGAAAGTCATACCTACGTAATATGTCTTTCGCAAATATTGTTGCCTGGTAAACTATGCTTTTGGTTAGACATTTATTTTGAAGCGGACAAAATGTGCGGTACATGCAGTTTCATTTATCTTGTTCGTTATTACTATTTTGTTTTCATTTCTAGTATCGTGGTCGTTGTCCGGAGTTGTTTTATTATTATTTTTGTTAATTATTTTTTTTAAATTATTATTATTATTATTATTATTATTATTATTATTATTATTATTATTATTATTATTATTATTTCTTCTACTAGTTACATATGTGTACTTTGTGTTATTTTTTTGTCGTGGTGTCCACTTTTTTATTGTTTATTTTACTGTTGTTTTCATGGTTTTTATTTAATATTTTGTTATTATGCTCTTTAATTATAATCTCTAAATTTTCGCAGCAGCTTTAGGATAACTTAGATTACTTTTATTGACAATTTTTTGTAAGGGATTTGTTGTAAGGAAGTGTTTTTCGATAAGATCTAGAATTTTTTTATTAAATAATTGTGGCAAATCAGTTCTAGTTAATAACAATAACCAATGAATAAAAACTAAATTGACAAATTCATTTGATTTGGCGATGGGTGCCCTGGATTCTGCAGCGGCATGAGATCTTGTGGGAGTATTCATTCTATATACCCCCACAAGCATATTTGATGATACGGATATCGACTTATATAGAGATCATGGACTAGCTATCATAAAAGACTCCAATAAAGTCAAGGGAGATAACTTTAAGAAAATCATGCACATGTAAATGAAAAATTAGGCCTAAACGTAGACGTACTAATTAAACATAAAAATAACAAACTTCCTCAACGTAACCTTAACTTTAGATAAAACACATATGAACCTGACTTAAAAGATAACGCTAATCCAATATACGTAAATCCTAAGTCCAAGCACCCACCATCAACTATAAAACAGGTTCCTAACTCGGTCGGAACAGACTCAGAAACAACTCAAGCGATTAAAATATATTTAACAGGTCTACCAATATCTATGAAACAGCCCTAAACATTAGTAGATACAATAGTATTGATATCAACTATAAGCAACAAAACACCAATAAATATAATAAAATTCAAAATAGAAGAAAAATAAATATAATGAGGTATAGGGCGCTATACAATCAAATGTTAAAAACAAAACTTGGAAAGAATTTTCTAGATCTTATCGAAAAGCACTTTACCGCAAGCAATCCCTTACACAAAATTTTAAATAAAAATAACCTAAAGTTATCCTACAGCTGCTGCGAAAATTTAGAGATGATAATTAAAGAGCATAATAACAAAATATTAAATAAAAGCAATAAAACAACAATACAATAAATCATAAAAAGTGGACACCACGACAAAAATAAAACTAACACAAAGGATACATATGTAACTAGTAGAAATAATAATAATAATAATAATAATAATAATAATAATAATAATAATAATAATAATAATAATAATAATAATAAACCAATTCAGGCAACGATAACCATACTAGAAATAAAACAAAAATACTAATATAGGAACAAGATAAATGCAATTGCAGATACCGCACATTTTGCCCGCTTCAGATTTAATGTCTAACCAAAAGAATAGTTTACCAGGCCACAATATTTGCAAATGAAAACCTGAATAACCATGAATATTACGTAGGTATGGCGTTCTTAAATTAAAAAAAAAACGATATTATGACCTCAAAAGTACATTCAAAAAATAAAAATAAAAACACAGAATGAAAACAATTCTAGCAAACAAATATTGGGAACTCAAAGAAAGCGGCCGTTTGCCGGTAGTCGAATGGAAAATAGTAAGACAAGCAAACACATGTAAAGACCGATACGATCCATGTAGTTATGCCTTAATGAAAAATTTGTGATCCTATACTTTAAAAAACGCCAGCATATATTAAACTGTAGGGGAGAAAAAGAGAACAACTGTATTCACAGGTTAAACTTTACTCTAGGATAGCGATACAAAATAATTTTAAAACTAACAATAACAATAGAAAATAAACAAACAAAATAAACATACATATACAAAAATTATCATATATATATATATATATATATATATATATATATATATATATAGGCTAACATAAAAAAAGCAAAGAAAAATATTTGACAGAGGTTTAAAATAGGTCAGAACGCTCCCTAGTATAATAGCACACACAAAGCCAGGGGTCAACAGGAGGTCAGTTGGGCCTTTGTCCTGTAAGTTCCTGCTAATTGGCTAATTAGGAAAGGTGCGGTAGAAACTAAAATGCTGATTGAAAAACTCAATAGAAGCTGCGTATATAAAAACGCGAGACAAGCAAAAAATCCTCGCATAAGCCTGATGAATCCTAGCGTGGATGAAACGCAGAATATTCTGTGTAGCTTAATCGGCATATATATTTTTTAACTTACAATAAAGTTGCATACATACGTGGCCTGTGCCTGTGTGTTTCTGGATATTAGTTATTCTATTTATTGATGTCATTCTATGGATATTTGTAATCTTAAACTACTTAATTAACAGAGAAAAACTCTAAATGCTTTGAACGTTGTACTTTACGAACTAAAATACATTTATCCTCCCAACATGCGCGAAAATGATTTCATCTCTCTCCAATAAAAGATAGTAATGGCTTAGAGGATAAATGCCTTAGAGTAAAGTATAGTGTCTATACTGCGAAATTCTATCCCGAGCGTTCGATACTGTCCGCCAATCGAGCACACGATTTGAACGATACACCATTCTACAACCAAGGAGCATATTCTGCATCGTTCTCTGCACTACATGCCACAGCTAGAATAAGACAATCTTCTAAAAATAGGAACCCTTTTCACGCATATTTATCAATGTTTGTAACCAATGCCTTGAGATAATTGGTTATTTTGATCGTGTAAGAGTTTCATCACCGGCATATCAAGATTAGCTTCATAACATCGGAAATAACCTCTGTCACTTTTTTTTAGAAAACCAGTACTAAATTATAGGAAAGCATTGAACAAATATAAGATATCCATGCAAGATGAGCCGCTTATATCGTCAACGTTTAAATAAAGTAAATGAAATACACAATTAAATTCACTGGAATACGTGTTTACTTTTTCTTGTTGAACTTTTGGTTTTAATTAACTGGATTCTAACAATTTCACGACAGATCGTGTTTGCAAACAATTAGGGTTTCAATTTTCCATTTTTAAATATAGAAGGTAAATAATGTAATGCTCGTATTAAAATTGATGGAGACGTCCGTCTGTAACGTAGCGTGAACTGCTATAAAAAAAATCTTAAGCCGCGAGATAAATGACGTCAGAGTAAGACCAAAGAAAACTAAAAAGTGGAAGAAAGACAGACAATTATCGAGAACGCGATCATGTTAGATCCGTATATTACGTTTGAGAGAATGTTCGAGAGGTTAATCAGGTGAGGGACACCATAGCGTTGACGAGAAAATGAGGAAATAAATGTTGCTGTATAAATAGTAGATTGGACTTCTTGTCTATTCTTTGTCTCCCGATCAACATAGCCTATGTACTCAATATCGTCAACCTAATCGTCGAACGCACATTTTGTGATTAAGATATTATGTGAGGTGTATTTCTCAAAATATAAACTACACGTGATTATTTGAAAGAAAAATAAATTATGCCTAGTTCGCTGTTATAGCAGAAATGAGCCTTTCTGGTCCTCTTTTTAAACAGGAATATTATGATATAATCTAGACAAACAAAACGCGAGTGCATTATTTAATTTCCTATTCTCCCCGAGCGACATCAAGCGCATATCATAAAGCTGTTTCTTTCTCTTTCATCTTCTAATCTGGGTGGCTTGTCATCTGTTATACTGCCATCTGCCGAGGGAAGCGCACGGTTTCCCAAATTTATAAAAAATTAACAACTTAAAATAAATCATAAAAACACATTTAGTGAGTGTCAATTGTTCTTTTTGTGCATGTGCGTTTCCATCGCGGGGAAAAAACCGTCAAGGCCTCTTTATCCTCGATTGACGCCAGCTAATCTTAATCTGCCCCAAGCCACAAGATCCGTTCTACTGTGTTCAATAGGAAACGTTCCTTAACCCCCAAACTTTCAACAACTGTCGAAAACTAGAGATTGTCGTATATTGTTCCCACCTGTCGTAAAGTCAGAAAAGTCATTGCACCTGATAAAATTACCGTGAATTTACTCTTAATATATTTAATATAATATCCCAATCGTTTTGTTCAAATTACATCTTGATTAATATTTGTGTACTTTGTTGAACACCTTCCATTAACTTTGTTCTGCCCGTTAAATTATTCACTTTTTGTGTTTCTCTTTACAATCTTATTATCTAATATATAGGGGAAGTTGATAATATCACATCATTTTCATAAAACGATTAATTTTCCCTTACCGAATGTTAGCTGTTTTTATTATAATCGAACGGGTATCTACAGAATACTTTTTCCTGTGTCCCATTTATTTCACATGAGTCAACACTGCTTGTATATACGTTTATACTCGATGAATATATTAATATTATTTATAAATATCTACATACAAATATAGTCAACACAGCATTAAATATGATTTAGAAATCAGAAAAATATGAGATAACACAACTTTGTATATTTTCAGATTCGTTTTAAATTACACGTTTTTTTAGGGTCAAGGGTATTGATATTAAATGTTTAGAGTAGTACTCTGAATACCAACTCGTATACCCGTTAACTAACACTAACAACACGTCATTATCATTCACATCAATATTTACGTCTAAAGCTAGTTTTGTTTTCGTAACTTTCTTGGCTCTGAAACGGCTGTTACTGACCGAAACCTGTTAGATAGATGGGACGCGTTGTCAGTCTGCCTTTTCTTTTTACCTCTGTTAATAGACTTTCTCTCCATAGTTTAGTTGGCATTTGGCCAGAATATTTTTGGCAAGTAAAGAAGTAATCCTTTCTGACAGCAGTGGGTAGATGTTCTTCTTTCAACCGATCTGGGAATGAGTTTCTATGTAAATGAGATTGAGTAACTGAGTGTCTGTTATTTTTACGTTTATATGAGGCACGTGTGCCTCTTTTAAAATTAAATAATACTTAGACAAATTAAAAGTAATTGTTTAATATATACATAGACACACATTTCGGCATGTAAAATTTTATCATATATCAAATGTTTGATTCATATGGTAGTCTTATTTAACTTACAATGGGTGAATAAAGTGTGAATACACTCATGCCATCGTTGTACATTCATTTGTTTTGTTATCTACAGATAAACAAATTCAGACTCTTATGAAACTGTAATTAGTATAGACAGTTGGACCATTCATAAATCTAAAGATGGTGTAATATAAAAAGTTTATCATGCAGACTATGGCGAGCTTATTCCCATTAAGCTTAGCTATCGAAACAAACATACGTATTAAATATATGTTATTTTCTGTTATAAATTATTGTTTATATTCGTCATTTTGCCTGGTATTTGCGGAGTAAAAGTGTTAAATGTTGTTTAAGTTGCATATAGAAACATATTAAAAACTCCTACTTGAATCTATTATTTATCAAAGTAAAAATAATACTCTATGCGAAAGTATATGGGATGTGTTTAAATTTCTAATCGTAACTTGGTATGTTAACAGGCTGTAAATATTCAGTTTTGATATTATTGAAATCTTATATCTGAACGGTTAGAGAAACAAACAATTAGTTGCATTATAGTGCTACTAATTAAAGGACTCCTTGCTGCGTGTTCTGTAATTTCTGGAGTAAAATGTAAAAAACTAAAGAATTATTCAGAGATATTCAAGATAGTATAATTGAACGTAAAAAAGAGGGCAAGGTTTCCGAATAATTAACAACAACATGATTGAGTGATTAAGTATAGTAGAGAATAAGGATACTTTAAGCAAACTATATTTCACACGTATTACGTGAGGATCCACAAGAAAAATACCTTTACTGCAAACCAAACGTCCCAAAGACTAACTGCATTTTTTTCAGAAATTAATGAACATAAACGAATGCAGTTTTGGAAATAGGCAATCTTGTCGGATGGAAGAAAATTTGAAAGATTCGGAAATAAGACAGCGATAGAAGTTTGACTACAAGCACAATATCATCTTCATAGTTGAGTTTAAGGGTGGCTCCATTAATATATCGGATATATTTTTTATTGAATGCATATAGTGAGTTAAAAGTTAACCATGGAAGAATGAACGGCAGCATGTACAGCGGTAAGGATATTCGGAAATCTGTAACGCCTGTAAGACATGGTCGGAATATTATGATTCAACACGACAATTATCCCAAATATACCTCAAAACTTACAAATTATTGACAATGATAGTATTTATACTCCTAGTTGGTCGAGTCAGTCTCCTGACTTTAATTCAATTTAGATATTGTTGGATCATTTGAATTTTAAAGTTCATAAGCTGAATCCACGAAATATCAAATAATTAGAAGAATTATTCAAGCAGAAATAGGATAAATTACAGAGGAATAAGAGTAGAAAAACGTGTAGCTAACAATAGTACGAAACTAAAACAACCATATATTACATGAATGAATCTAATATATTTGCATAGAGTTATTTTCATCTTTCATCTTAATAACTTAATTGAGCAATGTGTTTTTTAATCTTCCATTCCTCATCGAACTAACAAAACTCTACGAGATATTACTTATCAAATAAACAAACCTGTGACAATAAACTAGAGTTATAACAGAAAATATTATATATTAATTACTTATGCGCGTAACTTTTTATTGTACACAACTGCAATCACCGCCGTGGGGGTACTTTGATGAGCGGGTATAGCGCATTTTCAATGGTTAGGAACATAAATATACACACAAACACACTCATATATATATATATATATATATCTATATATATATATATATATATATATATTAAGAAATTTATTGGCAAAATAAAATATATACTGGTGTATATATGTTTATTTATTAGTGTAGATATGAACAAAATATTCATTGGAGGAAAGTTTGTAAATGCTTTTTACACCTAGATTAACATATAGGTATTTGTGCAGAATTTGGACCAGACGTAACGGACTGATCCCCGTGTTTTGCTCTGAACATGACGTCAAACGCTGGATTACGCCGATTGTCGCCCATTATCACAGAGTAACAATTCTACTTAACAAAATTCCAAAGAAAACTGGGAAAAACTGACGAAAACATCTAAATACAACAACATTATCAGAAAAATTATATATATATATATATATATGTATATATATATTCGAACTAAAAATAAAAAGGAACAACGATCTACCATAATAATTGTTTTACTTTATTCTTGGAATTAATTTGTTATAAGTGTAAAAAAGATAAACAAGTTGTATTTTATTTCAACCGTTTTTGCATAACCATACTGTACAAAAAATAAAAAAAATAATAATCATTTTTTAGTGTTTTTCATAATTTTTACACAAAATTAAAAAAAAAGGTTCTCAGTGTGTTTTTCATGCATTATCATTTTTGTTTCATTTGTTTCCTGATTTTTATAACATATATAAGTTAATCTTTTTTGTTTTTTGTTTTTTTTCATGAACTATTCAATTCTGTAAGGTGGGGCTGGGCAACCAGTTTCGCTTATTTAATAGTTTTATTAAATACATGTAGCCAGGATATTTCATTAGGATTAAGTAGACTTTTCTGCAGTCATATCACACGATGTGAAATGTAGTGAAAAGAGATAACTGATGTGGGACAAAATTCGCCAACCAAGTAACTCTTCGATGTATAGTTTAAGATAGAGACAAAAGAATCATTCCCAAAGTTCTGTCTCCCTATGAAACTAAAGTAAAGATATTCATCTTCTGTAAACCTGTTAGGAACGACGGTTTGATGGTGTGTTGTTTACATCATTTATTGATTTTATTCTTCCAATATTTTCTCCAAAGATTGTCTGCTCCCGTGGATTATATCTTATTATATAATCAAACACAAGTGCATGACGTCAGGTTCTGAGCAAAAAAGAGCGGACGCTTAGTTACGTCTGGTCCAAATTTCCCGAAAGTACCAAACATATAATATTATTATTTTTATTAATATAATTATTTTTTCATGCATCTATGGACATATTTATGAGATATAATGTTTTTTTATGTCGGTTCATATTATTTAATTCAACTGTGTCAATAAATGAATAGAGCTAAGTAGCAATATGTTCATAACTTTATATATATATATATATACATATATATATATATATATATATATATATATATATATACTATAAGCTGTATTCCATTAGAAACCGATAGACACTTATAGCGTTTGACTTAAACGTGTAGTGTCAAATTGATGGTGTAATATGGAAAAATTTGGATTCATTTTTGCATCAAAAACTGATCTGCATCAAGGATTGGTACGCAGCAAACTGATTGTACATCGAACATGCACCACGATAACTACATCAGAACAATTTTCTCACAAACAAATTCAGTCAAATCGATCAAGTTATGAGAAAGTTGAACGAACACACAAACTAAATAGACTAATAATATTAATAATATTAATAATAATAATAATAATAATAATAGTAATGTATATATATATATATATATATATATATATATATATATATATATATATATATATATATAGGTGGATAGGATGTATACATCTATCTCCCCAGAAGCATCATATTTGTTATTTTTAAATTTTTATTCATTACTTTCAGACAACTGTCATTGCCCACTGCTAGCATAGGCTAATATATGAGATTATTATTTATGCAGATATATTGCACAGTATTAAAAATATTATACAACAAGGATGTTGTTAGGTAGAATTGAGACCGAAACATGTAGCTTTTTGCGGTATTCGATACCACCTGATCTAAAGCCCCATGCATATCAAAACTTAAAAAAACTGACGCAATTAAAAGTATAGATACTCGCACATGCGTTAAGCATACACATTATGCCAAAGTATAGCATAAAATTACACATTTTAAATGGTTTTCCTATTTATCAGTCACTTTTATTGGTTTAAACCAGTTCGAAATTATTCTACATGATCTAAACCAACTATTTCAAGTTTGAAGTTTTTAGACTAAAAACTAGTAAAAAAGTTTTGTAGAGACCGTTCCATAAACAAACAAAGTCAAGTTTATAATATACTAGCAGGAAGCTCGGCTGGTTCATGATCGTGAGTACGCTTATATATTATATTTTATTAAAGCAGTTGTAATTTAATTATTTAGATGCTACAATCGTTTTAAAATAACTATGACTATAATCAAGCTATACAAACTTATTTTAATCGATAGGAAGGATTACAGCATTTTAAAATTAAGTGAGCAGTCAGAATTTCTATATGGTTTAGAAGATTAATTGATGTTGGGTCTATTTATTAGTGTAAATTCCATCAGATAAATGTAAGCACAGATATGGACAGAACATTGATAGGAGAAGGTTTTGTAGGTGTTCTTTACACATTTATAACATGTATAAGTATTATTTTTATAAATATATTTATTATGATTTTTAATGCATACACGGACATATTTATGAGGTATAATATTTTCTTTTCTATGTCGACTTTAAGTCTTTCAAGAGAGTCAATAAGTTAGTGCTATAATTCTGTGCAAGCTATTGTAGCATTCTGCATCAGGTCTGCCGATAGTCTTTCAGTCACAATCCGTCACATTCAGTCATTATTTTTGCGACAATGATTACAGGGATATCTCCTCGTTCGTCGGCCTCTCTAGTCGCTTACCATGAACCCAATCGATCAATTTGACGCCAAAATTGTAGCGCAAAATCGCCACTTGGGTAATGGTCAGGTCGTGTCCACAGAGACAAAAATAACGATCACTTATTTATATTGTAGACGTAAGCTCATGCATCAACAAGCGAAGCGAAGTTTGTTGCTCTTATAATAATTCTATCCGAGGCTGTTTTATAATTTTAAAGAAAATATTTTCTCGGTCTGCTGTCAAAAACTGTACGTCATTAACTTAGGATGAAACTTAATTAAAAAAAAAAAAACAATGCCTGAAAGCTAATACATGTTATTTATAATGGCATGTATTCTGTTTATTAAGTTGTTTTTTGATTACAACATTTGTGTTATATTTACGTATTGAGAAAAGTGATTCGCGGAAAAGATCTTGTGAATATTGGCAGTTTCCCTAAAATAACTCAGGTTATTTCATATAATTAATAAGAAATTGCCGTTGCCTTTTTAAAAATAAAACGCACTTAGGACAACTGTTTTCCTGTTCAAATATTTGATATATTAGGCTATGTTACAATAACCCTGCCCTCTCTTGCGCATGCACAAACACACACACACACACACACACACACACACACATATATATATATATATATATATATATATATATATATATATATTGCTGTTGCCGGGTTCGAATCTGAACTGAAGATTCCCAAAAGTATGATACACTAGTGTATGTAAGTAATTAATTATTATAGTTAAAAAATACCAAAATAATTATGTCAGCCCCTTTAAAAACACTCGTTTCTTATCGTTGAGCACTTTCAGTTGAATTAAGTGGGTCAATTTTACTCTTATGCATAGATCATCATATAGCGATTAGATCACTGTGTCTGACGTAAAGAACATTTAAAAAATAAAATGTTTAAATTCAACATTATTTTCCGCCGTTAATGGTAGCCGATTGAATAAGGTTTTTGCTAATCGAACCAGAGATGGCTTGTGTTGCCGGATTCGAATCTATCGACTCGTGTTAATCGTGAAACCCTGCACATAAGATTCACAAGGATGAAACACTAGTGTCTGTAGATATTTAATTATTATAGTAAAATACTACTACTCCTAATGATAGTATATATATATGTGTGTGTGTGTGTGGGTGTGTGTGTGTGGGTGTGTGTGTGTGTGTGTGTGTGTGTGTGTGTGTGTGTACGAGCATCAGTCTTTTTCTCTCACGCTAACCCACACATAGGTAGGCGTCTAATCTCTGCGGTTATCTACGCAAGTTTACTACTGTACATATATCAAAATCACCACACACTCTCTTTACATATTAAAGGCACTTTGTCTGTGTTAGAGAGTTCATTTCTGATGGAATCCAAATCGGGCTGACAGATTTTTATCAGATTTCACACAAATGTACTCCATGTGTATGGGAGTTGTCTAAATTATGTTCCGTTTCAGAATGCTTAAGACAAGTTCCAAAAGTCGATAATCGTAGAAATCTGATTAAAGAACAAACAGTCCGATTTGGACCACAGCTAATAGTTCCTACAGTCTAACACTACAATAGATTTCAGAAGTCTTAACATCCCGAATTCGATAATGGAAGTACTAAAAATTTGCAACGTTCCATGATTCTCATTTAATCGAGAGCAAGTTCGGTTCTTCTTATTAATATAAACTATAACTTAGTATTTGTAAATCTGCTAATAGGTATGCTTCGAAATATCACCAATACATTTTTATTTGATTAGTACAGTGTGAACTAAACCATTTTTAAAATAAAAATAAAATTACTTTTGTAAAAATAATGTTGATGAAAATTATTGATTAGAAATAGTTTCACATTTCCAACATATTTAATAAATCAGGCATTATAAAGGAAAAATCGCTTTCTACCTGAAATATCCTTCTTTTAAAATTGTAAATTTATTCTTGCTAAAACTTTTAACAGAAAATTAAAGTTGATGATTTGCATAGAATGAACGTCACGTGTTATGGACAATTCAATTTTGCATTCGAAATATGATCTGATAGTTAGAAAATAAAACTTATTTAAATGTATAGCTTTTTTGTTAATAAATATTCAATTGAATATGAATTAAAATGTAATATATAAACCATGAATATTTATAAAAAACACTGGAACATAGTGAATATGTTTCCACAATATTTTATAAAAAATTTACTTATGAATATTTATATAAAATGATATGGTATGTGAAAGCTTTGCTTTGAATCCGATATAGTCTTTGCCGGCAAATGGCTTTAAATTTATTGGTATTCTTCTTCGTATTTTTAAACAAATTGGATATAAATATCATCATAAAGACGATTATGTCCGTTATTTTTTTTCTATTTACTCGTCTATCATAAGGGGTTCTGCATCGCTAGATAGACCCCAATTTTAACCCCAACCCAGATGCATCCTTTTACGTACGGTAGTCGTTATTTATTTTTTCAATAATATTTTGAGATGCCGTTTAAATCACGGAAATACCACTTCGAAATCGGATCACATGGCGACAGGAAGAAAGCACTTAAAGTCCAATCAATAATTCAATTGAAATCCATTTAGAGACAAGGAACGCGGGCGAACAGTACAGGGATATCTTTTCCAATTCTGAATGGAGAGTAACGACATAAAAGGATGGAAAATCGAATGAAAATCTTTAGTTCTCAGTAAATAAAAGAGGGGGAAACAGATATTTGAAAGTGGAATTGCGACTATAAAGATTAGGACCGAGATGAGATTACTACAGCTATACTATCTGTACTAACTATCATATATATATATATATATATATATATATATATATATATATATATATATATATATATATATATATATATATATAGAGAGAGAGAGAGAGAGAGAGAGAGATAGATATAGGTGTGTGGGGGGGTGGTATACTCATACTGACGACCCGGTTCTCGTTTAATCACGAACGTTAAGAATCTTTGACACTGATCAGAAAAAGATTGGACACACGTTTGGGAATATAAGGCGCTACGAGTTAAAAGACCATTGTCGATTTCATACAAAACTGACAAAAATTAACGTCGTCATTTCGCATGATCTGTATATATATATATATATATATATATATATATATATATATATATATATATATATATATATATATATAGTTAGTTAGTTAGTTAGTTAGTTAGTTGTTAGTTAGTTAGTTATAAAATATATATGGCCATTAAGCTACACTGAATATTCCGCATTTCATCCACTCTAGGATTCTTAAGGCTTATGCGCGAATTTTGTGGTTGTCTGTCCTTTTTATACATGCGCCTTCTATTGAGATTTTAGTTAGCCAATCAGCTCTCTAGTATCCACCGCGCCCTTCCTTAAAAAAAAAACTAACCTAAATTTAAAGCTAGATATCCAGGCAAAATAGACCATACACAAAGGAATAGGTCAACCAGAGGGCAAATAGGCCTTTGTCCGGTAAGCGCATGCCCATTGGCTGATAGGATAGGCGTGGTGGATACTAGAAAGCGGATTGGCTAACTAAAATCTAAATAGAAGATGCGTGTATAAAAAGGACAGACAACCACAAAATTCGCGCATAAGCCTGAAGAATTCTAGATTGGATGAAACGCGGAATATGTAGTGTAGCTTTATCGCCATTTTCTAACTAACTAACTAGCTCTACCTTCGTATTGAGCACTTTTCAAGTAAATACTTAAATTTTACGCAAAAATTTATACTTTCTTATATTAATTTTATCTGAGTAAATGAAGTAGCTATATATATATATTTATATATATATATCAATATATATATATATATATTTATATATATATATATATATATTTATATATATATTTATTTAGAATTTGTACTGATAAATGGCATTCATCGACCCACATATGAGGAAGTTGTATTTTCTCTTTAAATGAATAGAAAACAGGCTTTGTTTCTGTTGTTCTTGGCCTTCGGGCCTAAATCAAAGTGGAGATAAATCTTTTTTAAAATTTCAAAGAGAAGCGAGATGGACCAACCAACCTCACCCTCACTTCTTTTTGAGTTGTCTTGTGCCTAAATTTTTGGTTCATTTTCCAATTTGTATTTCTTTTTTTCTTGTAAATAAAGAATTAAATACCTCAAAGTGTAGCATCTGTTCTGGTGCTACTCTCAAGTTTAGTTGTCTTTGGTCAATGGAGTAGAAAATCCTCTATACTAAGACAATTATTATTATTGGTCTCTACCAGAGTGCCCCTTTGGCCCTTCTCTTGGGTAACTCAACATAAAGTGACCTTGTGTCACATTTCGCTTTTATGATTAAAATAAGAATCAATAGAAAAAAGAGATTTTAATATGAATATGAATACACAAAAAAAAAAAAACAAATTTATAAGAAGATAGATTTTAACATGTAAAACTGATTATAATGTTGCAATTTCATTCAACTTTAACCGATTAACGTAAACATACTATTTCAATAAATGCAACAAATGTCATCATCATCGGCGGTCACTCGTGTCCGAGAAAGACTGTCCTCCGTTGTGGCTTCTGTGGGTCCTCAGGTGAGCATAGAGCCCAATCCTAGACCCAATTTGTCTTATGCAATTTGGGCAGATAAAGGTAGTGGTGGTGGGGTGGGGTTGGGTGTGTCTGGTTAATAATCTGTCCTTTCTGTGCTTGTGTTTATCCTCAGCAGCTTTATTTAGGTCACTACTATAAAGCGCAGCACCTTTGTGGACAGCGCTCCTCCATGCCAACCTGCTCCCAACCACGTCCTCCCATGTCTTAAGGTCCATGTGAAACCGCTTTAGATTTGCTTTGATGTTGTCCTTATACCTCATCTTTTGGCCACCCTGGGCACGCTTTCCCTCAACAAGCTGAGAGTAGAAAATCTGTTTTGGGAGGCGGAGATCCGGCATTCGGACAACATGACCAGTCCATCTGAGCTGGCGTTGAGCAACAGTAGCGGTAGTAGTGGGAATGTCAGCCTCACTCAGGACGCTGGTGTTGGTGCGTCGGTCCTTCCAACTAATTCTGAGGATTTTTCGGAGGCATCTTTGGTGGTACGTCTCCAGGGTTTTTACGTGCCTCCTGTATGTGGTCCAGGTCTCCGATCCATAGAGAAGAGTGGGCAGCAAGACAGCTTTATATACCATGATTTTGGTCTTTGCCAGAAGGTCACGGTTCTCAAATACTCTCTTCCTTAGCCTTGAGAAAGCCCCACTGGCACAGCTGAGACGGTGTTGTATTTCATCATCTATGTTGGCTTTTGATGATAGGATGCTGCCTAGGTATGGGAAGTGGTCCACATTTTCCAGTCTAGCGTTGTCAATGGAGATGTTTGGGGGTGAGACTGGAGTACTGTTTGGTGGTGATTGATGGAGGATTTGGGTTTTTTTTATATTAATTGTTAGTCCTAGCTGTTTGTACGCCCTCGTGAAGGCAACCAGTGTACACCTTCTCCCTGGATCGCCACCTTGTCGTGGTGGAGAACCTTGTGTGTTCCGATGAACCTGAGAGCGATGCCGTCCGGAGCCTAGGCTCCTGGTAGGGCCACCCATGGCGGTAAGGTTGAAGGGGAGGTTCCAGACAAAGAGTGATCCAAAAGACCTCAACGGCTGATGCGGCGGATGATGACAATAATGACACAACGGCACTGAAGGCGGATGAAGGCTGCAACAGAAGAGAGTCTCCAGTCGTCGTGGTTCTCCATGCCATTGGTATCAGGCCCTCCTCTGCCAAGGGGCCGTGTGGTGGCTGCAGGCGCATCAGTCTCCCCACGTTAAAAGACATCACGCGCAGGCGTTCTCCCGAAAGGGAACACATCCTACTCTACATCATGGATGGAAAAGTCTTGTGACAGTCTTAGTCATTAAGCTCCCGGACTGAGGCAGAGAGAGAGCTCTCCCTTAATTCCCGGATAGAAAAAGTCCTGTGGCGACCAGGAAGTGGTGACGGGAGCAGGACAGTGTAGTCTGGCAGCTCCTAGCTGCAACCTGGCACATAGGCGGTGGGTGCCAGATTCAGTCGCTAACCTCACGGACCGAGGCAGAAAGAGTTTTTCGGCAGCTGCATCCATGACTGAGCAGCCCTGTTTAGGATCCACTCTGCTCACCCCAGTAGGGGAGGGGGGTTAGAAAAGGTACCCCTAAAAATAGCCTGCCTCAAAAAAACCCGTCTGGACTACCGCATCCAGAGGGATCACCACCACGCGGTCGGAAAAAGAAAGAAAATTTATGCCTATATTTTGGAACCTGGAATGTGAGGACCCTCATGGACAACAAAACAAGTGATCGACCCGAAAGAAGAACTGCCATTATCTCAAGAGAGCTAAGGAGGTTCCAGATTGACATAGCTGCGCTCTCTGAAACCCGACTGGCTGACGACGGGCAGCTGAGGGAGGAGAAAGGCGGGTACACCTTCTTTTGGAAAGGAAGGCCTGTAGAAGAGCCGCGTATCCATGGCGTGGGCTTTGCTATAAAGAACAGCCTCATCCGCCACCTCAATGAGCCCCCTGTTGGCATCAACGAACGGCTAATGACCATGCGCCTGATGCTTGCGGGCAACCAAATGGCCACTGTGATTAGTGCGTATGCTCCAACACTTGATGCACATGATGAAATAAAGGAGACCTTTTATGCTGACCTTGACACCATTTTATCCGGGGCCCCCAAGGGGGACAAGATTATCCTACTTGGGGATTTCAATGCTAGAGTGGGACGAGACCATCAGCACTGGAGAGGAACGCTTGGAAGAGAAGGAGTTGGGAACATTAACTCAAATGGTACACTCCTACTGACAAAGTGCTCAGAACATAACCTGATCATCACGAACACACTTTTCCGAAAAAAAACGCATTCAAAACATCATGGATGCACCCTCGAAGTAAAATCAGGCACCTCATTGACTATGTCATTGTCCGTGCCAAAGACCGCTGTGATGTGCTGAACACCAGGGCAATGACCAGTACAGACAATTGTTGGACCGACCACCGTCTTATTCGCTCCATCATGTCTATCCATTTAATGCGGAAGCAAAGGATGAAAAAAAGACAGAGCCGACCAAAGCTCAACATCGAGCAGCTGGGCGATATCACCTACCAACAACACCTCCAGGCGGCTCTTAGTGCGGACCTGCCCAAGCAGTATCCGCATGACGCTGAAGAGCACTGGGACAAGCTGTCTTCTGCCATCATGGACTCCAGTATAAGCATCCTAGGGCAGAAAAAGCGGAAACATCAGGATTGGTACGATGAAAACGATACCGAAATCCAACAGCTTATAGACACCAAGAGGCAAACTTTTATCACCTGGCAGAATAACATCAATTGCAAGGTTAAAAGAGCTGCCCATGCCAAGGCTAAAGCGGCTGTCCAATCGACAGTCAGGAAGCTGAAGAACATCTGGTGGATGAAGAAGGCTCAGGAGATCCAGCAGTTTGCTGACTCTGGGGACACCAGAAGATTCTTTGAAGCCACAAAAGTGGTATACGGCCCCAGCTACCGTTCTCTGACCCCCCTTCGGTCTAAGGATGGGCTCACGCTGCTGAAAGGAAAGAGAGAAATAACAAATAGATGGAAAGAGCATTACAAGGATCTTCTGAACAGGGACACCACTCCAGAGATGGAGGCCCTTGAAAAACTCCCCCAACAGCCCATAATTGAGAGCATGGGAGAACGACCCAGTCTGGAAGAGGTGCGGGATGCAATTAGGAAGATGAAAAACAATAAGGCGGCTGGTTCTGACGGCATCCCAGCAGAAATCCTGAAGAAAGGCGGGCCTGATCTTCTCAGACACATCCATGCCCTGCTGCTCAAAATATGGGAACAAGAGAAAATCCCTGCACAACTTAGAGATGCCCTAGTTGTCTCCATCTTTAAGAAGGGAGACAAGGCAAACTGTGGGAACTACCGGGGCATTTCTCTCCTCTCTACCACAGGGAAAGCCCTAGCTCGGGTTTTGGCCAACAGGCTTACACCCCTTGCAGAAACCATCCTTCCCGAGTCCCAAAGTGGCTTTCAACCAAATAGAGGCACGATGGACATGATCTTCACTGCTCGTCAACTCCAAGCAAAGTGCAGGGAGCAAAATTTACCATTATACATGGCTTTTATAGACCTTACTAAAGCCTTTGACTCTGTGAACCGTCAAGCCCTTTGGCTGGTTCTTGCAAGGTTTGGATGCCCAGAGAGGTACATTCGGGTACTGAGACTGCTGCATGACAATATGTCAGCTACAGTCCTCAGTAGTAGTGGAGATGAAACAGAGCCCTTCAGGGTTGACACGGGAGTGAAACAGGGATGTGTCATTGCCCCAACCCTGTTCTCCATCTTCATTACTGCTATCCTCCATCTTACGGACAAACATCTTCCCCATGGAGTTCGGATTATGTACAGAACCGACGGCCGAATTTTTAACATCAACAGATTTAGGGCCAAAGGTCGAACGAACACCATATCCATTATGGAGCTACAGTATGCAGACGATAACGCCCTTGTAGCCCTCTCAGAAGCAACAAATGTAACACCCCAAACAAAAATATATTTTAAATATGAGTACAACTTATCTAAAATGTTTGGCGTTCGCTAAGCTGTTACTGGAGACGAGTGTGAACTCTATACGGATCAAGTTCGTTCCAATGAAACATTTTCATAGAATCTAGACTTTGTGACTAGCGTGCAAGGAGGGCAGTAAATAAATACGTGTATGGTTTGTTATGATGTTTAATTTTACAATTTTACAGGACCTGGCGTGGATAGCTGCTTGATATATCAAAAATAAGACATTTCCCATTTATTTAACATGTAAAACGATCTACAAGTCTAATAAACCGACGAAAACGTTCTACCAGACATCTGCGTGACAGAATAAACAAACATAAAATTACAAACTATCGACGAAAACAAAATGCCATATCACACCTATATCTGGCAAACCGACAAATAACAAATCTAATATTGACGTAACAACGTATATTTAAAAGAACAACAAACAAAAAAGGACGGCATCCATAATCCGAAAATAAATAAACGGTTGCTTTTCAACATTTATGTAGATATCTTTAATATATTCAGTGTAATTACCTTTAAAAGATGCTGCCCAAACATAAGATAAATCTTCTCTTAGTCCCCAAAATTTTTAAAGATGCCTAGGCTCTATCTCATATAAGACAAAACATTTTAAAGTAATTTACCTTGTTCCATCGACTGCCTCTCTCAGAAAGACAATCATAAATTATGCCGCAATATACCGGGCGTCGTTCCTAGCGAGAGTCGCATACTCATTCTTCGTATCAGTTGCATAAGGTATATTCTGGTAATAGTCGCACAGACTTTGTTCGAGTATTATATAAATTCCTAATAGCAAACTAAAGTGTAGATACATTTACATATCCATGTTCATGAATATTCTTTATCCTTACCCTTTCCAACATTTGTCTTAAGAAGTGTCTTGAATTGTTTTTTTAATATTTAGTCTCTATATATATATGGTTAGCATTTTGTGTGTCATATTCCATATTCCATTATTGTTTGCTGCGAGCCAAACACATATGTAAGAGGAAATGTAAAAAATGCAAGTGTTTATTCAATATGTTTCTCCCCTCTTTCTTTCAAAACTTGTGTAATTCCTGGAAGAACAGAACATGACAGTTCACGGACTCGTTTTTCCAGAAAAATATGCTCAAATATCGACCACTAAAATCTTAAAGGCTTAATGTTACTCATTTGATAACATGGATATGGTGCAAATATATTTTAGGAGTTTAAGTCAGTTAAAGCTACGAGTAGTCAACTTTTTGCTAACCAAAGGGGGCTTACACTAGTGTAGCTAACGAAATATATCTATTCTTTATTATATATCTATGTATAGTTTGAAAGTCGACGATAAACAATTAGTTATAAAATGTATATTAGCCTTACAGACGATTAATTGGAATTGATTTAAATATATATTATTTTTGTGATAGCATACATGGAATAGAATAAGATTTTTGGTAAATGGTTAAAGGTAAACATTATTGTACACTTGGATATACACACATATATATATATATATATAAATATATATATATATATATATATATATATATATATATATATATATATATATATATATATATATGTACTAGCATGGGTTCCCGGCGTCGCCCGGGGGTTTGGAGGTGTATGCTGAGCAAAAAAAAAAAAAAAAAAAAAAAAAAAAAAACGGTCGTTTTTTTAAAACTTTGATCCCTATTATGACCCTTTTACATTTATTGTTTTGGGCTCAAATCAAGTTATTAAGTTAGATCCATGTCCAAGGAACCTATATCTAAAATTTCAAGTGCGTAGACCCCAAATTGCCGGAGGAGTTTGGTAGAGTTCTCAAAGGTAAAATCATTGAACTTTGACCCCTTAATCGCCAAATTTCTAGCTAAAAACGGATCACATCGATTTTCCCAAATCTCAGTACCCTGTATATAAAATTCCGAGTCTGTAGGATAAAAACTGATAGAGTTATTGTGTAGGGAAATGTACACAGACACCCACAGACACACATACATGTTCACTTATATATATATATATATATATATATATATATATATATATATATATATATATATATATATATATATATATACTAGCAGGGGTGCCCGGCGTTGCTCGGGTGTTTGGAGGTGTATGCTGTGCAAATAAAGCGAAAAAAAATGGTTAATTTTTAAAAACTTTGACCCCTATTATTTCCCCTTAAAATTTATAGTTTCGGGCTCAAATCACTTCATTAAGTTAGATCCAGGTTCAAGGAACCTATATCTAAAATTTCAAGTGTCTAGACCCAAAATTCTCGGAGGAGTTTGGTAGAGTTCTTAAAGGTCAAATCGTTGAAATTTGACACCTTAACAGCAAAATTTCTGGCTGACACCCGTCACATCGATTTTCCCAAATCTCAGTACCCGGTATTTCAAATTTCGAGTCTATAGACTAAAAATTGATATAGTTATTGCGTAGGGAAATGTACACAGACACACAGACACACACACACACAGACAGACACGTTCACTTTTATATATATATATATATATATATATGTATATATATGTATATATATATATGTTAAATCAATTGAGTGAATCATTTACTAAACAAACTAAATCTGAATATAAACACTATAAATATTGAGGAATTATGAACCATTTAGAAAAAATATCGGATAAAACTCAATAACAAAATAAAAATGCATAGAAAAATATTTGGAAATGCCACAAATAAACAATACTAAATAAACGCCCTGCTGCCCGGAACAGATGGAGTATAATCTTCTTAAAACCTGTTCATATCGCTGTGCTTCTGACACCTTTTCCCCCCTCACAATGCCCTCGACTCTTTCACTAATCGAATATGAAACAAAACCAAAATTCTTGTCTTATTCGCAGTGTTGTTTAAAAAATCTCCGAGATAATTCAGATGAATATATTACTCCTCACGTACTAATTCATTTCTGTTGACTTCAAGTCAATGAATATTGTAGTATAGCTTTAATCATAACCAAGCCTGGTTTATATTGTATCTAATTATGTATATTTAATACAAGAAATTTCCGATATTTCACTGCGCACACAAATACTGAATTGTGACTTTTTCTTTTTATAATAAGAGAAATTGTACGCATGCGCATTAGCATACTATTTTGGCATTCATTCGTATACGGATGAGTTGACGAGCGACCTGTAAGTAGTCTGGCGCATGCATTAACTTAATGGCTTGTACAGAGTAATCAAGTTCGATTATTTATGCATGGATATATTCGATATACGAATAGCAAATAATGACAGAAACCGTATATTTGAGTTCTTTGTAGTATAAAGAAATTTAATCGCAGCACATGTATGAATGCAGATAATTCTCCTGACGTTTACATCAATATGTACCAGTAAAAAGAGTGTGATTTTCCTAATAAAAAATGTTACGCATAATCGAATTGCCATTGGCATGTACGAGTTTATCGGATCCATATTAGTAATATAAAATATATACAGTTGTCAATCTACGGACATTTATTTTTAAATGCGTTAAATTAATTGTATCCATTAATCGTGGGTTTATATAATCGGGTGTCAACCTTGCAAATATCCGTCTATTTAAACACATCTACACGACGGCGTATTTGTTGGACCAATAGAAATCAGACTAGATTGGAAGATTATTTAATCAGACACCTAATACTAGTCTATCTTTTAGATTCACTTTAATTATAATCGATTTAAAATTTATAAAAGTGTGTACAGGCAATGTTATTTACGCTCAACAGATGGACTGAAGTAAGCAGTAATAATGAGTTTCTACTGTTATTAAAACATAGTTATCTTAGTTGTAATGGGTTTAGTTATGAATCTGTATGAATAAGAATACGATGTATGTAAGTGGAAACGCACACCCCATTGAAAAATGTATTCAGCAAAATTACATTTTCCGCCCTAATAAAACATCACTACAATCTATCCTCAATTAACGCCCCAATAAATTGTACGTAAATAATAGCAACAGAATACACTCTGAAATAAGACTGTACCAATTTCTGCTCACAATCATTTCAGAGTAGTGATATAAATTTTATTATATATGAAATACAGACTAAGGAATCAGCTATTATTAATTCGCCAAAATTAATTAAGTCTGTTATACTAATGTGCTATCTTTTGATGGTTTTTGATTATCAAGTCTGTCGTAGTTCCAGAATTATTTACGTTGAAGAATAAACATTCATGGTGCATTTTTATAGCATAATGTATGTATTTACTATCTCTAAAAAGTGCAATATTTCACAATTATAATAAGCTGGTTGAACAAAAACGCATTGCTTGCCCATAAATGATCGCATAGACATTATTTGTGAACTTTCTATTGTGTAGCAAACATAAACAGCAAAGTGATATATTGAATTAAAATCGAAAACTGTTCGTTTCTATCACGTAACGTTTGCTTGCAAGTCGATACTGAATATGAGAAATAATCGCAAGTTAAATTCGTATAGTAGCACGAAACAAACTAATTTAATGGTGTATACTGATTTAATTATGAATGAATAAAAGCGAAACTACAAATCGAAAGTAATAAAATAGATCCTATTCTGAATTTTCGTGACTCAGCACTTCGTCGTAATTGGTTTTAATTATGTCTAAGTATGAGAGGCGAGGGAGAAGAAATATAAATACATGATATGAATTTTGAACAAAATGATTTAAATTAAGCCATCGTTTTATGACATACAGACACGTTCATGGTTAGATAATATCGACGGAAATAATATTAAAAGTATACAACAAAAAGATGAATAATCGAGCTTACATATACCTTTAGAACTTTATATGAATGAATAAGATCAATGCCTAGGCGTTCAACGAAAAAAACACATACTTTAATCAAAGAAATCACAGGTTCTAACATTGAATCTGTGTGTGATTCTCTAATATTTTTTATATAGTCATGGCCAAAAAAAAATGGAAAAATAAAGAAGTCTTGTTTTTTAAAACTAAGTAAAACCCATTAAAATCCATTACTCTTGAGAAAATGTTTTTCCAGAAAGATTAAAGCCTGAATATTATCATTTGAAAAGCATAATAATATAAACACATTTCTAATATTTTTAAAAGAATTAAAAATTTTTTTTTTTTCAAAACAACACAATTCATGTTTGTCTCAACTGCTAAAACATTTAGATATTTTAAAAAGTTTTTGAAGCAATATATATTTTTGTCTAAATAAGATTTAAGATGATTTACTATAAGAATATGCAAAAATATTATAATATAATATCTGGATTTTAAATAATTCCAACGAAGTATATCACTATGTAGATTTCCCGTTGCGAAATTAAAAAAAAAATGATAATAGTTCAAAATAAACTACAGAGAGCTTGAAAATAATTAAATAAACTTAATTTAGCCATTTATTTTTAACGTTTAATATGACGTAAAGTAAGGGTTGAAATATTTTTTTCATGAGCGTACTTATTTATTTATTTGTTGCCTTCATAGCCTCCGAAGTTAAGCAACTATGAGGCTGGCCAATACCAGCGTGGCGACCATTTGGGGTATTCTAGGGTTCGTTTATGTTGAAAACAACTCCCTCATCTAGTACCATGATTTGCCCACCATATGTGAATCAAAAGAAAATTGCCGAGAAAAATTATCGTATCTTTAGCAAAATGCTCCGTTATTTATCGTCTTTTTTTCCTTTTTTTGGTATCGATTCTTCAAAGTATTTCTTATTTAATAAATATTATCAATATTACGCTTACTGAAAGGAAATTATCAATTTATTTTATCAAAGATTTAAAAGTAGTGTTTTTCGCAAAAATAAAGAAAATATATACTTTTTCTTTGCTAATCTGAGAGATAATAATAATTATTTATATATTCAACGAATTTCACACAACAAAACGCAAAATATGAAAAAGTAATCAAATTTGGATTTACAACCTTAAAATCTGATACGTACGCAGTTGTTTTTATTAGTGTGTTTGTTTTATCTAAAATCCTTACCCTCCCCACAATGCAACATATTTTGTTCACATTCTGCCGAATATTTTAAGCATATTTCTACTGACAAATTCAGAAGGGGGATTATAGACAAAACACATATCGATTATGAAAACAAAATATAAACTTAATTCTTCACTTCAATAATCGGTGATAATTTCGTATTGATAGAGGAATTACTTGATCTTTGGTAGATTTTTTAAAAAGAGACTCCATAAATAAATACTTACTACCTCCTGTCGTTTGGCCTTGCCTATTTTTATAAAAATTAGAGACAACTGCGATTACTAAGAACGACGTCAATTTCTAATATGTATATATCTGTCTGGTCTTAATATATCTTAGTAAATTTAGAAAACCTGCATTTTGTTTAATGTAAGTTATATGCGAAACTAATCCCCCATTGTAAATTAAAAAAAAAACTTTTTGTGTAAGTGTTTTAGTTTATAATGTTTGTAATTTTAATTCATTTTTACTATTATTATCGAACAATAGCCGATGCTGTTTATTTTTTCGATCTGTATTCGCAAAAATCTAGTTAATGCTCACGTATTTATGCATATTAACATACTCCGAAACTTTCCTATCAAATCAGAAACATCTAAAATGCAATTGCGAATGTAATTAACTATTGTTAATTCTAAATCAAGTGTGTGCGTTTTTTTTTTAATTTTCACTCGATTAAAATATCCATTATTTGCTTTGGGATCATAGGTAGTAGTCCTATCTCAAAATAGAAAGTCGCTTGACGTATAAAAGGACATTGTTAATCAATCTTTCAGTCACCCAAAGTACCAGTTTTTTTTTCGATTACTACTGAAGATTCTCGCAGAACAGAGGAATTAAGTAAAATACACACCGAGTAAATTTAGATTAAATCGAAGTAGTTATACGGTACTTGTTCGTTTATATTTTTAGCTAGTTCGAAATGTATAAAACTTAATGGACATATAATCAAAACGCACGAATAAAAGAAAGTATATTTCTTGGAAACGATCGTTATTATGATTTAACATTTACTTCAATACTAGCAGGTCACTCGACGTTTCCCGGTCGTAAAATACGCATAAATATTATATTTTAATTAATGTAGACTTCTTATTTATTATAAACATTACTATCGTTACTAAAAAAGTAACGTAGAATTCCTTTAAAATAAAGTATGAAAAGGAAAGAAACTGAGATATATACATGCGAGTATTAAGTTTTTTTTCTTTAAACAGTTCACTTCTTGTAAGCAAAAAAAAGTTCGAGCTAAGATCGGAACCAAAAACCAAAAGCAATGAATCAAGTACAATAACTACTAGATCTGCTTGACACAATATATAAAAACTACTTTAAATCTATTTGTTTCCAACATGAGTAATTTGTCAAGTGAACGATTCCCACATGCGCATTCGTTAAACAGTTGAAAAACTAACAAAACTCCTATGACGCGCACGTACCAATATTATATATTTGACCTTTTTCAAAATTCGTTTTTCTGATAAAAACCGATTACACAATTTTCCACGTGCTTGACCCCCCCCCATAAAATATAAAATTATGATATATTATTAAAAAAAGTCGTTGAATCTATTAAGGTTCAGAGGAGTCCACACAAACACTCACTTTTATAGCTGTATACATAGATAACAAAAACCCCAACTATTCCGGAACTTTTTACCGTACTAAGAAAATTAATTATTGCGCGTACATTAAATTAAAAATTATTTGAGGGATAATAAATATGACCTGTAAAATTAAAAGAAAGCAGATCATTCAGAAAAAAAAACGCAATAAACACTTATTTTTTTAAAACAATTATGAACGGAGTGAAATAGCATATCAGATTAATGTTTCTAAAACCAATGAATTCATAGAATACCTCATTACTTTAAATTACAAGTAACTATTTTGTAGAGATTGATGTATCAAATAAAGTATTGCTCTGATATTTATAAATGAATCTCTCAGATTTTTTTCTTGATAGAGTTCATTATCGACGTAATACTCCAATCGTTGGTGATATTTACTCTTCAATAATTCCCTTGCTTACAGGGAATATACTATTTATCTTTCCTTATTTGATCGGTATTTTTATATCCACATTAATCACTGGACTGACAATATGAAAGTCTTATCCTTTTCACATCGACTGCTTTATATTAAAATTGAGTATGCGTATTTCTATAGAAGACGTGGCTTATTTTACATGATAGTGTCATAGGTTGCACTGCTTAAAAGTAGAATAGCCTCTGGAACTTGTTTCTCTGTAATTCTCCCTGCAACTTCATATATTAGATCAATTGCACTTTTTTTTTCGTGAAATAAATTCTCTGTATGGTTTTAGAAACTTTCTTAGACCTGAGGCTACTAATCGATTATCAGAAAATGTATCGATGAATTCTTGTTATATTTTAGTTAGAGAATATTTGTAATATTTGAGGATCCATTCTAAGCAGGAGAAACATATGTGTGATTTTTTTGTGACTTGGCTGATGAGCGATTTCATTTAACATATAACCATGGGCTTGGTATGGTAAAAAATAAAACCATTACGCGTCTCTTGATCTTATGTTTCATTTATCCTCGTAATGTATCTAAGTAATTTCACATAAGTGTTTACTACATTTATGTTGAAATATTAATATACCCAAACGCGTTACATCTTTTACTTACGTGATCACATTATATAATGTCAATTTTATGAGAATTGAGAATAAAAAAAATCTTTATATATATATATATATATATATATATATATATTGTTTTGGGTTAAAATCAGCCATTTTATATTGCACACGCAGTTGTGAATTACAGCAGCAGTGTGTAATCGGTTACAGAAGCAACTGCAAGGTAAGACAATTACTATTTTAATATTCTAGTATTTGCAGTACTGCTATTATTTTATTAACCTTGGTAATTTATCATCGTTTCTCCTGAAAGCGGCTACTATTTTTACTAACTGCTAATAAGAGTTTCACAACTTTGTGTTATATGAATGAGAACTCTATTTTTTAAATGTAATTGAATCACTGGTTAAAGGAGCGTGTGTTTTCAGTAAATACATTAAGTTTGTTGGGAGCTCATCCTTCTGTAATGGGTTTTGTAGATTCCAAAGCAAATTTTTTTATCTCGTTTGTATTTTTTTTAACAGCCGTGAAAAGATCTTATCAGAGTTTACTTTCCATTCACAACTTTTAGGGGTTCAATCTATAATAAATCAAAACCTGTGCTCTATTTGAAAAATGCGCTCGGCTTAAAAGCGTTTATTCTTATTTAATGTTTATGTACGTGTATTGTGTTCAATCGCTGATGAAAGAATCAAGAAAGGGATTAAAAAAGAAATATGTGAGAAGGAATTAACGACAGAAAAAAAAACACGTCCCTGAAGCACATACATTGCTCACATTGAAATTACAAGCGGCTTATTAAAAAACTAGCAGGGCCCGTAAACCGGCGTTGCCCGCTATATGCCAAGCTCACTCGCCAAAAAGTAAACGTTTGGTGTCGGTGGCTTTCACTAACGATTATTGCTGGTTTGGGGCGATAAAAATTAAGGAAATGCGTAAATGAGTGCAAATTAATAAAATTAAGAAAAATGGTTCATTAGAATAATGAAGGAAAGTAAACACAGAAGTTTATAGGTTAGGAAAAAATCCCTAACTCTATATGAATTGTTTAGAGTGATCTAAATCATTGGTAGCACTATTAGCTGTATCCATTAGTTATTTTCCACTTCTTTTCAACCAGTTTACCAATAGAATTAAAGTAAATCCCGGTTATATATCGTCTTTTTGTAATGTGTAAAACAAGGACTTACGACTTTTTTCACTTCACCTTGAGTACTGTTATGCTAAAAATGGCGTTTGAAATAGATATCCCAAACTTTCCATGTAACGAACGTCTTTCAGAATAGAAACCACCAACTTCCTCATCTAAAGAAGGGAGTTCGGAATAGACAGCCCCAACATCTACATATAAAACACAGCTTTCGGAGAAGGAAAAATAATTTCCTAAAATTGTGCTCTTATAATCGTTGTCAACATACTTACCCGCAAATGCTAAAAAAAAAATTAGGGGTGGCAGTGTAGGTTAAAGAGAAGTAGATTTGTTTACCGAGTGTATTTTAAAACCTGCCAGCTAGTGAAGTACAATGCATAATACAGATCTTTATATTTCTATAAACACTTGTCTTCGTAAAATTTGAATGAGATTTTCTTAATCAGCATAATCGAAACCATATAAAAGTTAACATTCTAAAAAAATTGTGGAGGTGAGTCTCATTAAAAATTAACCCCCCTCCCAGCCATAAAAGTGTAACGTGTGCGCAAAATCAAGAATCCAGTAAATTATATTGCAGAAACATCATTTTTTTTATTCGGCGACGATCGTAATAGATTGCGCAGATCTAAATAACGTATATTTAAATAAAG
The DNA here is from genome assembly GCF_053919585.1 of Euprymna scolopes. Classification (NCBI taxonomy): domain Eukaryota; kingdom Metazoa; phylum Mollusca; class Cephalopoda; order Sepiida; family Sepiolidae; genus Euprymna; species Euprymna scolopes. The sequence goes on from NC_136494.1 coordinate 79,739,763, forward strand.
TACATATAAAAATATGACTATATAGAAAAAATAATTCGTTGCACAAATGTACAAAGCGAGCGAGCAATAAGGTGAGAAAATAAATGCTTGTGTGTGTGTGTTTTTTATCGGCATCGCCAAGAAATGTTTAAATGTTTACGTTTATTCTACATAAAGAGAAACGTAAAAAGCGAGCGAGAGAGGAGAGACAGAGGAGAACGAAAGAAAGAAGCAAGAGAATATATGCAGAGAGATAGGGAGGGAAAAGGTAGAGGAAATGCAAACTTTCGCCGTAAAAGGTAAGAAAATGAATGCAGTAATTTACTTAGAAAAAAGTAGGTATAATTGCGATTCCATATTTGAATTGTACATCAGCGTTCGTTTAGCATGCTAATACCGTTATTCCTGAAATAGAAATGGTTAGAGGGTAGCCAATTACATTGAGTGGAATTAGTCTGAGGCCACTATCATTTTGGAATCGGAAAACGAGACAGATTATGTTATATCTATGAGTTTATGCTCGTTACGATTGGAGAAAACCCATATTTGTCGAAAGGGCAAACTTCCCCCTGGTTATTACTGGAGGCGGTAGAAGGGTTTGAAATTTAGAGACGAAAATAGGAACTACTTCCTCTAAATTTGGTTGCGATTGTCATCATGTTGCTCTTAGGTTGATATGTAAGAATTAATTATAACGACAATGTGTCTAAAATTTCAATCGAAAGTTATATAAGATAGTGGCTAATAGGCTAGACATAATACATTCATATGTGCCATCTCTTCTTGCAGGGTTCTTTTGATCAGAGGGGATTTTCTTCAATCCAAACATTATATATGGAGATAATCATCGAAATAAATGTAACATATAGGACTTAAACAGTTCAAATATGGACACAATAATATACTCGTGCATAATTATGTTATTTTTTTTACATAGGCATCACCACATTATCAAGACCAAGAGGCCACTCAAGGATAAGGGTTAAAGAGTGTACAGTAGAAATTGGACATTTTTACTTACCTTTCCACCATTGAAGATGTTTTATCCATCTCAATTACATGAAGATTAGAAACAAGATAAATATAGTAGGATTTGAAAGCCGGCGCTTTTGAGGATTATCAGTCCTACTAAACAAATAAGAATCATTAAAGAAGAAAAAAATGTGTTGGTATCTGAAAGCGTTTCATATAATGAGTTTGCTGCGAGTTTAGTGAGTGGGATCTAGACGCTTTGAACGCCTTCAGTGTGTTTAATTTTTTTTTTTAATTAATTTGAATAAATTTTATGGAAGTATATCTAAAACAAATACCCGGAGGAAAACAAAGGTGACACTAGTGGTTAAAACTTGTCAGATAGCGCGGGAGTGATTGAATTATCCATTGTTTATGTCTGGCATTCAATTAAAGAAGGAATAACTAGCAATTAGTGAACCAGACAAGCTGTTAGAATAATATTTATTGCACTAATAAATTGAGGATTTATATCGATATAACAAAATTACAGTTGTAGTAAATTATATAGGTAGAGGGAAAGAAACCTAATTTTAATAGAAACACGCTTGTCAACATCTTATATCAACTTATTTCACTTCTTTATGCATGGCCAACCAAAGTGAACATTGGCGTTTCTACCAACCATTACCATCAATTTTTGGAACGATTAATAATATTGCTTGTTTTCGCAACTTGTAATGGATCATGAAGAGCAATATTCTACTACGGAGAAAAGGGAATTTACAATTATTTAGTCATTGTCGTGCATGTGTTGGCAGTTCTCTCAAAAGTCGTTTAAATTAGTTGAGATTAAAATAAAATGGGAGATTTTACTTTTGTGGGAAAACTTTAATATATTTTCAAAAATGCCCTCTCTTATAATAAGCACATCGCCAGAGTTTATTAGGATTTTATATCTGATAATTTTAAAAGCTTTTTTCATTGTGAATTTTTTTATTTACTTTAGTCTGCTTTTCTATAATTACAACGAAACAATTGTATGTCCAAGGTGATCAGAAGTTTCACTCTCATAGCTATATTGACAGTGATTAATGTGATTTTATTGCATTTTCACCCCAAATTATGCACAGTGCTAGCGTTATTTAGGGGCCTCCTGCCTTGTACATAAATTGCAGGGATACTGTGTAAGGAGTTTAGCAGTATGATGTACGTTTACATTGTATTTGAACTTTTGCAAGTCGGAACAGTCAAGGGAAGGGGAACCCGAAAAAGAATTCAAAAGTTTAGCTTTTCTGGTAAAGAAGCTATTAGAGTAAAATAGTTTTCTGTCATCTGGGGATGTCTACTGTGCAATGGTAGGGTTATTCTGCTTGCCTGGTTTTTCGTGGGTATTTACGCCGAAGGGCTACAAGTATTTTTTACTTCGTCCGAGCAGATAACATTAAATTACTTATAAAACAGGCAGGGGGTGAAACAGGCAGGATTAAGCGGCCAGTTTCGTTGGCGACTGTCTTTTAAACACGGTCCAGATGTAAGATATTAATACTACATGCACTAGCCCAAATGTGACAATAATACTCCATACATAGGCGAATAGTGGCCTCGTTGAGGTACATGGTATTTTCAGGTGTAAGTACTTTTCTAGCACGGTAGAAAGAGCCCATCATTTTACAGCAGCCTTGGTAATTCACTCAATGTATCTATTCTAATTCATGTTACCCGTGGACATTAAGCCGAGGATTTTGAACGAAGTACTTCCAGGTAATGTATAGATAGCGCTATTAGTGGTTGAGAAGGTTTCATGTAATGTTAAAGGATAGAAGCTTAGGCTTGGCAACATTGAATGGTACCATCCATTTCTCCCTACCCCACTACAGACTGGAGGCCTTCCTCTAGGGTCCCCATCACTATTTTAGATATGCGCTCATTCGTTTTCTCTTTGTGTGTGTGTTGTAGAGCGTAGTGTCTCAGAGACCATTTTATCAGGGAGATCATTTATAAAGAACAGGAATAATAAAAAAAGGTCAAACGAGCGACCCCCTAGTTACACCCGACTTTTTATTATTGTTTTGACGTGAGTCATCGAGGACGACCTGGATTGTTTTCATATTTGAGAAGTATTCCATTACGAAAATTATTCATCCAGTAATACAGTAGGATCTGAATTTCATTAAAAGACAAACATGATATACTCTGTTGAAAGCCCCGGATATATCTAGGGTTACTGATAACCTTCTTCTATCGTGCTTTATCAAATGTATGGTAGTACGTTCAGAGATTACAGTTAGGGTTTCTGCAGTAGAACCGGCTCGCCTAAATCCATATTGTTTGTCAGGAAGAAGTTTAGCCACTGTAAAGTGGGGGACTAGAACATTATTAGTTATGGACTCAAATATTTTGGCGAAGAGAGAGAGGAGGGGCTAATAGTGTGATAATTTAATGAGTCAATTCTTTCGCCAGAATCCCTGTAAAATGGTACCACAGAAGCAGTTTTTTTGCAGTAAAAAGCAAGATTCGTTAAGACATTTCTTGAAAAGTTAGGAGAGAACTGGGGACACTTCAGCGTAGTATTTTTATTAGTGCAGAATGGATGAGATCGGGTTCATATTCCTCTGGTGTGTGGTGTTTTTGTTTATGATATCATGTGCTTGATAAAGAGTGATTACCTGATCATCTAGTGTGATATCTTTTCCATTTAAGTCAATTCACCCACTATCCAACTATCATGAGGTTGCTTGCACGGACAACGCGATGCTTACCTGTCGGTTTGCGTCAAATTCTACATTGGACCCAGCAAACCACTCTCTCCCTGATTTTCCATTCCCGATAGAAAACAAATTAGCTGATCTGAGAGATGTGCGGGTTTGATTCTCTTATGGTTGTTTTTTCTTGTAACCGACTGAGTCTTACTTCGAACTTTTCTTATACGAACCATGTGTATTAAGTCAGATTAAGGAACGTAGCGTGATACTAAAAATTGATCTAAAAAATTGGAGCTTCGAGTCGAACAACTAATTATCAATAACTATAAAGGTTATTAAACTCAAGCAATATGAGAGACATGTGTTCACTAGTACAATAAACATGTTGTTATTTTTAGATGTGTATTTTCTAAGAGAAAGTAGTTTTATTTACATGTATGGATGTGATAGAAGAGTAGCTAATTCATAACTTTGCACATGAAAGAGGTTTCACAGTCCGACTTGAATAGAATATATATCACAGGTTCGCACATGCACCAGAAAAACTATTTCACTTATAAAACCACAAAATAAATATATTATTAAATTAGAAATAAGTGTCAAATTCGCAGACACAAAGCACCCCTTAGAATATGATGTCGAATTTACTTCGAGTTGATACCAATGAATAATGAAAAGTATATATGTGCCTAACAGTTTCTTATAAAGAGAAATATCTTATCGATGGGAAATAGACTTTTATTTTGATAAAGGCAACAGAAGTCATATTATCCTTTTAAGATTGCCAAACACACAGGGGAATATTATACAAAACTTCTGCCATCCTCTTGTTGTAATTCACTTTGAAGTTTTACAACAAAAAGAACACTAAGAGAAATAACACAGCTTTATCTCCAACTTGTTCTCCCATGGGAAATTAGACTACAATAATAACAACAACAAAATAGATTTCGAACGATGAAACAATCATTTCGCGATGTCGGCTTATAGTGGCCGGGTTAAAAGATTCTAGATTAACAATATGAGGGACAACTTAATTTGACTACTGAAGAATGTGCAATTTTTATTGTGATATAATAGTTTGCGCATATTTAAAAAGACCTGATTTATCTATCTATCTATCTATATATATATATATATATATATATATATATATATATATATATATATATATATATATATATTCGCAGATTGGGCGTGGTAAAGAGAGTTGAAATCTGAATAAGGAAATAAATACGTTGAACAAAATACATTTAGCTTTAATGTGCAAAACGTTTGGCTGATTTAAAATTTCCTTTCGAAAAATGACAAAGAATATTTCAGCGTTCTTTTATACCTTTATTCCTAAGATTCCCGACGTCTGTTCTCAATAACTTTATCTAATCTGTCAATAGGCTTATAATTGTTTCGCCTTTAAAATTTTTACATTATGATGTGAAATATAACCAAGTCTCAGGTTTACTCTCCAATTTTTATGTTTATCTAAGACCATCTGAATTGTATTTATAAATCGTTGAAATGGGTGATAATCCTAGAGAGCTGTGTCAGGAAATTATGCAAGATTGAGCTAAAATTTCTCAACCAAATTCTGTTAAGAGATCTCTAGTTAGCAGTGCTGGTCGAGGGCGAGCATTAACATGACGTAAGGTGGCCTAGTTTCAGTTGATTAAAGAATGTAGCATTCAGTTTAGATCAGCATCAGTGGAAATATCGCTACAAAACTATTGTGATTATTTGATAAGCTTAAAAAACTAAAAGCAGTACTGATGGTGATATGGTTAACAATAACAATAGGCATACAATAAATCACATTTGCTTCAAAAGCTCATTCAACAAACAACATTTTCACACCGACATGATGTGAGATTTCCATAAAACTGGTTCAGAAAATAATTGCCATGTAAATTGTATTATGTTATTGTTAAGACCTCTTTCGTTATCAGTTAATCTATTTTTTTTTACACAGTGGTCACCAATTATCAAGGCCCGGAAGCCACTCAGGGATAAGGGTTATTGCAAGTACATTACGTAAGTGTGGAGATTTGATGAAGTGTTTACTTAAGGGGGCGGTTCATTAGGAATTTGTTAACGTTGGACTTGAACACATCCAAGTTGTAGTCAGGTGGGAAGCAGGTAGAGTTTCATAGGCGTGCAGTTCTAAGAAAAATGCTTTGTTCATGGAATCCGCGTTTTGATTTAGGCGCAGATAAAGAGTGGGGGAAATTTGTCACAGTGGATTCAGCTAGACGGGTGTTTTTTGTGAAAGATTGGCGAGGGAGGACCAAAGATTGGAGTTCAGACGAGCAGCTTCCATGGAAATAACGATAAAACAAGGATAGGCTCGCAACATCTCTTCTGTGGGAGAGAGGTTGCAGGGTAGAGAAAAGGGCATCCCCCACTAAGCCACGAAGTCTGTTTTGTACTCTATCAAGGCAGGATAGGCTGTTTTTAGCAGCTCCTGCCCAGATATGGCAGCAGTATTCCATCCTTGGATGTACTTCGTTTTATATAGATAGAGAATTGCATCAGTAGTGAGATATCTTCTAGAGCGGTAGAAGGATCTCACCATCTTTCCAGCGACCTTGGCAACAGACTTGATGTACGTCTTCCATTTCAGATCAGGAGTAAAGCTCAAGCCCAGAAGCTTGTCAAATCACGGGGCCTCTCCCAGACGAGAGCCATCCATCCTAATTGATGCCAGATGGGGATCAGAGCGTTGATGATCTAAGGATAGGAGTTTGGTCTTAGATGCATTAAAGGTAACCAGCCACGTCTCCCCCCACTGAACCACGCGCTCGAGATCAGAGGAGAGAGAATCAGAGAGAACTTTGTCATTAACAGCCTTTGATGTGTTGCCGTAGATGGTCGTGTCATCAGCATAGATGTCAACGAATGATTTAAGTATGTGTTTAGGGAGGTCATTGATGTAGATCAGGAAGAGAGTTGGGCCCAGGATTGACCCCTGAAGGACTCCAGCATTAATGCTGCAGGCCTCTGATGTTTCTCCATCGACCACTACTCTTATGAGCATATCGGAGAGAAATGAGTTAATGACTGAGAAAACATTTCCAGTTATACCGTAGCTGGAAATCTTGTAAAGTAGACCCTTATGCCAGACCTTGTCGAAGGCCTTTGATATGTCAAGAGCAATTGCCATAGAAAGGAAGCCTTTGTTAAGAGATTCACGAATCCTGTGAGATATAACCGTCAGCACATCTGCGGTAGATCTTGTAGAGCGGAAACCATATTGTGTGTCACTAAGAAGGTTGTCTACGTTGAATTCGCTATTTTCATCTTCATATATTTCATAATTTTGTCAGGTGGTTTAATATTAATTCTTTTTCTATAATTAGATATTTTGATTACACTAATATAAGTTAAAAAGCCTAATATTCTTTTACACACATGTTGCTAATAATATTTTTACTAAGCAGTTTTTAAAAATTACGAAACTTTTAAATGCTTTCCATTTTTTAAATTACATTTTTGTAATATATTTTTTTATTTGTTAGCAATATTGGATGTAATTTCCGTTAGACTACTGTTGCAAATAGTTCATGAATTAATAAAATATTGATTTCCCACGTAAAAATTACTTAGATGTTACCAAAATGTTATTTAACTATTGTTGTACGGAAATAATGGTTAAAAGTTGTATGCTCATTGTATAACACATTAGCTTACATATGTTGTCATAGTAATGCAAATAGTTTGTGTGATTAATTATAAAACATAAGAAACAAATGAATTTAGATTACAGTTCTCTTGATACATTAGCAAAAACATGTATTAAGGGTCTAATAGCCATAGATGTATTTATCCTTCCCGTTCGTTTTTAATATAGATATCGTGAACAAACAAAATATATTTGGCATTAATATATATCTTCATTGTAATCTTCATAGGTGTAACATCTGCGATAAAATTATCCGGATAGTAAGCATTTTTTATAGAATGATGTATTGATATTGTTGCTATTAAGTTAATTTGGGATTATGTGAAAAAATTATGGGATAATTGTAAGTCCCCGTTTTACTTCTGTTTTGTTGGACTATACTTCGTCCATTAAGGATGAATTTAATATTGCTGCATGCGAGAGAATGCTATTTTTTCTAATAAATACGGGTATTTCATTACAAAGATATATGGATTTATTTCACCAATACATGTTTTGAGGCCTGGAGAGAGAGGGAGAGTCATCAGAAAAGGGGAGCAATTAATGGGAAACATAGATCCATACATGAGTAATAGTTTATATATATATATATGTATGTATGTATGTATATATATATATATATATAAAATATCAAGTAAGATCTTTGACTTACTTGTTGTTTCATCAAATACTTTTGCATGCAAAATCTGATTCTGCATTTTGCTACTACCTACCCTCTGATGAGAAGGAAAGTATTTCTTAGAAACTCCGCGGATTAAGGACTATCCACTTATCAAGTGTATCCTTTTCAGATTAAATATGTTTTTAACTCTGTTTCAAAGTGTTTTAACATGTTTTATTAACTGTTTGCTCGTATATATATGAATATATATATATGTACATATATATACATAAATATATATGTACATATATACATATATGTGTACATATATATACATACATATATATAAATATATATACATATATATACATACATATATATACATACATATATGCATACATATATATATATATATATATATATATATATATATATATATATATATATATATATATATATACGTGTGTATGTATGCATGTATATATTAAGCTAGGGAGTTCCAGTAACCCGTTAAATATAATGTATTCTTAAGTATTCTCTGGGACGATTATGAGCGAACAATGTGTATCCTCTTCCCCAGTTAATAATGTTTTTAAAGTAAATACTGGGTATTTAATTGATTATCACACTGAATCAAGGCGATTAATAACACATGCATATTTATCAGGACTTATTATAATACAATGGGAAAATCTGAAAAAAAAATGATGGTTATGATGAAACATATTGCATGCCTCGATGGCGAGACTGGCACTCGACCGGTGTCGCTAGATATTTTTAAGGTACTGAACGGGGTTTACTGCGTTTTTAAATTCTCGAAAATAGTCATTTATTGATTTATCGATTTCCAGAACACATATATGTCTGATTTTTCAGCGGGAGATGTTATTCATTCTATTTGCACCATTAATCATATAATTTGAGTATCATGGTTAGGAGAGATATCTTTAGGGAAATAAACAATGTTTCTTTTTAAGTTTACTATAAAATAAAAAGTTAAAATTATAATCCAATTTATAAAACTCAATATGTATGTCTGTCGTCTTCACTCTTTAAAACTGTATCTCTCTTCAGACGGGCGGTCGCTAAATAACGCTAGTTGGCTCAAATGATTGCATTTTGAAGCCATTTTTATGGGCTTTATGGCTAGAATCATGGCAAAGGGATTCAAATCGAAAGAATGTAGAATGTAGTTTCCGGGAGCATTTTAGTAATTGTGTTTCTTGCTCATGGGTGAATTGAAATTCCACGTTTCAAGAATAGGCGTATAGTAAGTTTATTTACAATGTTTACAGATTATGCCCCTTTAGTTGGAGCTGTAATTATCATTTATAGTTGGATTTTGGGGTCGATCTTAAGTGGCTGTTTTTTTTTTTTTTATTACATTCTTTTTTCTTTTCTTTTAAACTTATACAACTCACTATGTTCAGCTATTACCATGGATTTGTTTATTTATTTTTAATATTCGGAAAATGTTGGAGCAGTTTACGATGTGAAAGCCATATTTTTAAGAGAATAAGGTAAGCTTTTTTGTCGTTTAACGATTGGAAAACCAAAGCAGTGTTATTTGTCAATATATTTACAATAATTGTATTTCTGTTATAATCAAGTAAATTAGATAGCCATAAAAAAAACCCTTGTTACCTTACCTATATTTTAGTAAAAAAAATAAACAAACAATTATAACAAATATCAAATAAAATGAAATGGCCAATATGACATAATCATCCATGTAATAATCACTAAATAACAGAAGTGCCGGAGGGGGGCGGTTTCGTGTATTCTGATGGAAAAAGTTTTTCCATTATAAATTTTAAATATGACAATAAGAAATATCTGTAAACTGCTTTTAAGAAATATTTTTATTAACTTTTATGAATGTATCTCATTTTTTTCTAATTTATATAGTTCACTAACATAATCATTATTTAATATTTTAATAATGTAAAACAGATTTTAACTTAAAACGCTTATTACGTAAATCTATTTTTAATAAAAATAACATTAATGACATTTATGTCTGACCGTCTTTCTCTGCCCCTATTTTATCAACCGGTATTTATTTCGAGTTGATATATCAATCCAACGAAAATCGATTCTCTAATAATGTATATGATCTCTGAATAAATTAAAATATCATATTTACGTGTATTTTACGATTGGGCAGAGCAACACCCTGTCGCTACATTAGAAAGGAAAATAGACAGTTAATGCGAATGGTAATAAGCTGTCTAGTTCCATTAACTCTCTATTGTTCTTGATCTATTGATTGCAAACCTGACTATTGTATTCTCCTAGCTAATATGAAAAAATGATACCTTTTGGGATATAATTTACGTGGAAGTAAACCCATTTCTGTTTGAAACAGATGTAACCTAGTTAAAAAGAGAAAATAACGGATGAACTCTATAGATAAGTAGGATGAAAAAAAAAGAAAAACTGTAATTTCGCAATCGCTACGTAATGGCATTTACGACATAACCGCGTTGACACACTGGTTCTCGTTAGATAACCGAAGATAAGCGACGTTGAGATTGGTTAGTAGAAGATGTGTGACCATTTTGGAATTCTAGCGCTGTATGTGCACTCCGCTCATCTGTTTCTAGTCATCCTCTACGTACACGTCACTTGTTCCTGGTATTTAACAATGTCGACTCAGAAGAGGTCCGGTTGGCTATTTCGCATTTCATGCCACAAAAGATCTCAAGTGTAGGCACCTCCTATGGGTATCCATAGTCTGTCAATATAGCAAGTCGCATTATATCTCGGAAGTTCGCGATCTCTCTTTAGAAATAATAGGCGTTACTCTTAAATTCTATATGTAAGATTACGATATTTGCATATTACTACGTTTTGATCGACGTGCTCACCGGTTGTCTTCATATATATTTTCTCATTTCATTATAAGTGATTACTTTTTATATATTATTATGGAATTTGTCTGCTGTGACTCATAATATTTATTCTGTACTTGACCAGCAAAATTGTTTATGTTGGAGTTAATTTTAAAATCAATTGACAGCAATTCCTCATCTAACATTATTCACATTTGCTCAATAATATTAAAAAATAACGGGTAAACAAACTAGTTCATGGGCATAACGTACGTTATAAATCTCATTTCACACAAAAAAGCACGGCGTTGAACTATGAATACGAGGTACACATCATTGTTAACGAAGAGTAGACAAATTATATATATATATATATATATATATGCGTATATATATATATATATATATATATATATATATATATATATATACATATATCAACAATACAAACATTGTATGGGAATGCATGCTTTATTGAATGAAACGATCAGAATAACATCATATAAAACAATACGGTTAATACTTCTGAAAATTTAATTAGAAATGATATGGGTATACAGAAGAGTTATAAGGAAAACATCAGAATATGAAACTATGAAGCGCCGGTGTTATCACCTCAAAATAAGTGTGGCTTCCCAATGCAAAACGGATCGGATAAGTCATTATATGACGCATCAAAATACATATTATCGATATTACTTGCGGAATTTAAGCAACAAGAAAGATTAATCAGCTTTCAGAAGAATATGAGCGGGTGTTAGTTCAGAACGTGTTATTTCTTCGATGTAGGTGAAGATGAAAATTTTGGCTTGTGTTTGTAAAATACTAGTTAACAAAACTTTACAGATGAAGACCAATATCTCCATACATGTATACGTTTGTCAGGAGTAACACAATTGCTTCATCAATATATATTCTTCCAAAATAGTTAACTTGGTGGAAAATATGCTTCGTGTCTAAAATAATGAATTCAATGGGATTTTGCGACAAAGCTATTTTGTACACCAGTACGAAACAGAAAGATATTTACTAAAACGCTAAAGGAATTGCTGTAGGTAGTGAATAGTAAATTTATATATATATATGTATATATATATATATATATATATATGTATATATATATATATATAAACAGTTCGCTTATTTTCTCATTTTGATTCTAATTTTGTGATTATCTTATTATATGAGATTAACAGGGGCTAAATGATGGGTCGATATACGCCCTCTTCTTTATATATATATATATATATATATATATATATATATATATATTATATATATATTAAAAATAACTGTTTATTTATACTATAATTCAGTTCTTTCTTTTATTGCGCAACATTGTATAAGCATTGGAGTTACCTCAACCACTTTATGTATGTATATATATATATATATATATATATATATATATATATATATATATATATATATATATATATATATATATATATATATATATATATATATACATATACACTCCTGAACAAAAAAAATGGGCCATGATTAAAATGGGAACAAAAAAAATGGGGCATGATTGAAATTTGAAAGAAAACAATTTTTAAAATTTTATCGCTTGTTTGCTAATAATTAGCTGTTATTTATTATTTTTCAGATTATTAGTATTAAAGATGAGTCCAAGAAAAGTAAGACGACATCTTGACGAAAAAATTAATAACCGAATTGCAGGATTACGACAGGCAAATTTGACTTATAAGCAGATTTTCGACATTTTGAAAGAAGAAAAGGTGGCAACATCTCTTTCAGCTGTGAAGAGAATTGGGCAAAGGTTCGAAATTGAAGGCACAGTGAGCAGGAAAGTTGGTCCTGGTCGCCCCAGAGCATCCACAATAAAGGACGATCACAGGCTTAAAATGACCGTTTTGAAGGATCGCAAAAAAAACTTATGTTGACCATAGCAAACAATTCGAAACAGCAAAAGGAAATTCTCTTTCTAGAGTGACAATATCCAGAAGGATGAAGGAAATGGGATTTTCATCAAAAAGATGTGCAAAAAAAACCTTTGTTAACTAAGAAGAGCATCAGCGACAGAAAGACATTTGCATCATTTTATGGTACGAAAGATGCAGTTTGGTTTAGAAATGTTTTCTGGTCGAACGAATCAAGATTTTGCCTTGCCAGTGATTCCCCTGAACGTTGCACCCGAAGATCCGGAGAAAGATTTTCACCGAATTGCATAAAAACCACAGTAAAACATGGAAACGGAGGAATAATGGTATGGGGAACCTTTTCTGCTACAGGAGTTGGGGAAATTATCAGATGTGATGCGTCAATTAATGCCAAAGAATACATTCAAATATTAGAAAGAGGTCTATTACCAAGCATCCAGAAGTTAGAAATGAACAATGACATTATTTTTCAACATCATAATGCCCCTGCACACACAGCAAAAGTCACAAAGAAGTGGCTTACTGATAATTCAATTGATGTGATGTTTTGGCCTGGCCAAAGCCCAGATTTAAACCCAATAGAAAATATTTGGGCTATAATATCCCGTGCATTAGTTAGAAAAACTTTTTCCAACAAAGAAAAATTATGGGAAGCAGTACAAAGAGAATGCAATAACATCTCCTCTTCACAGTGCTCCAAGTTGGTTGAGAGCATGATAAAAAGAATTAATCTTTTAAAAAGATCTAAGGGCAATTCCATTCCATACTAAGTTTTTATTAAAGTAAATATCTTGCTCTTTATATTTTTTACTCATTTTTGTTTATGATTTAATTGCATTTTGTGTAATGCAGCTTTTTGTGCAATAAATTGTAAATTTCTTTCCTGGCCCATTTTTTTTGTTCATGAGTATATATATATATATATATATATATATATATATATATATATATATATATATATATATATATATATATATATATATATATATATATATATATAATTAACTCTGTCAATTACCTTATTGCCGATGAGAAAAAAATCTCTATTTCCCTAAATATACGTCACAAAAAATAAAATTGTACCATCAAAGGGTTGCCTTAAGTATTATAATTTTCCAAAATTTTATTCAAATGCATGCTGTATTCAGGAAGTTATGGAATTTTATTTATTATAAAATAAATTTTACTGTCCATCGTTTCAATGTAAATCTCTTGCAATGCCACAAAATTAGGAAAATACAGGTTATCGAAAAACAAAGGATAGTTTCTGGACTCGTATAAGAAATTTAATCCCGGAGTTGTAATGGGATCCCACAATCTTAGCTGCATTCTTGAACAACCCGAACACCAAACCCAGAAAAATATGATAATCAGGAGAAACCTTTTAGATCGTGATATTCGATAAATTCGTAGGAAAGTCAACCGAAAAAAATAGCACCAATGCGTTCGTTTTTGCAAAAGCGGGAATCGCTCCAAGATCCAGGCATGCCTGATACAATGTTTTGAATGAAATTGCAAGGAAAATCATACCACTTCCAATGCTTTCATCAAGCAACCAACATAGGGAAACACGAATGGCGTGGGCACAGAAATAAAAATGTATTTCCAACAGGTCCTATTTAAGGATGAGGCCCATGCGACACTTTACAGACTGCATACATGGACAATAGTTTGAAACCCGAACGGAATTCTGAACTGTTACAGAGTTAATCGCCAACAAGGAGGTGGAGGCATTATGTTTTTGTCGGGAATCATTTTGGTTAAACCGTCCTGAGCTCTAGAGTGTATAAAACTTACCAGGAATGCGTACACGGCCTTTTTGGATAATTATTTGTCGACATCGCTGGATAAACTACCATTTTCATGTGGCTTTCATATGATTTTTATACATAACAATGTAGCATCCCATTCTGCTTGTGCCGACTGCATCCTTCCTTGAATCTATGGAATTCGTTTGGGAAACTCTTATAACCTGACCACAATGTTCTCATGATCTTACCCCCATTGAATATCTCTGGTTAATATTAAAAAGAAGAGTTTATAAGTGAGGAGAGCAAATTTCTCTAAAGGATGCCTTGTGGAGGAACATAGTTGGCGTCACTAGAGCCATAATTCTTTTTAGGATCAAAGAAGTGACTTCCTGCGAGAACAAAAGGTTGTTTTAAGTTATTAGAAAATGGTGGATATGTCGATAAATAATTAATTTATATGAGCTCCATATCTATGATATGCTTTTGTTTATTATTTTCTGATAGAGAAATATAATAGAAAGTAAATAAGACGTTGTATTTTTTGCCCTAAAACAACATATTAATATACCTGCAATAAAGTGATGAAGAGTGGACACTCTTCGATAAAGAATAAAATGTCATAAAATCGTGAATATCGCATGGATTTGAATACAATCTCTGGAAATAACTAACCTTAAAGGAGTCGTTTGATGATGTAATTTTCATTTTGTTGTGACGTATAATTAGTGAAATATTGATATTTACTAATCTGCAATAAAGCGATTGGCACAGTATATATATATATATATATATATATATATATATTATATAAAATTATATATATATAATTATATATATATATATAATTATATATATAATTATATATATATATATATATATATATAATTATATATATATAATTATATATATATATATGGAATAACACCGTACATAATTCGGCTAATTCTTTAATATTTTATTCTTCACAGAAACACCAAAAACAGTGTTAACTTTAAAAATGTTCCCAACTACATACTAACAGTCACTATAATAAACACGCAAAATTATGCGATATATACACATATTCAGATGTAATCAAATGCATGTTAGACTATATAAAATACAAGTTCATTAGATTCCGACTGATCTCACGTTTTCCCAAGGACTGCAATAAGAATTTATCCAATTCAATTATCTGGGAAAACTTAGAAAAAATATTACATGAACGTATTAATGTGTGTATCTGCACTGAAGATGAAGAAACAACTTAAACCAAAATATTAGCCATTTACATGAGATGCTGGTTAGAATATTTCCTCTTAACTAAAAGTAATACCGCTATTGCTTTCAGTTCTATTGTAGTATTATATTAGTATGACAGGATAACGCCATAAACTTGGTCGATTATTATTATTATTATTATTATTATTATTATTATAAGTAGTAGTAGTAGTAGTAGTAGTAGAAAAATATAAGATTTTTAAATATGTAGATTTACAGCTTTAAGTTCTTAATTAACTCAGTTTATTTTTACTCAGAAATAAGGCAAACAAAATTGATGGAGGAATTCGCGAAGTAGTTGTGGAATTTGGGTAAAATTAAATAGATGTTTGCTGAGCTGAAACTTCACCATGTGATACGGGGTTGAGGTTTTGCTGATGTGATAGCTAGTTGGCAGAGATCAAGCTAGAAAGTTTGCAGGCGAAGGTCGAAGGAGACGATCAACGAAACGTGAAGGATCAATACATAGAGTGGGGCCGATAATTATGATGTAGAAATGAAGAAATAGCGTGCCTTTTTTCAATGGTAACCATGAAAAAGTAAGTATTTTAATACAAACAAAACTTCTGTTGTAAGAATCTTCATATTACAGTGTGTCCAAGGAACTCTCAACGCAAGATAAACCAGATGAAAAGACCTGTTCCAAAATGTCCAATATACACCCCATATAAATGTGCCTGTCCTTTTATTATTATTATTATTATATGTGAGCATACACACACGCGTACACAAAATAGACGTTTATACATATACAAATAACTAAAGAAGATAACATGAAAGATATGAGCACAAATAGACTATAGTCGACAGTAAATCATGGCGCTTTTGTACACGAGTTATATACATGAAATTTATATATGAAATTTATGACTGTTTTTTTCACCACTGGTAAATAAATATATATATATATATATATATATATATATATATATATATATATATATATATATATATATATATATATATATATATACTAGCACGGTTGTTCGGCGTTGCCCGGGTATTTGGAGGTGTATGTTGAGTAATTTTTTTTTTTTAAAGCGGTCATTTTTTTAAAAAATTTAACCCCTATTATGACCCTATAAAATTTATTGTTTTAGGCTCAAATCAAGTTATTAATGTAGATCCATGTCGAAGGAACCTATATCTAAAATTTCAAGTGTTTAGACTCAAAATTGTCGGAGGAGTTTTGTAGAGTGCTCAAAGGTCGAATCGTTGAATTTTGACCTTTTAACAGCAAATTTTCTGGCCGAAAACCGATCTCAAAGATTTTCCCAAATTCAGAACCCTGTATATCAAATTTCGAGTCTGTAGACGGAAAATTGACAGAGTTATTGCTTGGGAAATGTATATACACAGCCACACAGACAGACAGATACACAGACAGGTTCACGATTATAGATATACTAGCATGGGTGCCCGGCCTTGCCCGGCTATTTGGAGGTGCATGTTGAGCAAAAAAAAGGTCAATTTTTAAAAAGTTGACCCCTATTATGACCCCCTAAGATTTATTGTTTCATGCTCAAATCAAGTTATTAACTTAGATCCAGGTCGGAGAAACATATATCTAAAATTTCAAGTGTTTAGACCCAGATATGTCGGAAGAGTTTGGTAGATTTCTTAAAGGACAACTCATTGAACTTTGACCCCTTTATCGCCAAATTTCTGGCCGATAACCGATCGCCTCTATTTTCCCAAATCTCGGTACCCTGTATATAGAATTAAAATTCACAGAGTTATTGCGTAGGAAATTATACAGACACTGACAGACCCACATACACAGATACACAGAAACATTCACTTATATATATATATATACATATGCATATATATACATATATATACATATATATATATACATATACATATATACATATACATACATATATACATATACATATACATATATATACATATATATACATATATATACATATATATATATATATATATATATATATATATATATATATATATATAAAGAGAGAAAGAGAGAGGGGCCATAAAAATAGATAAATATATAGGTAATAGAGAAAGAGTATTTTTCTCTGTTCTTTCATTACACTACATGAAACCGTACAACTGGTAAGTAATATTTTGCCCACGTTATAGAGCGTCTTTTAATGTACATATAAATTTGGTTAAACATCAAAATACTTGGATAAAAATAGGTTCCCTCATTTTTTTGCCGCAAGCGCTACAAGCAAAAACGAAAGACATTTTAAACACAGAAAAAAATGCACAAATATAGAAAATAACATCTTATTTATACTTCCATTAGAATGTGGACGGTTTCAGAGCGGCTTGTTCAATGTTCATTTTTATTTATTTATTTTTTTTTTTAATGTAGGAAAACACGCAGTCATGAAATAAATCCTGGGAGATTTTACAACAGTTGATGTCAAACCTACATCCAGTGTACTGTTATATAGTTAGAGTAATCCGACTTGTTAAACAACATCATAATATTTGTGCTGGCTTATATGTGGAACCCACACATGCGCCTCACGTGTTTTTATATGTACTTGATGCTGCAGATTATTAATGTACATTCCACAATAGTACATATTGCTAGTATCTTTTTATTTCCTCTAATAATCAAATTATGCCATACTATTTCTATTTTCATCTCAATACTGTTTCTATTGATATTAAAATGTTCAATAAATACGCATCGATTTTATGCGATGTTTTTATACTTCTTCGTCATCCATGAATAGATGATGTTGTTTATATTAACACTGTTAAAAGTAATTTTCAAATATTTACAAGTATTTTAAAAGAAAACCTTAATGAGAATTAAACGTATTACGAGAATAAACGCCCAATAAACATTTAAACTATTAAGAACTTTTTCTTACAAGTGTAACTAGTAATACAATATAATACTTTTTTAATACCAAATAACACATTAGTTTATTTTAATTACTAGGACACTTTTGTGAGATGAGTATATTGTGTGTATTTATTGTATTTTGTATGCATTATTTATTTATTTATTTGCGAATCTATTATCCTCATCATTAGAAAGATAAGGATAATACTCCGCAAATAAATAAATAAAATGTTACACACATTAGTTTTTTTTTGTTCTAAACAGAGACATATTTTGTATACCTTATTCACTCCCAGACAACGCGTATGTGACCTTGAAATTCTGATTGTTTGAAACGGAGTATATAGTGGAAGTATGTCAATAGGCGAGATGTCTGTTCGAATTACTATTAGACGGAAACACGTTACTCAGTCACGGGAGTAGTAAACAATCTAGAAATTCCAAAGTCTACGAGTTCGAAGGAGTAGAGTATAGAGCTTTGCTACATCTATCGATATCTTACGGTTACGAGATGCTATTTTTCTTTTTCTTACTTCAGTCGAGGGATTTACATCAAGAACGAAACAAATACTACGAGTACGTCAGAACACGTTGCATAAATGCATCAACCCCGATTGGTAAAAATACTATATTCTTGGAAAATACTGGCTTTGCTATTAAACAGGATACGTTGAAGTGTGAGAAGTTTCCCAACATGTTAAAAAGAACTCACATTTTTAAAAAGATACCTGTCAATGCCCCTAATGTCTTCTTCCAATTCTTGTGAACCTGAGGAGTTAGAATGATGATCTCTTAGATATATCGTTATTATTAATGACAAGCAGTGGTTGGCCAGATTGTCAAAAACTTATTTGATAAAAAGGAAAATTAGTATTTAACAAAAATCAATGCAAACTGTAAATGTTAATTATGTTTGTAGCATGAATGTTTATTAAATTGTTATTTTGTAATGAAACTGTCTGTGTAGGTAATGGTTAGTGTATTATAACGTAAATTTAAGAATATGAGCGGTAATATACTTGTTAGATTTGGTTAAATATTTGTAACACGAATGTTTCACGTATAGAGAGACGCCATGTTTCTGAAGGTTTGGCGCGTTTGTTTTTTGATTAAGATGTGTATACGCGAATACAGACTCTGTAAGTTGTGAGCCAATGATAAAAGCCGGATATTTCACAAAGAGAAATTATTATTTTCTAATCGGTAACTGGAAAGATAATGGTACGTATAGAAGTGTATGGACCAGTTACTAAGGCTGCCAGGGAAAATAGTGATAAGGTGTGTATATAGTCCAAGTGATAAATGGGGACGCTAAAAGGACTTTAGATTTAGAGAGAAACATAGAAACACGTCAAAAGATGTTGCGATTTTGATGATGTTGCTCTTACGATTTTATTATAACGACCAAATATGTCTAAAATGACGTTCTACAGTTACATAAGGTAGTGATTATAAAATTTGTATTTGGAATATGGTGTTGGAAATCTTTGGTATTTTGATCCCGATGGTAATTTCTGAAATAATTTAATTATATAGAAGAGAATTATTAGACATTTATTGAAAACCTTTTAGAAAATGAAAATGAAAGTAATTAAAACATTGATTGTATGGTTAATTCCATGAGTACATATGGTGTTCCTTATTAATAAAGAACCCTTTGCCATTAACATTTGATTTTTATTTGCTTTTCTGTTTCTGATTTCCCTATCGTTTCGTTGTTTTCATAAAAATCAATATTTAGATTTCTTTTGTATAATGAAACGATATTAACTTTATGGCTTTTTTATTGGGCTTAAGGCGCTAGGCGTTTCGATACATTCCTGCGCCTTCCGTAAACCGCCCAGACGATTGCGACGAAAGCGCATCTTATCCTGCATAACTAATGACTTTTATATTTGCAATTATAATGTATCGCGTTTAGCTTGTGCAACACATCTGATAAACTATACCATATATTCCTTAAACAATCTTACGTCGTGTTCGTCTATTAAAATGGTGGGAATGTGTTATGTAGCAATCATTGATCCATTGGTAATAAATTCCGAACGCGATGAAAGCTATTAGAACTAAGAGCCACGAATTGTGGTTAAGAAAGTGAAAACGACTTAAATTAGTGTTAAATTTGTGCTCTTAACACCGAACGCCCTCGTAATTATACCATACAAATGTAAATATATGTCTCCCGTGAATTATTGTTACAGTTATATTGTACATAGAACCTCGTGGGTCTAACGTTGTATTTGCTACTGCATTTCCATTATAAATTCCTACTAATTTTAATGTATCCATATGTAAACGTGTATATTAAAGGGATAACAATTTTTATAAATAAGAAGACGTGTAAGAACATTGAAATGTTTGTCAGCTTGGTATTATAATTCAAAATGAATTAAAAACTATGCGATACCAAAAATATGAAATAATAAAACCCCACCAAATTGCTATTTTGTACCTTTTGGTTCAACTCCTCAGCACAAGTTTGATTGGTTTGATTCGTTAAAAACTGAGATATAGAAAGCAAGTTTGATATAAAGTTATAAAATCACAGGTAGTAAATGTTCTACTAATAATATCTCCTACATTTTATATGGCGTTTCCTTCTGTTATTCATATGTAATTGGTCAATAGTTTAACTAAATTAGTTAACCTCCATTTTTCTTTATACAGCTTATACTAATGATATTTATTATTCACATCTATTATCACTAAGTCTCTCTCTCTCTCTCTCTCTCTCTCTATATATATATATATATATATATATATATATATATATATATATATAGATGTGTGTATATATATGTATATATATGTGATTTTATCCTCTCTGAATAAAGCAAACTGCGATTGTTTTTCCGATATTATACATATATATATATATATATGTGTGTGTGTGTGTGCGAGTGTATCTATGTGTAGATATATATACTTATATCTATATATCTATGTAAGTATATGTATGCATATAAACGTATATATATGTATTTATATATGTATCACTATATATATGTATATAGATATATATATATATATATATGTATACATATACACATATTAATATATGTATATATATATATATGTATATAAACATATGTATACATATATAAAATATATTTATGTATATATGTATATACATATATACATATATATCACAGATGTACATATGCATATATATACACATATACATACATAAATATATATATATATAATACATATATATACATATATACACATATATGTACACATATATACACATAAATACGTATACATATATATACATATACATTCAGATACATATATATTTACATATATATATATATACATATGCATACATATACATATTTACATGCATATACATATTTATATGCATATCTTTATATATGCATATATATACATATACATATATATACATATATATATACACAGGCATATTTATATACATTCCATATACATATATATATGCCTATTTTTATACATATAGATACATATACATACATATATATACACATATATGCATATATCTATAATATAAAGCTGAACGTGTGTGTGTGTGTGTGCCTGGCCAAAATAGGTTCCTATTATAGAAAACCGATCACATATAATGATAGAAGATGTATCGAGACACATGAAATCGTATGCTTGATCTGGCATAATAATGTGTATTATAAGCGTAATACAAATTTTACTAACAAAGGTTATACTATTTTATAGTAAAGTTTGCCATATTAAT
The DNA here is from genome assembly GCF_053919585.1 of Euprymna scolopes. NCBI lineage: Eukaryota > Metazoa > Mollusca > Cephalopoda > Sepiida > Sepiolidae > Euprymna > Euprymna scolopes. Next base: position 79,761,990 of record NC_136494.1, read on the forward strand.
ACAGATAGAAGTTCAAACCGAATCGTAGGAGATTAATGGATTTAAATTAAAAATAATCTATTCATCTTAATATCTGCATGACAGAAATGAGCTCGTTAAAAATTTGATCAGATACAAACTGGCAGTGGACGTTTTCTTTATAGACAGATGTAATACTTCGATATAATACTTTCACGAAAAACACCCGTCTAGCTGAATCCACTGTCAGCTTTATTTGGTCCTAAATCAAAACGCGGATTCCATGAACAAAGCTTCTTTCTTAGAACTACACGCCTGTGGAACTCTGTTCCGTCTGCCTGCTTCCCACCGGACTACAACTTGGATGTGTTCAAGTCCAACGTTAAGAAATTCCTAATGAACCGCCCCCTTAAGTAAGCACTTCATCAAATCTCCACACTAACGTAATGTACTTGCAATAACCCTTATCCCTGAGTGGCTTCCGGGCCTTCATAAGTGGTGGTCACTGTGTAAATAAAAAACATAAATAAATAATATCAGCCATGTTTATTAGGAGCAGTTCATACTTGTATTCCTAAGAATACACTAAGAGTAACAGGAAAAAGACAAATAGAAAAATGTCGGAGTCGGGCGATGGCGAATGCACAGATTCCAGTTTGTGAGAACCTGTCGATAAGTTTAAAAAACGAGAAGCCCCTTCGAAGCTACCTACGTTTGGGTTGGCTGTATTATTCGATAAAGTAAGAAGCACCAGCAATGGCGACAAGAAAATAGATGACAAAAAGAAAACTTAGTTCGCATTTCGAAATGTGCTTAAGGTTTGATCATGAACTTAGAAGAGAAAACAAGTGTATTTATTTAGTTTTGATTTTTATCTTTTGTTGTTTATTTTTGTCTGTTTATTTTGAAAATTCGCCGGGATTTACGCTGATCTAAGAATCAAGTGAACACAATTTCTCTAAACTAGCATAAGTATTTAGTAGCTTTAATTTTCCTTCTTCCTTAAGTAATGCATAGGCGTATATCTTGGTTCACCTACACAATGATATAAGTTGCTGCTGTTATCTATATCAACAGGAATACTAGCTTGCAAGTAACGTTGAAATATGAACAAAAATTGATTAAATTTAATTGCTATAATCGTATACACGACGTAAGACTACTCGGTGGTTTTAAGCAAATATATCCCTTTTATAGAGATCAATTAATTAATTATTAAAATAAGTTATAGGCATGAAATACCATCTTGACTATAGGAAGTAATATATAAATACGCATGTACAAGTGTATACATATATGTATATATTCATATATATTGTCATTCACCTACAATACCGTTTCGTTGTATCACAACTCATCAAGGCAGCTAGACATGCACCGCTAACTAACCGTGGATTGAAGTTAAAACTGTCGTGTTGACGGTAGAAATCTCTAAGAATCGGACCAGGAATCAGTGCATTAGATCCACACCCGCCCGTCGCAGAGAGTGCACAAACTATTATTTGTTTACAAACAAATAAATAGTGACTCTGCTTTATGGCTTAAATACGCGTCGCCGGGTGCAAATATCTTTACAAAGTGATCAACCCAAGCAGGGGTTCTTTAATTTTTCATCCATATATAATATATTCACATATATATTTATATATATACTTATATATATTTATATATATTTATATATGTATTTATATATATATATATATATATATATTCATATATATTTATAGATATATTTATATATATATTTATATATATATTTATATACATATATTTATACATATATATATATTTATATATATATATATATTGATATATATATTGATATATATATATATATATTGATATATATATATTTATATATATATTGATATATATATTTATATATATATATTGATATATATATTTATATATATATTATATATAAATATATATATTTATATATATTTATATATATATTTATATATAAATATATATATATATATTTATATATATATTTATATATTTATATATAACTATATATATATATTTATATATATTTATATATATATTTATATATATATTTATATATAAATATATATATATATATATTTATATATGTATTGATATATATATTGATATATATATATATATTTATATATATTGATATATATATGTATATTGATATATATATATATATATATATTGATATATATATATATGTATATTGATATATATATAGTGATATATATATATATTGATATATGTATATATATTTATATATATACATTTATATATTTATATATATATATATATATATTTATATATATTTATATATATTTTTATATATATTTATATATATATTTGTATATATATATTTATATATATATATATTTATATATATATGTATATATATATATTTATATATATATTTGTATATATTTTTATAATATATATATATATTTATATATATATTTATATATATATTTTTATATATATATATATATTTATATATATATATTTATATATATATATTTATATACATTTGTATATACATATATATATATGTCTGTATATTTATATATATATATATAAATATTTATATATATTTATATATATATATGTATATATATTTATATATATATTAATATATACAAGCAGGACCCGTGGGAATTCCACGGTAGTTAAAATCTTTTAAAGCACATCAGTAAGTAATTCCTTATTGTTATATTACAATTAATGATGTATGGAAGCAAGTAGAACAAAGAAACAAATTAAGTTTAAACTTTTATTGAAGGTCAATGCGATCCTAACTGATGCTGTTGATATTGTTAGGGAGTGCTGGTGATGATTGAGGCGGTGACAGGGACGTAGATCAGCTGCTTGGAGTGAGAATAATTGTCAGTCAGCATGTTTGTGGGAGTTAAACTGTGAATTTTAAAAAAAACACTGTGACATTGTTGACATCGATTTTGTTAAAGTTCTGATGACCCCCAAGTTATTTAATATTTCAGGACATTTTAGATTACATGTGTAAGTAATGAATAGGTCACAGAAAACTGCCATTGCATCTTGATGAAGCTGTTGTAGATTCCTCGGACTTCCTGTACATGTAGATGGTAGAATAACTGGTACACCAGAATACTCATCTTCATTCCTTGCTAAATGATCCATTAAGCCAGAATATTGAGCAGCTCTTGGTTGACTTTGATAACTTTTAATGAAGTTAAAGAAGCAACCGTCAACTTTTTACATATGCAATAGATTTTTCTATTTATTTTGAATTTTATTTAATGAAGATTTGAAAATTCACAAATATTTTTTAAGTCGAATTATTGGTATAGATTTCAATTAAATAAAATATACTGTAAATCTTTTAATAAGGAATAAATATTTATTTAAACCATAATTATTGAAACAAAGTATTTTACTGCATAAAAAAACGGTTATGGGGAGAAGGGTTAACTATTTTGAACCTTCACCTAAATAACGATTTAATGAAAAAAAATGTTTAAAATGTTCTTGTATCTGTTTTATAATTTTTGTTAAATAAGAAAAATCAATAAACTTTGATAGCACTGTTGTAAGAATCATGCTGAAAGCCATTTTTAATATGGGAATGGGGGTTAACTATTCTGAAACTACAATTAACAATGTAAAAAAATAAGGGAAAATATATCTATGAACAATAAATATTTCTTCAGTAAAATAAAATATTCTGTAAATCTTTTAAATAAGGAATACATTTTTATTTAAACCATAATTATTGAAACAAAGTATTTTACTGCATAAAAAGACGGTTATGGGAAGAAGGGTTAACTATTTTGGACCTGCACCTAAATAGCGATTTAATGAAAAAAAATTTAATGGTCTTGTATCTTTTTTTAATAATTTGTTTTAAAATAAGGAAAAAAAAATCTTTGATACCGCTATTGTAAGCATCATGTTGAAAGCCATTCTTAATATGGGGAGGTGGGGGGGTTAAACTATTCTGAAACTTCACCTAACAATCTAATAAAAATAATGGAAAAATTCTTTAGTTAAATAAAATATACTGAAAACCTTAAATAGGAAATAAATATTTCTTTAAATAAATTAAATCGTAAGTAATGAAACAAAGTGTTTTATTTCGTATTAAAAAAATTGTTGTGACCA